>NC_084501.1:2741132-3426132 GCF_030035675.1 Rhineura floridana
GGGATTGCGTTAATTTGTTTGCATGTGCTCGTGCAACAGGGTACATGTCTGTGTGCACGTATGCTTTATATGCATAATTGCTGCCAAATGCTGAGATGCTTCAGTGTTTTGTTTTACAAAGGGTTAGTGAAGACACCTTCATCCCTCCCCTGCCTCTGCTGGTTTCCCTGAAATGGAGACTGTGAGCTCTGTGGAGCAGGGAGATGTCAGTCTTGCTTAGAGTAACACTATAAATGGGCAATGATAATGCCACCTGGAGAAGAAGACATCTAAAAACGGCCGTGATACCTAAATGGAACCTCCATGTTCAAAGGCAGTATATCCAAGTCCCAGATAGTGGGGACAAATGCCAAGGAATGGCCATCCCATATGTGTGTATTGTTTGACTCCATAGAAGTACAGGTGTCGTGTCAGTCAGTTCAGCCATTGGGCACGGGAGGGAGGCATTTGAAATAGGGTGTACTTTGGCCCCTTTGCAGCATTGACATGTACAGGATTAAGCAGTTTGGCACATCACACCAAATCTATATTTACATGTACCCAGGTTTGTCCCAGTGCTAAAAAGTAGTCATGTGACGACTGCACATGACTGCCTGGCTGAAGGTGGGGGTGAGGGTAGCGGTTTCAGGTGGCCACAGGTAGCCCAGTGATGACCTGAAGCATGGAACTGTGTGCTCCTTTGGGCTAGAATGGTGCACTAGAATGGCTGTGGGTATGTGTGTGGGCATACAACTGTATGTGCACATGCGTCTGCATGAAGTGCAGATATGCATCCATGTGACCAGCCTCGTTCTTGCTGCAGCAGAAGCCGGACAGATGCCAACAGCCTAATGCATGTGGTTGTCTTGAGAAGGGTGCAGGGCTGATATCTCAGTGGAAGATAGGAGTGAGAAAAGGGGGAGGGCTGAAGTTGCCGGAGGGAAGCTGTCACCAATTGGTGCTTCTTTATGGCTTTAGTTCCCAAGAGTTGCAATGAGGGCCAAACAACACAACACTAACTTTCTTCCATTACAAAAAAAACCTGAACTGCAGCAGCAAAGGGCTTATCAGAGCTGCAGCAGTGTGTGGTGTGTGTGTGCTTAACCCATCCTTTGCCAGCCTGGTGCCCTCCAGACCTTTTGGACTACTAGTTCCATCAGCCCCAGCCAGCAGACACTTCTGATGGTGGGGCTGATGGGAGTTGTAGTCCAAAAGGTCTGGAGGGTGCAGGCTGGCAAATGCTGGCTTAACCCTTGTCCCTAGAAGCTTTTTTTTCTGCTCAAGATTGTCCTCCTCTTTGGACAACCAATGGGGTTGGATTCTCATCCTGCAATGCAGGAGAGTTGGTGGTCTTGCCTTTTGGCCAGAGGGTGGGTGTAGATGGCCTCCAGCCCCCTTCAAATGGCACGAGTCCAGGACCGACAGTGCAAGGCTGAAATACCAGATTCTTCCTTGTGATGCTTTGTTAAAGCCTTTCAAGCTCTCTGTGTCTGGTACAATTCCGCTCATCCCACCCCCACCCCACCCCATCCCCCAGACTCCTCCCTGGTGCTGAATCTCTTGCTCAGGATCAACTGAGGGCATGATACTTTAACCCTTCCCTTCCCCATCAAAGCTAGAACTTTTATCCTCCAGGGGCTCCTCTCTCCGCCCACCCCACCCCCCATTCTGTCTTTCTTTACAAGGATTTTGAGCTTTGCAAAGTGTTAGAGATTTACTGACTGCTTCTGACTGTCCTTTTTTAAAAAAACAACAAAACCAATAGGCAGAGATCTTACTAACTTTTATGACTTGCTAGGCGTTAGAGCATCCAAGCAAGCACGGTCCCTTCCGCAGAGAGCTTCCAGGATATGTTAGAGAGGATGAAGGGAGAAAGCTTTTTGCAGAAGGCTGAGAGCAAGAGGCCACTGCCACAAAGAAGGGAGGGGCCTAATGGATGCTGGATAGCAGGGCTGTGGAGTCAGAGTCAGAGTCGGAAGCAATTTTGGGTGGAGTCTGAGTCGGTAGAAATGTACCGACTCCGACTCCGGCTTCAGAATAAATTTTGATTGACAAATTTTTTAAAATATAAATTCAAAATGTCAGAGAAGCTTCCCATGAAGTCAGCTGTATTTGAGCATTTCACCATAACTCAGGATGGAAAACATTTTGTGTGTCAGTGTATGACACAGGACCCAGATGAAGACAAATGCTGTGATGCCAAGATCAGTGCATATTCAGGCAGCGATAAAAATGCTCCTACGAGAGCTTCCAATTTAAAAAGACATTTACAGCGCTTTCCAGGGCTGTGGAGTTGGAAGCAATTTTGGGTGGAGTCGGAGTCGGACAGTAGAAAAACAGAGGAGTTGGAGTCGAAGGTTTGGCGTACCGACTCCACAGCTCTGTGGAGGTCACGGGGCAGCGGTGCATGAGAGGTCCTTCTTTGTGGTGGCCCCCAGTTTGTAGAATGCCCTCCCCTCTGAGTTGCATCTAGCCTCATCATTCTATACATTTTGACATCAAGTCAACATGCAGCTTTTGCATAAACCTTTTGGGGTGGATCAGAATGTCTCTTGCATTGTAGTATTGCTGTTTCTGAGTATTGTGGATTTAGTTTAGTTTATGGTCTAGTAATGCTTGTGTATTGCATAATCTACTTGTATCAAACTGTGTATAAGTCACCCTGGGACCACATGGTGAAGGATAAGCTACAAATATATATAAATAAATAGTTTGGAGATACTCCCCCCCACACACCAGACATGTACATTTTCTTTAGTTCAGTCAAACAGGTTGTGGGTTTTGTTAAACAAAACAACCCGTTTGATCAGAGGCAAGAATGAAATGTGACTGCAGAGTGGTCCATCTTTAAATACCTCTTTGAAGAAGAATCACCTGACGCCAGCCTAAATACGCAGAACAAGCTGGACTCCGTGTTTCCCCTCAGAACCCCCTTGTCCTCCTGATGTACACTGTGGTGTGGGCCAGAGGTTCTCAAACTGGTCAGTGAGCTTTGTGCAGGCAGACAGGTTGCTGGACAGTCTAGAAT
This sequence comes from Rhineura floridana, assembly GCF_030035675.1. NCBI lineage: Eukaryota > Metazoa > Chordata > Lepidosauria > Squamata > Rhineuridae > Rhineura > Rhineura floridana. The sequence continues at coordinate 2,744,140 of NC_084501.1, forward strand.
TAGAGATGTAAAATTTCCAGAAATTTTGAAGCCATGGAAAAACACCGTTCCCCCCCCAGTTTTTTTCAGAAAAAAATGGAAATTTTTGGAAAAATTGAAAAAATGTAATACTAGCACTTTTTACAGATTGAAAGTCACTTTGTTACTTCAGGAATATCAAATGTAATTATGTACAAGTTGGTTTGGCATAAAATTATCACATTTGGTATATTAAAAGTACATTTTATTCAAATAATTATTACCAATTGAATTTGCTTTTTTTAAATTTTTACTTTTTTTGGTAACAAATGGATCTACAAGATCCTGAACTGTAAAGAACCTCTTTTGTTTTGCCAGTTTATGAGGAGCAGGCAAAAAACAATTTAAAAACAACAGATGAAACCATCAACATTAATAACAAAGAAAATTATATGTCTCCTCTAGTCCTCCATAGTGTCAAGCAGACACAAAGCATCCATTCCCATAAAAAGAACTGAGAAAAAGGGGGAGACCAAGATTCAATGAAACATTTTATCCATCTTGCTAAAATAAAACATTCCATAATCCATTTGTTTCTTCATTTTTTTCAATTTTTCCAATTTTTCAGAAAAAAAAACAAAAAAGCTTCAGGGGAAAAAAGGGGGAAACCATTTTCCCCCTGAATTTTTCCGGTTTTTTTCCGGGCCTTCACATCTCTATCTAGAATATTTGTATTTGGGCTGCTTTCCGACGATGGTGATCGAGGCTGCATGGATATAGGCCAGATGTGTTGAACAGGCCAACAAAATAGGAGTTGCCATCTACTGGATTGGTTTCTCTTGCTCAGTACTGTCTACACTGACAGGCAGCAGCTCTCCAAGGTTGCAGGTAGGGCCTCTCCTAGCCCTATCTGAAGATGCTGGAGGAGATTTGCAGTCGGTTCCAGGTTCATACAAAACAGATCCTGTACCACTTTGCCACAGTCCTTCTTCTGAAAGCCCCTGACCTTAGGGCCTTTGATGTTTATGATACCGCCCTGGTTTTGGCAGTGATGCAAATGTTGAAGGGGGAAGTGTTTATTAAGTAGGCTTTCAAGGCTGCCAACAATTTTCAAATGATCCATAGGAAAAAAAGCCTGAGAGCTGGGAGTCCTGAGAGTGGGTGAAGAAACAGAGGAGTAGAAGAGACTTCTGTGCATAGGTTTAGGGGTCATTTTTTGCCTGCAGAAAGTCTCGAAATTCCACCTGGCAGATTCTGGAATTAACGTAAGAAGGCTGGCCCCTGCAGGTGATGCAAGGCATCTGCTGTGTCAAATTGTGACTCCTCTCCAACCATCAATGAGTGTAAGCACCCAGGCCAAACGTGCAACAAAAAATGTTCAGGCTTTCTGGAGTCTGCTATAAAAGTGGTATATATAAGAGTTTGATTATAATTAATGTTAAATAGTAAACGGGAAGTTAATTTTTCTCTTATTTTCTGCTACCAAGATCACCAAGATGACAATGATAGCAACAACTGCAAGTAATAGGTTTCCATCCCAGATGCAGCGAAATAGTTTTTGGATCTGCGAAAGACCTTGGCTTTTCCACTCTCTTGATTCTTCTCCATCCGTTCTCTCAAGCCAAGATAAGAGCTTCAGTATTCTTTAAAAAAAATAAAAGTGGGTCACATCCTCAGCTGGCGTTACCCAAGGCTGTACAGCTTTGTATCAATGAATTCTAGATTTGCAGACTGGGCACGATGACAGCTGACCAACCTGTGCACCCTTCCCCCACAAGCCAAGCAGGGTTTGGGGAGGGGGCAGCAGTTTAGACAGCCCTTGTGTCTTTTCCTAGCTCTTTTTCTCCTAGCTAGATAATGACTAACTGAAATGAGAAGATGGAATGGACAAAAGCTGAGAATCTGGTTGTTCTCATTCAGTCCACAGCTGCTTAATTGTCTGCAATGGAAAGCTGCCAGTGCCCAAGTTCTCTGAGCAGAAATTCTGGGGCAGAAAGTATCAAATTCGAGACACTATAAAACAATTTAAGGGAGACTTTGCCGGATGTTTTGTGCCAGCTGCGGCTGATGTCCAAAACATCTGGAGGGCAACATGTTGGTGAAGGCTGGTTTAGGGCTTGCCTGCACAGAGAGGGGCCAGTGAAAGACATTTTTGCTGCTCAGAGTAGTCACATGCAACTGTCCTCTGCACAGATGCCAGGGATCCTAGGCTGCACTTTTTTGAATTTTGTGCCACTCCCCGCCACTCCCAAAATGCTACCATAAATAGCCACTGTGTAATGAGTATCTCAAGGCTGCAAGCCTGTGTGATTTGGGACATTATACCAGTGGTAGACAGGAAATGCCTGATTTGACTATGGTGATGCATGCCTTAGTTACATCCCGTTTAGACTACTGTAACGTGCTCTACGTGGGGCTGCCTTTGAAGTCTGTTCGGAAACTTAAACTGGTACAAAGAGCTGCAGCCAGAGTATTAACAGGGGCTGGTTACAGGAACCATACAACTCCCTTGTTACAACAGCTCCACTGGCTGCCAGTTTTTTTCCGGTCACAATTCAAAGTGCTGGTTTTGACCTTTAAAGCACTATACGGCCCAGGTCCAGGCTATTTGTCAGACCGTATCTCCCTATACAAGCCTGCCCGGGCCCTGAGATCTTCAGGAGAGGTCCTTCTCTCAGTCCCAACACCCTCGCAAGTGCGATTGGTGGGGATGCGAGATAGGGCCTTCTCAGTGGCTGCTCCTAGGTTCTGGAACTCCCTTCCTAGGGAGGCACAAATGCCCCCCTCCTTGCCATCCTTCCGTCGGCAAGTAAAGTCTTTTTTATTCCGACAGGCTTTTGGGATAGAAGGTGTTTAGGATTGGGCTTTGCAAGGCTTGTTTTAATGTTTTATATTATTATCTGTATTATTTTAAATTGTTTTTAGATTTTTAAGTGCCTTTTATGGTTTTAAGGTAGTGCATAGTTTAATTGCATTTTAATTGTATGTTTTTCTATGTTTTTAACTACATGTAGTTCTATTTGTAAGCCGGCCTGAGTTCCAGTTTGGAAAAAGGGCGAGGTAAAAATAAAGTTTCAATCAATCATTTGAAACTATGCTTTTCCCATCTTGCCTGTTGAATAGTTCTGTGAAAGTTGAAAGTTTGCATGCTCTCACACAAAGCAGTTCAATGCAATAAACAGTTGTCATGTTTGCGTCTTTAATAAAGATGCCACCCCCACCCCCCCGGTACGCTCCTTTTTATCTTCCCTCCTGCAGGACTCAACAGCGCCATCAGTGTTTCTAAGGTGTTTTTGTTGTGTTATCACTGGCTGTCTGCTGCCCTGCGCTCCTTTGGGAGGAAGGGCGGGATGTAAATGTAATAATAATAATAAAGGGAGAGGAGGAGGAGAATTAAAATAGACACAGCACTTGGATGGATGGAACATTCCCCAGTCAGACTGATCATTTCATGAACAGAGGGGGGTTGATGAGGAGGGGGACTGAGTGTCCATGTGAGAATATGGCCACACCCATTACTAATATGCGGCCCCTAGAAGGTGAATGTGGCCCTCAGGCCAGGAGATGTTACCCATACTGGCCGGAAGCAGTTTGCGTTAGACCTTGTGGGGTGGGGATGGGGAAGGAGACTATAGCCTACCCCCGCCCCCGTACTTGCTTTTGGAAAATCCAGTAGGGAAGTTTTGCTCAAGGTCCCAACATCATGATACTTGGGGTGCAGAGGATATTTTTTCATGCGGACGGACACTCGTAGTTAAACTGGTCAGGAATGCTGAGCTGGTATTGAGAGGTTTTTGTCCTCCATTAATGTACATTTGGTTTGGCTCACTTGCTTAAGCTGGCTAGAGCTGCTTTCTCTGTGAGCATTTTTCTGCTATACAGCTTGCCCCCTGCAGAGGGGCATTGAATCACGTAGGCCAATCTTCTGGACGTCTATAGAACTGAATTGGCAAGCACCTTTTCAGCATGGGGTGGTGCAGTGGGTCAGCCACTGTGGGGCTGCAGAAAGAGGGTTGGACGCAGGGCCGGCTCTAAAGGGCGGCCAGGTGGGGTCCTGGCTGAGGGCCCCTCTGCTCCCCTTCTGCAATTCGCAGCAGGATTGCTGCCGCGGATCGCACGGCGAGAGCTCCGGAGCCCCCGCCATTCCCTTGCTCAACCTACCTTTCTCCCTGCCATGAGCCAAGATGGCGGCAGACGCTTCAGCCCCTTAGGGAAACCTCAGCCACCATCTTGGTTAAGGGAAGTGCTGCGTGTGGAACCACACAACGGCCGAGAAAGGTAGGTTGAGCAAGGGAATGGCGGGGGCTCCGGAGCTCTCGCCATATGATCCGTGGCAGCAGTCCTGCTGCGAATTGCGGAAAGGGAGCACCAGGGCCTGGGGCAGGCTTGTGCCCAAGGGCCCCAGCATGTCTGGGGCTGGCCCTGGTTGGACATCTGAGTTCCGGCCTCAACTCTGCCATGGATTTGTAGTGTGACTTTGGGCAAGTCACCTCTTGCGTTGTTTGTTTGTTACTCTTGTCTCTTCCTTCCCAGTCAAAATTAAAACTGTAAATCCCTTGGGGCAGAAACTTGTCTGCTTGACTGATGCCACTCCGTAAAGCAGCCTTCACCAACCTGGTGCCCTCCACATGTTTTGTGCTCCAGTTAGCACAACCCTGCTGGCTGGGGCAGAATGGAGTTGTGGTCCAAAACATTTGGAGGGCACCAGGTTGGCAATGGCTGCTGTTAAAGCATTGTGTGCTCTGATGGAGGACACTTTATTGAAACCATCACTGTCATCCTCAGGCTTTGTTCACCCAGCCATACAAACAGGAATGCTCCACTTGGTTGCTGCATGGGCCATTGCACCAAACTTGTATGGCGTAGTATTGATTTGCAAAATGTTTCATACATACTTGCCACCTTCCCATCTTCCACAAATTCATCCTGAAGAGGCTCTGGCAGCTGTAATTTCAACCGTTGCAGCATGGAACGGAGTGGTAGGTTGTTTTGTGTGGGATTTTTTTAGATTTTCTAGCCAGTTTACTCTTGATTGATGCTGCAATCGCTCCTGCCTGCTGGCTGCCATCCAAACAGTGCAGAATAACATATTTGTCTTGCTGAACTCCCTCCTGTTGCTGCTCTGGAGACCCGAAGCTTGTCTCTGCTGAGAGGGGCAAACGGGCTCGCTCCTCTCAGGGCAGAGGTCTTGCTGGCTTGCCATGGAGAACAAGGGTCTCTTTGTCTCTCTGCTTGGCCTGGGCTGATACAGGACACCAAACTTGGCATCTTTTCCGCAATGAGGCTGATATCTTCCTTGGAGCCAAACAAACGGCAAAGGATCCTATTGAAATGTCGAAGCCTTCTTGTCCTGAGATTGCAACTTTAACATTGATAAGTTAATACTCACGAGGAAGGGTCATGACTCAGCGGCAGAGCACTTGCTTTGCATCAGCAGGTCCCAGGCTCAGTCCCTAGTGGCATCTCCAGGTAGGACTGGGAATATCCCTCATCTGACACCGCCAGTCGGTACAAAACACTGAGCTCAGTGGGCCAGTGGTAGAGCTTGGGAAGGTTACTTTTTTTGAACTACAACTCCCATCATCCCCAGCCAGCATGGCCACTGGATTGGGCCGATGGGAGTTGTAGTTCAAAAAAGTAACTTTTCCAAGCTCTGGCCAGTGGTCTGACTCTGTATAAGGCAGCTTCCTCTGTTTGGGTAAAACCAGGCCGAACGCCTCCGCAGAGGGTCTGTTGCCTCCAAGTAGGGATGCAAGATGAGCGCAGGGTTGGCGGCTGTTTAACAGCAGCATGGCGCTGCCTCGAAGCCAGAGTCGGATCATAAGGCCAGGTGAACTCCCGTTCGGCTTTTGCGTTACCTGACCGCCACTGGGATAGCGAGCTGCAGTGCCTCATGAAGCCAGGTGCATTGGTGGTGCCCAAGTACAAGGGATAACAGGCCAGAGACTATGACAGGAGAGTAAGGCAGAGGGATGCCTTGCACTGTGAGGGTTACAGCCAGACCCTTCAGCCTAAACTGCACCTGCTCCTCCCCAAATCAACCCAATTAAAAAAAAAAGTCTTGCAATGTCAGAAAAATGCTTTTGCTCAAACACTGATGAGTCTCTACTGCACTGCAGTTCTGTAATTACTGAGAGTGCCTTTTGGCATAGCAGCCTTGTAGTCTGAGCTTGTTGGATATAGACTATGCTCTTGCATGATGAGACACATTGGCCTGGTTCACACATAACGCTGAGCGAAACCATGGCATAGCACTAACGTGTGGGCTCCCACGGAGAAGATCGTGTCCACATTGCTCCTCCTCCAGTTATTTATTTATTTATTTATTTATTTAATTCGATTTCTATACTGCCCATAGCAAGCTCTCTGGGCGGTGTACAAACAATAAGATATATAATTACATTTCAGTTTTAAAACAATCCTTAAAACACAATTAGACAAGCAGACAAAACACAACCAACTTAAATAATATCAAATACAAATACAAAATACAAGATACAAATATTAAGATTTAAAATTATTTAAAATGATTTTAAAATGCCTGGGCAAAGAGGAAGGTTTTCACCTGGTGCTGAAAAGATAATAAAGTAGGCGCCAGGCGTACCTCGTGTTCCATAGTTCGGGGGCCGCTATCAAGAAGGCCCTCTTTCTTGTAATCGCCTTCCGGGCGTCTTTTTGAGTAGGCACCCGGAGGAGGGCCTTCGATGTTGAGCGTAGTGCCCGGGTAGGTTCATATCGGGAGAGACGTTCCACCAGATATTGTGGGCCTGTGCTGTGTAAGGCTTTATAGGTTAAAACCAGCACCTTGAATTGGGCCCGGAAACGAATAGGCAGCCAGTGCAAGCCGGCCAGGATTGGTGTCACATGTTGCGACCGCTTGGTCCCAGTTATTAATCTGGCCGCCGCATTCTGCACAAGCTGCAGTTTCCGAACCGTCTTCAAGGGCAGCCCTACGTAAAGTGCATTGCAGTAGTCCAACCTTGAGGTTACCAGAGCATGGACAACTGAAGCAAGTTCTGCTGCTCTGAGCTAAGCAATGGTTTGGCTAAGCGTGTCACCTGAGCCTGGGTTGTAGCCAAGGTTCGCTCTTGGTTTCCGCTTGTGGATTCTCTGGAGGAGACTAGGCAGCCAGGTTCAGAGAGAACTTTAAGCCAAACCATGACTTACGGCACAGCAGCAGGATTGAGAAGGAGGAAAGTGGCCACCATCTCCTCTCCAGGATCCTGCACACTCCTGCTTGGCCATTGTAAGAGGAGGAGACAGGTGGCCTCCAGAAGATGGCTAGCTGCTCAGGTTGCAGAGACTGCAGAGCTGGGCTTGAAAACGTTCTGCATTGTTACTAATTTCCAGGTTTGGCCTAAAGCAGAGATAGCTAACCCCCAGTTTGGGGGCCTGATCCAGCCCCCACTCCAACAAATTTTCCTGGCTCTCAAAGTCTCTGATTTTGGTGACAATATAAAAAAAGAAAAAGTAGGGATGGTGCTAGGGTCAACAGAACACCCCATCCTGGTCATCAGATTGTTCATTTGATGAGCAGAGAGGAAGCAGTAAACCCCACCCCTTCCTGGACCAGCTGAGGAGGAAAAGAGGCTGTAAGTCAGAGTGTGTATCACAGAGTGTGACAGGGGCGCATGCTCCCACTTTTGGCCAAAAATTGTGAGCCAGCTCGGCCTAAAGTTTCAATGTGCTTAGCTGCCTCCTTCTTGTGAGAGAGGTCCTAAATCCTCAGGGCCAGAGTCAAGAGCATGGGCTGAATTCTGATTAGCTATTTTGTGCCCATCAGGCTCCACCCTTGAAGCACTAGGCACAGCCAGGCACCATCCTTTGCCCCCGCCAGATGCCACTAGCTCAACCCCTTTCCCACCAGGCTCCGCCTTGCGATCTGAGAGGGACCATCCCTGAGCTCCCGGGCACCATTTCTTGCCTCTCACCAACTTTGCAATCTAGCCTATGCAGATGCTTTCCACCACTGTGAAACTCTTTGTGGTGGCGTGTGGTGGAAATTGACGGATCTGCTTCTGACATGTCAGGCTAGCCTACTGGTTTTTAGACAGTGGTTTCCTTCGAAGCTTATCAGAGTTCTCAAGAAAAGCAGCCTGTCTGCCCTTACTGACCTTTGCTGGCTGTGTTGTAGGACACGATCACCACTCACACATCATGACAATGGGCCCCTGCAAGCCTGATCACCTGCACCCAAGAGAAAGGAGTGTGCACCTGGAGACACTGCCTCTGCAACACACATACAACATAGGAATGGAGACAATCTTGAAACCTGCCATCCAGTCTTGCTGGTGTGCTAAAAGTAGCCCTTAAATTGTCCTTGGGTACTGATGGATACATAAATGCCAGCTTTTTAAAGAGCACACTGGTGCCTTATGTGCAATAGTATTTGATTGTGCTGCAGAGCCTCATCCATGGCATCCCTGCCAAAGACAATAGCTCTGCGCCAGCCTCTCTATTTCCCAAGAAAATGTGCAACGTAGCACCTTCCTCACTGAGAGACATGAAGCTAGGATGGTTCATGAGTCAAAAATAGCCAAGTCTCTGATTGCACTATTGCTCAAACCTTTGGTAACAGGAAGTCCCAGTCTCACTTCCTCTTTCTCAAGGGAGGCTGCCGTGGCAACCCAGTTGCCTTGCCAGTGTCCTAATCTGGTCACAGGCTCTGCAGGCCCTTAACCCTCTCTCTTCTCCATCTATGTTTTTTGCCATGTTCATGGGCTGACCTGCAATGGCTCCACAGAGTTGCTGCAGTTTGATTGTGGGGCAAGAGCCTGCCAACAGTCCTAGTTTCCAGGCTGACCCTTCCCAGTTTTGAAATCCAGCACTCCAGCCTTTCCTTCTGTTTTGGCCAGTTTCCCCTTCTTCAAGTTAGCAGAGCGAGCATCTATTCCAAAACCAGACCTGGAGTGGGATGGACTGCCTTCAAGTCGATTCTGACTTATGGCGACCCTATGAGTAAGGTTTTTATGGTAAGCAGTATTCAGAGGGGGTCTACCATTGCCTTCCTTGAGGCCAAGGTGGCGGACCTGGAAAAGCTGAGAGAGGCAGAGAGGTGTGTGGAGGAGGCCTTCAGGGACGTTATAGCTGTGTCCCACTCCAACGATAATAGCTCTCCTGCTATCATGGAGAACGATGGTCTCGGGGAAGGAGAGCATCCAGCTGAGGAAGAGGGAAACGATCCCTTAGAAGGGACCCATTCCTTGGGGGATGAGCAGCTATCCTCTCGTGCCGAGGATATATCTCCAGGGGGTGGAGGGATCCTTGTAGTGGGTGATTCGATCATTAGGAACATAGACAGTGGGGTGTGTGATGGGTGTGTAGACCGCAAGGTGTTTTGCCTGCCTGGTGCAAAGGTTGCGGATATCGCCCGTCGTTTAGATAGTTTGGTAGACAGTGCTGGGAAGGAGTCAGTGGTCATGGTGCACGTTGGCACCAACGACATGGGGAAATGCAGCCGTGAGGTCCTGGAAGCAAAATTTAGGTTGCTAGGTAGGATGCTGAAAGCCAGGACCTCCAGGGTGGCTTTCTCTGAAATGCTACCAGTTCCACGCGCAGGACCAGCCAGACAGGCCCAGCTTCGCAGTCTCAATGCGTGGATGAGACGATGGTGTCGGGTGGAAGGGTTCGGATTTGTTAGGCACTGGGGAACATTTTGGGACAAGCCGGGCCTGTACAAAAGGGACGGGCTCCACTTGAACCAGAATGGAACCAGACTGCTGGCACTTAAAATTAAAAAGGTAGCAGAGCAGCTTTTAAACTGACTGAGGGGGGAAACCCGACAGGAGCTGAGAAAGGTCCGGTTCGGAATAAACCTCCCCCCTGGGATAAAAACCAAAGAAATGATGAAATTTTAAAAGGGGTAGGCCTAGAAGTAGGCATTGTGAGAGCAGGGGCACAGGATATAAATTCAGAAGAGCAAAATTACCACAGGCCTAACCACAAGTGCCAAAGACACTTGAAGAGAGACACTGCTTACAAGTGCCTGTACGCTAATGCTAGGAGCCTCCGAACCAAGATGGGAGAACTGGAGTGCTTGGTCTTAGAGGAGAGCATTGATATAGTGAGCATAACCGAGACCTGGTGGAATGGAGAAAACCAGTGGGATACGGTTATCCCTGGATATAAACTATATTGGAAGGACAGGGAAGGACGTATTGGTGGCGGAGTCGCTCTATACGTGAAATAAGGCATTGAATCCAGCAAGCTCGAAACCCCAAAAGAGGCAGACTCCTCCACAGAATCGTTGTGGGTGGTGATACCGTGCCCCAGGAGGGACTTAATACTGGGAACGATCTATCGTCCCCCTGATCAAAATGCTCAGGGAGACCTTGAGATGAGATATGAAATTGAGGAAGCATCCAAACTAGGAAATGTGGTAGTAATGGGTGACTTCAACTACTCGGACATAGACTGGCCGCATATGTGTTCCAGTCATGACAAAGAAGCAAAGTTTCTAGATATTCTAAATGACTATTCCCTAGACCAGTTGGTCATGGAACCGACCAGAGGGACGGCAACCCTGGACTTAATCCTCAGTGGGGACCGGGACCTGGTGCGAGATGTAAGTGTTGTTGAACCGATTGGGAGCAGTGACCACAGTGCTATTAAATTAAACATACATGTAACTGGCCAATTGCCAAGAAAATCCAACACGGTCACATTTGACTTCAAAAGAGGAAACTTCACAAAAATGAGGGGATTGGTAAAAAGAAAGCTGAAAAACAAAGTCCAGAGGGTCACATCACTCGAAAATGCTTGGAAGTTGTTTAAAAACACTATATTAGAAGCTCAACTGGAGTGCATACCGCAGATCAGAAAAGGTACCACCAGGGCCAAGAACATGCCAGCATGGTTAACGAGCAAAGTCAAGGAAGCTCTTAGAGGCAAAAAGTCTTCCTTCAGAAAATGGAAGTCGTGTCCGAATGAAGAAAATAAAAAAGAACACAAACTCTGGCAAAAGAAATGCAAGAAGACAATAAGGGATGCTAAAAAAGAATTTGAGGAGCACATTGCTAAGAACATAAAAACCAACAACAAAAAATTATATAAATACATTCAAAGCAGGAGACCATCTAGGGAGACAATTGGACCTTTGGATGATAAGAGAGTCAAAGGTGTACTAAAGAACGATAAGGAGATTGCAGAGAAGCTAAATGAATTCTTTGCATCTGTCTTCACAGTGGAAGATATAGGGCAGATCCCTGAACCTGAACTAACATTTGCAGGAAGGGATTCTGAGGAACTGAGACAAATAGTGGTAACGAGAGAGGAAGTTCTAAGCTTAATGGACAATATAAAAACTGACAAATCACCGGGCCCGGATGGCATCCACCCGAGAGTTCTCAAAGAACTCAAAGGTGAAATTGCTGATCTGCTAACTAAAATATGTAACTTGTCCCTTGGGTCCTCCTCCGTGCCTGAGGACTGGAAAGTGGCAAATGTAACGCCAATCTTCAAAAAGGGATCCAGAGGGGATCCCGGAAATTACAGGCCAGTTAGCTTAACTTCTGTCCCTGGAAAACTGGTAGAAAGTATTATTAAAGCTAGATTAACTAAGCACATAGAAGAACAAGCCTTGCTGAAGCAGAGCCAGCATGGCTTCTGCAAGGGAAAGTCCTGTCTCAGTAACCTATTAGAATTCTTTGAGAGTGTCAACAAGCATATAGATAGAGGTGATCCAGTGGACATAGTGTACTTAGACTTTCAAAAAGCGTTTGACAAGGTACCTCACCAAAGGCTTCTGAGGAAGCTTAGCAGTCATGGAATAAGAGGAGAGGTCCTCTTGTGGATAAGGAATTGGTTAAGAAGCAGAAAGCAGAGAGTAGGAATAAACGGACAGTTCTCCCAATGGAGGGCTGTAGAAAGTGGAGTGCCTCAAGGATCGGTATTGGGACCTGTACTTTTCAACTTGTTCATTAATGACCTAGAATTAGGACTGAGCAGTGAAGTGGCCAAGTTTGCTGACGACACTAAATTGTTCAGGGTTGTTAAAACAAAAAGGGATTGTGAAGAGCTCCAAAAAGACCTCTCCAAACTGAGTGAATGGGCGGGAAAATGGCAAATGCAATTCAATATAAACAAGTGTAAAATTATGCATATTGGAGCAAAAAATCTTAATTTCACATATACGCTCATGGGGTCTGAACTGGTGGTGACCGACCAGGAGAGAGACCTCGGGGTTGTAGTGGACAGCACGATGAAAATGTCGACCCAGTGTGCGGCAGCTGTGAAAAAGGCAAATTCCATGCTAGCAATAATTAGGAAAGGTATTGAAAATAAAACAGCCGATATCATAATGCCGTTGTATAAATCTATGGTGCGGCCGCATTTGGAATACTGTGTACAGTTCTGGTCGCCTCATCTCAAAAAGGATATTATAGAGTTGGAAAAGGTTCAGAAGAGGGCAACCAGAATGATCAAGGGGATGGAGCGACTCCCTTACGAGGAAAGGTTGCAGCATTTGGGGCTTTTTAGTTTAGAGAAAAGGCGGGTCAGAGGAGACATGATAGAAGTGTATAAAATTATGCATGGCATTGAGAAAGTGGATCGAGAAAAGTTCTTCTCCCTCTCTCATAATACTAGAACTCGTGGACATTCAAAGAAGCTGAATGTTGGAAGATTCAGGACAGACAAAAGGAAGTACTTCTTTACTCAGCGCATAGTTAAACTATGGAATTTGCTCCCACAAGATGCAGTAATGGCCACCAGCTTGGATGGCTTTAAAAGAAGATTAGAGAAATTCATAGAGGACAGGGCTATCAATGGCTACTAGCCATGATGGCTGTGCTCTGCCACCCTAGTCAGAGGCAGCATGCTTCTGAAAACCAGTTGCCGGAAGCGTCAGGAGGGGAGAGTGTTCTTGCACTCGGGTCCTGCTTGCGGGCTTCCCCCAGGCACCTGGTTGGCCACTGTGAGAACAGGATGCTGGACTAGATGGGCCACTGGCCTGATCCAGCAGGCTCTTCTTATGTTCTTATGTTCTTCTGAGGCTGAGAGGCAGTGACTGGCCCAAGGTCACCCAGTGAGCTTCGTGGCTGTGTGGGGATTCGAATCCTGGTCTCCCAGGTCGTAGTCCAACACTCTAGGCACCCCAAGTTGGAGCTTGTACCAGAATCTGAAGTGCCAAAGATCAGGCCCAAGCAATCAAGAAGCTTCTTGCTACCTGCCAATCACAGGGGCTGATGTTGCATGTCGCTCATTTCCTAATTCTGTGCCCGAAGAGGCTTCTGAGGCTGAGCATGCATGCACTCAGTAGGCTAGCCCTAGCCTTAAACCATGACAGTTGTTGCTTAAGCCCTGGAGTCCTGCACCCGAGCTTCCTCAACAGTTTAAACTGCTACTGAAGGGAGCACAGGAGCTGATATTGGTAGGTCAAATCCAAGTGCTTTGCGAGTAAGGTGGCCCTGTATCCTACTATACAGAGGACAGTCCTCTATTTAAAGGACTGCCCAGTCCAAGGCTAGTTTAAAGAGAGAAACGCATTCAAAGTCCCAGGCGATGGTCTGAAGGCACACAAGGCCATCTCCCTGCTGAAGCTAAGCAGGGTCAGCTCTGGTCAGTGCCTGGATGGGAGACTGCCTGGGAACCATATGTAAGCCGCCTTGGGTTTCTAGCATGGAAAGAAAGGCGGGGTATCAATGTAATAAATAAATAAATAAATAACAAAGTGGGGGATGGGGGGCTTACAGTTGCCCCTCAACAGTTAGCAGCACCTGGACAGCAGACTGAGCAGGTGTACAGGTCACGTGGTCATAGTCTTCCTCCCCACAATAGTGGCATTTATTACAGGTTTTCGGTGTTCCGCTAATATGGCACCAGCGGGGCGATCAGCTGGAGGGGGGGCTGGAGCTCCCTCCGCTCCAGCTGATCTCACCTGAGGAGGGGAAGATCTGCTCTAGAGCGCTACAGCTGATCTCCTCCTCTTCTGGTGCAATCAGACGCCCGCACTCCAGCTGATCGCGCCGGAGGAGGGGAAGATCAGCTGTAGCGCGCTAGGACTGATCTTCTCCTCCTCCGGTGTGATGAGCGGGTTAGGTTCCAGACCCTCGCGCTACAGCTGATCCACTTTCGGCGGTTTTCGCTTTTGGGGTTTTTTGTGATGCGTGTCCTTTTTTTTTTTTTTTTTTTTGCATTGCGTAACTGGCTACCCTGTTTGTGAGCCAGCTCAGGCCCCTGTGAGATGAAAGGCAAACACTTTTTTGCAAAACAGCTCAGGTGTTTTTGCAAGCCAATCTGCCATTTTGCAGTTGATGCACCTGATTAAATCCAACGTTTAAAATGGAAAAATGGGAGAATATCTAAAGTAAGGGGTTTTTTTGTACTCAAATGTTGGGGGAGGGGGGCTTGATCGGAGAATTTCCTGATACACACACCTGTTTTGTTTCCGCTAAGTATTCCTTGGAACTGGACTTCAAAATAATCCAACCCACCCCCTGCCCCAGTAACGAAGGCATGATGAAATAAGAGCTGCTTTTTCAGACTGTTCAGTGCTAAGGATTGTAGGCACGTGTGATGGGGGTGGTAGTGGAATTTCTCAGTCAGACATATGGTTGTCATGGTTATTGGAAGCAGAGAGGTACAGAAGAAGATGAACTGCATGGGTGTCTTTCTCTCCCCCCCCCCACCTCTTCATCCACCTCCTCATTGCAACTCCTCAGTCTGGGCTTTCCAGACTCAAGTTGGTCTGCACACTGGTTTTTCCCTTTCTGCTTTCAGTGGCCTTACTTGATAGAAGGGAGGCAGTTAGGTGTTTCAGCAGCATCCCATCTCAATACAGGATGAGTTACCCTACAGTTTATGAGGGGCAGCTGAGGCTTGGAGTCTCGAGACCCTGTCGGAATCCCGTCGGCACTGGGATGAGCTGGAACGGAAGGCAGTCAAGCCAGAGAGGGAATGTAGGAAAGGTGTGCAAGGACCGAGGCTGGATTAACTGCTCTGCTGTGTACTCTGTGGCTTGTGCTTGTGTGTTTATTATCAGGAGTTTGTTAGTGTGAAGAATGTGTGCATAGTGTTATTTGTGGTGTTGGTGGTGGGGAAATTGTGCCTAATTCATTTTTCATGTGGGATGATTTGGCAGGTGGGTTTTTTCACACTCCAGGTCTGACTGACTATCATATTTGCGGCTTGGCTTGTTCACATGAGTCACCTAGAGTGACTGCTTTAGCAGGCAGACTTCTGCAGGCTGCTGCATTTGGGTTGTGTCAGGGTGAGGTAAACTGTAGGAAAGGAGAGTGGGATGTGTTACTGGGGCGTTCATGTGCACAATGTGTCTGAAGTGAATTGGGGAGGGAAAAGTTAAAAAATTATCTGGCTTTGCTTTTGCTTGCGAGGTTTCACATTTAGGCACTCATGACTGGAACTGACTGTGATATTTCCAACTCCTGATGTGGCTGGACTTGTAGGTTGTAGGAAGAAAAGAGCACAGCACGTTGTCTTCATTTTGGCATGTTGGGGTTTTAACACAATTGCCTTAAATTAGCAACAGGACTTAAGACTTGGATGTTTTGTTTTAGATGTATTTTTTCTTTAACTCTCCAACAAATTTAAATGTCTAAATGTAAACATTTAGGATTTGAATTTTGAAATCTTGTTGGTTTTTAAACTGCAGGGGTATTTGTTTCTTATCCACGATCCATCTATCTGTGTGGCCCCCACCTCTGGATATGTACATGCCGGCAGAAAAGGAACATTGCGGCGCATGCTCTAAATATCTGCTGGGGCAAAGTGGGGGACCCGAAATATGCCTCCGGTTAGGAGGATCTTTTCTGGAGAGGCACCTTGCCATTGCCGACAACGCTAACCCATCTCTCTCTCTCTCTCTCTCCCTCGTTTTTTCTGCAGAACAAAGAGAAAGAAAGGATGAAGGAGACCAAAGACAAAGATGCCCGCTATACCAACGGGCACCTCTTCACCTCCATCACCGTCTCTGGCATGACCATGTGTTTCGCCTGTAACAAGAGCATCACTGCCAAAGAGGCACTGATTTGTCCCAGTGAGTAGGCCTCTTGCGTATGAATGTGGAGGGGGGGTGTCTTCCCACTCCTAGATTTGGGGGGCGTCAGGAACTGAAACCAGCAGATTTCAGGCTGCTGGGCAATTGCTTCAGAATGTCCTTCTTAAGTTTCCCTCGTGGTGGTGGTGGGGAATGGAGGAGAATGTCATTTTGTCCACTACTGGCTGAATTCACATCTCCTGGAATAATAATAGGCAGAATGTAAGTGGCCTTCAGGTTGCACACTTTCCTGAATTTTGCAATACAGTCTCAAAAATGTATCAGAAGTAATCTAGGACAAAATAGGTTTAGAAATTCATACATTGAGATAAAATAAATATTTAAATACGTAGGTTGAGATAAAATACATCTTTAAATATGTATTTAAACAAATTTTTTCATCTCCTCCAAAAATATTGCAGATTAATGTGTAAATGGAATGGTGTATGGGCTTATGAATAAACAGATGCAAAATAGACTGATCTGTCCATTCCTAGAGGTTGGTGGACATTTACACATTCATCTGAGGTAAACTGTTGCCATATTTGAGGTTGGGACAACATACCTGCCCAAGCTAGATGGTTAGTGAACATGGAGAAGGGTGTGTGTGTGGTTTTTTACCCTTCCTTCTCAGAGGGTGCCTTGGCTCATTCTGACGTGTCATCCAGGCCCTAGATATCAGCCTGAGGCTCAGTCTGTGCTATCCCTTTTTGTCTTGCAGAGCAGTCACTAGGGCTGCTGCAGTCTTGCAGGACTGTGGTCTTCTTTTCCCCTTCCTCCACAACAGCAGCCAAACTGCAGCCTTCCCCAACCTGATGCCCTCCAGATATTGGACTGCCACCAGCCCTAGCCAACATGGCCAGTGGTCAAGGATGATGGGAACTGGACTTCAGAAACTTACGGAGAGCAGTGGGATGGGGACGGCTGCTTAATTGTGCTGGCTGCAGGGACACGGCTTATGGGAAGCTGCCAGAGTGCCACGCTCATCCTGGCCATGCTGCCCATGCTATGCCTCCCAGCAAGCTTTGACTTCTCATCCACCATTTTGAGAACATGCTTACTTAATTCCACACTGAAAAGAAAGCTTTCCATCACTAAACTTTAATAACTATAAATATATTCATGGAGGAGGAGAGAACTACGAATCAATTAACAGCTTTTAACCACAATAGCTAAATGGGACCTCCATGTTCAGAGGCAGCCTACCTCTGAATACCAGTTTCAGAGGAGATAACAGTAGAAATTCACCATTGCCTTCAGTCCCTGCTTAAGGGTTTCCCAGAAGCATCTGACTGGCCACTAGGAAATAAGATACTGGATTACTAGATGAATCTCTGGCCCAGTCCAGCAGGGCTGGTCTTAAGTTCTTTAAATGGCATGATCTGTGATTCCATTGTATGTTCCTGTTGCACCCAGGGCAGATGCCTGGATCACCCTACTCTAATAGCTCTATTGTCTACTTAGATCACATAAACTAATCTGTACAGTGGGGTGGATGAATGACCCTGTCTTTGCACATAGTCTGGCCCAACAGTGGCCTTCTGGCCTGCATAGATCTTTAGATCAGGGATGCCTTACCTTTGGCCCTCTAAATGTTATTGGACTCCACATTCCATCAGCTCTAATCAACGTGGCAAATGGTCATGGATGATGGGAATTGTAGTCCAACAAATCTGGACGGCCACACCCCTGCTTTAGATTCTAGGGGAAACGATCTAGATTTGGGGAGGTTTAGCTCCAAGAGCCAAACCTTTTATGAGTGCAGATTCTTAGGTTATCATTCACTTCAAGGGATCATAGGGAGGTCAAAGTTCTTAACACTTTTGTCACACACTCCCCAGTTCCCTGAGCAGTGAGAAGTTTCAGGG
The DNA here is from genome assembly GCF_030035675.1 of Rhineura floridana. NCBI lineage: Eukaryota > Metazoa > Chordata > Lepidosauria > Squamata > Rhineuridae > Rhineura > Rhineura floridana. The sequence goes on from NC_084501.1 coordinate 2,761,960, forward strand.
TAACTCTACAGGGTTTGGTTTCCTTTAATTGAAAGAGGCCTGGAGACTTAGGGTGTCTTTGTAACATATGTTTTATTTACAAGTATACAGGACAATCATAAGTGGAAACAGAGCCCCTCCTACAGCAGGCAGTGAAACTGATTATCTGCATCAAATTCCCCAAACAAGTGTGATTCCCCGTCTCCGTGACCTTCCAGTCCAGCTAAACTCAGAGCTCCAAACCTCTTGGCTCTCTGCCTTTGTCTCTTTCACTCTTCGCCAAATTCAGAACTACAACTCCTCCTCCAATCCCATTCCTACAGCAAAGATCCACAGGCAGAATGGCTGCTAACAGAATTGCCCCCTTAAGAAGACCCCAATCCGCCTCTATAGGACTCAGGGCTGCCAAGTCAGAAGCCAAGAGTAGAACTGGGCAGGGAGCAGTTGCTATGGCAGGCAGGCAACAATCTTGTTCTTATAATGCTTCCCCTGCTAGCAGTCAGGTACAGCCCCCCTTGAAAAGAAGCTTCCCTTGTCACCTCAGCCCTTGGGGGAAAGGATAGTGGGGACTAGACTCTTGGGGGTCCTAAAATGGTGCCAGCAAGAAGACAACTGGGTCTGTCCCTCCCTAAGCCCTGTAGCTTAGAGAAAGGGGCTACTGTGGAACCACAAGGCTCAGACGTGAATGAGACTCTAGCCCCAACCCAGCAAGGACATTGGGGCCAGACGAAACTATGGGCATCTATGGTGGCTGCCTTGGGTGAGAACTCCAGTAAAAAGCCTTGACAAGGATTTGCTAATATTTTTACACTGATTGGAGAGGATTTGGACCGGTATTATTTGAGGGTGGGCCTGTAACAAGGGCTAAATCCTCTGTGAAGTCAGAGATCTTGCACTCTTGTCAATCCTGTTGATAATTAGAGCCATGGATCATTCAATGTGCCACTTCCCCAGGATGGGCAAATTTTCTATTCAGGAGACCATTGCCCATTATTTGCTTCTGTTTTGAGGATACATCAACTGAACATTACCAAATATTATTATTAGTTCCAAACCTCCTAATTGGTTATACTTTGAACAATAAAAGGTATGACCATCCAGGCCAACTGGGCATTAAAATCATCCATGAAGGCTGCAAGATATTGGATTTTTAGCTTTAGCAGATATTGTAATAAGTTGTTCCAGCCATGCACATTAAATCCTTAGAAGTTGTGGGTGGAATATATGCGTTCAGGACAATCAGGCTAAGGTGTGTAACATTTACAAGGAAGACTATTGCCTGATAGTTGCATGGTGAAAGAGGTACTGCTATGGCATTTAAAGTGGAGGTCATAAATACTGTACTGGGCCAGGACCAGCACCAGGCATGCCAGGGCCCTTGGGCACCAGCCTGCCCTGGGCCCATGGTGCCAGAGAACAACCCCTCCATGCCGGCCACGTGGGGCTAATAAACCTCCCTGTGTGTCCCACCTACCTCTTTCGATCCTGTAAATGATGTGTGCACTGTGTGCTCATGCCTGCCATCAACCAGGATTGCGGTGGGGGCATGAGCCCCTTAAGAAAGCCTTTGCGTCTTAGCTGATGGCAGGCCTTATGTGCGCTGCACTCATGCCTGCCATCAACCAAGATGGCGGCGGGGGCATTAGCCCCCTAGGGAAGCCTCTGCGCCCTCTTGGTTGATGGTAGGCATACACGCAGAGCGCGCATGTCATTTACGATAGAGAAAGTTGGAGTATGCGTGGCCCTCACTAACTAGGTTGGGGGGGAGGTGCCTGGGAGCTCCCAGTCCACGATCCATGGCAGGGTTGGGAGCTCCTGCCCCCCTAACAGGGGGCCCCTTGGGCCCTCGGCCAGGGCCTGACCTGGCCACCCCCTGGTGCCAGCCCTGCACTGGGCTATGATTCCTTCCCAGGAAACTGATTTTCAAAGGTACAGGCCCTGCCTCCCCTCAGCATAGGATACTTCAGCATTCGAGCATACACCTTTATTGGTAGGCTTGAGGCCTAAACCACTGCAACACACTTTCTGGTGTTAGCTAAACATGTCCTTTCTGAGGCTCAGACATAGGACTTTCAAGTTATAGGAGTCGGGAGGCAGAAGCTCTTTCACTCCATATTACAAACATGCTGCCTTAACCAAATCAGGCCACTGGCCCATCTCCCACAGCACTGCCTGCGTTGACTGGCAGGGGCACCGCAAGGCTTCAAACAAGGGGCATTCCCAGCCCTACATGGGGATGCCAGCGATTAAACTTGGGACTTCCTGCATGCAAAGCAGATGCTCTGCTATTGAGCTATGATCCTTCCCCAATCGGCAATGAAATCAAGTGTGTTCAAGGTGGTATTGCTGCAACAGAAACAGCAGAAATGCCAACATATGGCAGAGTTGATTTGTTTTTAGTTTACAGCCTCTGAAGTGGTCAGGTAGGTCCACTTCTACATTGTTGCTCCCTGTGGACTCTTTAGTATTTTGGCAAGAGGAAGTTCTGATAGCATTGAGGGATAGAAATAACCAAGATAATGCATATGATCAGATGGAGCATTTTTGCATTCTGCAAAGCCTTAGAGGCATCAGAGAGTGGTGAGAAACATTTGCTTGATGTCAATGGGTGGAGGAAGATTCACAGCAGTTTTTTCTGATGTAAGGACTGTCAAATCCAGCCTATAACTCACCACCACTTTGCACAAGTGAGAGCCTCTGTGTGGGCCAAGCATCAGTTTTATCAACTTGCTGTCACCATGAATTAGTGCTGGGCTGAAACCAAACCAAAATAGGCTTTTTTCTTTTCTTTTCTTTTTCGGCCTCTTTTGTCAGGAGCAGGAGAACTTTGTACAAAATTAGAAAAACACGGAAAGTTGCATTATATATTGTGACAGACCATTGGTCCATCTAGCTTCAGATTGTTGACACTGACTGGCAGCAGCTGTCCAGGATTTCAGCAGAGGTCTCTCCCAGCCCTGTCTGGAGATACCAGGGATTGGACCTGGCATCTCCTGCATACAAGGCAGACGCTCTACCACGTCCCCAAATCACGTGGGTATGGGTTGTGATTACCTTATGCAAGTGAACAAGGTGGCCAAAGAGCCTTCCTTTCAGCCCAAATGCACTTTCAGAAACCCAGCAGATTCTTGCAGCTGCCCAGGGCTCTTCATACACAGGCTTCAAGCCTGGAAGCACTTCCTTGAATGACCATGTGACCAAACTGGAATCCCTTGTGTGCATGTGCATTGTTAGCATGCCACAGATCCGTTGCCTGCACATGCTTGCCAACCTTGCTATCATAGTGGCTGAGGACCCAGTTTAAACATGAAGACCACGTGGGAAAGTTCCTGCTTGGCACCACATCCAAATCAGACTCCCCTTTTCCACCTGCCGTTTCATTCCTGAGAATCCAGGTGCTGGTTCTCCCTTTCTAAACCATCATTTTGTTGCTCAGTTCATGCACAATAGTTATCTGATAACGCCGAGAGTACTAGGGGTGCTTCCAGAAGGGGGGATGTCATATTATAAATAGGCCAATAAGATATTGTGAAAAGGTTCCAACAGGCAACAGGTTTGTTTTTTTAAAAAAAACCTATTGGATTTCCATTTTCCCCAGAGAAGGGAAATCCAGATGAAAAGGGGTGGGGGGAATATGGCCTGGCATTTTGATGATGATGTTGTGTGGAAGTTGCAAAAAACTTGCATGCATGAGGAACACCCTTCCCATCACCAACAGCTGCCTGGAAGGTAACACGTTTCTTGCAGGGAGATTGTATTTCTCCGTCCAGTACAGCTCTGAGAAAATGCGATTCCTCACCCCAGCTTGTAGTGTGTGTCATATGGTGATGTCATCCAGGGATTTTGGGATGAGGTGTTCTTGGTGTGCTGATCAGGCTTAGCTCTGCTGCTCCTTTTCAACTGCCCCAGATGTGGCAGTGGGCGTTCTTAGTTGGTGTCCAGGCTCAGTAACGGGATTGCATGAAGATTAAGAACTCAATCCAGAACTGAAGGAGGTGCTCTTGGTGGGTGATGCTGTTGACACAGAGATGGCATTTGGCCTGTTCTGGGTGGGCTGTACTTAAGGATCAGAATCACAGTTTCTGGGTGCTATTAGATTCAGCCCTACTTATGGATGCTCCTATGGCACCACTGAGAGGCCCCTCACCCTTGTAGCTATGCTCAAGATTGAGTGGGCAATTGGAGAAGGCCCTCTGTTGATTATCTCAGGGAGGGGGTCCCCAACTTTTTTCAGCCCAGGGGCACATTTGGAGATCTAAGAAACTGTCATGGGCATCACAAAATGCTCATTTCACAGAAGAAAAAGCTGGCAAATGTTTCAGAACCCTCCAAAGAGGCTATATATATATATATAGGGCTGTGCCTGTGTATGCCATCTTGGGGATCCCAGTATTGGAGTATGGGCTTTTACTCATGTTGGCTTGAATGTGGGTAGGACCCCCCCCCCCTGATCCTGGTAACACAGGGCTCCTGATCTCACAAGGTATTATATCTCTGTTCTTGCCACAGTTATCTATGCCCAGAAACGTCAGCTGGTTCTGAATATACTGGGCAGCATACTAACTAGGAGCATATTATCTGGCCAGTATTAAAAGGACTAAAAAGAGCAACAAGAACAAAGCACCACTTTGTTCATTTTCCATTTGATTTGGAGTTCAATCTAAAATGCTGCTGATAGCCCTAAATGGCCGGGGACCAGAGTGTCTGAAGGCAGCATGATAGTTCATCATTTGCCTGGTCACGAGGAATGGCATCCAGGCGAGTGACAGCGTGAGCTCTCTGACCCTCCTGCAGCGGCCCACTGTGCTTCCCAGGCTGGCTGTGGAAGAGGGGGAGGCCCCTTTGCCTGTGGCCAGCATGAAAACCAAGTGGGTTGCTAGAGCAGCAGCAGGGTACTCCCTTCCCCTTCTGCCAGGCCACTGTAGAGAGAAAAAGCAGGCTAGATTAAGACAACAACAACAGCAACCATTCTGTCTGTGTGCAGCTACGAGTTCTTTGATTTGTGTGCATTGCTCTAAATGTCAGATCTTACATTCAGTCCCCACCCTGCTTCCACGATGGACCTCCGTGTGGCAGCATTTGTTTCCATCCAGGCACTGACTAGACCTGCTTAGCCACAGCATGTTTGCCTTCAAACTAGTGCTGTGCTGAAATCTGCCCTCCAGTTTCTCAAACTTTTTCTTCCGTTTTTCTACTTTGATCTCAGGGCGTTTTAGAATTTCTGTTGAATTTCAGTGAGTGCAGGGTTTTGACGTTAGCTTATTGTTGCAAGGTGGCCACTGGTGACATATGTGTTTTTCTTTCCAGAAAACACTTCCTCAGCACTCTACAGCCTCCCTGGCTGCCCATGCTTCTTGATTTGATATGAAAGATGCTTGTGGGAGAAGCTACCCCTTGGGCTTTGATGGAAGGCTGCAGAGTGCACACCACTGGTCAGATGGTTTGTAAGGACACCTTAAAGGTAATTGCATCAAAACCCTACCTCCAACCCAATATAATTTCACTGATATTTTCTCCCCTCTTTAATAATTTTCTAATCCAATTTCTATTCTCATTAGTTGAGGAAGAATGGTTGGAAAAAATGCAGGATACATTTTTGGCATAGTATTTCTTAAGTCTATAGACTGGAACCAGAGGCATTGTTGGCAGTGCTGTACACATCTTAAATTGGATTCAGATAGTAGGGGTGTGTGTATGTTTCTGAGAGTTGATGGTGGTTTGGAAGAAAGACTGCTCACATCACAAGCAGCAGTCATCCCACATTTGTCCCTTTAAGCAGAATCTGCTGGATTTTTTTGAAAAGGACACCTGCCAAACCTCTTTGACCAGAGGCAACAGTGAGTCAGAATTTCCTATGCCAGTGAAGCCTGGCGATTCTGTCAAAATGTATGATCTGGCTACAGCCTCACTGCTTTTGCTCTTTCATTGTCTTTGGTTAAATGGGTCCTGCAGGTTTTAGAAGCACCATAGAAACCTACCAAATCTATTTGCTAGAGACAAGAGTAGACTGAGTGTGCACAGTGTGGACCATCATGCCTGTTTTGTGCGACCTCCGACTTTCTGAAATACGATGGATTCTTCCTTCTCCTCCACTTTGCTTGCGGCTTGAATTGTTGATCTGCAGAAGGTGGGTGGAGAGGCCTCCTTTTGGTCAAGCGGTGGAATTATATGGCCTTCCAACTCCTTTCTGAGCATGCTCTTGCCTGCTTCCCCAGAAAAGTGGTGTTCCAGAGCAGCTGCAGCCCTGGACCAGTATTTCTTTGGTCTGCAACATCTGTCTGTGAGGCTGGGCAGCACAGCAGGGCTTATGCTCTTAGGCTGTGGGGGCTGGCGTTGTTTTCTGATCCTCCCTTGCCGATCCGGAAGGGTCGCGATGTTGTGGCTTGTTTTCTCCTGATACCAACAGCCCCTTGCCTGAAACCTTGGCCGAAACTGCCTTTGAGGACTCATGCTTCATTTGCCTTTTAATGCCTGCAGCCATGCCAAAAGCAACACTCTTTGAAGGAAGCAAGCGCTGTGAGGTCATGTGCTTTATATCTAGGAGGTGTCCAACAACTTGAGTCTAGACCAGGGGCAGGGAACCTCAGGTCCAGAGGCTAAATGTGGCCCTGGAGTCATCTCTGCCTGGCCCCTGTGATTCTTCCTAGGCCACACGCCCTCTTCCCTGGCCATGCCTCCTCACGTGTTTTTGCCTGGATAGAACGGCTCCTTGAAGTGCTTTGCTTCTCCTTCCGAGAGAGGCGAGTGTGTATAGAAGCCTCTAACTTTTGTATGGTAATAATCACGGTTGTAGCTCTGCCCACTTTTCCCTTTAGCCCCACCCCTCTTGCCTCAGGCCCCACCCACCATGTGGATCATTTCCCATGCGAGAAAGTGGCCCTCTGGCTCAAAAAGGTTCACCTAGCTGCTTGGGGGCTGGATCTTTTTTTCTTTTAATGGTTGTATTGAACTGTTTGCCACCCTGGGCTTCTTCAGTAGGAAGGGCAGGATGTAAATTCTGTTATTACTATTAGCAGTAGTAGCAGCAGCAACAACAACAATCTCAGCCTGGTTGTGCCCCCGTTATTGTTACCCTGCAAATGTTTGGGTGGGCAGAGCTGCCCATGCCCCAAGTTCAAGAATCTGACAGTGAAGAGTGCCTGGAAGTTAAGAAGAGGAAAGGCTGTGGATGTCAGTGCAATAATAAATAAGCTGCAGCACACAGATCTCTTTCCCAGTAGTGTAGTGGCAACTTCAGAAGTGCAGGGTCCCTTCATGTTAGTCATCATCTCTCCCTCTTTTGCTGCTGAGTTGAGGAGATCCTTGTCAATGCCTTCTGCCACAACTACAGACATCCCTAGCAGCCAAAAAGCATCAAAGGGGAGAGTGCTAGCTACTGAGAAGAGTCTTCTCAGTGGCTGACTCAATTCCTTTCACTCTGATTAGCTCCAATCAGCAGGAAAGGACAAGAAAGAATGTTAGAAGACTCTTCTCAGAGGCTAACACGCTCCCCTTTCATGCTGGTTGCCTCACAGGATGCTGGGACCTTGCTCCCAAAAAAAGGGTCTAAGACACCCCGAGACCCTGGATGATTACACCCCTGCTCTTTCCCCTTCCTTGCTATGCATAATTGGGAGGCCCCCTTCTGGGAAATGAGGCAGTTAACAGCCTGGTATGAAGCAGTGATCTATGCAACCCACCCCGTTCAAGATTCTCCTGATCTTATAAATAATTCCATATTTTTGAGTTGCCTGAGGCTACACTGGAACTGGAGCTCAGCTTGAGGCCACAGCATACCTGGTGAATGCAATCTTTTAATAAGGTGCCTACAAATGCCTTGCCAAAAGATAAGGGAGAAGAGAACATAGATCTGCATAGAAAGTACATGTGCCAATTTTCCTGTATGGATGCAAATCTAGAAGTAATTACTATCATTTAAACAAAGCCACAATATATTGCATCGTAATGGGGAAAACTCTGACCAGGTGGCCTGGATGCTACCTCAGTCTGCTGCTCCGGCACTGCAAACTGTTGAGGGCAACTTCTAGCCCCCGCTCCACCTGCTCTCCCCTTTATTAAGCTTCTGGACTTGGACCAGGCAGCTCTTCTTTTTTTTTTTTTTCAATAATTTTTATTCAGATTTTCATAAAACATACAAGACGAAATCATAAAACATTCAAAGACAAAAAACAAAATCAAAAATAGTTAAACAAAAAGAAAAAAATAAAAAAATAAAAATAAAAAATAAAGAGTAAAATATTGACTTCCCATTTGTCAAAGATCAAATCAGTTATAAGTCTATAATATATAACAATCCTGTCTCTTAAGTCATATTATAAAATCACTTTCCTCCAGTAGTTATCTTACTTAATCATCAAATCTCATAAACATTACTTTATTCTTTCCACAAAAAGTCAAAGAGAGGTTTCAATTCTTTAAGAAATATATCTATCAATTTTTTTTTCCAGATAAGCATATCGATTAATCCATCTCATTACTAATTATGATAATCTTATTGTCATAACCATAGTCAAAATAAACATTTCAATTAATCCATCACATCAGAATCTGTTAGGTTCAGTAATTTCAGTAGCCATTGTTCTATTATCCCTATTAGTTCCATTTTCCATCTTCCATCTTCAGTAGTCTTGTTAAGTCCAGTAATTTCAGTATCCAATCTTCCATTATCAGTATTCCATAATAATCTTGCTGTCAAAGCCATAGTCATATAGTAAGAGTCTGATGGGAATTACCTCTATCCCAAATATTTTCTTGCCATCCATTCTGAATAGGTTGCTGAAATACTGCTGTAAAATCATATCTCTGTTCTTTTTTTCAAAATACACTGGGTCATCTCTTGAAAGTTTTTCCATTGTCACATGGCTGCAGTTAATTCCATAGATTTTCTCTATATTGGGCTCCATCACATCATTCCAGTCCAGAAGATTATCCATGCCATTGATAACTTTATCTCTAGAATCTTCATTAATTTCTTCAGAGATAACATTGAGTTCCAAACAATAGATTTTATTTCTAAAGTCCATAGACTCCAAATCTTGTTCCTGTTCCACGTTTGTTCCAATCTCCGGGATCTCCTCTCTCACAGGGACCCCTGTTCCAGTCTCCAGGGTCTCCTCTCTCACAGGGACCCCTGTTCCAGTCTCCAGGGTCTCCTCTCTCACAAGGACCCCTATGTCTTTAATCTCCTGTGTCTCCAAACAATAGATTTTATTTCTAAAGTCCATAGACTCCAAATCTTTTTCCTGTTCCACGTTTGTTCCAATCTCCGGGGTCTCCTCTCTCACAGGGACCCCTTCCAGGGTCACCTCTCTCACAGGGACCCCTATATCTTTAATCTCCTGCTTCATTTTACTCAATTCAATTTTCAGCTCCTTACAGCCCTGTCGCAGGTTTTGTTTCGTTATCTCAATCTCATCCATTATTTTCTGAAACATAGTTATTTCCAGATTCTCAGCCACTTTCTTAATTGCCATTTTAAAAGAAAAATATAGGAAAACCACTTCTTATTTCAGCAACAATTGGGTTAATACTCCAAACTTGGTGACATCACAGTATAAACAGAGCAGACAGCCTTATCTCTCCATGCTTAAGTAAACAAAATGCAGTTCCCAGGATCGAAACAATTAATGGCGGTCGTCAGGAAACAGATTCGTCAAAATAAAATAGACCAAAAAGAGAGTAGTCTCAGACAATATAATATTCTTCAAAATAAAAATCTGGAATAGAAATCCCTCTTCTGTGTATATCTTTAGAATGCAAATCCAGGACAGCTTTTTGCAACAAAAACAGAGATAAGCTATTAATTAGTGAGTAGCAGAGAGAAGTTATGGCTCCCCAGTGAGATGTCAAAAACCGATCAATCTGGCAAATCTCTTTTAAACAGCAACAATTTAAGTCAAGTAAAAGAAAAATATAGAAAGAAGGGTGCTTGCCTGTTAGTGCGTTCTCTCTTAGAAGATAAGATGAACGTTCGCTTTATCAGATAGAGCTTGTTGTTGAAAATCCGTCCCACCTTCGTCGGCTGGACCTCGTCCCATAAATTAATGAGATCTGGTCGTCCCAACAAAAATAGGCTTTGAGGTTAATCTCTTCGTTTCTCCCTACCCGGGAGAAGTTTAATCAGTCAAAAAAAAAAAAATCTGACTGATATATCTGAATAAGCTTCTTTTGAGGCAGGAGCCCGTCTCAAAAGCAGGCACAGGCTAAGTCACCCTTCCCGGAAGTCCGGACCAGGCAGCTCTTCGATAGAGAGTGCCTTTAAAAAGAGGACGGTCCCTTGGTCTTTCAGGGGATACGCAGGGGGACATTTAGATGGGATTCAGCCCCTGAACCTGTTATAAAACACCTGCACTCGCCTCGGTGAACCTGAGAAACCCCGGAGGGGACGTGAGAAGCAGCATGGACCTGGGCGGAATGCCTTTCCCTCCCTCCCAAGTAACCACAGAGCATTCTTGCCCATCAAGGTTGAGAGGCACAACAGCCGATGTGCTTGGCTCCCCCCCTTCCTCCTTCCAGCAAAGACTGTCCGTTCCACGTGGGCTGTAGCACTTGGCAACGGCTGCTGACCAAGCAGATGGTCCTGTGAACGAGCGGCCAGTTGGTGTTTTTCTCCTCGGCCTCCTCCCTGATAGTCGGGGGGGGGGTTGGAATTTGCAGGGTGTGCTATTGGTTAGCAGCATCAAAGTGTCTCACAAAGTATATTAAAGGCTGTTAATAATGGCCCTTTTAACATCAGCTCTGCCCAGCAATGTTAGAAATGTTGGAGCAGGAGGACCCCAGTAGGGCTTGGACCACAAACAGTGGGTGGGGAATTAAAACTGATTGTTAGGTGTGGCTGGTTATTAGGGAAAAGATCTTCGTTAAGTGGTAGAGCGTATGCTTTGCAAATGGAAAGTCCCACGTGCTGTCCTGGGTGTCTCCAGTTATTTATAACTCTCTCTATAGATAGATAGATATACTGTATATAGGGACTGCCACCCCTTCGCTTGATCACCTCCCCAGCCAATGGAAAGAATCAGGGGTGCACTCTTTCTTTCTTTCTTTTTCTTTCTTTCTTTCTTTCTTTCTTTCTTTCTTTCTTTCTTTCTTTCTTTCTTTCTTTCTTTCTTTCTTCCTTCCTTCCTTCCTTCCTTCCTTCCTTCCTTCCTTCCTTCCTTCCTTCCTTCCTTCCTTCCTTCCTTCCACGTACAGTTTGTATTCAAGCTCTGCCTGCAAAGGAAAAGTTTTAAAAGCTTAAATTCAAGCTGCACCTGCCAAGGAGGATCCCTGCCATAAGCAGGGCATGCTTGCCACAGGCATCAGGAGTTCCCGAGTGGAACTAATCTCAGCGGGTCTTGCATTTGGTGTCAAACTTAAAAAGTGCAGAATCTAAGCCCTGGTTGCAGAGGAACAATCAGGAGTGCACTCTAATGCTTGTGATCGTTCTTTTGCAGACACAAAGGTTTACCTTTCCCACATCTGGCCAACCCAATTTGGCCAGTGGACCAGAGGTCCCCCATGCCTGCTCTTGAGTAATGAATCGTTTGAAGTCCAGTTTTTGTCATCTACATGTCAGCATTTCCCTAATGCTGAGTCAAGACTTTAGTAGCTAGCTGAAGGGGATTGGGTGGAACTAGAAATCTGCTGTATCAAGCTTAGTATGAGAATGAATATCAGTCATATTTCAGTTTTTCCTTAATATTTCTGTGAGTTAATAATTAATAGGCAATAATAGACTAAGTAAAAATGATGCATTAAGTAAGCGCTATAGTAGAGACTTCTGAGATCACAGTATCAATCTACTTTTCTCTAATATCCACAAAACATTTTCCACCCACCTGCCCACCCTGCTGCCAATCTAACTTTCAACGTCTCTCACATTTCATCATTCACGTGTCTGCCGTCGGTAGCAGAGCAGGGCCTGGTTTTTTTTACAACAAAAGGTACGTGCAGGTGAGAAAAGTTGAACCATCCCTCTTCTCCACCAGGCATCATCACACTGTGTTACTTGAAGTACTTTTGTCTCCATGCCAAGTGACTTCCGGTAACAGAGCTGGGCTATGAGAAAAATAATTGATGTGATGGGGAGTGGGCAAATAATGTGGCAGAGTGGAGATTGAGCTCCCCTCATCTTGTGTTCCTTTTGGTCTGGAAATTAGGCACACTTAATTGCTTTATACACATCCTTGCATGAACAGGCAGCCATAGAATCACAGAGTTGGAAGGGACGTCATAGGTCATCTAGTCCAACCCTCTACTGATGCAGAAAATTCACGGCTATAGCATCCCTGATAGGTGGCCATCCAAAACTTCTAAGGAATGGGAATCCACCAGTTTCTGAGGCAGTCTGTTCCACTATTGAACAGATCACACCATCAGGTAGTTCTTAATTCTTAGTCCAAGTCCTTTTTTGGGGGGGGTGTCATATTGCTACAGGTCCTACCCTCTGGAGCAATAGAATATAAATTTGCTCCGTGAACTTATGTGACAGCCCTTCAAATATCAGGCCTCCCTCAGAGAGCCTCCTTGGTTTCTTAATTGGCTGGCAGACACATTTGGGATGTGTTGGTTTTCCCTGCTTTGATCTTGAGGAGTGGACGGGAAGGGGGTTGGGCTTGTATTTGTGGAAGTGAACAAATGGCACTGTTGGCGGCTCAAGGCTGCATTGTCTGGCTGTGTTGCTCAATTGTGGTCTCTGCTGTTATCTCACACTGGGCCTTTTTCCTGGCCCTAGGGTTGCCTGTGCTTGTGATCTCTCTCTTGCAAATGTGGGGGCTGAAGTTGAACAGATAATGTGTGGGGCACGAGGCTGCCAAGTCTCAAGCAGGAAATAATAATAATGCTGTGACCAAGGGACTTATATTTTTATTTGTTTATTACATTTAAATTCCTCCTTTCTTCTAGGGAGCCAAGGCAGCATACATGGTTCTTCCCTCTTTGTTTTATCCTCACAACAGTTGGAACTGTTTTTTATTACATTTTTAAAGCTTTTTAAAAAAATATGTTTTTAAAGCTTTTTTTTTTTTTTTAAATATGTTTTTAAAGATGTTTTGTTTTAATATGTTTTTAAGGATGTTTTGTTTTAATATATTTTCAAGTCTGTTTTTATGATGCTTTAGAGTGTTTTTAGTGTTTTTGTTTGCTGCCCCGGGGTCCTACTGGGAGGAAGGGCAGGATATGAAGCTAAAAAGTAATAAATAAATAAATTTGTGTGAGTCACCCTCCTGTGTTTGTGTGCAAGGTGCATGCGCAGCGATAGTGTGTGAGCAGTGCCGCTATCTTGTCTGGTTAGGAAACATCCACTTTGAAAAATCTTGGTGCTGGCCCTGATCCCCTCTGTGCTGCTGCTGCCTGATGGGAGTGCAAAACATCTGGAGGCACCATGTTGGGAAGGCCGATGGAGTGAGTTTGTGGCCAAGACCAGATTGCAGCCAAGCTTGCTCCTTTTTGCGGTCTATGGTGCCTCCTTGCCATTGCTGTGTTCGGCATCTCTCTCCCAAAATTCAGCAGTTGGGGGACGGTAGATTAGTCTGGAGACTCTTGGTCCTGTGGAGTGGGAAGGAGCTGCTCACTTCCCTTTCGCCGCCTGGAGCTGAGCGTGACAATCGAGCATTGGTCTTGCCAATCTCGAACAACAATATTTTCTTCCTTTGCAGGAAGCCCATGACTTCACTTCCTTGTTCGTGGTCCCAGGCTGTTGTGTCTGAAGTGTGGCATTCCACACTTTTGTGCTCTGGATATGTGTTTATTTTTCATGAGGGGGACGGATCTTTAGAAATGTTAGGGTGGCTTCGTTGTACTGGTAGGGATTTGTTTTTCAGCAGCAGGCAGAAATCCTTCAAGGGAGCTTTTCTCAGTGCCCTCATCCCAACCTGTTGAGTCTCTCTCTGCCTGTCATGCAGAGGATATATTTGCCTGCTGAATTTCTCCTTGAAGCCTTGAAGACCTGGCTCTTCAGACATGCTTTTGGGGTGGGTTAGGTTTATTATACTGTTGAGATTTTAATGTATTTGTATGTTTTTATTCTGTATGTCGCCCGGAGTGGCTGGACAACCAGCCAGATGGGCGACTAATAAATCTAATAAATAAATAAAATAAATAAATTATCGCATTGTCATTAAAAGCTCAGGAGCAAAGCTGGGAACAAGGGCTGGCAACCTCAGGGCTTTCTCAGAAAGCTTTGAGAAGAGCTGTGACTCACAGACAAGGTGCGAGAACTCTCTCCCCCCCCCTTTTGTAGTTACAAGGATCTGTGTGTCTGAGTCTTTGACTACTGTTGTTTGGAAATCCCTCTAATCCTGCATCAAAGGCAAGACCATATTTGCACTTTGAATTGCTGCCCAGATCTCCTAGCAGGGCTGCTCCAGTTTCCTAACCTTGGAGGCACAAGACATGAGGGAGGGGGCGAGGAAGGAAGAAAATGGCAGGAGATGAAAACAATTAAGAAGTCCCGGTCAGGAAACCAAGAGAGGGGAGAAATATGAAGTCTGGGGCTGAAGTGCTTAATCAGTTAAAAACAACTAAGTTGACTGAAAAGGTGCCTCAGGTAGAGTTTAAAGAGTTTTTTTTTTAAAAAAACAACAAATACTTATATGAAAAAGTGCCATTTCAGAGATAAATGAGAATGCCCTTTCTAAGAAACCTAATTTGCATCATGTTAAAGCAAAGCAAAGAAAGTAGGCACTGTGGACTATTTTTCTTTAGAACTGGGGTCTCTAACGTGGCTCCCGTGAGCACCAGACACCCCTTGGGGCCTGCCGAAGCCTCCTGCCCCAAACAATGTTTTAACATTTAATTAATTTATTTATTTTTAATCGAGGGGAGAGTTTGTGCCTTTTTTTAGTTGCTAAAACAGGTGGGGTTGCCTGTTTTTTGGAGGGGTTGCTCTTTGTCTGGGTCTTACTTGTTTGGGGGTTTGTGTAGGCATTTTGCCTGTTGTTTGAGATGGAACATTTCTGAGCATTGCCAATTTTTCTTCTGTGAAATGGGTATTTTTTGGTGCTTGCGACAGTTTCTTCAATTTCCAGATGTGCCCCTAGACCCAAAAAGGTTGGAGACCCCAGCAACTTTAATGGACTAAAATGCCTATAATAAATTGACTAGGATTTCTTTTAATTGGGTGCCATTCCTAAAAAGAATATGTTCAGAATTCCCTTCCCTCGTCACAGAGTATTTATTATGTATTTATGTTTTGTATAAATGTATTATGTATATTCCATCCTGGAACTGAAGGCAATATACATGTGCTTCTCAGGCAGTCACCAGTCCAGGCGCTGCCCAGACCCAGCCCTTCTCAGCTTCAGCAAGGGGGTAGCCTCCTGTGCTTTCAGAGCACATTCTCTTCCCAGGTGTTGGGATTAAGAAGGAGAGGGAGCAGCCTTCAGGAGGGCTGAGCCGCTTTTCATTTCCAAGGCCTCCATCCCAAGCCCACCTTGTCCTCCAGGTATGAACACAGGGGGTGTCAGCGTCAGCAGCTGCTTTAAAAAAACCCATAAAATTTATTTATTTATTTATTTCGTTTCATTTCTAGACCGCCCATAGCTAGTAGCTCTCTGGGCGGTGTACAAAACTGGATAAATAAAATAAAAAGGCTGTGTTTCTCCCAGCCTCCCACCTCTCCATCTAGGAACAAACGTAAGTGAGAGATGACTGTCCCTGCCACTGAAATTCACTTCCTGTGCGCACTGCCTCCTCCCACTCATGCCTTCTTGGATATTCCATGAGTCACTGAGCTGGTGAACTTGCTGTGGTTCACCTTACATACCCAGATGGAGCAACTGAAGGGGTGATGGAACACTGCATGATCAGACTGATCGAATGCTGTGTGCCACAAAGGAAAAATGTATGAAAAGAAAGGGGGAGTGGGAGCAAAATGGGATTGATTTTGGATTTCTAACCCTTCTGGTGGGCCTTAATTTCCTGGCCCAGGAGGAGTAGCTCAGAGTATGAGCTCCAAATTTCCTTCCTTGATCTAAATTGCTTTCCTGCCCTCTAACTACAAATGTAAACCAGTTTGGCAGTTTCCCTGAGGAGCCCTGGGATTAAGGGTTGCTAACAGAATTCTGAGGCCAGAAACGCAGAGAGCTCTCTGTTCTCCACCACTATGAGGAAAGGATGCAGCATTTGGGGCTTTTTCGTTTAGGGAAAAGGCGCGCAAGAGGTGCCGTGATAGTGTATAAAATTATGTATGACATGGAGAACGTGAATAGAGAAGTTTTTCTCTCTCTCTCTTAACACTAGAACTCTGGACATCCAATGAAGCTGAATGTTGGAAGATTCAGGCCAGACAAAAAAAATGTACTTCTTCACATAGCACATAGTTAAACTATGGAATTGGCTCCCCCAAGAGGCAGTGATGGCACCAACTTGGATGGTTTTGAAAAAAGATTGGACAAATTCATGGGGGAAAAGGCTATCAGCGGCTGCTGATCTTGATGGCTATGCTCTGCCTCCATATGTGGGGGCAGTAGGCTTCCAAATACTGGTTGGCCACTGTGAGAACAGGATGCTGAATTAGATGGGCTGTTGGCCGGATCCAGCAGGCTGTTTCTTATGTTTTCATGTGCCATACGCTGTGTTGTTCCAAAGTGGCCAGTTGGCATGTGGCAAAGAACCGATGCCAGGTCAGCCAGGGTGGAACAGGGCTTGTGGACTTTTAGATGGCTCTCCCTGACTGGCTCAGGTAATGATCTCCAGTGTTCCCTGGGGAATCCCAAAGGCTTCCCATCCCTGTTTAAAACAAGGCACAGAGCCCAAAGAGGAGGAGCTGAAGAAGCAGCCTAGAAATGTTTAACATGAATTTGAAAAATAGTTGGGAAAAAAGAAGAAAAATCTTTACTTAGCAGCACTGGTGTTGCCTGGCCACATGGTACGAGGCAGCCTGGTGCCCAAAATGGGCACACTAATGGCACTATTGCCTCAGGCAAACAGTTGCTGAAGGTTTTTGTAGTGTCTCCAAAGCCTGCGGAACCTGTTTGACCACAGACAACCGAGGGGCAAAAGAAGTGTGAGCACGACATATGGTCATCGGGGTGATGGGGCCACTGTCAGCTCTCCTAAGAACTGTTGCCATTCTGTGTCCTTAAAACCCCCTGGCGGCACCGCAAATGCAATCCTTTAGCAATGTGACCTCCTCCTTCGGGATCCACTTCTTGTCCCCAAGGCTTGTCCCCAAGCCATGATTCTTCAGTAAAAAGGAACCATATTTATTTTAATTTGTGACCCTGTTGGCAAGGCCTTGGGCAGGTAACCTTTAGAGCAGTCTTCTCCAACCTAGTGTCTTCCAAGTGTTTTGAACTACAACTCCCATCCCAGGTTGGTGAAGACTGTTTTAGACCATGGTTTTCAGTAACTCTCAGGGTTGGTATAGCCCAGTGGGGAGGAGAGCCTGGCTGGGAGTCCTGAGTCTGTGAGTTCAAATCCCCGCTCGTGTCTCCTGGGCATCAAGGGCCAGCTAAAGATCACCCCCACAGAGTGGCTCAGGGGTTACGTGCCCTGCCCCCTGCGCAGCCTTGGGCAAGCGGCATATTCCCAAGGAGCCCAGTTGCCCCCCAGCTGGCAGTTGCGGACAAGGAAGAGGCAGCTGTGGCCAGCTGAGCAGGCCCCGGCCAGCTGGGGAGGACTAGCCTCAGAGGGAGGCAATGGGGAACCCCCTCTGAATACCGCTTACCATGAAATCCCTGTTCATAGGGTCGCCAGAAGTCAGACTTCGACTTGAAGGCAGCCCAGTTCCATTTTTTCAGTAACTATTTTTGTTTTTTAAAAACACAAAAAGCAGAGCCTTCGAAAGCTGCCTTTTACCAGCTTAGATGGCTTGTCTGCCCAGCCCAGTAGTGTCCGCGCTGCCTGGCTGAGCATCTCCCCAATAGAAACCTTTCCCATCACCTGCCACCTGATGGCACTAGGTAGCAGCCAGTGACGTTCTACTCTTAGTAGACTTATTGCGCAAATGGATCTGTCACTAATGTCCATTAATTTCAGTGGGTCTGCTCTGAGCAGGACGAATGTTGGATACAATCCTTTAACTGGAAATGCCGGGAACTGAACCTGGGGCTTTCTGTGAGCCATGCATGTGCTCTCCCACCGAGTGACGGCTGCTTCCTTTTGAACCAGACTACAGCTAGGAGTCACTGCTATGCAGAGATGCTGCCTCTGCCCACTGACTTGGGTGAGGTGACCCCTTGGCCCAAGGGCTCCTTCACCTTCTTCTCCTCAGTGTAAACGGCACTTGGGGCTTCAGGAGAGACCATAGTTGTGCACGTCAGCTTCTGAGTCACAGGAGCGAGTGTCTGAGGGAAGAGCTTCATGGTGGAAAGGAAGGAGCTAAAGGGCCCTTTCCCAGCATTCATGCTATGGAGGGAGAGGGGAAGGAACCCCTTTGCACCATTTGTTAGCAAGAAAGCGGGTGAGGTGTATGACAAGGGAGTTCTTAGGATCTGGGGCTATCCTGCAAAATATGCATAAAGCCCCCCCCCGGTCCAGGTTGAGCCCCCACATTTTCCTGCATCTCTTCCTAATTTAGAACACCAAAAGGGTCCCACTTGAAGATATGGAATGTTCCTTGCACTGAGACCGTCTTTATCCATGTGAACAGTCATAGTTTGCTGCAATCACATAGGACGTTTTGCTCTGTGGGTGCTTTTTCCGTGGTGGCGTTGCTCTCTGCTTGTGGGAAGCGATAATCTGGACTACAGGGGGAGGGTGTCAGTGTGGGAGGAGGAGACATGGTGACTCAGCAACTATGTCATTTGTGGGACCGGGCTGGGGGCCTTGTACGTCACGTCTGTTTTTGCAAACCTTGAAGAAGAGACGGCAACTCTTTGATATGTGAGCTTGATCGCGTGATCCCTCTCTTCCCCTTGCGCCATCCCTCCAAGTGGATCGCGGAAAGAGGAGGCTGCAGCACGGGGAAGAATAGTGGTATTCTCTCTGAGAATTCCTTGCCGCCGAAAGCTTGGCATGCAGGCCATGCCCAGCGATAGGCAAGTTGCCAGCTGTGTGCCAACCAAATGGCCAGGATGGCAACCTTCATTCTTCACTGGAGGGGGAGGGAAATGGCAGGCTCCAGTGGTGCCTTCTGGATTCCGTGGAGAGACGCCAGAGGGACGGGGCATCGTCTAGACCAGCCTGTCCCAACCTTTGGGTCCCCAGATGTTGCTGGACTACAATTCCCATCATCCCTGACCATTGGCCATGCTGGCTGGGGCTGATGGGAGTTGTAGTCCAACAACATCTGGGGACCCAAAGGTTGGGATAGGCTGGTCTAGATCAAGGAGCAGAAGGCAGGACTGGACTTTCTCAAAGAAAGGGGAGCCCTCGGCAAAGTGCTGTCCCATGGGGCCCCTCCCATCAGGATGCCCCCTGAGGATCAGTGGGAGTCTTGGTTGGGAGGGCTCAAGGCTGCATTTTTGTTTCTAACAATACCTCAGGTGTTGGTTGCTCTGAGGCATTGTGGTGAAAGGCAGGCCTTGCCCCACAAAAACATGGGAGCTGCTTTGTTGTACTTGTGGTGGCTGTTCCCACCTCCACCGCTTCCCTAAGCCAACGTAACTTCTGGGATATTGTCAGAAATAAGGACGGAGGCGGCAAGCTGACCGTCTTTCAGAAAAGAGCTGAAGGAAGGCTGTGCTGGAGCCCCAGAAGCATCCAGAGTTTGCACCCTACTGACACCAGGCCTGAGGGAACCCTTTCCCCATTGGTTTTTTTTTTTTTTTGGCTGAGGAACCTGCATATGTTGCAAAGGATTCTGGGGTGTGTTCTAGGTAGGGTTTCCTGCAATTACACTCCAATTACAGTTAAGTTATTTTTAAAAAAGACTAGAGTGCCTGCAAGGTGCTGGCCTTGGCTGCTGCACACCTAAGTCACCTAAAACAACATTAAAAATAAACACACCCACAGAGGTAGTAGAATAGTTCTTTTTATCCATAAGATAAAATGATCTATAAAATTATCCGTAAGATAAAATGATGTTTTAAAGTGTTTTAAAACTGGGAGAGCCAGTGTGGTGCAGTGGTTAAGGTGTTGGACTACAACCTGGGAGACCAGGGTTCGAATCCCCACACAGCCATGAAGCCCGCTGGGTGACCTTGGGCCAGCCACTGCCTCAGCCTCATGAACACCTTCTTCACAGGGTTGCCATAAGTCGGAATCGACTTGAAGGCAGTACCTTTACATTTAAAGTGTTTTTAGTGTTTCTGTTTGCCGCCCTGGGCTCCTGCTGGAAGGAAGGAAGGGGTATAAATAAAATAATAAATAAATAAATAAAATAATAAGATAGCAGTGATGGTCTCTCTGCAGGTAAGGGAGGCCGGGTGGGAGGCAGAGGCCACCGCTCAGATGTTTGTGCGTCAAACCAAGTGCAACCCACCCACCCCACTCACACTCAGCCAGCCAGCGCCATCTCTCTCAGCCACCTGTCGGACCCTGCCCTGCCACCAACTAAGGGACACCCTCACGAGTAAACATTTTCCCCTGGGGTGCAAAAAAGTAAAAACACTGCAAATGCAGCAAAGTAGCCAGGGAGGGTGGCAGCGGACACTTTGTGCACCCGTTTTCTCCTCTCCACCCCCGTCTCGCTCTCCACCTCCTCCCTCGTTGCCTCCTAAACAGTCACAGAGCACAAGGGAAGAGCGATGCTGCGCAGAAGCCCAGTTTGAGGCACGTGATTTTCATCCACAAACCAGAGGAGCAGAAGACTTCCCCTGCTCCCTCCCCCAATAACCCAAAAGTAATGTTGGAAACATTACAATTACTCCTCAAAAGTAATAAAATTATTCCTTGTTCTATTACAGTCAGATGTAAAGAAATTGCCCACTTGTTCCTCAGAAAAGTACTAAATTACAAGTAATTCATTTTTTGTAACTAGTTGCTTCCAAGCTCTGGGTGAGCTTGTCTTGTGTTTCAAGGCAGCTTGCCCACCATGTCTGACCCTTGATAAGCTGCTGAGGAACTCCAGAGATTCCCTGGAATGAATTTTGGGAAACCACCTGCTTTCTGGACTAATACAGCCTTCACCAACCTGGTGCCCTCCAAATGTCATTAGCCCCATCCAGCATGGCAATTTTAGACTAAGTGCTGGCTGGCAAGGGTGTAGTCATCCAGGGTCTCGGGAGGTCTTAGACCCCTTACTTTTTTGAGAGCCAGGTCACAGCAGGGTTCCTATGTCTTCAGCATCCCATGAGCCAATCAGCGTGGAAGGGGAGTGTGTTAGCCACTGAGAAGAGTCTTCTAACTTGCTTCCTTGTTGTTTTCTGCTGGTTGGAGCTGATCAGAGTGAAAAGACTTTCTATTAGTTTCTATTTCGAAAAGCCAAATTGCAGAGAGTGAGAATTCTGTAACTGCAGAAGAGACAGTGAATCCTGATGATAGCATCCCAAATGCAGCATCCAGCAGTTTGGTGGCAGCAGGAGATAAAAGTGTAGATACTGAGTTCAGAAATTCAAGCAATATCTCTGACAGTGAGAAAGGACAGTCAAATGGTAGAAAGCAGTATTCAAGCCTAGCCAGGTTATTCTTAGATGGTTGTATAATCTTAGAATGGGCATGGCTGTGACTATTATGCAGGGACCCTGCACTTCTGAATTTGCCACTACCTACTGGCTGGGGTTAATGGGAACCAGAGTCCAGCAACATCTGGAGGGCACCAGGTTGCTGAAGACTGGACTGATATAAAGCAAGAGACAGGTGCCTGCCCCACAGAGCATGCAACATAAATTTGTGGTAGGGAGAGGGAAGAGAATGAGAGGCAACAACCAAGCCGCTGGTAGCCATTCCCCTGATCTCCTAACCAAGGGGCAGCCAACATGCCCCCCCAAGATGTTGTTGGGCTTTGACTCCCGTCGGTGTCAGCCAGCGTGGCCAGCGGTCAGGAGCGATGGAAGCTGGTGCCCAGCAACACCCGAGGAACACCATGTTGGCTACCTCCGCCCTAGTTATGATATTGGAAGCATGTTGTGGGTTTGCACACACCCTTCCCCTCTGACACATGAATTCCCTCCTCTCTCCTCTCCCAAAGCAAGCTATTCCAACCTGGGGGCTCTTCTCTTAACCAGGACTTGGTTTTGCAGATCCGGGTCTCAGGGCAATTCTAGTGAGCATTAACTGGAGGACTAGGAACGTTACGTCTGCACCAGCCCAAGAAAAGAGTGACAAGAGGGCATGTGCTTTGCAAGCAGGAATGGCCTCTCAAGCAGATCTCAACTCAGAAATAATAAACCATCCTGACCACTCCTATACACCTCATGCAATGCACTCTGCATATACTCAGAGGCACCTTCTCCTACAAACCAAGTTTTTGGCTTCAGCTGTGCCAATGGACTTGTTTGACAGAGCTTGGAAAAGTTACTTTTTTTTAACTACAACTCCCATCAGCCCCAGCCAGCATGGCCACTGGATTGGGCTGATGGGAGTTTTAGTTCAGAAAAGTAACTTTTCCAAGCTCTGTGTTTGCACATCACTAAACCATAGTTAATATGAACAGTGAATGGTTTAATGTGAATGTCCAGCATACTTGTGCACACAGCTGAAATCCCAGGCACTTTTCTCTTTTCCTGCTGCAGGTTTGGCCTAGTGCTACGTCTGAACCTGGGCTCACTGGTTTTTTCTGCTAAGAACAAACCTTGGTTACTGATTGTGGCTTATTTGGCAAGAAACAAACCATGAGCTCCGGCTCAGGTGTAATGCTAAGCCAGACCATGACTTGCTTCCCAGCAGCAGCAAGAGCAGGGGAGAAGCAGAGCGCCTGCGATTCCAGTAGCCCGCACCAGCAAGCTGTATGTTCACATTCAAACCATACTTTATTTTGAGCTACTGTTAGGGCTCATCCAGACGACTGCAAAACGTGTGACACGCCCGCTATGTGTGTTCATTATTTTTCGGTTGTCCAAATGACGTCTCACACTGTTACGCATTTTTGCGGGTTAAATCCGCTCCTTGCAATACCGGCAAAAATGCGATTTGCTGTTTAAAATCGGGAATCATCCGCTGTGCCTTCAGGAGTTAGGATGCAATACTGTGGACTTTACAGCTGATGGGCGGTTCTTGGGTGTTTCCCCTTGCCCCTTCTCCTCATTCCAGACAATCACGTATCTGCACTTTTGCGCATGTGTGAGAATAAGCCTGGGAAAATTGAACCAATCATCGCAATGGTGGGGTGTTGTGGGGGGGGTCTGCAACTACTGCGCAGATGCATTTTATTTTTTGCCAGCCTGCAAACTGGGCGGCCGCTCTGGGTGAGATCTGCAATGCACAGCAAGCGAGAAAGGGGGGATGGTCGGTTTCAGCCTGCCTCCAGAAAGCTTTGTCAATTTCATTGTACTTGCTGGGGGGTTTGCTTCAAATCAGAAAAGCATACATTCCTTTAAGTGTAATGTCACAAATGCAAACAAGAAAAGGGCTTCTGGTCGGTTTCAAGCCTGCTGGAAAGCTTTGTCCATTTCATTCTGGGTGGGAAGGAAAGGGAGAAATACAAACAAGGCAGGCGTGAAACCGACCAGCAGCCTTTCCTTCAGAGGCGAGAACTCCTTTACAGCCATATTGTGCTTCGTTGCAAAGGGGGAGAGGAGCATACATAATTTTTTTGCTGACCAATTGGTTGATAGGGGGAGGTTTTAGAGGCGGAGCGTGGAAAAAGCAAAAAGAATGTAGGGGTCTTACCACTGTGGGTGCGGGTGCAAAAAAGCGTTTTTTTTTTAATTAGGAAAGAGCGAACTAAAAGGCAAAGTGAAGACTATCAGATGACAAACCGAATATGGAAACCGTGGATTATCCCTCTCCGTTTGGATAAGCCCTTAGAGTGATGGGTGAAGCAAGCCACTGAAAGATGGGTCCCAGGGTAGAGCTTGGCTCCCTTGAAGCCCCACCTGTTTGGCCTCCAGCTGAAAGGACCCATTCAAAAACATGATGCTTGGCTTTCTGATTTAGTTGATGAATTTGAGCACCCAGTTTACTTGTTTCCTTTCTCATGCCTCCTCTGTTTTCCCCTTCCAGCTTGCAATGTTACCATTCACAACCGCTGTAAAGATACCCTGCCCAACTGCACCAAAGTCAAGCAGAAGGTGAGTTTGTGTATATGTGTGTGTGTGTGTGTGAGAGAGAGAGAGAGAGAGAGAGAGATGGGAATTCTGGTGGCAGTGAGTGAGAGGAGGGTGAGAATCATAGAATCGTAGAGTTGGAAGGGGCCTTTAAGGCCATCGAGTCCAACCCCCTGCTCAATGCAGGAATCCAAATCAAAGCATTCCTGACAGATGCCTGTCCAGCTTCCTCTTGCACGCCTCAAGTGTTGGAGAGCCCACTACCTCTCTAGGGAATTGGTCACACTGTCATACAGCTCTAACAGTTAGGAAGTTTTTCCTCATGTTCAGCCGAAATCTGGCTTCCTGTCACTTGAGCCCATTATTCCGTGTCCTGCACTCTGAGAAGAGGTCATGGAGAGAATGAGAGAGATAAGTATTACTAAACCCTTCCTTCTACGCGACAGGTCATGAGGATTTAGCTATCTGTTTAAAAAACTTCCTCAAGTCTCTAGCCCTTATAGTTGCAGGGAAAGACTTGCCGTCACATGGGCAATGAAATTTCACAACAGAAATTGAACAGGAAACTCTTGTAGTTGAGGGCTGAGGCTTCCTCGCCATGTCAAAATGATAGCTGAGGTCCTCATGTTTTGCGAGAGGATGGAATATAAATAAGTTTACAAATAAATAAGTTCCCTGCCCTTTTCCCGTTGTCCAGGAAAGCAGCATGCATTCACAAAATAATAACCCAGCAAAGGCAGCTTTTGCAAAATGTATCCAGGTTTGCAGGATTTGGTTTTCCTTGGTGCAGAATGTGAGCATTATAGTCTGGTTTACACTACCTGCTCTGCAGAACCTAGGAAAGCCAGTCCCTGCTTGAAGGGAGGGTTCCATCTACCGTGCAAGGACAAGATGAGGCTGGAGGGGAGAGGCTGAGAGGTGGGCAGGGGATAGGGGAGAACTTCCTGTATCACTGGTCGTGATGACTGGTGCAATCCCAGGACCAATTTTAAGTGCTAGTTTTGACCTTTAATGCCCTGAATCAGCCTTCGCCAACATGGTGCCCTCTAGATGATTTGGACTGTAACTTCCATCATCGCCAGTCAGTACAGCTCTGCTGCCATCAGCCACAGCATCATACAGTTGTGCTGGCTGGGGCTGATGGGAATTGTAGTCCAAAAATCTGGAGGGCATCAGGTTGGCAAAGGCTTCCCTAAATAGCTTGAGGCCAAGTTAGGGATGGAGGAGAAATTTGTTTGGTCCGCTTTTCACAGCAGATGAACCTGATCCGACATTCCCACACAGTTGCTGCCGGATCCAAATGCCTCGTTAGATTACACACTTCTCTGAATTTTGCAGTGAAGTTTTGGTGTGAAAAAATGGACATAAAAATGTTTATTTTTACGCAAAAGATGTGTACAAAATGTGTATTTTACAGATGATTACAAGCTCATATTTTACCTTTTAAAAGTGTGCATTTGATATAAAAAGTATATGCAATTTAAATATCATTTTTTCAAAAAAAATGTACGAAATGGGGTGGCGCAGTTCTATGACTTAGCACCATTGAGAGTGAAATGGGATGGAATTAGTTGCTCAGTCCATCCCTAGGTTAAGCTGAAGGACCACCTGTACCCATGTGACTCTACCCATGCTTTGAGATTGGTGTCGGTGGCTGTGATCATTGGCCCACCTTTAAGATCAGTCAGGCTGCTGGGCACTAGGGACAGAGCCTTCTCAGTAGTGGCCCCTGTGTAATGGAACTCCCTCCCAAAAGATGTACAGTTGGCCGTTTCAATTGTAGTATTCAGAAAGACATTTAAAAGCCCACCTGTTTCAGCTGGGTGTTAACCAATGTGTGCATTGAACATGCTGCTGTTTTATTGTTTTTCTGCTGTGACTTTTGAAATAGTTTTCTACTGGTTTTATATTCTAATGTGGTAGTATTGTTTTAATTTGGAAAACTTTATTGTGGCATATTGCATTGTCTTACTGTTGTGTTTTGTGGTTATATTGCCGTCCACTGCTTCAGGTGTGCATGGCCTGGAAAGGCGGCTGATAAATATTTCAGATGAATAAATAAGAGCATTTGAGAATCTACTCATGGTAATGGCGCTTTAAGAGACTAAATACAAAATACAAAGGTGGGGACAGTAATTTAACAAATACAGGTACCACAAATTAGAGGCAGTTGCAGTCTACGGTGCTAGAATTCCTGGTCCAGAGAGGACCACTTGAAAAGCAGATGGAAGATACTTCAAAGCCACCCCCTTCTCCTTTATCAGAGCTTTACTGCAATAGCCCAAGTGGCTGTTCATTACTTTCTCTCTCTCTCGCCTCACCTTTCCCCCACCCCCTTGCAGCAGCAAAAAGCAGCCCTGCTGAAGAACAGTTCAGCCCTGCAAACAGTGTCTCTGCGAAACAAAAGTGAGTGGTGCTGTCAATCCTCCACCAGCGGCCTGGAGGAGATGTGGGGGAGGCGGTGGAGTGGGGGGTCAGCCATGGGAAGCCGTTCTCCTGGGCTAAAGAAACGGGCTGAGGCACTGCTGAGGCGAGGGCAGCAGAGGCCTTGGGAGAGACTCATTCTGAGTTCCTTTTCCCAGCTGTAGAGGCAGGGGTGGGCTGGGTTTAATCTGAGGCAGCCCTTACAAAAGCTTAGCCCTGAAACCACTTTTTGGCAGCTCTGAAAATAGTGGGTGCTTCTGAGCACGTGAAGAATGCTTTTCTGTCTTAACCGCCTCTCTGAGATATTTTCTGTATGTGGAGGGGAAAGAGGTGTGGCCTCCAGGCTGGCCTGAGCCCCAGCACCTTTTCTTTGCTTGCAGAAACATTGCGGGGGAGGGGCATTTGCTGCCTGAGCTGCATGCTGCAGCTGTGCTCTGATAGGACAAAAGTCTGCCTTACAATTCTTATCATGCCCTGTTATTATTTTAAACCTCTAGCGGCCACCAGGGAGCGCCCCAATTCTGCCATCTACCCCTCTGAGAGCTTCCGCCTGCTGGGGGCCCGCCGGGGTCGTCCCACTTTGTCCCTTTCCAAAAGTGTCTCCACTACAAACATTGCAGGGTAAGTTAAAAGAATGATGGGGAGGATGAATCTCTAGAACAGGGTTTGCTGTCTTCCCTCTCCCTTGTGTGCCCAAATTTATGCTGCACGCTCTACAGGGCAGGCACCCGTCGCTTGGCTTCTGCTAGTCCAGACTTCGCCAACCTGGTGCCTTCAAGATGTGGTTGGATCCCCAACGCCTGCCAGCCCCGGCCATCATGATGGGAGTTGGAGCCCAGCAACATCTGGGGGGCCCCCACAGGCTCCCCACCCTTCCTCGAGAAACAGTCTCGAAATGTGAACCCCTTTGCGATGGAGAGTATCGGTGTGTGGCTTGTCAGATGTACCAGGGAAGACCTGGGGCCATATCCTTGCCCAGTCCATGAAACTTACTAGTGTCAGTAGGATATGAGTCTTGGGCAATCTCTCTCTCTGTCTCAGCCTAAACTACCTCAAAAGAAGGTGTGGAACCCTGGGTAATACGTTGGTTGAATTTGTTTTTCCTCTTCCCTTCCAGGACCTTCAATGATGAATCTCCCCTTGGCATCCGGAGGATCCTTTCCCAGTCCACCGATTCCCTGAACATGCGCAATCGAACACTCTCGGTAGAGTCCCTCATTGACGAAGGTGAGGTGGGAAGTATGAATCAATGACATTTTATGCCACTAATCTGTGAGCACACACAAAACGCTGGGTGTGTTTAAAATGAATTAGAACTGGCTGGTTGAAATAATGGCTGGGGGGGACGGACTGGGTATTTTCCTTCCTGATGGGGAGGGATCTATTTTGTAAGGATGTTGAGTGTTCTTCATCCTTGGGTCCTCAGATGTTGTTAGACTACAACTTCCATCGTCCCCAGGCAGTGGCCATGGATGATGGGAGTTGTAGTGCAACAACATCTGAGGCCCCAAGGCTGAAGAATACTGAGAGGAAGCATTAGTGCTGTAATGGAGGGGGGGATGATCAGGTAATGACCTGGAAGGTTTCCTGGGTAATGGTTGGGGAGAACAGAATGAAAGATTTCAGAGGCCGTAGTTATAGGAATATGGTGTGTCCAAATATTATTTTCCTACTTTTGTTTTCACATTAGCTAAACTGAATATCACCATCAGGTTCCTGGCACCAGCGCTAACCTATGTCAGTATTTTACAAATATCTGTGGCTGCTTTATTTCCCCTTGCTTCCAAATCCTCAGGTTGCCAGCAGAGATCAAAAGAGTCTTGTTCATTCACCCTGAAATGCAGGGGGCATAACTCAGCCAGTGAGGTGCTAGGCTGCCACCATGCACCTCCCGCCAAAGTGCAGGAAGATAGACTCCAAAACACTTGCATTACTGAGACAGGTATCCCTAGAAAATTGCCAGTCTAGGCACTTGTCTGATTTGTCTCCGTGGCTGAGCTGGCTCTTTGTGCCAGTTATTGTTAACCGATCAGAGTGCACAGTGTTTCTGGATGAAGTCAGGGGAACTGGAAACCCTGTCCAGGGTCTCTTTGTGGCTTGCATCTGAGCCACAGAGGACCTGGGTTCAAAGACCACAACCCCAAATGTACTTGTCTGTGTGTATGTTGTCGGTGGATAGTTCCAAATGTGCCTTGGCTCTGCATGCAACCATGGCTCGGTGGTTGGCTTTTGTCCTTCCTCCTTCATCAATGACGTTTCTGCACACACACATGCTTGCACACACACACACTCCCTTTCTCTTCTTCCTCCAGGAGCTGAAGTCATATATAACCAGTTGATGAGCGACTTTGAGGCAGGCGAGAAGGATTTTGAAGCTGATTCCTGGAGTCTGGCAGTCGACAATAACTTCTTGCAACAACACAAAAAGGAGGTCATGAAGCGCCAAGATGTCATCTATGGTGAGAATCTGTGGCTTCACCACCTTCCCTCCCTTCGCCCCACCTGCCTGGAATTTCTGAATGGAGTAGGGCCTCGCAACCTTCACCTTATGGGGAAAAGCCAGCCAGCCCATCTCTTCCCAGCAGCGGACAGTCAAAAAGAGACGTGAAATGTTGTCATTGCATGAGTGGCAACTTCCAGAGAGGGAGCAGGATGAGTCTGCTGCAATAAAGCCAAGGGAGCCTTGAAGTACCTTACGGACTAACAAATTTATGACGGGATGAGATCTGAAGCACATGCTTAACATATCATTTAGCTCTTAAGCTCACAGCTGTGAGGGACTTGCAATACCACTCCTTCCTTCCTTCCTTTGAGGGACTCCCTGGTAGAATTGCAATACACAGCTTGTGAAACTTAAGCTTTGCCTGGTTTTGATAAACCCATTAGCAGTGAGGCATGCAGAAATTTTTTGGACCCCCCTTGATGGTGTCCCAAACTCTGCTCCCTCCCCAATGAGAGATTCAGTGCCCTGAGTGGTGTTTCTACCATTTTGATTTTGGGGCAGGGTTTGTTGACTAGAACAGTAAACCTGAATGGGGATTAGTGCTCCCATCAAGGCCTGTGATACCATGAAGATGTGAGCTGTGTCCGACCCAGAGACGGAGGAATCAGCCTGAGACGAGGGGATGTCTTTTTCTCGTTTTATTAGCGTTATGGTTACATCCAAAGCGGTGCGCTTCATATACCTGTCTACCCTGACTCACTACTTTCCTAGCTAAGCAGTCTCTGCAGCGTATGGGGAGAGTTGACTCAACACTAGAGTCTTGGTAGGCACCTGCTTAAGTAGGGAAGGTCTTTGCGTGTAAACGACGGCTCCGATGGAGTTCCACCCTCTGAAATTCTCTCTTCTCTTGCCTCCTCGTGCGGGGCAAAGGAGGGGAGCCTCCGACAGCCCACCTGGCAGCGGGGCTTCACTAGGTGACAGCACGGGCTCTAAAAGTGAGATGCTGATTGGCTGGGAAGCAATTGAAGTGCCTGGCAGGGATTTCTGCACGGGGGTGGATGGTGCAAGCAAAAGGTCACTTCCCAACGGGCCAGGCGGGGGTCTCGCAGGCGGGGCTGGAACTTTCTCGCCATGGGAGTCTGCGGACTGCCAGAACCCTTCCCACTTGTGTCCCTTCCTCCAACGCCCCAAGGAACCTCATCCTCATCTGACTCCTCTCCCTGATCTAACTCCCTGCGCCTGGGGTGCAACAAGCTGAGTGAAACATTTAGAAGAACATGTGGCACTGTCCTCTTGGGATTGCACTACTTCAGAATCCAGGGGTCGAACTGGAATATTTGAATGCTGCTCAGTGCAAAAATATGGAAATCTCCCTGCATGTAGGAAACTAGCACATCAAGGAGAAGACAAACTTAGAATCCTTCCTAATTACATGCTAGTTTTCTGCATGTAGGGAGATGTCATTTTTTTATATGGGGGAGCATTCAGCTCCATCTGCATTCTGAAGCGATTCAGTCCCAGGAAAGAAGTTATTCCATTCTCACTCACTCACTCACTCACTCATGTGCGCACACACACACCCTACCTACCTCACCCATTCTGTTTTGGCTCCCATCCTAGTCCAAACTCTTTCACTTCTTCCCTTTCTCCACCTCCGTTCCCCGCAGAGTTGATCCAGACAGAGCTCCACCATGTGCAGACGCTGAAGATCATGACCAACCTCTTCCGCAAGGGCATGCTGGAGGACCTCCAGATGGATGATGCCCTGGTGCAGAGCATGTTCCCCTGCGTGGACGAGCTCAGCGAGATCCATGACCGCTTCCTCATCCAGCTCCTGGAGCGCCGCAAGGAATCGCTGGCTACCGACAGCAACAAGAACTTTGTCATCAACCGGCTGGGAGACATCCTCATCCAGCAGGTCCGGCCACCGTTCCGGCTGCCCCCGCAGATTGGGGGTGCATGGGATGGGGGGATGGCCTGGAGGGGAGCACAGATGGGACAGCCGCTCTTGTCTCTCTCCTCTCCTGCCCAGCGATAGATTAGGCACCTGGGAAGCTGCCTTGTACTGAGTCAGACCATTGGTCCATCTGGTTCAGTATTGTCTACACTGGCTGGCAGCTGCTCTCCAGGGCTTCACACAAAGAGTCTTTTCCCAGCCTAACCTGGAGATGCTGAGGATAAAACGTGGGTCCTCGTGCAGGCAAAGCACATGCTCTGCCACGTAGCTGCAGCCCTTTCTCCTTCTGCGACCTCACGCCTGCGCTTCTGCCTTTCAGTTTTCGGGCAGCAGCGCTGAGCAAATGAAGAAGGCCTACTCTGAGTTCTGCAGCCGCCACGGCAAGGCTGTGAAGCTTTACAAAGAGCTCTTTGCCCGGGACAAGCGGTTCCAGCAATTCATCCGGGTAACGCAGTTGCTCCTTCACCTTCTCCCCTCTCCCTAGTCCCTTGCCACTGGGCACGTCTGGCTTCCAATGAGCTGCAGGGATCAAAGAGGAAACGATCGCTGGAGGCCTTCAAAAGGCAGCTGGACAGCCATCTGTCGGGAATGCTTTGATTTGGATTCTTGCATTGCGCGGGGGGTTGGACTTCATGGCCTTATAGGCCCCTTCCAACTCTTCTCTTCTATGATTCTCTGATGGAGATGAGCCAGTGCTGGGCACAAGGTGGAGCTTGCCTAGAGTGGACTCTGCTTCACCCCTTATACCCTTTGGGCAAAGGTGGTCGGGGGGGGGCATATCAGCAGCAGGCAGAACCAAAGACCAGAGTGCACACGTGTGCACACTCACCACTCACCCACCCACGGGGGTTTAGCTTGCTTCACTTACATGCTGCACAGTCTGAAAGGGGCTCTAGTTGACAGAAGGTTCATTAAGGGGATGTCTTGGGTGGGCAGAGTGTTCTGGATGAGGCATGCTTTGATGGTTCAGCATAGAAAGCTCCAGAAAGAGCTTCATCTGCAGCAAACCTGGACAGTTGCTTCAGCAAGACTGAGCCTTAAATGCGGCTGCAGCTCAGCTCCACCCGCAGCAGGAGAAGCTACTTTGGTTGAAGGGGCCTTGCCTGGTCAGCCACTGTTGACTTCTACGGCACAGGGGAGACACTGGTTCTGTTGGAGCTTCTAGAGTCCAACACAACCCGCTCATGCTAGAGGTGTTAGCAGAACGGCCTGCTCCTCCCGTGCTGTAGCTGTCCAGGGCAGTGGCTACCATCCTGGCGGCCTCTGCAGAAAGTTCCCTGTGACCCTCTGAGTCCCCCCCCTCTCCCTCCCTCCCTCCCTCTCCCTCTCTCCCTCCCTCCCTCCCTCTCCCTCTCTCCCTCCCTCTCCCTCTCTCCCTCTCTCTCTCACACCCCCAAAGAAGGGAAAAGTGACCCCAAGGCTCACACCTGTTCTGAAACATAACCCTTTTGTTCATCTCTGCCACTTCCTTCAGAGGCTGACACGGTCAACAGTGCTAAGGCGGCATGGGGTACAAGAATGCATCCTCCTGGTGACCCAGCGCATCACCAAATATCCTGGGCTTATTGACCGAATCCTGCACAACTCCAAAGGTACCAGAGGATGGGGTGGCTTTTCAACATAGAGGCAACAACTGTTTATTTCAGGTTAATCATCCATCATCAGTGAATGCCTACAATATTAGTTTTTTAAAACATTGCTAAAGCCTGGTTGCGGATATTGCCATAAGGAGTCCTCTTTCTAATATTGAAGGAATATTGACTATTCATTCAAGAACCTTTGTATCATATTTAAATTGCCTGCACAAAAATTGAATCATAGCCAATAGTGCATTTGTCACCATCACACGCCCATCTCTTAGTACCCTTCTACCAAAGGCGGAATTGTACAAGGCTTCCAGGGCTTAACAAATTAATATTTGGCCGTAGTTAGCAAGCTGATAACCATTCTAATATTACCTTGATGAACTAGACTCCTTCCATCACTCAGTTAAGCCATTTGGGGAAGATAAGGTACTATTCCCTTTCAGCGTCTGTTGTATTGGTTTTTCCACCTCTCACCAAAATTGTCTAGTAACGACGTTACGGCCCTCCCAAAAGTGGATGAAGTCTGGTCCACCTTTGGGGCCAAGGAGCCTCGAGTGGGTGCGTCTGAGGGGCACAGGACTGGGAGAACCAAAAGGCGGCAGCAGAGGAGCTCTGGTGTGTTCAGTTCTGGGCAGAGGTCGATTGGAAGAGGGTTTGAGGGGCTTTGGATCTGCAAGGGGCGACATGCCTTGTCGGCAGACCCAAGGCCAAGCCACTGTTTTGATTGTGGTATCCCCACTTCCCTTTTCCCCAGGGAACGAAGTGGATCAGCAGGATCTGAGCACCGCCCTAACTCTGATCAAGGACCTCATTTCCACCATCGACCAGGAGGTGCATGATTACGAGAAGAATGCGCGGCTGCAGGAGATCTACGGGCGGTTGGATGGGCGCACCAAGGCCCACCTGCCCCGGGAGCGGGGCTCCTTCTGCAAGGAGGAGATGCTGCGGCGCAAGCTGGTGCACGACGGCTGCATGCTCTGGAAGACGGCCACTGGCCGCTTCAAAGGTGGGCAGGGCCTCTCGTCTTCGCAGCTCACTGTTGCCCTCTAGTGCTCTCCCTGACTGAGAAAAGAAACCCTCGTTCTGAACATGTTTATTTTATTTATTATTTATTTATTTAATTACATTTTTAAACCGCCCTATAGCAACAAGCTCTCAGGGCGGTGTACAACAAGATAAAACACAATTAAAATACGAACAAGTGTGGATTATAAAACATATTTAAAAACAAAATTAAAATACAAATTAAAAATAAAAATTTACCGCACAATCATAACCATTTCTACTCAAAAGTAAATTCTATTGAATTAAATGGGTTTTAACAAGTTGCATGTACACTTTTAAATTTTCTGCACAAAAATTATTTGAAAGATAAAATGTATAATATATTTTTGCAAGTAATTTAAAAAACCGTGAATGTATACTTTTATTATAATCATAACTGAAACTGTTTACACTAAACAATTGCCTACCAAGATCCTGCTGTGATTTTTTTTGTTCTACACCTCCTGACTGACACAAACAGAGAAAAGGGACTTTATAGCTGAAAGCTATAAACAGGAAACGACAACAGTTTCCTGGCCTTGCAATGGGTTCTAACTATTGCCTGTAGGTCAACAAATCCCTTGTCAATCACAATCTTGACTTCACTTATTGGCTACAAACCTGAAAGGGCGGGGATGAGAGCAGCCAGTTATGAGCTCATTTAACAGAAGTTGCAGAGAGTGGCAGCTGATCTTTCGGTGTATATCTCTTGCACCAGACCACCTAGAAACTTAAGTTTTTAAAAAAATGAAAGCTGAGTTATTCACTGCATTTATGTATTGGCTTTCAGCCAACCCACTCAAGGCAGTTCACTTGTTGTTATGTGCCTTCACGTTGATTACGGCTTATGGTGACCCTATGAGTCAGCGACCTCCAAGAGCATCTGTCGTGAACCACCCTGTTCAGACCTTGTAAGTTCAGGTCTGTGGCTTCCTTTATGGAATCAGTCCATCTCTTGTTTGGTCTTCCTCTTTTTCTACTCCCTGCTGTTTTTCCCAGCATTATTGTCTTTTCTAGGGAATCATGTCTTCTCATGATGTGTCCAAAGTATGATAACCTCCGTTTCATCATTTTAGCTTCTAGTGATAGTTCTGGTTTAATTTGTTCTCACACCCAATTATTTGTCTTTTTTGCAGTCCTTTTTTGCGCAAAGCTCTCCTCCAACACCACATTTCAAATGAGTTGATTTTTCTCTTATCCGCCTTTTTCGCTGACCAACTTTCACATCCGTACATAGAGATCAGGAATACCATGGTCTGAATGATCCTGACTTTGGTGTTCAGTGATCCATCTTTGCATTTGGGGACCTTTTCTAGTTCTTTCAGTTCACAGTTTTAAAAAAATGTCTCACAGAGTAGTGGACATGATACGAAAGGGAGTTGGGAGGGTAGAGGAAAATAACCTGACTTTTATTCCGAGGGAGACAGTTCTGAGAGAGGATGAGCCAAGCTACAGCCAGGCTGACGAAGGGGGGCCTCGCTGTCTCCCCTCTCCCTCTGAGGCAGCACTTCTCAAGGGTCTTCCCTGTGGTAGGGGAGTGTGAAGGATTCGGCATGAGGCCTTCTGCATGCTGCGCAGGCACTCTGCCACTGAACCGTGACATGCACCCCTCAATCGTGTGGAACCGCCTTATACTGAATCACACTGCTAGTCCATCCTTCCCCAACCTGGTGCCCTCCTGATGTTGTTGGACTTCAGTTCCCATCAGCTGCAGGGAGCTGTAGTCCGCCAGTATCTGGAGGCTGCAGTTTTAAATCCTGCACCGAGGTGGACCAGATTCTGCAATCTGAATATATAAAGAAGCGCCTGAGATTGCTTTCCCCCCCTTCTCTCTTACCTTGTGTGTTGTGTCTTTTAAACTGTAAGCCTAAAAGCAGGGATTGTCTTATTGCTGATCTTTGTGAGCTGCTTTGGGAGTAAAAATGCTCTTAATTAAGTAAATGAGGCGTGTTTGCGTGCCAGGCTGTGTTGTTCAGCTGTTGCTCCCCCAGGACTGCCCGACATCTATGCCCCATGAAGCCAGACACATTCAGGCACATCTTCGTGGGGCACTGAAGCTCAGCACCTGGGAACATTGCTGAGCCCCCATCCTGTAGCTTCTGAGATCTCACCAGGCTGTCTCTGCAGTCTTGTGGACTAGAATCTTCCTTTCAAAAAAAAGATGAAAGCACGAGGTTCTTGGCATGCTGAATGCTGGCCCTGCTAATGAATTCCAGAACTGAGTCAAGCTTTAAAAATAGCCCTCCTTATGAGGTCTCCTGGTTTGTGTCACTATGAAAAATACGAAGAGTTGTTGCCACCCAACAACAATGGCTTTTCAGTCCCCGCAGCTCCTTGTTTCTCCCCTTTTCCCTAACAGATGTCCTGGCGCTTTTGATGACGGACGTTCTCATCTTCCTCCAGGAAAAAGATCAAAAGTACACCTTCCCCACCCTGGTGAGTGGCCTTCTCCTGACTGCGGCTCTTCCCTAGTATGAAAAGCCCGGGATCTCAAACTGGGCACTCTCGGGGTGGGAAGCAGGTGCCTTGCAGCCCGCCCAGCAGTAGCTGCCAATGTGGTGCAGTGGTTAGAGTGTGGGACTGGGACCTGGGAGAGCAGGGTTCGAATCCCCACTCAGCCATGAAGCTCACTGGGGGACCTTGGGCCAGTCACCATCTCGCGGCCTAAGCTGCCTCATAGGATGGTTGTGGGGATAAAATGGGCGAGGGGGAGAATTGTGTACACCACCTTGAGCTCCTTGGAGGAAAAGTGTGGGGTATAAATGTAATAATTATAATTATAATAACTGGCCAGAGGAGAGAACTTCGGGCTGCTCTCTGTTGTGCTTTGGTCACCCCCATTGCAGACTGTGACAGTGCAGCCTCCGACACAGCAAAGATCAGTCAGGCAAAGCTGAGGTAGCTAACCCCCAGTTTGGGGGGCCTAATCCAACTCCCCCAAGTCCCTTTCTCTGGCTCCACCATTTTGGCAGCAGTGGCAGAAAGAAAAAAGTAGACACAGCGCTGGGGTGCGCAGAGCCCATCGCCCTGATGGAGATTGAAATCATGTCTTGAGCAGAGAGGACGCAATAACCTCCCTCCTTAGCTGATCTGAATGGATCAGCCGAAGTGGGGAGGGTGTGTGTCTGCCTTTGTGTGTGTGTGTGAGAGAGAGAGAGAGAGACAGGTAGCCACACCCACCATTGGCATGCAGCCCCCCAAACTGGGCCACAAAGTGTTAACTACCCATGACCTGAGCCTACAGGCTTCTGAGCCTGGCCTGGGCGTGTCCCGGTGCAGTCTAAACTGCCCTCCAGAAGCTCCTCTCTCCATCCCCCCCACGCCTGCTACCAGCTTGCCTCTCATCCATGACATCTAGCCCTATGGCAAACGGACTGCTTTGTCTAGTCCAGGGTTGTGGTAGTGGGCATTGGCTTCTTCCTCCTCCACAGTGCCACGCTTCCTATGCACCCTGATAGTTTAGAACTGCCCACTTCCTGTTCCTGTATTTGTTTTAAATGTGTTCTTGCGCACTGCCTTGGACAGGGTTCTGCCTTGTAAAGGTGACTGGTTCACTTTAAAGTTTTTTTTAAAATCCGCATGAGAAGGAATGCATAGATGACTAAGGGTCAGTAACAAATTGTTACGAAAGCCAACTTGCAACGTGTACAAAAATGCAAAGAGAAAAAGCACGCGATGGGGAAAGAAAGGCTTCCCTTCCCTCAGCTTCACACACCCTCACGCACAGACACCTCTCTTGGTTAACACTGAGCTTGAACATTCAGGATGTCAAGCCTTGTGGCAAAAGGGAGGGATACATTCTTTCTTTTCTTCCCCTGTGGGGTAGGGGGAAATTTAGAGGCTTTGGGGAGCCGGAGTCTTAACCGCAAAAGCCGCGGTAGGAGGAGGGGCTGCCATGTTCCCCTAAAACACCTCACTTGTCACTGTGCTAGGTCATGACATCACGTTGTTCTGGAGGGAATGGTGCGCACTCCACTGGCAAACTGGGAGCTGCCATTTTTTTCTAGCCAAGCCTTTGCGTCATCCTAAGTGAGGCATTGTAGGGGCTGCTGGTAGTTTCAGCAACTACTTGTTCAAACCAGGCTGGGGGCAGGGAGGGAGGGAGGGAGGGAGGAGAAAACCCCCTGCCCCTGCTGTTCCCAGTAAGGTCCCACTCCCCCCCCCCCAAAATTACAGATTTTTTCCTACCCTCGGGGGGAAAAACCCTAAACTGGTGCTCGTATTTTGCATCCTGAGAATTGGGCCACACAAGTGGAAGGGGGATATTTTTGGCTTGTCATATATTAAGCCCCTCTGTGGCTAGGTGTTGTGCAACAAGCAAATGGAACAAGCTGGCAAGTCAGTACACTCTCAACATATTAAGCGTATAACAAGCTAACCCCACATTGTTGGGTTGCAAACCCCTGCTGGCCATTGGCTAAGTGTCCGTGAGGTGACAGAATAGCCCAGTATTCATCCAAGGAGGTGAACACCCGAGTGTTCTTGCGCTCGGGTCCTGCTTGCGGGCTTCCCCCAGGCACCTGGTTGGCCACTGTGAGAACAGGATGCTGGACTAGATGGGCCACTGGCCTGATCCAGCAGGCGCTTCTTATGTTCTTATGGTCTTAACACCTGCATTAGAATATTAAGCAATAGTGCAGCTTCTGAAAGGGGTGTGAAAGGTCTCCGCCTGGAAGAGAAAGAACAAAACCTGAGGTAGGGACCAGGGCCAAGAGAAAGTGTGTGCTAGAGGCAGGGAGGGTAGTGGACAGGGAAGGGATGTTCAGAGGAAAAAGGGCTTTGGCTAAGGGAGCAGCAGTTGAATTTCACACACGGAAGTAACCATCCTGCAGGCTAGCAATAATACTAATCATTCATTCATTAAGTGCCTAACTAATGTGATACTGTACAATACTAACAGAGTCATGGCTGTGCTAGGAAAGGAAAGGTTCCAGGTCATTTTCCAGGAGTATTGCATCTCCAGGCCCCACCTACAGATTGACTAATTAAGATAGATGATTGTTTTGATAAGGGTACAATGAACAGGAGGATAGCCAGGCTGGTATAGTAGTTAAGAGTGTTGAGCTTGGGAGACCAGAGGCCAAATCCCCTCTTGACCATGAAGCTTTGGCCAGTCCCTGCATCTTAAACTAACCTACTCACAGGGTTGTTGTGAGGTTAAAATTTGGAGAGAGGGGAAACCATGCATGCTGCTTTGAACTCCTTGGAGGAAAGGTGGGACATAAATGTAATAATAAATAGAAAAGTCAGAAACACTTTGATTTGCTTTCCCCTCCCAGGACAAGCCGGCTGTCATCTCTCTCCAAAACCTGATTGTACGAGACATCGCCAACCAAGAGAAGGGCATGTTCCTCATTAGCAACACCCCACCTGAGATGTATGAGGTGCATGCCGCCTCCCGCGATGAGCGCAACACCTGGATGAGGATCATCCAGCAGACTGTTCAGCTGTGAGTGCTATTGGTGCTTGGGGGAAGCCATGCAGTGGCTCCTTCTACCATCCCAGTCAGAGGCTCTTTGCGGGATGGATAGATCAGTCATTCTTTCAGCCAATTTATTGAGCCAATCAGCTGGCCTCTCAATAAAACATATACATCTGTTAACATATAAAATAATGTACAAGATTGTTGAACAGAGAGGAAAACATGGCCACATTTATCTGGATAAACATAGGAAGGTAGGAAGCTGCCTTATACTGAATCGGACCATTGCTCCATCTACCTCAGTATTGTCTGCACCGACTGGCAGGGGCTCTGCAGGGTATCAGGCAGGGACCTTTTCCCAGCCCTACCTGGAGATGCCGCTGGGGAATGAACCTGGCACTTCCTGCTTGCAGGGCAGATGCACTACTACTGAACTGTTGCCCTTCCCCTACATAAGGTTTTTACTCATATTTTCACTGCTCTCAACAGGAATTTAACTACTGTTTCTGTAATTATCTTATTTGTTATCAGAAGAAGAAAAACGTAATATTCACATGATCTTTCAGGATTCAAAGGGGGTCTGGATCAATCAACACTTTCCAGAGATCTCTATAAACGTCACAAAATAATAAGACGCATCTCACTGTTTCATTTTCTTCTGAAGCGCAGGGGCATCATCTGTCAGAGTAGGGCCTCCCCCTAAATCTCCCACCCAAAAAAGCTGAAGGTATCTATCACAATGAGGGGTGCAAGAGAGAATGCCCTCCTGCATTTGGGGGTAGATGAACTCTGCAAATATTTAGCTTGAGGTTTACAAGAACTGGGGTAAATGATGAATGACAACAATGAGCAGGTATTGCGACTGACAGATCCATCTATTTCCAATCCATGTCAGTTTCACATATAAGCTGATTTATAAGGCATTTCCACCATGTGGTGTTTTTTTTAGAAAAATTAGCACAAAATGTGTGTTTAAATCCGTATTTTATCACTAAACCCATTTACATTTCTAAACATTTCATCCTAAAATATGCATTTTTAAATGTATTCTGGTAGTCCTTTTTTTTTTGCCAAATACTGTATCACAAAATTTGGAGAAGTGCCCAATTCAAAGGATAATTACATTCCAATCCACATGTTAGTCTGTGAGATGCAGATTAGGCCATTTTGCATCAGATTTCAGAGAAGGAGGATTCGTCAAGCATCCCCGGGAGCTCATGCACACCCAGTAAAGGTGGAAGTAAAAAATACCATTTAGGGGAAGGGCTGAAGCTCAGCAGTCGGGCATCTGCTTTGCACACAGCTGATTCCAGGTTCAAATCCCAGCAGCATCTCCGGCCTAAAGCCCTGCAGAGCTGCCTCTGCCAGTCTGGGTAAACCGGGCTGGGGATCCTCAGGCCCAGGCGCCAAATGTGGCCCTCCAGAGCTCTCTGTCCGGCCTTCAGGACTCTCCAGGCCACACCCTCTTTCCTCAGACAACACCCCTCACCGGCCTTGCTTCACACGTTCCTTGAATGCTTTTGCTTGGCTGGAATGAACCCTTGAATTGTGATAATGGCTCGTGTGCGTGTGAATGAGAGAGAGAGACCCTGGCTTTTGTGTGGCTGGAACGAGGCCTACTGTGCAAAGGTACGAATCATGTCCATTGCGCCGCCCACTGGGCCTGCCCACAACTGGCACGCGAGCCCTGGAAATTCCCCCCTCAAGGGAAGGTGGTCCTCAGGTTGGAAAGGTTCCCCACCCCGATTTAGACAATACTGAACTAGATGGGCCCATGGTGTCACTCAGCGTAAGGGTCCCTATGTTCTAAAGAGACCTTGGGGTTCATTGAGGCATGCTCACTGAAAAGTTCAACTCAATGTGCAGCAGTAAAAGAGGTAAATTCCACCTCAGGTATTGAAACTATCATGGTCTGTACCATGATGCCTTTACCTCAATCAGTGTTGAAAGGGCTGTCATAGAGCTGAAATGGCAGCCAAGGTGGTGGAGCCCCTCGCCTGGGAAGAAAGGCTCAGCCCATTTGGGTTTTTTTATCATAGTGGGGAAGAGAGGCAACTAATACAGGTAGGGGTGCAATAGAGGTTTCTAAAATTAGGAATGTTCTGGAGATTGTAAATAGAAGGAGAGAAGAATTCTTCCTTTCTAGAATTCCACAGAATGTGGGGCTCTGCTAGACATTTATCAACAGACCAAAGAAAGCATTTCTGTGGAAGGAATGGAGGTGGACTTTGTTGCAACACATTTTTAAGGAGCCTGACCAGATTCTCACAGAAATGCGTGCATATTTTGTGGTAAAATAAGTATTTGAGTATGTATTTAAATACAAATTTTTGGTTCAAGTTTTTAAAAAACAATAATTGCAGATTAATGTGGAACTGGACTTATGAGAAAGCACGTGCAAAGTTTACGTGGGCCAGAAACAGATTGACCTATCAGCCTTTCGAAGCAGAATGCTGAACTATAGATGGAACTCTGGCCTGATCCAACAGGATAGCACATTCGTGGTGGACCGGTCCATCCGCGCTATTAACTCTTGAGAGCAAAGGTGGAACCTCGAGGTTCAGAGGCAGTGTATCTCCAAATGCTAGTGGCTGAGGACAGGCCACAGAAGGTGGCCACCACCTTTGTTCCTTGCTTGTCAACACCCAGAGGCTTCTGGGTGGCTGCAGCTGGACAGAGACTGCTGTTCTAGATGGGCCTTTTAGTCTGATCCAGCAAAGCAGCTCTGCATACATCCTTAACCTGATATTTTTTGTTGCTCTCTCGCTACAGTTGCCCTGACCGGGCTGACTTCCCACTAATTGAGACAGAGAATGAAGCCTCTCTGAGGAAGCTGAAAGGTAGGGCAAAGCAAGCTCTCTAGAAAGAGTGCTGTTCTGACTCACTTCCTCCCCCTGGCAGTCACGTTTTCCTCTCTCCTGCAGATAAGATTCAGCAGCATGACCGGGAAATCGCAGAACTCTTGGAAGAGAAGGTGGGGCTCTTCAGAGACATCCTGCTCCTTCAGAGCAGCAGTGAGGATGGCCCCTTGAGCTGTGTGAACCCCCGCACCCTCTTCCGCACTGAGTCATCGGACACCCCCCATGGCGAGAAGCTGATCCAGGAGGCCATCAAAGAAGGTAGCATGCTGCCACATTCAAGAGACTCCCTCCCAAAATGTGACCTCCGCTTAAAGGTTTATCCCCAGGGGAGCTTTTCCTCGTACCAAATACACTGCTTTTACCTCCGTTAATTGATTTGCGCCGTCCATAGTTCATGCTCAAGGGTAGCTGCAAATCTGTTGGATTCCATTCACTCAAGTAGGCATTCCTCTGGGAAGGATTAGTGTCACTGTTTCCTTGTGGCCTCGGCCTCTAATTTTACATTTTTACTCCCTCTGGTTGCGCAGTTACTGGGCATGTGCAAAAATGTTTGACCTGCACAGTATTTCCACTTCCTCTTGCACTTCCTGAAGTTTGGCAGTTGAAAACAAGTGGAGTTGTCTGCCCCCTTCTCTTCTTCCTTCTCCTGGCTCACCATCACAGTTCTTTCATGCAAGCAGCCCTCCCTCCCTTCTTTACGCTGGTCGGTTAGGAGGAGAGAATGTATTTTGTCAGTTGATGAGAGATGGGGTCATTGGCCCCTACCTCTTCTTCCTGGTCTGTTACAAGGGTGAATGAAGTCCTTCTCCCCCCCCCCCCGCCTTTCTGGTGGGAGGGTGGCAGTGGCACATTCTCTGCATTGTTTGAGAAAGCACTGAGGAGATTTGTACCCCTGTTTGTGTGTGTGCACAGTCCACTCATGGCCAGCTCTGGCCCAACCTGCCTTGGTTTGGGCTCTCTCTAAAACACCCCTCTCCCCAAAATAAAAATTAATCCAAAAGGCAATGATGCTTCCAGCTGATAAAATGTCTTCCACCCCTGGCTAGCCATTTTGAAGTGAGCAAGAGCTCTTGTAAGAGCTTCTCCCAGCTTTTTCATGAATGTAGAGCTCTGCAGAGCAGCCTTGCACTGTTGTTGCACAAACCCTAGGGAAGGAAACAAAGGCAACTTCCCTCCTCCGAGAAGTGCCACTGCTTAGTCTGCCTGGTGGCTGTTTACTCTGGGAGGAAGGGAGGGCTTCAGCAAACTGTGAAGGCGGAAATGCAGAGCAGTTGGAAATTGCTGGATAAACCACCGGAAACAAAATGGAATTCATGGGAGAAATAGTGAGTGTCGAAAGGGGAGCAACAGGAAGTGATGATTCACCTGCCCACAAAAAAGCATCAAAGCAAACGGTCTGCAAAGGCGTGTGGAGTGGAGTGGAGCCCTTTCGTTCTAAACTTTTTGTATTATTGGCAGATTGGGTTACTTCGAATTTACAGGGGACAAACAACGTTTTAGCTTTTGTTTGTGGTAACGCATGTAAATGATGCGAATTAAGAGGAGACAGCAGGAGCTGCAGACACACAGTAAATCCCTGAGTGGATATGCCTTAAGTTTCCTGTCTTTGACAAGGGAGAGAGGAGGCACAAGAGCCCAGATCACGAGAGGAATGCACCTAAATTGAAGAGGGCATCAGCAAGAGTTGGGTGCCATTTAAGGATGGCTGAATGGGTGATGGATGGACATTGATCCTGAGTAGTAGATGAACGTTAGTTCAGGAGGCCAAATCCGGAAAGAACCTCTCCTTTGCAAGCTCCATTGACATGAACAGGTGCTAAGAAACATAACTAATGCCATCCTCTTGAGCACTCCAATGAGGCTTGTGCCAAAGAGCTTCCCAAGCAAATTGTGCCCTGGGCTCATTAGGTTGGGGGTGGGAGAGAATGCTGCTTCCATTCTGCACCTTGAAATGTCCACCCAGCTTAGGCAAAACTCCTACTGCTCTCTCTAATAACAAGCTCAGGTGGAGAGTGCTATTGGAAATGGAAACAAAACAAGTATCGGTGTGCCCCAGGTAACCCCAAAGTCTGTTTTTGTCTTGGTTTTGTTACTTTGCAAATAAACAGACAAGATAAGGGGATACAAAAACAGCTCAGTGAGGTTTGAGCATGCTCTGAAGCTACATAATGTCAAGTTCGATTGGATGAACTGGAACAGGTTCAGAGGAGGGCAACAAGGATGATCAGGGGACTGGAAACAAAGCCCTATGAGGAGAGACTGAAAGAACTGGGCATGTTTAGCCTGGAGAAGAGAAGACTGAGGGGAGATAGGATAGCACTCTTCAAGTACATGAAAGGTTGTCACACAGAGGAGGGCCAGGATCTCTTCTCGATCGTCCCAGAGTGCAGGACCCGGAATAATGGGCTCAAGTTGCAGGAAGCCAGATTTCAACGACTTCAGGAAAAACTTCCTAACTGTTAGAGCTATACGACAGTGGAACCAATGGCCTAGAGAGGTAGTGGGCTCTCCAACACTGGAGGCATTCAAGAGGCAGCTTTACAGCCATCTGTTGGGAATGCTTTGATTTGGATCCCTGCATCGTGCAGGGGGTTGGATTTGATGGCTTTATAGGCCCCTTCCAACTCTACTATTCTATGATTCTATGAAAAAACGGAACAGAAAGACCGAATTGGCTTTTTTGAGCTCTCAGCTGTGTATATTGTCCTGGAGGAAGACGTGGCTGAATGGATGAATAGACCCCCAAATTAGGAAGTGAGGATACATTGCAACACTGGAGTTGGTGAAGGCTGCAATAAAATGTGCTGGGTGTTTGGAGAGTGGGAGGCAATGCTGGCAATTTGGATTCTGTATATAGCCATATAATGTTGCCAGACATACGTATATAAATACGGTTTTCTCATAAAGGTGTGTATCTCTCCCTCCCGTTGTCTTTCTCTCTCTTTGCTGACAAACGCACACGCAGTGGAGCTTCTCAGAGA
This sequence comes from Rhineura floridana, assembly GCF_030035675.1. Lineage (NCBI taxonomy): Eukaryota > Metazoa > Chordata > Lepidosauria > Squamata > Rhineuridae > Rhineura > Rhineura floridana. The sequence goes on from NC_084501.1 coordinate 2,806,665, forward strand.
CCTCTTCGTGGGACCCAGCTGGGACCAAAATCACAGCCAGGCTCCCAACGGCTGCCCCAGCCCGAACCCCAACAATGCCACAAGTACGGCGCCAGCTCACTATCTTTCCGGGACTAAGTACCCCTCTGCCCTGCCAATTTTCCCTTACAGGTCTGTCTCCCCACCCCACATTCACATTATGGGGGTGAGCAGCTCCCTTGCTGAGCTATTCCAAGCGAGGGAATTAACCCTGTGTGTTCAGGGACACCTGTGGGCCATTCCAGGCTGTTGCTATTTTCCAGGTGGGATTCAATCATGTACCAGCAAATTCTGGTTGCGCAGCTAAAGCTGATTTGGCACTCTTGAGCAATAAACACGCTAGACTTTTTGCAGTAAAGAAAGTGACAGGAAATGCACTGGAAACTGTAGGATAACAATTGCTTGATGTGACGTTGCATGACCTCCCTACAAATAAATTGGAATGAATGCTCAATAAACAGCCAATGTTGTCTAACCTCCCCACAAACATTGTGCATACAAAGCAGGATGAATGCTCAGGTTAAGCAGGTTATCTGGAAGCAAACCGAAAGTTGGATAGTAGATGAATTAACTCCCGCTTGTTTTTCTTTGCTGGATAAAGTTGTGTGGAGTTTATGGGGCTACAGAATTCACGGTAGGGAAGGTGTGAAGGTGCCTGGAAGGGCTCATCTCTTTGATCTGCTCATCTGTCTTTCTCTTGCAGATGGCAAAACCGGAAACATGAACGGCTCTCTTGAATTTACCAGGGTTGAGGCTGACTCAAATCAACGGGTGAGGTTTTTGGTGTGGCGCAGTGGCGGGAGGTTAGCTGCGTGCTCTCCCTCTCCACTTCTATATAAGAGCCTCATATCTGTGTCTGAGCCTGGGCTGAAGTCTACATTGGAGCAGCAGGTTGTCCTGGGACAAGATGCTTTGGGAAATGGACTAGACTGAACCGAGAGGCACTCTCCTGCTTCCCCAGTAGGAAATGATGTCATTTCCAGTTAAGGAGAGGCTGGGAAGTCGTTTCCTGGCTCTGCAGAATCCCATCGCTATCAGCAGTTGCACACACGCCATCTCCAAGTGAAGTGTCCTCTTTTTTTCACTTTTGTTTTGGAAGGGGGTGGGCAATGAGCGGGGAGGGGGAAGCTTCAGACATGTTGGGTTTTTAAAAATTCTCATCAAGAATACTTGAAAAACCTTGAGGGCCATTTCCCCCCTTAAATATTCTCAAAGAACGCTTTGGAGGGGGGGAGGGAACCAGGCAAATCCAGGGGAATTTGTCCATCACTAACTGAAATATTTCCGTGTCCTTAAGATCTCCACTGTAGTTTTTTCCAGAGCGGAAACCTGAGTTGCAGCTCAGTGGTCGATCACTTGCTTTGCAGAAGGTCCCTGGTTCAATCCCCAGCGGCACGTCCAGGTACAGCTGGGAATGTCCCGTGCCAGAGACCCTGGAGAGCTGCTGCCAGTCAGTGTAGACAAAGCTGAGCTGGATGGACCAAGGGCCTGACTTGGCAACTGAGGTGGGGGGAGGGTTACTAGGGATCAGGCTTCCCTGCTGGTGGCACAGTGTCCTGGTTGTGCCTTGCCCTCGCCAGAGAGGGTCGCCTGGTGCCAGGTGAAGACTTTCCTATTTTCCCAGGCCTTTTATTTAAATTTTACGTATCTGTGTTTTGAGAGATGGGTCACAAATTTGCTGGTATTTAGGCTGGTTTTAAATTTTTTATGTCAGCCTGTTTTTATGCTGCTTTTGGGGGGGGTGTTGGGAGGGTTCTGTCCCTTGTATTAAGATTCAATTTGTGTATTCTCTTATTATTATTTATTTTTTCCTTTGGGGGTGGGGGACTTTGATCAATGGGCCACCTAGAAATGTATTTAATTAAAATAATAAGGCTGGCTTGGTGGTGGCTGGAAAAGGGACTGCATTCTAGTAGAACATAAAGGGCGTGCTGTGAGTGCCAGCTTCTTAAAGAGGCAGATCCTGGGAAGCCAAGCAGGGAGCTCTCTCCTACCTCCAGTCCACCTCTGGCCTGGCTGCAACATCCTGGGGAACTGTGGGATGAGTCTGGAGGTGTTGGGGTGGCGGAGAGAGAAACAGCAACGGGAGCATTCAGTGACATACCATCTCCTGCAGAAATGGGCAGTGGGCCTTGGCCACTCACGGCCATGGCCTCCGACTAGAGCAGTGGCGTGGAACCTGCTGTGGCCTCCAGTCCCCTTCAGGCCCAGCCATGATGGGTCAGCTCAGGGATGGTGGGGGCTGTCTCCCAGCAGCACCGGGGGGGCACAGGTTCCCCACCCTAGTCTAGGCCTATGAGCAGTTGTTTGGAGAGGTTGCCCTCTAGGGACTCAACAGCCAAAGTCTGCTCATTGTCCTTGGAGGCAGACTTATGAACCACCAGGCCAGACTGAGGACCAGTCGTCTTCACGTTTTATCTCTGTGATCTGGTCAGTTTTTCCAAGGCAGCCTCTGATACAGTTTTGTTGCATTCCTGCTGTAGGATGGGAATGGAAATCAGCTGCAGCAGAGAGTACCACAGGAGGTAAGTGGAACGGAGCCCTGGGCTGGTGGGCTGGGGCTGCGTTCCCTCTTGTCCTGGGGGCTGAGAGATGGCATGACCTTGTCTGACCGATTGTGCTGTCCTTCCACCACCCAGGAGGTGCTGCAGCGGCTCAGGACTCTCTACTCCCTACTTCACAGCCTGCAGGTCAGTATGGATTGAACCTCCACTCCAGGTTCCTCTTTGGAGAGTATCCTGGTTTGTTTGTTTGTTTGTTTGTTTCAGAGTATAATATAATGTCTCTGCCAAGTGTTTGCATGTCTGTGTACACAAAGGCTGGGAAGCAACGCATTGCTAACCCAGGTGACCAGCCACTGGAAGACAATCAAGGGTGGAACGCTCTTCGATTTCACAGTCCACGTATGCAGTTCCCTTCCTGGAGAGACCAAACATTTTGAGCAGCCTTCCCCAACCTGGGGCCTCCCAGATGTTTCAGACCACAATTCCCATCAGCACTGGGACTGACGGGAGCTGGAGTTCAAAACAGCTGGAAGACATCAGGTTGAGAGAGGCTAGTGTTGGGTCATATCCCATGTTAGTCTTACTCAGAGTAGGCCCATTGAAATTAATGGGCATGGCTAACTTGGGTCCACCAATTTCAGTGGGAGTACTCTGAGCATAGCTTGGATGTAACCCTATGAGTCTTCAGAGGCCAGTGAAAATGTTGTGGTTTTCTTAAATAACTGCAGGACTGTTGGGCAGGATCAGTGCTTAAATTGCCATCCTGACCACCACTGCAGCAGCAGGGCAAGGATACAGTAAGGCCGTAGCGTGGTAGCCTGGAAATGTCTTTCTGACTAACAGAGTTAACCCAATGCAGCCACTAAAAATGCTGATTGGGAAGCATAACCCCCCCCCCATTGCCTCTCTCCTTTTCCTACCCTTCAGGGAGTTGTGGCACATCAGGATACCCTTCTGGAGCTGCAGCTGCAGGAGGCTGGCGAACGGCGGGAGAGGCTGAGCCGAACCAACTCGCGCAAGGAAGGCTCCTCCTCGGCGGACCGGCAAGCCACAGACCTCTCGCTGCTGCAGAAGCAACATGCCCTGCTGCAGGAGGAGCTGAGCCGTTGCCGGCAGCTCTGCCAAGAGAAGGCGCAGGAAGCGGCAGCCCTGGAGGCCCGGCTGCGGGAGAGCGAGCAGGAGAGGGCTGAGCGGGAGCAGGAGGCAGAAGAGGCGCGCAGGCAGCTGGTGGCCCTCAGGCAGCCCGTGGAAGCCGCCTGGGTCCGGAAGGGGGCAGAGCCCCGGAGACGCAGCTTGCCCGCTGGCGACGCTCTGTACCAAAGCTTCACCCCGCCTCTGGTAAGCGCCTCACGTTGGGCTCAAGTGCTGTCCTGCTCGTCCAGTCTTTCCAGCCCCGTGCTCTCCAGGTCCTTGAGACTACCAACTCCCATCGGTTGGGACTGGCCAAGGCTGACAGGAGCTGGACCCCAGGACGTCTGCAGGGCGCACACAGTTGGCAAGGCCATTCAGTTTCTGGGGAAGGAGGCTGCCCGGATCAGGTGCAGAGCCTTCCCCACTCCAGGCTCCAATCCCAGAGGGCCCCTTCCAGCCAGGCTGGACCTCCGGCCTCATGTGAGACAGTGGACTTCCCTAAGTGCAAGACCAAAGCTGCAGGCTTGTGCCACTATGAAGTGACAGGATGTGTGCATGGCTGAACATCTGCCCTCACCTTGGTTCTGGCAGTTGTTGGATCCCCACCCCACCCCACCCCTGCCAGCTTGTGCTACTCTCCTTTGAATGTCTGAGCCATCAGGAAATGCAGGCGGTGCTTTACAAAGGAAGGCCCAGGGGACAGAACCCTGTCCAGGGGTGGAGGTGGGGACTGCAAGCTGCTGTTGTTGTCGTTTTAAACCGTATTTATTTTTATATCACAAATACCACAAAAAATAAGGAAATATTGCAGCCTCAGTTTCATGACACTCCTCCTTTACAATTCAATATCCTTTACAAACCTTTTATAAATGATACCAGGCTACCCTTTGGAAATTAAATACTTTTAATCTTAATTTAATTGATCTCAACCCTTCATTAATTTAATCCCCTTCATTAATTTAAGTACCTAAAAGGAAATGTTTACTGTAATGTCTAAAACAAAAAATCTAAAAAAACATTCTGATGTCTCTTTCTCCGTTTTTAATTCAGTCAGTCTCACAGATGGTCCAACATTTTATTTCCCAAACAGCTATTCTTGGGCCCCATTTCCCCCCCTGCAATCAGCTACCAATATATTTACTGCCAAAATCAATCATAAAATGAGTTCTTTTCCCTCCTTTGAACCAAGAAAATCCTCATAGGGTCCCATGGAGGGCTTCAAGTCTAAAAGTCAGCACAGGACGATAGAGGGAAATGGTGGCAGACTAAATTGGGGGGGGGAGGGGCTGAGATCAATTCAGTGACATGCCTCAAGAAGGCTTAGTTACAGCAGGGCAGGGGTGGCTATCCGGTGGGCTGTATTCTGCCCCCCCCACCAAAGTTTTTCTTGTGGCCTTCTAAGAACCCCCCCAATTGGCATTTTTTTTAAAAAAAATACTGACTGCTCCTGTACATCCCACCAAAAGGGGTTTTTTTGGTGGCCACCCAAGACTGTCACCCCATATTTGCCTTTTTAAATATATTACTACCTAATCTAGTAAAATCTGATAAACATGATTTAAAATAGTGTAGAAGAGCTGGTGGAAATAGCTCTTTTGGAAGGCAACCTTGAGAACTGCAGTTCTTGCCACACCCACTTTGAAACTTTGGCCATGCCCTCTTTGACATGCGGCCACCCGAGGTTGACCCTCCGCCCCCCCCCCAAAAAAAAAATAATGGCCGCAACTGCAGCCAGGTGCAGGGCAGAGAGAGTAAGGAGTTCTGCAAGGGCTTCCCAGCAGAGGTGGCGTGTGCTCTTGCTTCCTCACGTTTTGCTAATGGTGTAGTGTGGCTCAATTGGGGATGGGGAGTTCTTGTTCCTTCTCGGAGATCTCTGTGGGGAAAAACACCCAATTCTGAGAGAGTAAACCTTTTTTGAGGATTACATTTATTTCTGCGAAATCATTATTTATATTCTGCTTTTCAGCAAATCCTTCCAGGCAGCTTAGAAATAACAAAGACACGGGGTTGTCTCTAACTAAGTCATACTCAGAGCACACCACCATGTCCAGCATTTTCAGTGGGTCTTCTTTGAGTAGGACTGATTAATAGAGGTGCAACCTCTATTAATAAAATCACAATATTAAAATGGATTGAAAATGTAACAATTCCTCAGGATCCTTTTTTTTTTGAGACTTAAATCCAGGCTCTCGCCCTTCTTCTCTTCCCAATAGGCTAGCAGAGGAAGTGATCCACTCTCCCCCGGCTGCCACTCTCTCCACCGGACCTTTGCCAGTTGCCAGCAGGATGAGGTGGCTTACCATGGCGTACCTGGTAGACTTCAGGAGAGTGAGCGGGATTTGGACATGCTGTCAGGAGAAGAAGGGTTGGTCAACCAACAGTCTCCTCCTTCCAGCCCACGAGGTGAGTTGAAATGGGTCTCCTGTGACCCTGTGGCTGTGCTGCCATCACGCATGCCCCGTTCACATCACCCGTGTAGCCATGCAGGGCACAGGTATGGGGAGGCTTCCTGTGCTTGTTGAAGGTCCCCACCCATTTCCGAAGCCTGGTTTGAATTCCTCCTCCCTCTGCTTGGGTGAGGTGGCCCTAAACGTGCAGACTGTGCAGCACTGAGTTTGGCCATTTAGAAATCTTAAATTAGATTCAAATTCTTAAAATTTGACCAAATTTCAACTGTGTGCACAAAATTTTACTCTGATATGGACCTCCAAATGTAAGAGTCAAGTTGTTTCTGCAGAAAATATCTGCATCCTACAATTCACCTGTGTTTTCTTTTCCATCTTTGGCTTTGCTTTGTATATTTTTCATTAAGGAAAAACTTCAGTTTGAGATTGATCTTTATTAATGGAAATATGTTTTAAAACTGATTTCCAGATTTCCAGAGGATGCAGGACATCCCAGAGGAGGCTGAGAACATCCAGGAACTGAACATTGGAGACAGTGGCTCATCAGATAGTTAGACTGTGTGGCCGGGGTGGAGTACCAGCCCAAAGCCACCAGGCAGGGACTGCTGCCACCAAACGCCAACTTTCCTCCAGTCAAAGCCACACCGTGGAACTTCAGGGATTTAGAAACATGCCAAGTGGGTTGAGGGCGGATAAGAGGGAAACCGTGTCCTGAGAGCAGGGAAAGACATAGGGAACTGGGCCACAACTCTCCCTGGGTACCACTGCTTGATCTGTGGCCTTTATCATTCCTCACTGATGGACGATGGTTTGGGGGTCTATTCTTATTGCCCCACAGGGTCTCTCCAATTCAAATTGTGGGGAGCGTGGTGGCAGGGAGAGTCTAGGCACCATGAATATCAGGGGACCTGGTATATCACTGATTCCAAGCTGCCCACGTCTGTGCAGTTGAACTTTATTTATTTTGGGAATGGGAGGAACCTACCCCCTCCTTATGAAGAATAAGTTTTAAATTATTCTTTATTTTTTTTAAGAAAATGGGTTTTTTTGCTTTTCCATGGGACTCTGTGAGTATATGCAAGGATGGAAGGAACAAAGGAACATTTTCTAGTTTCCTGGGCAACCTCTTCATCATGAGAAGGGCGAGGAGAGAGGTCTGTCAGCTGAGATGATCCCTACAAATCCACAAAGTTCTTAACACTCTGTGTGCCCCAAACAATATGTCCCAACACCAAGCTGGTGCACCTTCAGTAGAGGATTTAACCACGTCAACTCCCTTATTAGGGAAGGGAGCATTTCCACTTTGGAGTCCAGTTTTCCTTTTGACCCATGTAAGGCATTTTTACGTTGTTATCTCTCACACATGCACACACAGAAATCTGCTGCCGAGAAAGCAATGTTCTGTGGGGATGAGCATTGCTGTCTTCCTGTGACACAACAGCACAAACAACAAACTTCCTCACACATGCCTCTTGAAGGGAACCCTTTACATTACAAATCAGTAAACTGGTTACGTTCATACTTGTGTAGGGGTCACCATTTTCCCCCTTCCAAGGAGATTTGGGGGGTTATAGTTGTGACAGGGACTAGAAGTGTTTCAGGAATAAATGTTTGCCCCTTGCCATGGACCGTCAGTTCCTGAGAATGTTGACCGTTATTAGTGGGTTTACCTTTGAAGTGCTGACACACCCTTTTGCCCTCTGGCTACCAGGGACGTTTTTTCAGGAATATGGCAAGGGGCCTCTGAATTGTCTTGACAACTAGTCAAGCTGCTAAAAATCAGCAATTCCTCACTTTGAGATGAGCCTGATTAATGTAATTACAGTTTGCAGGAGGCAAACATCCACTATGCACTATGATAGCCTTTGCCTACCTGATGCCCTCCAGACGTTTTGGATTACAACTCCCAGCAGCCCCAGGGAGCACAGGCGGGGAATTGTAATCCAAACTATCTGGAGGGCATTGCATCAGCAAATTCTGCATTACGGTTAGCGTGAGTGTGACCCTTATCAGAGCCTGCTGTTTTGTAAAACATGGAGAAACACTGCCTCTTTAGCAGACACAGCTGCTGGAATTACAGCCTCCCAGATGGTGGATTTTGACCTAATGTTACTTGAATGATGATGATAACTTTTGAGGAAACTACAACAGCACAATTCTGCCCTGCTACCCAGCCAAGGAATTAATGTCCTCTCCCACCCTCCACAACAGCCAGGAGTAGCAATGTTACTGAAAAGAGAATTCTGCTTTCCTTTTCTGGTAGAATTGTCAAAGTACAAAAGCCTCCATCTGAATCCCCAGAGTGGAAATCGATAGCGCTCGCTACAGGTTGCTGGTGATGAGGACCAGGGCATATTGTATATTGGGGAGGGGGGCTAAGCAAAAACTATCTTTATTTAAACTCAGTCTATAGTTACTTTCTTTTTCTACCAAAGGTGAGGATTTTTCTTTAAGGATGGCTGTCTGGGGGAAAAAGTTTTAATCCAGGGATTATACAAGGAGTTTTGATCATAAGCTTGATCATACGTTCTTAAGGGAGGTTGGACTAGAGCTCTGGATCTTACACCACAGCACATTGCATTGAAATTAACAGGGAGCTCCTGTTGCAATGGGGCTTATGCTGGATCCTGACCCATTGAAAGTTAGCTCCAGAGCAAATTCACATAGCAGCATTTTTTCTGCCAGGCGTGAATATAATTAAAAAAACAACAGGGATCATAATTTGCAAATGAACTACCTTTTCCTCCCCATTTTATAAAAAGAAAAAATCAGGCTCTCACACAGACCTTAAGATGTCCCAATTGTAGGGTTCCTCAAAATCTCTTGAGTCACGTTGGGGACACATTTGTGCATCCAGTGGGGTAAGCCCATTTTGGATAACAGAAGTGTTGATAAAGTAAAATGCTGCTCCCCTCCTCTTATGGTGCCTTTCTGATGGCAAATGCATCATATGTAGAAATAAAACCCAATGGGTGTCTTTCCCTCACCCCCATTTTTAAAGTCTACATCATCCAGCAAAAAGATCTTTTTTTAAAAAAAGTAATTTTAAAACATTAAATCCTACCATGCTGACCAATTACACCTCTTAATACGTTAAAAGAGAGAGATTGTTACAAAAGATGTTTTGTTTTTAAATTAATGCTCAAGACTGATTTATATATATATATAAGATGAGAAAATGGTTTAGTTTCCTGTTGATTTACCTTGTAAAAGGAAAGAAAAAAAAGGTTAATTAAAGAAGTCAAAGCCAAGAATGTGTCAACTTTGCTGGGGGTTGAGTTGGGGGGGGAGTTGGTTGAAGGGACGGAGATTTCATCAAGCACAAGGCAAGAAGAGCAGGGAAGCTGGCCGTGGAAGGGGTGTGTGGGGCAGAATGAACTGGTTCCCGAGAGAGCACACTGATGGAAAGGACTGGGGTCCTCCTGGGATGCATGTGGCCTCCTGTGCCCCTTGCGGTTGGATACTGTTGAGTCCCCACCACTAATACAGACTGGTCTCGTGATAAATTCTGAAGTGCAGGCATTCCTCACGACAACCTCCATAGTTGCATATCTCTAAGACTACAACAAACATGGTTTCTTTGTTTTTTACCACTGCAGACGTAATTGTGGGTTCAGTGCCAAGCCAGCTTTTTCACTCTCCTCTCCTGCTTTGCACAATAACATCCAGTCTCATAAAGAGTTCTAGTGAACTCAAAAGCCTACTCACTGTTATGTGATGTTTTGATTGTCAATAATAAAGGGGCTTTGGGATTTTTCAAAATAAAAATGGCAATGTTCACACTTAGCTAATGTAACCCCTTCCTTTGCTCAGCTCATTCGGTGGGTTTCTCTGAGAAAGGCTTAATTGGCAAACAGCCCCTGATCCCGTCACAACTGCTGATGGATGAACAGTGACATCATGCAGCTTCCCCACTAGCCATTTCCCGCAAAAATGTCACTCTTGGTCCACTCCCTTTTTTACTGGCCATCTACATGGAACCTCCAGGCATCCTTTCGTGTTTTTCCTGTGCTGCTGCCATCTCTTTTGAAATCACAAAAAGCCTGGAAGTGTGGTACAATCTCCACCAGAGTCCACCATCTTCACCCTCCTCTTCTGTGGGTTTGAAGAGAACTGGCTTTCGTGTATGCAATGACAGATATACAGTAGCAAGCAGGTGAAGCTCCCTTTCCTGGTCAGCCCCGTTTTAGTGGGGTGTTTTATTTATTTTATAACCAATTTTAATTTGCATGACATAACTTGTTTTCATATTAAAATATTTGTGAAATAGCACTTAAGCGAAAATGTGTTTTAGCTCAAGTAAAAACACAGCCATGCTTAATTAAAAATGTTTTAGTGTCAATTTAAAAACTGATGTAAAAATGTTCCCAAAGACACACTCAAGTGGATTGTCACACCCACATGGCTACATTATGTCCACTAGTATGAAGAAAATTTGCAGGACGGCCATATTTGTATTGTTACTCATATTCATGAACTCACATTATACAATGAAAATCATAACTTTTGTTTAATGTCAGCAAGAATATATATATAGGGTTATATATAGGAGATATAGATACAAGCCTCTTCTAAGTCTTAACTGACTTTGGTTACAGTTTACACTTCTCATTAAGCAATAACAGTTTTATTCATGCACTCACAAGTACAGCTGTTAGTCATCTTGATCCATATTTATTTATTATTTAAGGTATTTATACACCATTTTTCAGGGAGCCCTCACAAAGTGGTTTATATAAGATTACAACAATAAATAAGATAATACCTATACATTTCACTATCAAATTAGCAAAGCTAGAAATGTCTGATTAATATGTAATTGTGCAGTCTTAAAATTTAAAAATGTATTTTATGTACTTTTAAGTGAAGCAAAGTCATCTACAATATCTTTGTAACTGATAGACAATATCACTAGATTTGATAAATGCTCTTGGCCCACTTAGAACAAATTTTGGTTTGCTGAAACTTCTTCCACATGATGCAACAGTCATAGGTAAAGTTAAGAAAATCCATAATGCAACATCAATATTGGGGTAGGCTTTTGATGAAGGACATTCATGCGTTAATTGCAAAACAGAGAGTGGTGATGCTGACTGGAAATCCAGAAATAATTACTTGAAGCTTTCTATTTTCAGCAAAATTTGTACAGATCCAAATCTTTGCTATGCTTTAGGGCAAGATCAGCAATAAAAGAAATTTAGCTCTGCAATTTGCATGTTCATAATTGATGAACCAGATAAAAATTCAAAATCAGCAATTCCATTCAATTTTTTGTATTTAGAGTGCAAGTAGGTCATCAGTGTGTCAAGTATATTTAAGTTATGAGTCTTGAATGACTGCTCTGATGTTACATTAAAATCGTCAGGAAGCTCATCAAGATTCATCTCTTACTTGTTTTGTTCTCTTTTGGGGAAATTCAGTGGTCATTTGCCCCCGCCCCCACAATGAAGACTCACGAGCCAAACATTGGTTGAAAGGTCAGATACATTAATTATAACAATTAGAAGAACTGCAGACTAAATTAACCAAATTCAGAAAGTACAGGCAGGGGAGGATTTAGTCTAATTCTGGTAGAGAAGCATTCTTCCAGTCCCCTGGGCATGTAAACAGCCACCGTCTGTGGCTCCCCAGCCAAAACTTGGGAGAAAATTATTCCCTCCTTCCTAGGTAAGCTTTGGGTATGTGAACCCCAGATCCAGGCCCTGCTATCCAGCATTCATCAAAACATGCATGTTAGGCCTAAGGGACACCCCAGACGCACCTGGTGTACCGCAATGGCAGGTGCCCCAAGGTGCCCTTAACCCAATAATGCCTCCGTTCTCCTAACCTTTCATGTTCATAACTTCCCCACCTGCCCTCACTAATGCCAGATTAATGCACAGTCCACACCTCTCCCAAGAAGCCAACCAGAATTTCCCAGCAGTGTAAAGCAGACCCTAAAAGCCCCTCGAGGAATCGCCTCTCCCCAATTCCTACTCAACCCCTGAAACTAGCCAGAAGCCAACACTGCAAGAGGGAGGGAGGGACGGAGGGCACAGCAAAGGCTAAGAAGGGCGAGGTGGGGTGGGAACAGGCTTATGAAGGCTCCAGCCTTTTCCTGGAAGGCCCTCCAATCTCCTGCCTTTGGGAGACAATCTCCCTGAGTCGTCTTTGCGATAAGGGAGGGGTGGCACAAACATGCTCCCCACTCTAACGGCATGAACAATATTCCATTTGTTCAGCTAGTCAAGTAGCATCATGTAAAATCGCTTTAAAACAAGCAGCATGTATTTCTTATAATGTGGCTGTGAGACCAGCAATCATTTTTGCTTCTTGACTCACGGACACGTCTTAGGAGTGCTGATTAACATGGTCAACATTAATCACAGCTAATGTGCAAACAAATTTAAAATCAGTTTAGAAAAGGAGGCTTTGTGCAGTGCAAACTGCTTCTGAAATGCTCAAAACTGCTTCAGTCTGTTCCCAACTTTTTTTCTACTTTTGGAATCTCTTTATGCAAAGCTTGAATTGCTTTTGCTTTTGACGACCACCTTGTTTCCAAATGCCCCTTTAGTGAGATCTTTAGATTGTTCATTATGATTTCCCAATGAACAGCTGAACTTTTTAAAAAATGTAAAAAAAACCTTTGCACAGTTCCAAAAAAAAGTAACTATATCAGGTATCACAGAAGCTGCATGCACAAATTGAGGTATAAATCTTGCCAAAATATTTCTCTGTTTTATTAATCACATGGATAATTTTGATTTTTTTAATAAAGAAATAAATATGAAAATCATCTTCGAATATGTGAAATTCATGCTATAATGATGATTTTAAGCCACAGTCTGTTGTTGCCAGCAGCCAATCTTACAGCCCCCCCTGCTGATTTTGCACCCAGTGTTGGGACATGAGCCACACCACCCTCATTATGTAACTGGGTGATGGTCGCCAATCTAAATTTTAGCCTTTACAGTGGCCATAACAGCTTATGAAGCCAGGGTTCTGTAAATAAGTCCAATTGCGTTACATATACAGCAATTTCTTAATATGTGACTTGTTGCTCAAGAATGGGGATCGGGTTGCTAATTCAAACACCCCCAAATGAACAAGTGAACACCCCATCCGGAACATCTTGTCTCAAACCAACCTGTTATCAGTTGCTTTAAAAAAAAGAAAAAGCAGAAGTTGGAAAGAGTCTGACCGAGCTGTGTTTGTACAAAAGAGAAAAACACAGAGATGATTAAAAAAGAACGATCCCTGGGCGATCACAAAGATACAGGTGTAATTTTCCATGTTCGTCAGAGAGAAAGAGGAAATTAAACCCTACATCAAACAATTAAACATGTGGGAGGGGAGGGGAGGGGAAAAGCAGGCAGGTAATTCGAATAACCAAGTTACTCTCGATTGCAGTTAGCAATTTGGTGCTAATTGGGCTAGGCCAGCTGGAAGATGAGCGCGGCCAATTTAGACCTTGCATCTCGAGGAACTGTCTCTGGTCATGTCTTTTGGGAGGCAATTGGCGTCATCTGCACGGGGCTGGCCCAAACCATATTGCTGCCTAATAAGGACACCAAACTGCTCCTCCCCTTGCCGGTTGCTGCCACCTAGGAACAGAGACTGCCTTATACTGACTCAGACCTTTGGTCCACCTAGCTAATATTGCCTGCACTGACTGGTAGTGGCTCTTCAGGGTTTCAGATAGAGGACAGTCCCAGCCCTACCTAGAGATTGAGCCTGGGGCCCTCTGTATGCAAAGCTAGAAGAGAGAAACCCTTCTCTATGGTGGCCCCATGGCTATGGGATTCCCATTCATTGGACTTGCAGCAAATGTCTATGTTGCTGGCTTTTCAAAAGGCCCTGAAGACCTATTTTTTTCCCCCAGCCGATCTTCAGTGTGTGATGTTTATTAGCTGGGTAATGAACTGGTTGATTTATAGTCCTTCCAGTTTTATTAAAAATGCATAGTGTGTGTGGGGAGTGTTGCTAAATTGTAGTTTTTGATATTTGCCTAAGAATATCATCGTGGTGGAGGGGCAGGCCCTGTCTCCATGGAAACATGTAGGAGGAGGAGCAAAACGGGGTTGTGGCCTCTGAACAGTGTCTGTATATTCAACAATACTGAGATCCTCTCCTGTCCCTGGCAAAGCAGTGAGGACAGCGAGGGCAGTGAGAGGGGAAAGTAGCAGGGCCTCCAAGAGGCCTTCTGTATCTTTAAAAGTTGTGCAGGGGGTAGGGGGAATTCCACCTTGTGGTTTTTCCCATTACTGCGTTGCAAGAACACCTGCACTTGGCTGACTTTCTCTTCTCCTAAAGATACAGGATCAGTCTCAGGCCAGGAACCTGGCAACCTAAAGGGAGGAGACGTGGACATGGGATGAAGGTGAAAACGGGTGGAAAGCAGGGCTGCAGAACAGGAGAGAGAACTGGCTTCCAAAATTGGGCTGGGAAGGTGAAAAGAGAGTGGAATAGTTGCATAGAGTAGGAAGGGGAAGCTCTAGGACTTTGTCATGGCAGGACTGGCATGTTACAAGAAGCTTAAATGAGAATCTCCATTTATAAGGGATTACTGCTTTTCTTAATTGTTCCACATAATGTTTGAGTTCCCATCTATGTTGTAGGCCATCATCACTAAGGCCCTGGAACAAATGAATTTTTCAACCTTGATATTCAACTTCCTCTTTTTCCCTGGCTTTCTTCATCTTTGGCTGGGTAATGGACTAGGCCTACAGTTATGTCTAGGGTTACCAGATGTCCAGTTTTCAGCTGGATACTCTGGCTTATGGGGGTCCTCTCTGGGTCTCCGAGTGAGTCAGCTTTATCTCCGGACTCTCAGCTTACATTTAAAAAAAAAAGATGTTTCTAGGTGGTCTGGTTCTCGAGATATACACCAAAACGTCAGCTGCCCCCCCAACTTGTGTGAAATGATCTCTTTGCTGGCTGCTGTAACCCCGCCCTTTTAGGTTTGTAGCCAGTAAGTGAAGTCAGGGTTGTGATTGACAAGGGATTTCTGGGACTCCAGGCAGTCCTTAAACTCCATTGCAAAGATAGAAAACTACAGTAGGGCCCCGCTTATACAGCGGGTTCCGTTCCAGACCCCCACCGTAAAGTGGAAAACGCCATAAAGCGGAACCCCATTGACTTTAATGGACCGCGTCGCGCGAAAGTGACGCGAAAATGGTGCAAAACGTCGCAAAAGGGGAAAAAAACTCTTTAAAATGGAAAACGAAAGCTGCTGTATCAGCGGAATGCCTTAAAGTGGAATGCTGTAAAGCGGGGCCCTACTGTATTGTTTTTTCCTGTTTATCTGAAAATCTCATAAACTGAGTAAGTACCAAGTCTTTTTTTCTCGTGTGTTCACAAGTCAAACAAGTTTAAATTTTCCTGGGCTGTTGAAGATGGCAGTGAATTCAATGAATTCAAAAGGACTTACTTTGAGTAGACATGGTTAGGATTGTGCTGTAAATTAATGGGATTTTTGAGTGAACATAGTAAAGAACTGTTTATGTTGTAAATCTTTCTGTTCCTCTCCAATTCTATTTTTAAAGCAATTAGGCAGGGTTTACATAGATACTGCTTTTATTATGTAGGAAACTAATACTGATTTTATTTAAAAACAAAAAGTTCTCCAATGACCATCTCATTAGGGCAATAAACTATTATATGGGGTGTATGTATTTTTACATCTCCTCTGTGTGTGTGTGTGTGTGTGTGTGTGTGTGTGTGTGGAGTCTTCCTAACAACCCTGTGAGGTAGGATTGCTGATTGGAAACCAAGGCAGCTCACAACAAGAAATAAATCCCTTTAAAATCCAATAACCATAAAAAGTATAAACACTTGCAAAACAGCTTAAAGTGGCATGATTCTGAATTTTGGGTTGGATGAGTGAGTGTTCCTTATCACTTGAGGCTGCAGTTCTGGCACGCTTCCCTGTTTGAGTAACCCCCATTGAATACATTCGGACTTGCTTCTGAGTAAACAAACATAGGGTTGCACTACAAATATCTTTACAGGTTGTGTAAATAATCAGCATCTTTTACAGTCATGCTTATATAAATATTTCTTCATTTAAAGCACATGACTTCCCCTAAAGAATCCTGGGAAGTGTAGTTTCCCCCTCACAGTTATAGTTCCCACCACCATTAACAAACTGCAGTTCCCATGACTCTGGTGGGATTCATGTGCTTCAAATGTGTGTTGAATGTGCTTTAAATGAATGATGTAGATCTGCCCTAGGTATGATATGCATTCATTAGTGAATTGAAAAGAACAATTTTAAAAGATACTTTTTTAAAAGGGAAGGGCTATAGCTCAATGCTTTGAATGCAAAGGTCTAAAATCCAATCTCTGGAAAAGGCTATTGCCTGGAATCCTGGAGAGCCAATGCTAGTCCATGCTGTCCGTACTGAGCTAGATGGTATCAAATGGCCTGAGTCGATATAAGGCAGATTCCTTTGTTCCTAAAAGTGGAAAGAGACCCAAGGGCCACAGTGATTCTAACATTTATTTATGTATTTTATTTACAACATTTATACACTACTTTATTGTAAAAAACCTCAAGGCAGTTTACAGAAGGAATTAAAACAATAACATTGGCAAAAACAGTTAAAGACAGGTATTTTAAAAACATTAAATATATATAAAAAGCACAATAGATTCTATATGCCTGGATAGGCTTGCCTAAACAAGAATGTCTTTAGCAGGTGCTGAAAACGATACAATGGAGGTGTCTGCCTAATAGGCGGGGAGTTCCAAAGGGTAGGTGCGGCCACACTAAAGGACTGGTTTCTTACAAGAGCAGAACAAGTACTATGTGGCACTCATAGCATGGAAAGCACAACTTGAACTTGTCCTGGTAGCAAATCAGCAACCAGTGTAGATTTTGGAGCAGAGGTACTATGTGCTGATAGGGTCTCACTCTTGTCAGCAATCGTGCCGCAGCATTCTGCCCTAACTTCAGCCCCTGGGTCAGGTTGTGCTACGTGGGGATTTATGTGACTTTGGCTGACTGGCTGCCAGGAGTTTTTTAGTTTTGGTTAGGAATCCTGACTGGTTGTGGGATGCTGAGTTTTCTGCCTTACTCATAGGAATGTTGTTGTTGTTGGTATGGAATTGCATTTAGGGAATCATCATTGTTTTTTATATTTATTTTTCTGTTTGCATTTCATTTACCTTTAACCTCACTCCCTTACATCCATAGAAGCAACAACAGTGGTTCCATGAGCTCAGCTCAACCCCCTTAAACCTACTGATGATGTACCTTGTTGGTTGCATGATGGTTTGTTTCTTGCCCAATAGTGGTAAAAGAGAATTCACATACTGGGAAGTGTGGCTGCAATTGTTGTTGTTCCCAAGCTGCTGTCTATGAAGGTGGATCAAAGCATGTATGTTTTCTCTCTGTAAGTTATTACTCACTGGAACTGGGTTGGCTGTCAAAGTGAGTTTATAGCAGGCCACAAGGTAGACAGAAAAGGGTAGAGAATTTTCTTACTCTCAGACCTCTTTCATTTCTCAGACCTCTTTCTGAAGTGGAGGGTCAAATCTGTAAAGACGTTTGGAGCAGCCATGTTGAAAGGTACGGGCAAGGGGTTGCCAACCCTGCTTGGATATTGATATCTTTGCAGAGGATCCCTAGTCAAGCTTTACCAACAGCACAATCCTAACAATATCTACTCAGAAGTAAGTCCTGTTGAGTTCTATGGGACTTAGTAAGTTTGTTTAGAATTGCAGCCTTCAGGGGCATCCATCTTTTCTCCTGAGTGTTCCTATCTAACATCTCCACAACACTAGACACCTTTCTTCCTACAATGGCCTTCTGGTGACTGGGCTGGCTTGAGGGCACTTAAATCCTTCTTGCCAGAATCAAGTAGGCTAGATTAAATGTTCCTTACCTGGGCTGTATCTTTCAGCTAAGGTTTCTATCTTAATTTCCTCAGAGAAATATTTTTGTTTGAACTGTATGCTCCAAGCAACTGTGGTTGATGCTTAATGTATCATGCTTAATGACATCACTTGGGCCTGCCCCTGTGACATCGCTACAGCCCATCCCCATGACATCACTAGGACCCACCCCTGTGACATCACTGGGGCCCGCCCCTGTGACATCACTGGGGCCCGCCCCTGTGACATCACTGGGGCCCGCCCCTGTGACATCACTGGGGCCCGCCCCTGTGACATCACTAGGGCCCGCCCCTGTGACATCACTAGGGCCCGCCCCTGAAATCTGAGGCTTTGGGACGCTTTTGATCTGGCAACCAACCAATCAATCAATGATTGATTGATTGATTGATCTGGCAACCCTAGTTATGTCCCAAGACCTTTCTCCCACTTTCAGACTAGGGCATAAGGTGCAGTATCTCTTGTCATGTCTGGGAATGTTGCATTTACTCTAGGGGGCAAGTTGTTGATCAATTCCACCAAAAAAGGTTTGTTTTTCAAGACCCTCCAGCGGGTCTCCAGTTATCTTGGCTCCCACCAGCAGAATCAGATGTGGGGCTCTTGGGTTGATTATTGCCAGCGCAGGTCAGGATGCAGCTTAAAAATCTTGCATTGCTACAAGCCACAAATTGGCCTGACTACTCAGCAAAGATGTTGTCACATTTGATGCCCCCTGAATCCCCTTCATAAAGGACAGGGTGGGCACAACTACTTTTCTGGGGGCTTTTATCTGAGTTTGGGATTGGACAAGCAAGCGGGCGTTCCTACAGGTAAGCTGGTTAATGTGCTCAGTTTGTTCATGCCTGTGCCACCGCTATCTATGGCGAGGGGAGTGGGGACATCTCTGTGAAGTCCTCCAGCTCAGCTTCTGGTACCCCCTCCTGAGCTGTGGATGGATCCTCCAAAGGTGCTGAGCCTGGCTGTGGATCAGCAGCTGTGGGCAGTGCGCTCAGTAGGGCCAGCACTCAACCCTATCACCTACACCCGCATCAGCCTCGGGTGGGGCTATCCATGGGCAGACTACTGGGCTCCTCCCCAACATCCCCATCCGCCGGGCCTACATCCCTAGGCCCCTCCCCTGGATCCCAAGACTCCGCTGCCGCCTCATCAAACCAGTCTTGCCAAGTCTCTACGGGACTCGTGACATCAATGTGGATGTTGTTATAGCGGTCCTGGTCCTCCAAATCCATCAAATGGGCTTGTAGATCTGCCTGGAAGTATGCAAGACATGAAATGGCCAACTTGAGTTTCAGCCCAAGAGCAAGGGCCTCATCTGCTGTTTGTTTCCATTCATTTATTGATGTGGACGTTCCTTCTGTCTGGTGCTTCAGGGAATATAGTATAGAATTTCATTCCTCAGAGAAGTCCTTTCTGAATTGTCTCAGTATACCTTTGATTAGGTCTAAATCTTCTTTACCCAAATTAGGGCTTTTCAGCACCACTGTTGGCCTGTCTTCAAGTTCCTTGCCTTTCAGACCCAACTGTGTCTTTCTCAACACCCAGTAAGGCTGTGTGTCTCCTTTTTTGGGATTAGGGAATCCCTGACTCAGAGCCATTTGAAATCCATCCTTTTGGAAAAGCACTTTTCATGTCTGAGGAACGATGCTCGTCGATTTTATCTGGCTGGAGGAGAGAGCTCTTGGCTAAGACAGCATATCAGACCAATGACCTGACCATCCTCTCGCTTTGTGGGACTTTTCAGTGGAATCCTCTCCGATACATTTTCATATTCATAGAAACATAAATAAATTCCTGAACGGTCTTCATTCCTCAGGGTCATCAGCCATTTCCCCTAATAGGAAGGAGGAAGGGCAGGACATAAATCAAACAAATAAATAAATAAGGCATTTTTGTATGCTATTTTCACTAATATATACATTTATATGCAGGCTTTACCCCACTATACGCAATTTTGTACACATTCCTTGGTTGGAGAACTGCATTGCAAAATTTGGAAAAGTGCAAATTTCGAAGAACGGCTGCGTTTTGGTTTGTACATTCGTTCAGAAAGTCTGTATTACACGCAGGTCCTGCTTCCCAGAGGAGTCTGACTGACCATGGTGACACCAAGCTCTCCTGATGTAAAGATGATGCGGCTCAGAATAGGTTGTCATCATAGCACGCTCTGCTTTTACATGAGGATGGAGAAGACAGCTAGCTGCGTTTATAGCCTAACTGGAGGATGGTGGCCTGCCCTTAGCGATGGCTGAGAAATTCTATTCACATTTGAAGCTGAATCTATCAAATCTGCACTTTCTGAAACCATATGAGAACAGAAATGCAGCCATCCTTTTAAATTTGCACTTGTTCGAATTTTGCAGTGTAGTTCACCAACCAAACAGTATTTACAAAAATGCATATGTTAGGCGTAAGTGTGCATAAAAATGAATGTACAAATTAAAATACCATACAAAGCTGCATTGTATGATGAGAAACTGTAAAAAAGTGTACATTAGTCAAAACTGCCTACAAAAATGTGATTGCTGGGAGCAATTCGCACTTAAACGCTGAAGAATTTTCATGACAATTTAGAAGTCACAAATTGATGCTGAAATGTGAAAAACTGATGTTAAGATCGGGGGGAAAGGAGAAACTGAGAGACGTGAAATGGGCAGAACTTTCCATCCCTACCTGCCCCTTAATGAGAGGGCTGGAAAGGTGCATTTATTATTTAATTTATTTATTATTTAATTTGTATCCCGCCCTTCCTCCCAGCAGGAGCCCAGGGCGGCAAACTAAGTGCTAAAAAGAAAGCATGGTATCATTTCCAAAGAATGGTATCATTTTGTAGAGAGTGTCTGCTAATGGGCACTGCTTGCCGATCTGACACCCCCCAGAAGAGCCAGCCCTTGTGGAGCAAAGCCTGATCTGTTGAGTGACTGCTCACCTTTTCATCCCATTTATTTATATTTGATTTTAAGTTTTTAATATTATGCCCTGCTTTTCACCAGGTGTTCTCAAAGCAGCTTACCAAAAAAAAAACCCAAAAACCCCCACAATCTACAATGTATACAATATAAAACATAAATTTCTCCTTCCTGATGGCCTGGAGATTATTTTAATCTGTCCTAAATGATTAAAAAAGAAAAGCTCAAAAGAAAATAGCTGTGATGCCACGGATCTGCATCCCCCCCCCATCACCACCTTTGGTCAGGAATGGATGCAGCTTTCCACGAAGGAGATTGATGAGTTATGCCCACCAATCAAATCTTTGCAAGTGGACGTAATGTGCATCCGATATTGTTTTCCTAACAGGATAGTCGATTGTTCTTTTTCTTTTTTCTTCTCTTTCTCGTAAATATTTATTTGTTTTGAGTTACAAATATGTATATGTACCTACCTGTTTATGGAAAAGTAAGCAAACAGAATTAAAAATAACTGTTCCTCCAGCAATCATGGGGGAAGCCGGCTTCACAGCTGATGGCAGCTATTTTATTTGGAAGCACAATGTCTTCAGGAACCTGCCTTATCTCAAGTCAGACCATTGGGGGACCTTCTTTTGGACCAAGGCCTCATTACCTGGGACCTTTTGTATGCAAAGCAGCCCTTCCCAAAGGATAGCGCAGATTCTGTGCTATCTATCAAAATGCTTAGCATACACCAGAGGAAAAACACAGCACAAAATGTTGACCAGAAGGCAATGAAACAAGACCGTAGAAATGGAAAATGGCTGGTCACCAGCGTGTTCTCAAGAAATCTGTGCCCCTCATTTGACTCCCATAACAATTTAATTTCTCTAAACAGGAAGCCAGGAGTTGCATTTATTGTGTCTGCTCCAAGCTTTATGACCCTAATTTGTCCTGTGATGGATCCTTGTCACGAGCACTTTTGCTGAGCCCTCCCTTAACTGCTCCATACACAACGCAGGTTGCGGGCAATTTATTAGGGAGCCTCTCTCCCTCTTTTCCTTTCTTTCTGAAGTTCCATGAGGTAGCGGGGCCACCCTACCTTAGCTCAACACTATTGTCTTGTATCTGGCTGGCACAGGGGCTTGCAAAGAGTGTGAACTATGAACCAGGAAGTTCTGGATTCAAATGTCACCTCACGCATGAACTCACTAAGTGATCTTAGGCAAGATAAGGTCTGTAAAACACTTGGAATGCTTGAAAAGGAATGCTACATATTCTTGTTAACATGGAGCTGTTTTGAATCGTTTGCTTGAGCACAAAGCAGTGAATCGTTCTTGCAAATAAGTAATTTTCCAGATTATTACCCTGTTTTTCACTGACGCTCCCAAAACAAATAATGAAATATCTAACAACCATAACAAATTATCTTACAATCAAACAAAGCAGCAATAAACGATACAAGGTTAGCCTCACAACGTCGAGGAGGATAGGCCGGTTCTGCCTGCTTCTAGAATGTCATAAAAGAGGGAGGTCCTGGGAAAGAACACCGTAAGACTCGGGTGGCAACTGAGAAGGCCTGACTGACTTCTCCTGGCTGGCCGGAGACCTGCCTCTACCTGAGGCCAAGCAGTAAATGGCACCTGTCAACAGTGTCACATGAAACACACAGCGTCCAAGGCTAGTCAAATTATTTTGGTACCCAGAACAGAAAAAGCCCAAGAACTAGGGTTGCCAGGTCTCTGTTTTTTGCCTGGACACTCTGGATTTTTGCAGTGCTCTCAGGGTCTCCGGGTGAGTCACCCCAATCTCTGGACTCTCAGCTTTCATTTTTTTAAAAACTTAAGTTTCTAGGTGGTCTGGTGCAAGAGATATACACCGAAAGATCAGCTGCCACTCTCTGCAACTTCTGTTAAATGAGCTCATAACTGGCTGCTCTCATCCCCGCCCTTTCAGGTTTGTAGCCAATAAGTGAAGTCAAGATTGTGATTGACAAGGGATTTGTTGACCTACAGGCAATAGTTAGAACCCATTGCAAGGCCAGGAAACTGTTGTCGTTTCCTGTTTATAGCTTTCAGCTATAAAGTCCCTTTTCTCTGTTTGTGTCAGTCAGGAGGTGTAGAACAAAAAAAATCACAGCAGGATCTTGGTAGGCAATTGTTTAGTGTAAACAGTTTCAGTTAGGATTATAATAAAAGTATACATTCACGGTTTTTTTAATTACTTGCAAAAATATATTATACATTTTATCTTTCAAATAATTTTTGTGCAGAAAATTTAAAAGTGTACATGCAACTTGTTAAAACCCATTTAATTCAATAGAATTTACTTTTGAGTAGAAATGGTTATGATTGTGCGGTAAATTTTTATTTTTAATTTGTATTTTAATTTTGTTTTTAAATATGTTTTATAATCCACACTTGTTCGTATTTTAATTGTGTTTTATCTTGTTGTACACTGCCCTGAGAGCTTGTTGCTATAGGGCGGTTTAAAAATGTAATTAAATAAATAAAATAATAAATCAATGGGGCTTTTGAGTGAACATAGCAAAGGACTGTGCTTGTGTTGTAAATCTTTCTCTCCCTGTCCAATCTATGTTTAAAAGGAATTAGTCAGGGTTTACCTAGGTGTCACTGCTTTTATTTTGTAGGAAACTAATACTGATTTTTTAAAAAAAAATTGTAATGACCAACTGGTTTTGACAATAAACTATTATATGGGGTGTATGTAGTTTTACATCTCCAGAATGTGTGTATATTGGATCTTTACAACAACCCTGTGAGGTAGGGTTGGAAACAAAGGCAGCTCACAACAAGAAATAAATCCATTTGAAATCCAATAACCATTTAAAAAAAGTATGAAACAGTTGCAAAACTGCTTAAAGTGGCATGATTTAGAATTTGGGGTTGGGTGAGTGAAGTTCCTTATCACTGAATTGCAGTCCTGTGCATGCTTCCCTATCTGAGTAAGCCCCATTGCGACTTGCTTCTGAGTACATGCATAGGATTGCACTATAAATATCTTTACAGGTTGTGTAAATAATAAATATCTTTGATAGTCATGCTTATATAAATATTTCTTCATATTATGTCCCAATAAGTATCTGATTTCACACTATGGTTGTACATTATTATTTCATCTACATTTTAAGGGTGCCCTTCTTCTTGGGGTGGTCATGATCACCTTCTGTTGTGTTCACCCAGAGGGGCAATTAGGCAAAGAGAAGCTCATGGACACCCAGTAAACTCTGTAACTGATTTCCCTTTAAAAAAAATTAATTAAAAGAATTTACATGCAGGCAAAGTTTCTTAAGTAGATTCACACAATACATTTAAAGCACATGCAACTTGCATTTAAAGCTGCAAAGAATCATGGGAAGTGTAGTTTCCCCCTCACATTTATAGTTGCCACCACCTGTAACAAACCACAGTTCCCACGATTCTGTGGTGGGATTCAAGTGCTTCAAATGTATGTTGAATGTGCTTTAAATGAATGGTGTGGATCTGCCCTATGTATGTTGTGCATTAATTAGTGAACTGAAAAGAGCAATTTTAAAAAATATTTTTTAAAATACAAGGGCTGTAGCTAAGTAGTAGGGCACATGGTTTGCATGCAAAGTTCCAAAATCCAATCTCTGGTAAAGACTACTGCCTGGAAACTGGAAAGCCAGTGCTAGTCCATGCCATCAGTCAGCTGAGCTAGATGGTACCAAATGGCCTGAGTCGGTATAAGGCAGATTCCTTTGTTCCTATAGGTGGAAAGAGACCCAAGGGCCACAGTGACTCCGAAATTTCTTTATATATTTTATTTACAACATTTATATACTGCTTTATTGTAAAAAACCTCAAAGTGGTTTACAGAAAGAATTAAAACAATGAAATTATTGGCAAAAACAGTTAAAAACAGGTATTTTTAAAAATTCAAAATAAACCAACAATGAGTTAAAAACAGGTAAAAAATGTAATAGCTTCTACATGCCTGGATAGGCTTGCCTAAACAAGAAATGTTTTTAGAGGTGCCAAAAAGAGTACAATGAAGGCATTTGCCTAATGTCAATAGGCAGGGAGTTCCAAAGTGTCGGTGCTGCGACACTAAAGGACTGATTTCTTACAAGAGCAGAACAAGTACTATGTAGCACTCGTAGCATGGAAAGCACACCTTGAACTTGGCCTGGTAGCAAATTGTCATGGCCCCGTCAGAGGACTCCTCAGACGAGGATGACTCGGGAGTAACAGCAGCAGACCCAGAAGCAGCAGACCCAGAAGGAGAAATGGAGGAAACTCCTGAGAACCCAGCTCCTTCTCCCCCTCAGCTGCAGAGCACCCCAGACACAGCTGAAGCCCTTCAGCCAGACGCAGGCAGTGAACAGGATACTCCCCCCTCACCTGCAGAACGTAGGCAGCAGAAGAGGGGCAGGCCTGTCCACTTAAGGCCAAAACGCTGATGGCTCACACCTGCTGACAAACCTGCTCCTTAAAAGTCAAACCTTGGCTTCAGCTTGTGGCTGACTACAACGTCAGGCGTGACCACTGTGTGTCTTCCTATCCCCTGAACCTTGACTTGGACTGATCTCTCGGCAAACTAGACCCGGACCTACACTGACATCTCTTCTGGATTTCTGGCTTGGCACATAAGCTTTGAACGGCCTCTGCCCTTATCTTGCTTCCTCCTTGCTAGCCTGGCAGATTTATAGCCAAGCTGCCGGCTGACGACTTACGGCCTGGCAATTACCAAGGAATCTCCAGCCCTGCCTGCACCCCCACCGACACTGCTGTCTCAGTGAAGAGCTGACACAAATTAACAACCAGTGCAGATTTCAGAGCAGAGGTGTAATGTGCTGATAGGGTCTCACTCTTGTCAGCAATCGTGCCACAGCATTCTGCCCTAACTTCAGCCCCCGGGTCAAGTTGTGCTGCATGGGGATTTCTGTGATCTTGGCTGACTGGCTGCCAAGTTTTTTTAGTTTGGGTTTTTGGTTAGGAACTCTGACTGGTTGCGGGATGCTGAGTTTTTTGCCTTATTCATTGGAATCTTGTTGTGGTTGGTATGATATTGCATTTAGGAAATCACCATTATGTTTTCTTTTTCTATTTGCATTTTATTTACCTCTGACCTCACTTCTTTACATATATAGGAGCAACAACAGTAGCTCCATGCGCTCAACTCAACCCCCTTAAACCTACTAATGATGCACCTTGTTTGTGTGATGGTATGTTTCTTGCCCACTAGTGGTAAAAGAGAATTCACATACTGGGAAGTGTGGCTTCAGTTGTTGTTGTTCCAGGCTACTGCCTGTAAAGGTTGACCAAATCGTGTGTTTTCTCTCTGTAAGTTATTACTCACTGGAACTGGGTTGGCTGTCAAAGTGAGTTTGTAGTAGGCAGTAAAAGGTAGAGAATCTTCTTAATTCTTATTCATTTCTCTGTCTGCCGTGAAGGGTCAAGTCTGCAAAGAAGTTTGGGGCAGCCACGTTAAAAGGCAGGGAGGGCATTCCAGGCAGGGGGTTGCCAACCCTAGTTTGATATGGATATTGTTGCAGAGGATCCCTAGTCAAGCCCTACCAACAGCACAATCCTAACAATATCTACGCAGAAGTAAGTCCTGTTGAGTTCTATGGGGCTTAGTCCCTTAGTAATGTGTTTAGAATTGCAGTCTTCAGGGGCATTCACCCTTACTCCTGACTGCTCTCATCTAACATCTCCCCAACACTACGTTCCCTTCTTCCTACAATGGCCTGCTGGTGACTGGCGTGGCCTGAGGGCGCTTAAATCCTTCTTGCCAGAAGCAAGTATGCTGGATTAAATGTTCCCTACCCAGGCTGCCTAAGTAGGTGAGAAGGAATGATCCTGTCACTTCAGCTGGACCTGGGAACACCCTCATTTAGCTGAGATTTCTATCTTAATTTCCAGTTGGAGAATTTGTTTTGTTTGAGTAGTATACTCCAAGCAACTGTGGTTGATGCTTAACATATCATGCTTAATGACATCACTAGGACCCACCCTATGACATCACTAGGACCCATCCCTGAAATCTCAGGGTTTGGGATGCTTCTGACCTGGCAACTCTAAACAGGGGTCTGGATTTTATTTATTTATTTATTAAATTTCTATACCGCCCCATAGCCGAAGCTCTCTGGGCGGTTCACAACATCAAAATATCAACATACAATTTAAAACCACACATTAATCAATTTAAAACATAACTCATTAAATTTCCAAATAAACCTATACTAAACTAAAATACTGAAATACTAAAAATACTAAAATGCTAAATGCTACAATACTGAAATGCTAAAATGCTAGAATGCCTGGGAGAAAAGGTAGGTCTTAACCTGGCGCCGAAAAGACAACAATGTTGGCGCCAGGCGTACCTCATCAGGGAGATTGTTCCATAATTCGGGGGCCACCACTGAGAAGGCCCTTTTTCTTGTTATTTATTTTTATTTATTTATTTATTTATTTAATTAAGCTTATATACCGCCCGACTAGCAACAGCTCTCTGGGCGGTGAACATTAAAAATACAATAAAAATAACACAAAACTGTACACAAAACTGTACAGTCTAAAATCAAAATATAATAATTTACAATTAACAGGAATTAAAATGCCTCAGAGAAGAGAAAGGTTTTAACCTGGCGCCGAAAAGATGATAGTGTCGGCGCCAGGCGCACCTCCTCGGGGAGACCATTCCATAGTTCGGGGGCCACCACTGAGAAGGCCCTAGATCTTGTCACCACTCTCCGGGCTTCCCTATGAGTCGGAACCCGGAGGAGGGCCTTCGTAGTAGACCGTAGTGTACGGGCCGGTTCATATCGGGAGAGGCGTTCCGACAGATATCCTCCGGGCTTCCCTCTGCGTAGGCACCCAGAGAAGGGCATTCGATGTTGAGCGCAGTGTACGGGTAGGTTCATATCGGGAGAGGCGTTCCATCAAGTATCGTGGTCCCAAGCCATGTAAGGCTTTATAGGTTAAAACCAGCACCTCAAATCGAGCCCAGAAACATATAGGCAGCCAATGCAAGCGGGCCAGAACCGGTGTTATATGTTCGGACCTCCTGGTCCGTGTTAACAATCTGGCCGCTGCATTTTGCACAAGCTGCAGTTTCCGAATCGTCTTCAAAGGCAGCCCCACGTAGAGCGCATTGCAGTAATCTAGTCTAGAGGTTACCAGAGCATGGACAACTGAAGCAAGGTCGTCCCTGTCCAGATAGGGGCGTAGCTGGGCCACCAACCGAAGTTGGTAGAAAGCACTCCGTGCCACCGAGGCTACTTGAGCCTCAAGTGACAGGGATGGTTCTAAAAGTACTCCCAAGCTACAAACCTGTTCCTTCAGGGGGAGTGCAACCCCATCCAGGACAGGTTGAGCATCCACCATCTGGTCAGAAGAACCACCCACTAACAGCATCTCAGTCTTGTCTGGATTGAGCCTCAGTTTGTTAGCTCTCATCCAGTCCATTGTCGCAGCCAGGCATTGGTTCAGCACATTGACAGCCTCACCTGAAAAAGATGAAAAGGAGAAGTAGAGCTGTGTGTCTTCAGCATACTGGTGGCAACACACTCCAAAACTCCTGATGACCGCACCCAGTGGCTTCATGTAGATGTTAAAGAGCACGAGGGACAGAACTGACCCCTGTGGAACTCCATACTGGAGGGTCCAGGGCCAGCAATGCTCCCCAAGCACTATCTTCTGGAGGCGACCTGCCAAGTAGGAGGAAAACCACTGCCACGCAGTACCTCCAACTCCCAGCTCAGCGAGCCTCCCCAGGGGGATACCATGGTCGATGGTATCAAAAGCCGCTGAGAGATCAAGGAGAATCAACAGAGTTACACTTCCCCTGTCTCTCTCCCGACAAAGGTCATTGTACAGGGCGACCAAGGCTGTCTCCGTGCCAAAACCAGGCCTGAAACCCGATTGAAATGGATCCAGATAATCAGTTTCATCCAAGAGTGTCTGGAGCTGGTCCGCAACCACTCGTTCTAGGACCTTGCCCTACCAGACCATTTGCTACCGGCCTATAGTTATTAACAATTTCTGGGTCCAGGGAAGATTTCTTCAGAAGCGGTCTCACTATCACCTCTTTCAGGCAGTTAGGGACCACTCCCTCTCGCAATGAGGCGTTAATCACTTCCCTGGCCCAGCCAGCAGTTCCATCGCTGCTAGCTTTTATTAGCCAAGAGGGGCAAGGATCCAACACAGAAGTGGTTGCACGCACCTGTCCAAGCACCTTGTCAACGTCCTCGAGCTGCACCAACTGAAACTCATCCAAAAAATTAGGACAAGGCTGTGTTCTGGAGACCTCATATGATTCAACTGCTGTAACATTGGAGTCCAAGTCCTGGCGGATGCAAAACATTTTATCGTGGAAGTGCCTAGCAAATTCATTACAGCGAGCCTTAGTTGGTTCTACCATGTCCCTAGGGCCAGAATGTAATAGCCCTCGGACAATTTTAAAGAGCTCCGCTGGGCGGCAGATAGATGCTTTAATAGAGGTAGCAAAGTAACACTTTTTTGCCGCCCTCACTGCCCCTAGATACAACTTGGTATAGGCACTTACCAGTGCATAATTGCATCCATCAGGAGTCCGTCTCCATCTGCACTCAAGCCGTCTCCTATATTGTTTCATCGCTCTCAGCTCTGGA
Source organism: Rhineura floridana (assembly GCF_030035675.1). Taxonomy (NCBI): domain Eukaryota; kingdom Metazoa; phylum Chordata; class Lepidosauria; order Squamata; family Rhineuridae; genus Rhineura; species Rhineura floridana. The sequence goes on from NC_084501.1 coordinate 2,836,120, forward strand.
GTGTACCATGGAGCCGTATGAGCTCTACACAGGACAGGGCGTGCAGGAGCGATCATGTCAACTGCCCGGGTCGTTTCTGTATTCCACAGTTCAACCAGGGTTTCAACAGGAGCGCCAGCCGTATCAGCCGGAAAATTCCCCAGAGCCCTTTGAAAACCATCTGGATTCATTAGTCTCCGAGGGTGGACCATCTTAATGGGTCCCCCACCCTTGCAGAGGGGAGAAGCCGTTGTAAGTCTAAACTTCAACAAGCGGTGATCTGTCGATGACAAAGGGACTGATGTAAGATTCCCCACATTCAGATCACCATCTCCATGTCCTGTTGTGAAAACCAAGTCTAGAGTATGCCCTGCTACATGTGTTGGGCCAATAGCATGTTGGGACAGCCCCATGGTTGTCATGGCGGCCATGAAGTCCTGAGCCGCCCCAGATAAGGTGGCCTCAGCATGAACGTTGACATCCCCTAGCATCAACAGTCTAGGGGATCCGAACAATATATCCGAGACCACCTCCGTCAGCTCAGTTAGGGAGTCTGTTTGGCAGCGGGGTGGGCAGTACACCAACAGAATCCCCAATCTGTCCCCTGGACCCAACACGAGGTGCAAACACTCTAGACCAGTAGTCACATGGACAGGGTGCTTGGAGAGGGAGATAGAACTCCTATAGACTACAGCGACTCCCCCTCCCTGGCCCTCAGGTCTACCCTGATGCTGAACCAAGTATCCAGGTGGGCACAGTTGGGAGAGACTGATTCCTCCCTGCTCACCCACCCAGGTCTCAGTTATACATGCCAGATTGGCCGCCTCATCAACAATTAAATCGTGGATGAGGGAGATCTTATTATGTACCGATCTGGCATTTAAAAGCAGCATCTGGAGATCTGAGAGCTGGCTAATAGGACAACCAGCATACTTGTGGGTGCGGGGAGGACCGGAACAAGACACAGTCGTTAACTGCCTGGGTCGAGTTCCCCTCACCTGGCAAGTCCTCCGCACAACGTCATATCTCCCTCTACCCATCACTACACCAATTGGGGCCCCCTCAGATCTTCCCACACAAACCTGAATCCTCTCTCCCAGGCACATAATGCAGACCCACACCCACACCCACCACATGCACACACACATACACTCACACCACACACCCCCATGTCATGGCCCTGTCAGAGGACTCCTCAGATGAGGATGATGCGGGAGTAACAGCAGCAGACCCAGGAGCAGCAGGAGACACGGAGGAGCCTCCTGAGAATCCAGCTCCTTCTCCCCCTCAGCTGCAGAGCACCCCAGATACAGCAGAGGCCCTGCAGCCAGACACAGACAGTGAACAGGATACTCCCCCCTCACCTGCAGAACGTAGACAGCAGAAGGTCAGGCAGAAGAGAGGCAGGCCTGTCTCCTTAAGGCCCAAACGCTGAGGGCTCACACCTGCTGTCCATCCTGCTCTTTATAAGGCACACCTTGGCTGCAGCTTGTTGCTGACTGCAACGTCAGGCATGGCTTTGTGTAGACCTAGTTTCCCTGCAGCATCTCTTTGACTGACCCCTTGGCAATTGATCCCGGACCTCCACTGACCTCGCTTCTGGACTTCTGACTCGGCAAGTACGCTTCGGATAGGCCTGGCAGATTTACAACCCGACTGCTGGCTAAGGACTTTCCTTCCCTGCCAAAGACCCAGGAATTTCCAGCACCCCCCTGGCACTGCTGATGCAGTGTAGAGCTGACACCCCACCCCTTACACAAGCAAGAGCCACTATAACTGGCAGCTGAAATAAAGTGCTGTAAGTAGGTGCTGAAAACAATAACAGCAGCCGCTCTTCCTCGCTGGACAGCAACGATGTTCTTCTTCCAGCAGGCAAAGGTCTCCCAGGCCACTCAGCCAGCCAGTCTATAGATCCCTCGAAGGAGAAACAGGTGAAAAGATTTAATTATTCAGAGCTGGCTGAGTACCTGGGACCTAGTCCTGTAAGATGTAGCTAAGCGGGAGCAGTTCAACAGGAAAGTGCAGTGATGATGACAACCAAAGGAGAACAGCAGCAGTAATAGCAGACATCAGTAGCAGCTCTCCCTCCCTGGCCAGCTGACTTAAAGTGCTATATGTAAAGCGCTGTATGTAGAAACTGCAAATAGCAGTAACAGCTGCTCTCCTCCTTGGGCAGCGGCGATCTTCCTCTTCATGCAAGCAGCAGGTCTCCCAAACCATTCAACCAGGAATAATAATAAGAATAATAAATTTAATTTCTGTGTCGCCTATCTGGCCAATGGCCACCCTAGGCGACGTACAGCAGTTAAAACATAACAAGATAAAATACAATAGTACAATAGAAAAACAATAGAAAAACAATACAGCAGCAGACAATGATATTAAAACAGGGTATTAAAACAGGATAGGAGGCAATTCAATCCAGTAATTAACCCTCCCCGGAAATCCCAAAGGCCTGTTGAAAGAGCCAGGTCTTTAAGGCTTTACGGAATGCATTTAGGGAAGAGGCGTGCCGGAGATCTTGTGGGAGGGAGTTCCAGAGGGTGGGGGCCGCCACTGAGAATGCCCTCTTTCTAGTTCCCGCCAATCTGGCTGTTTTTGTCGGCGGGATTGAGAGAAGGCCCTGTGCGGCCGATCTTGTCGGGCGGCATAATTGGTGGCGTTGAAGGCGCTCCGTGAGATAAACTGGGCCGGAACCGTGTAGGGATTTAAAGGTCAATACCAACACCTTGAATTGGGCTCGGAAAACAACTGGTAGCCAGTGTAGGTCGAACAACACTGGTGTGATGTGATCTCGGCGGCGACTATTCGTAAGTAGTCGAGCCGCCGCATTTTGTATAAGTTGTAGTTTCCGGACCGTTTTCAAGGGTAACCCCACATAGAGCACATTACAGTAATCCAAACGAGAGGTGACCAGGGCGTGTACTACCAGGGGGAGCTGATGAACAGGAAGGTAGGGTTGCAGCCTTCGTATGAGGTGTAGTTGATACCAGGCTGCCCGGCTCACTGCCGAAATCTGAGCCTCCATGGACAGCCTGGAATCAAGTACAACCCCAAGGCTGCAGACCTGGTCCTTCAGGGGTAAACTCACCCCATTGAACTTCAAGTCAACTTCTCCCAACCTTCTTTTGTCCCCCACAAGCAGCCCCTCGGTCTTATCAGGGTTCAGCTTCAGCTTGTTCCTTCCCATCCATCCACTCACATATCTCTCGAAAAGAGGGGCAGATGGAAGACGTCAGCCACAACTGGAAATTCCCGGGACCTAATCCTGCAGGATGTAACATCAGCCGAGCAACAACAGTTCGACAGTAAAAGATAATGATGTGCAAAGCATGGGCAAGGAGGAAAACGCAGAGGAGGACCAGACAAGCCAAAAGAGTCCCCACTCTCCAAAAGTTCCCCGGGAAATCACAGCAACAGACCTACACACTCCAGCAAGTACGCTGGCTGTTTTGCCGATCCCTGGGACGCACCGGAGAGACGCCAGCAACTGTCGCGCCCATTCCTCCCCTACCACATTCGCCGCCTCTCCGTCGATGTTGCCCCGCGACTCTGCCGTAACCGCAATTGGCACACAAAGTTTTGAGGATACCAAGGCAGACAGGAAAGTAAGTCAGGGTTTGGGATGCTTCTGACCTGGCAACTCTAATTATTATTTATTATTTATTAAATTTATTAGTTGCCCATCTGGCTGGTTGTCCAGCCACTCTGAGCGACGTACAAGATAAAAAACAATACATTAAAACGTTAAAATTTAAAACCATAACAGTAAAAACCTAACCCACCCCAAAAGCCTGCCTGAAGAGCCAGGTCTTCAAGGCCCGGCGGAAGCTCATCATAGAAGGGGCATGGCGGAGATCATTTGGGAGAGAGTTCCACAGGGTGGGGGCCACTATTGAAAAAGCCCTCTCTCTAGTCCTCACCAGTCTAGCTGTTTTAACCGGTGGGATCAAGAGAAGGTCTTCTGAGGCTGATCTTGTTGAGCGGCATCCCTGACGATGCTGGAGGCGCTCCTTCAGATAGACTGGGCTAAAACCGTGTAGGGTTTTAAAGGTCAAAAACAACGCCTTGAATTGGGCCCTGTAAACAACCGGTAGCCAGTGCAACTCCTTCAGCACTGGAGTGATGTGATCTTGCCGGCAGCTGCCTTTAATCAGACGAGCCGCCGCATTCTGTGCCAGTTGCAGCTTCCGGACCGTTTTCAAGGGTAACCCCACGTAGAGCGCATTACAGTAGTCTAGGCGAGAGGTGACCAGGGCATGTACCACTGGTGGGAGCAGATGGTTGGGAATGTAGGGGCGCAGCCTCCGTATCAGATGGAGTTGATACAGCGCCGCACGGCTCACAGCCGAGACTTGAGCCTCCATAGACAGCTGGGAGTCAAGAATGACCCCCAGGCTGCGGACCTGGTCTTTCAGGGGCAATCGTACCCCATTGATCACCAGGTCCACATCCCCCAGCCTTCCCTTGTCTCCCACAAACAGTACCTCAGTTTTGTCAGGGTTCATCTTCAGCTTATTCCTTCCCATCCAGCCACTCACCGACTCCAGGCACTTGGACAGGGTTTCTACAGCCAACCTCGGTGAAGATTTAAATGAGAGATAGAGCTGCGTGTCATCCGCATACTGATGACATTGCAGCCCAAATCTCCTGATGATTGCCCCCAGCGGCTTTATATAGATGTTGAACAGCATCGGGGAGAGGATGGAACCCTGTGGCACCCCACAAGTGAGAGGCCAAGGATCCGAGACCTCATCCTCCAATGCCACTCTTTGGTACCTACCAGAGAGGAAGGAATGGAACCACTGCAATACAGTGCCCCCCATGCCTAACCTCTTCAGGCGGTCCAGGAGGATAACGTGGTCAACGGTATCGAAAGCCGCTGAGAGATCAAGGAGGACAAGGAAGGTGCATTCGCCCTTATCCCATGCCCTCCTCATATCATCTACCAAGGCGACCAAGGCTGTTTCAGTCCCATGTCCCGGCCTGAAGCCCGATTGAAATGGATCCAGATAATCCGCTTCCTCCAAGTGCGCTTGCAACTGCTTTGCCACCACCCGCTCAACCGCCTTGCCTAAGAATGGCAAATTTGAGACTGGGCGTCTAAACAGGGGTCTGGATTTTTTTTCTTTTGTTTTACACTTTGAACTCTCAATTCTCTCTTGATTGCTTTGTGTATTGCCATGAAAACTTAGAGGGTTGTTAAGCAAGCGTTTCTGAGTTTGGATCTTTACGTTTCGTAAAGTTTGTTTTGAAATGAGCTTATGGAAAGCAGCAGAATGGCATGGGGGTTATTTTCAATTTAACATTACGGAATGCAAAAAATCCATGCTGTATAATAACTCGTGGCTGTATAATTAAATGTGTCTTTGCATTTAATGGGCATGTTTTTCAGAATGCAAACAGCAGTAATTATTGAGATTGCAGCAGGCAGGGAGGGGAAATTTAACTCTTCTCCTGCTATACTTCTGATGAAAATGTCCTCCCCGTGACATCACTAGGGCCCACCGCTGAAATCTCAGGGTTTGGGATGCTTCTGACCTGGCAACCCTCCCAAGCACATCTCCCAGGCCCTGACAGATAACAGGAACATAGAAAGCTGCCTTACACAGATTTTGGCCTTCATCAGGGGCTGAAAGTTGAAACGTACAAACATGTAATCAGTATTAAAATCTTATTAATTTGGAACATACAATTCATTATCACATAGCATAGGAACAAACACCAATCATTGTAATATACTGAAGATGGAAAGTAGCTTTTGCTGAGGAGATTTCAAACAGTATAGCTAAAGGTTCTTTGTAAAAGCACTCGGACACTAAAATATAAGGTGGCCGAAACGTGTTGGGCTTGTCTTTTTAATAAACTGCTTTGGAATTATTTTCATAAATACAGTTTTTGGCATCTTGGGGTCCCCCCCCCCTTTTTTTCTTCCTCTGACGAACCAGATGCCATCCACCTTTGCTGCACTTTACACAGAGACAGACCACTGGTCCAGCTAGCTCAGTATTGTCTACACTGACTGGCAGCAATGATTCTCTGGGGTTTCAGGCAGGGAGGCTCTCCCAGTCCTACTTGGCCTTCTGCATGCAAAGCAGGTGTTCTACCACTGACTTATGGCCCTTCCAATAATAATAATAATAAGAGACTAAACAATTTGCTGCCTTTTAATGACACCTCAAATCAGCTGCCTGATGCACCCATTGCACTAATGGTAGGACTGCACCTGCCTGAGCATGCTTGCTGACCAGTCCACTGAACCTGAAGCTGGTCTTGTCAGCTGATTTCAGGGATGTACCTATGGAGGGAGGCAGTCCCTGCGCTCACCAGGACCAGGACCTTTTCTGACTTTATGGATCCAAATAAATGGGGCCACCTGCCTGGGGAGCAGTGCTGTTGTTTCAGCACAGCTGGCAGATTATCCCTGTGTCGGCAGCATGCAACTGTTCCTTCCCAGGCACTGTCACCGGTTGAAGTTGCCAAACGTCTCCACGGGCACATTACAGTAATTCAGTCTGGGAACTCAGCAAAGCATAAAGGGCAGCAGCAAAGTCTCCCTTCATTTGAATTCTTAACTCAGTTTACATCCTGCTCTGCCTCAAGGGTTCAGAACGGAATCTCTTCATTTAATTTTATATATTGAAAATATTTTCATACTGCTTTTCTGTTAAAATATCCAAAGTGGCTTACATCAAACTGAAACACAATATTAAAACAGTGAAACCATTTTAAAACCTTGTAGCAGCAAACCAAAGACAAAAGTGTGAAGGGACAGGTCAACTCAGTTCAGATCTGGTACCAAAGCCAAATTCCTCAGTTCAGAATGTCTTCAGAGGCACCTTGTCCATAAATTCTTAACTGTACATCTTTTGCACCTGGCTCTGGTTGGTAGGTCTTGGGATTCTAGGGAAAAAGCCACGACAAACCCTAAGTCTGTCCATCCCTGATCTAACCAACAGAGGTGGACCTTGGCACAGACCTTAAATGCCGGCAGGCTCATGTGGGTCAAGTAAGGTGGTCAGATTGCAGATGAGGACAACGGCTCCTGCACCTGAATGGATTCTAGCAGGTGTGGCTTGCATGACAACTTCCCTCTTCTAGGCAAACCTCCAGGGATGGGTAGAGAACTGTAACAGAGAATCTAGGGCTGGCTCAAGGGCCCTCTAACCAAGTATCCAAAAATCTTGTGGGTGAAGCACCCAGAAGCATTGTTTCATCCAACTCTGCCTCGAAACTATTTTATTATAATTTCCAATATTAAAACCCCATATTTCAGTCTTTGATTTCCAACTTTCAGCCGACATCATGGGGAAATGATGTTTAGCTTTCTGGTACAGTCCTTCATTTCCGGACAGGATGAGCTCCCACCACGTGAATCGTGGCCCCTGCTGTGCCCAGCCTGGAGGAAGGGAAGGAGTGCTGGTGACCAGACCAAAGCCAGTCCTCGCCTCTTTTAAGAGGGTTGGTTTTAAGGGTTAATTCAGAGTTCGGGTTTGTCATGTCCATGCCCTCCAGAATCACACTGGAGATGGATGGATGGATGGACGGACGGACGGGATGGGACCAGCTTTGGTGTCTTGGACCTTCTGCTCTGTGGGCCGACCTGAGACAGCGGCACTAGCAGTGCTGGCTACAATGCATGCGTCCGTGTTCTTGAAAGAAAAGTTATGGCTCCACACCCCTCTAAAGATTCCCTCTGACCCATTCCCAGACTGTCTCTGCCTTTCGATAATAGTGTTTGGGCCAATAAAAACATGTTTCAAAACAGCTCATAAACTCTGAAGGTCAGCTGGGATTTTGAGCAGTCTCTTTCCTTCCACCTGCCTGCAGTTCAGAGATGTTTCCCCATGTGTCTGGAATCAAATGCATACAATTTAAAACAGTTAAAACGGAGCTTATAATTGTATTGGGCCAAAGGTGGATGGTATGGGGAGCAAGTGGAGCGGTGCAGCATGAGGTGGTCGCCAAGTTAACCTCCACAGTCCGGGCCAAAAGGAGTCGGCAACAGAGGCATTTGTTGTCTGTTCGAGGGGTTCCCAAACTGTGGCCCGTGGGTCACCAGTAGTCTGTGAGCTTCACTCAGGTGGTCTGTGGTATATGAATATTCATATTGAATCACAATTCTCTTTTTATTGCTCCTTTTAGTTCTGATATTTTACTGTACTGCAATTTGATTCAATAAAAACACAATTAAGAATTATAATTGCTATGACAGAAAAATAACTGAGTAGGTCAGCAAGACCGCTGGTAATTTTCAAGTGGTCCGTGGGAGAAGAAAGTCATGGAACCACTGGCCTATCCTCTTCTTCCATGAAATGGCCCCCAAACTTTAAACCCTGGCCCCCAATGCTCCTGGTTCACCCCAGAGCCTCAGATTTACAGGAGCAAAAACCAGTACATTGCGGAGAGAGTTTGTGGGGATCTATGAGAGTCTGTGTCCTCACCAAGGCCGTTGTTTTGTCTTTTGGATGGTGAAGGCCCTCACTTTAGTTTCAGCCTATCCACTTCAAAGGTTCTTGCATCAGAGGTGGGGAAACGTTTCCAGCCCAAGGGCCACATGATTTGGCAGACAATCTTCTGGGGGCCGCATGCAAGTGGTGGCCAGGGCTAAGGTCAAAAGTGAGTCAAAAATGGGTGGAGCAATGGATGAGGGTCTTACCTTTACACAGTAAGCTATGTTTCAGCCACAAAAAGCAAGAGGTTTCTATACACTCTTTCCATCCTTCATCCAGGCAAGCGAGGGGCATCATCACAGTTGAAGGATGTAAAACAGGATTTCAAGGGCTGGGTGAGGAGCATGCGCTGCCCTTGGGTGGCCCCTCTGCCCCATCCAGAAGCTCAGACTCCTCCCCCATGCCCTTTCCACTCTGCCCCCTCCAAAGTGTATTGGACCACGCAGAGAAGGGGGCACCCTAGAACAAATGACAAGAAGGCCCATTGAAAACAATGAGGCCACAAGGCCCATTGGAAATAATGGGAGCCATGCGCCACTGAAATAAATGCAAGCTTGAATGTGATGGATATGGGTTAGGGTTAGGGTTGTTCCGCATTAACTTCTCACGTGAATAAGTTTCTACCTCTGAAGAAGACATGGAAAAGCCCCTGACATGTAGGCGCTGGTATGGTTCCTGGTGCTGGTATGGTTCCTGGTGCTGCCTCCTGCCAATATGTACTAAATACTTTGGAGATCAAGGAAAAGAGACACTTCCTTTCACCTCCTCTGAGGATTCTCATACCCTCCCGGCATTCTTTGACTCCTTTGCCAATCTCCCTTTTCTCCTAGTCTACAGGTTATGGAGTGGCCCAGTATGGATGCAACTCCCTGCTCCTCCTGCAGACTGGTCATGCCCCACCAGCTTAACAAACAGGCAGCCTTAAAGGCCAGCCCGGCCAACAGGGAGATTTTCCTGGCATGTGAGAGCCAATCGGAGTGCAAGAAAGGACCTGTCGGCACTGTTTGGCATGCGAGAGGCAAGTCGGGCAGCCAAGATTTGAGCCTGAATTATGTAAGACGGGCTCTGTAGCCAAGAGGGATGGAAGGATCTGTCCATTTCCATTCTCTCCATTTCACATTTTCCTGACCAGAAATTCTCCAAATTTCTGCAGCAATTCTCAATTTTTAAAAAAATGGTCATGAAAATTCATTTTTATGCAATTTTGACTAATGTACACATTTTGCAGTTTCTCCTCATATAATGCATTTTGTATTTTTCCCCACTAATATATTCATTTTTATGCACGCTTAACCCTAACATATGCATTTTTGTAAACATTGGTTGGAGATCTGCATTGCAAAATTCGGATTAAATGTGAATTTTGAAGGATGGCTGTGGTTTGGTACTCATTTTGTTTTGGAAAGTGTGGTTTTGACCAATTCAGCTTTAAATGCAAACTGAAACAAACGTCTCCCCCACCCCTAACAGCCAAGCAGGTGAAAGGTCTCTGGTCAAGCGAGGGGTGTATTACATGCACGTGCAAAATGAAAGCACAAGGGAATGCTCCACAATTCCTTAAACTGGCCACTTGTTCTGCTAAGCCCAATTCAGGTGCTGCTGTAGTGCCAGAGAAAGTGTTTTTGGAATTAAATGAGAGGGGTGATGATATCCTCAATCAAAGCAGGGAATACCCAGCCAAAATGAGGACAAACCACTCCCCTCCAACACCAAAACCTGACCAGCGTCACTATACAAAAGAGGCAACCAATAAAAAGGCCGTCAGTTATCAAGGCACAAGGCTTGATGTGAGTCAGGTTTATTTTATTGTTTTAAAAGTCCCAGTATTGAAATTGTCTGAGGCTGTCATGTGTGTACGTTGCTCATAAACAGTGGAAAGAATATCCGTGGGCAGAAAAAAGGACTCTGAGAACGAAGGTGTGGGACTGTCTCCGTTGCTAGTGGTTGTAAGAGCTGATGAAGAAGATCTCTTTACATGCAAGTGCGACGTTTCTTCACGGGTGCTTCCGGATGGGTGTTGACTGGGGACTGGGGCTCCTCACGCATGCACATTTTTTGCAGAGGCCACACAACATTGTCGCCATCAAAGCACCAGCCTGTGTTCCCCATCCCCCCATTTCATCCCAATTTATCATTTCCTGGAGAAATCTGTGAAACTAAAAAATCAACCAGTTTACAATATTAAGCCCCCACCTGGATGCATCCTGACTCACATTAAAGTACATTTTATCACAGTATTGCTTTATTATTTGTATTTTTATGAATCTTTATGTGGTGTAGTGGTTAAGGTGTTGGACTACGACTTGGGAGACCAGGGTTCGAATCCCCCCACAGCCATGAAGCTCCCTGGGTGACCTTGGGCCAGCCACTGCCTCTCAGCCTCATGAACACCCTATTCATAGGGTCACCATAAGTCGGGATTGACTTGAAGGCAGTCCAGTTTCAATGCACTAGAAGAGCCAGTGTGGCGTAGTGGTTAGAGTGTTGGACTACAACCTGGGAGACCAGGGTTCGAATCCCCACAGAGCCATGAAGCTCACTGGGTGACCTTGGGCCAGTCACTGCCTCTCAGCCTCATGAACACCCTCTTCATAGGGTCGCCATAAGCAGGAATCGACCTGAAGGCAGTACATTTGTATGGAAGTTAAAAGTGCCTTTTTGCATGGTTGAAAGGGCCCTTTTGAATTCACTCCCCGTCAGTGAAAATCCCATTAAAAAGCCACTGCCCCGACTGGAAGTTCCTCACAGCTGTTCCTACATAGTACAGCAGACTTTGCCAGCCACGTGCCCTCCAGATGCTTTGGACTACAGCTCCCATGGATTACAACTGGTGATGGCAACTGTAGCCCCAAACACCTGGAGGGCACCATGTTGGCTTTAGTAGGGCTAGAAAGGAGCCCACACATTGCTGTAGTTAGCTGGAGAAGACAGAAACGTACGATAATATGTTAAACTTGAATCTCACCACAGCCTGCCTTGGATTCGCGGGCGGGGGCGGGCTTGGAAATGATCTCTACCACCTTAGTTCTATCTTTCATTTGGAATTTTTATTCCCCACCTTGCAGGATTGTTGTGAAGGGTGGATAAAGTCAGGGTTCTTTATAAGGCAAGTACCAAATTAATGATTAACAGTGACAAAAAAACACAAAGAAGGGTAAGGTCTGGAAATCAAGGCCACTGAGGATGGGAATGGGAGAGGAACAAACAAATGGCTTCTCCTAGGCATGTTTTCTTGGGAGTAAGCCCTGTGGTGCATAGCGGAGCTTACTTCCAAGTAAATGCATTTAGGATCAGGCTACAAATCGGGAAGAAGATAATTGAAGAGGCAGGGAAAAGGAAATGGCACCATTTGAGTAGAATTCATTTATTCCAGGCAAGTCCAGCAGAGTCCAGTAGGGCTACTTTGGAGTAAAGAGCTTTTTTCCTTCAGCCTTGGAACTCTTTTTGTAAAGTGGAGGCGCGGATGGGTGGGCAAGTGAGGGTCAACTGTTTACGGCAAAGCCCTCTTGGAGCCAAAGGGGATGCATGAGTTTTGAGTAATAGGAAGATTTGAAATATACAGTGTGAGGGAAAAGGTCATAGATGGCCCCTTTCCCAATCTAAATGACCTTCTCACAGCTGCTCTCAGGGACAATCATCAGGTACCTCCTGTATTTCCCCCTCCCCCCCACAGCTCACAGGCATGTCAGGGGGGCATTTAGGTCAGGCAAGAGGTGCTGTGGAAAGCGTTAAACAGCCCCCTCCCCAGCGCCACCCTTATTTTAAACAGACAAGTGCAGCGGCTCAACCTTGCCTAACAATCGCTCCCTCTGGATGGATGGAAATCCTTTCTTTTAACCTCAGTTGCATAACAGAAAGAAATGCCCTCTGCATATGGTCAAGGGAGCTCTGTTATGACTTCCCAGGTGCCAAGGCTGAGTCTGAACACTGACCCATAGATCCAGGGGGGTGACCCCCAGGCACCTTTGGCTCAATGACGCCCCATCTGGTTCTGTGATAACAGGCCATTGTGTCAGGTCAGAACCAATAACAAACCAGTTTTCCTCAGGATCCAGGAATCTTTGCTTCGGAGTCATTCCGGAGCATGCAAGGCGCCTTTAACTTTGAAGGTCACATTGGCATTTCCACCCCCGGGATCAGCTGCGCTACAGTTAGCAGTTTTGGCTCCTTGGTTCTCGGCTCCAAGATGGTGGAGAAGGTGGAGTCTTCCTTCTCTCCGCTCTGAGGGTTGCTGTGATTTTGAGACGGGCTCAGGGGCAGAGCCACCAACATGTCCTCCTCCCAAGTCTTGTGGCAAGAAAAGTGCTGGTAGGAGAGTCTCTGAAAGATCCCCTTTATGGCTTCCCGGAACTCCTGGCGCATCAGGCAGTAGAGGATCGGGTTGAGGCAACTGTTTGTGTGAGCCAAACAAGTCGTGAGGGGGAAGATGTAGGTATGGAGGAAGTGAAAGGCGTCACTCATGGGCACTGCCTTGAATTTGACCAGAACCCCCCAGACGGTGACCACGTGGTTGGGGAACCAGCAAACAAAGAAACAGCCGACCACCAACTGGACTGTGGTGGCAACCTGGTTCTGTCTCTTGAGCTTGTTGCTGTTGACGTGGTGGGCCTTGAGGAGCCTGAGGAGAAGGAAGTAGGAGGTCAAGATGACTGCCAGTGGAATCACAAAGGTGAACACCACCCTTTGGAGGTGGTACATGCGCAAGGGATAAGGTGTGGGGAACTTGAAAATGCATAATTTCACGCTGGCAACATCCATCACCGTTGCGTAGATTGTTGTGGGTATGGTGGCCCCCAGTGCGATGGCCCAGAGAGCCGCAGTGATCCATTTGGCCATGCGAGGGGACATCTTTGACCCATCCTTTAGGGCCGAAGCCAGAGACCAGTAGCGTGTGACGCTCATGGCAGTCAGCAGGAAGACATTAAAATAGATACTCAGGATGGTAAGGGACGGGACAGCCTTGCACATGGCCTCTCCAAAGGGCCAGTTGAAATCTAAAGCCGTCTCTGTCGCCCAGAAGGGAAGTGTCAAGGAGAACTGGAAGTCAGCCACCGCTAAGCCAAAGACAAAAATATTGATGACCGGAGTGGAGCTCCCCTTCTGGGCCCAGATCAAGTACATCACGAGCCCGTTTCCCAACAGTCCGGCTGCGCAGACCACCAAATAGACAAAAGTGATGAACATCTGCAAGCGAAACAATACGTCCGAGGGTACCAAGGCGCCACCATCCCGCAGCAGGTCAAAACCTCCCATCAAAGACTTGTTCCAGAGGCTGGAATCCATGATGCTGCTGTTCCACTCCAGCTCCCAAAGTCCACTTACCTCCATCTGTGAAAAAAGCAAGGGGACTGGCTGAAAGATGTGCTGCTGCTGTGGCCTTGACTGCTTGTACAGCTCAGGCGTGGAATGCGCTGTCTTCTGTCAAAAATCGCCCCAAACTCCAAGCAGCAGCTGCCATTGCTTGTTTGCATAGCCAAACCAAAAAGCCGCCAAGCCGCCCATCGAATCCTCCCAGAGTACTAAGGCTGGTTTGTACGGGAGTAAGAGCATACCTTGTGAAACCAAAGTTAGGATCGATCCATCCCTCCCAGACTCAGCAGATGAAGACAACCAGCTGTTGACCTCACTGGCCCTTCGACCTTTCCCCGAGAAACAGGTTACTTCCTTGGCACTCCTTTGCCTCACTCAGTCCAGGCTGTGCTGTCGCTCTCAGTCTTCTGTCGAGAAAGAAGAAGAAGAGGAATCCTCAGCAAGCGTAACAAGAACGCTCTAGCCACGCCCTGCAAGATAATTAAGGACAGCCCCTAATTATCATGGGGCAGGGTGGGGTTTCTCCCGGAGGGCGGGGGGGGGAGTAGAAAGTCCTGGCCTCTCTCGGTCTTGGATGTTTGAACGCTTCCCTCAATTCTTATCTTCCTGGCACACCACGGTTTCTTTATGATGCAAACCAGCAACAGAGACAGAGGGAACCTTGAGTCTTACCTGACTGACCCTGGCATGAGGAGGCTGGCAGGCCTTGGACAAGAAGCAGGGCATTCTAGGAAACCTCTCCCGCTCCTGATGTGCAAGCGGCTTTATAGAGCTGCTCTTTCCTAAGGCTGAAGCGGAAGTACAGATGGTCCCTCAGTTGGGCTTGAATGCTGTGGGACACACGACACAATCAACCTAAAGAAGAAAGTGCCTCTGAGTTTGTGCAGAGTGCCTTTCTGCTGCCACTGAGGAGCAAGTTGCCTCAGTCCCCTGCTCATGTGAGATACTTACAAGCCACCTTCAGCTCACCTCCTCTCTTTTTTAAATGAAATTTCAGCACAGTGTATCAGTCCTTGTTCTAATGGGATGGAAAAGCAGACTTGCCATGGGCAATCTGCTGGGGCTCTTGTGTAGCTGTTAAGATCAGGTGATGCTTCCATTGCCTCCCACACAGGGAAGATAGGACAACAGCGCTGCCGATGTGGGTGAGTAATATGGATGCAGTTGGGAAGATGCAGTTGCGCCAGAAGTGTCAGAGGAGGCTGCAACAATGTGCATCAATAGAGACACTGGCAATAACGCTTACTGCTTTGTTCCAGATAAGAAAACACTTTATCTTGGGGTGCCAAAAAAGAGCATATTAATACACCCTGAAAAATAAGGGAGGAAATAAAAACTTCTGTGGACTTCAGGGTGCCGAAACCCATCAAATTCATGCATAAATGTCTCTGAGATCCCTACTGCCATGCTGGTGTTATATGCTGCCCACTTTTTTGAGCAGTGACCAGTCCCCAGGGGTACTGCTACTAGGGCATCAATGGATGAGAGAGGGGCTCAGCCATGGAATGCCTTAGAAATATTTGCATTATTTACAAGCAGTGCTTAAGTGGAAGCCAAGAAAGCAGGCAGCAGAACTGGGTGTCCTGTCTCCGGTCCCTGCGAGAGCTTCTGCACACCAACGAAGGTCTAGCCAACTCATTGCTGCTGCTGCTCTGAAAGTGCCGAAGCAGTCTGGAGGATAAGGCTCTCATTGGCCATGTTCATCTTCCATCATGACCAGTGGCAGCTAGGGGCCAGGCTGAGTCAATATAGGGTCATAAGCAACTGGTCACTGTGGTTGGTGTAGCCTTAATGGATAGGAGCACAGTCCCTAAGATGCTGAAATATATTCTGGTGGTGTGCAATCCTATACACATTTGCTCAGAATTAAGCCTCCTTGAGTTAAATGGGTACGCGTATAGAACTGCAGATTACGTTCTACCTCTGACAGAACTTGAGACAAATAATTTGCTGGTCATATTTGAAACAATGGAGGTGGGGAGGGAGTTGTGTGTTAATCTAATCACATTGGCTACCTCTTACAGACAATGTGGTGCCCTCCAGATGTTGGACTACAACTCCCATCAGTCCCAGACAGTATAATGAATGGTCAGGACTAATGGAACTTGTAGTCCAACATCTGGCGGGCACCACGTTTGGCTGCCCCTGGTCTGTAAGGGCCCACAAGTAACTTCTCTTCTTTGTTGCAACACTTAGAAATCAGATTATATTTCTAATTGCAGGACATTTATTCCGGTGGGTTACTTCTGAAATGTGAATTTTCTATTCACCTAAGTTAAATGTCACTTAGGTTCTACCTCTGACAGTGCAATCCTACATAACTGGCTTACTCAGAAATAAGACCAAATGAGCTCAGTGGGACTTACTCCAAGGTAAGTACATACCGGATACAGAGTTAAGTTACACGTAAGTTATACTGTTGAAAGAGACATTTATAAAGCAACTAGCTTTGAAGTTTGTAAGTTTTTGAATTTCTTTGACAATGGAGGATACCACAGTGATCGAAATGTGTTTTAGTTTAAAGGGGTGGAGCCAAGGTGCAGGGGGTGTGGTTTGGAGGAGCACATGCAGTGGCCAAGGGCCCCACTGATTCCCTGTGCCCAAGGGCCCCCAGAAACCGGCAGCCGGAACTGCCCTCAACTGCCGGAAGCAGGTTGCCTCTGAATGCCATTTGCTGGGAGTCTCACAAGTGGGGAGTGTTGCCATTGCACTCAAGATCTCCTTGCAGGCTTCCCATAATGGGTATCCGGTTGGCCATGGTCAGAACAGGATGCTGGACTAGATGGGCTCCCCCTGGGCCTGATCCAGCAGCCAGGCTCCACTTATGATCTTACGCCTTCTCTTCTCACACCAGCCACCCCCACGCACCACTCCTGCCCCACTGTTGCAAAGGGCAACAGTCCAGGGAACCCTCCACAAGCACAGTGAATAAGCTGGCCTACCTCACAAGACTGTGAAAAAGCTTTTCTCTCTTGCCCTCTTCAGGTATTCTGCATTCATGTTAAGTTAATGCAGGCAGGAGAGTGGTGGCAGAGGTGCTGCCAGGTTTGAGAGAGCCCTAGAAAGAAAGAAAGAAAGAAAGAAAGAAAGAAAGAAAGAAAGAAAGAGCAATGAATTTTGAAAAGAGTTTGATTTATTTATTCCTTTCTGAAATGTCCAGGTACTGAACATTTCAGTAAGAGCGCCTGCTGCCACCTAGTGGCAGTGCTGTGGGAGTAGCAACTACCTGCTCCTGCCCTGGTCAGAGGCCGCCCTCTTGTGAGACAATTTCAGGCAGCTGGTTCAGACTGCAGATTTGGGGGGTCATTCAGGGTGACCGAATGGGAGACAGACTGATCTGACCCAGAGGGCACAGTCCGTGGGTCTCCTGAACTGCTGGCAAGAGCACATTGTATGAAAGCACACAACAGCTACTTAAGTCTGGTTTGAGGGCCCCCCCAGAAGTCAGCACCCACCAAGACTCTGCATTAGTCAGAGTGGGGCCTCCCTCTTGATAAGCAAGCAAAGGTCAGGGGTCATGCTACCCCTCACCTCCCTGCCCCAAGGTAGGTAATGGATTCGCCATTTTAATTGCAAAATGTAGGCTGTTGAAAGAATTGCCTCTGGCTGGGATGTTCCAGACAGATGGTCCATCCCATACATTCCAGCCAGGAGACGGTGCTTGCCTCAGAGGCTGTGTGCATACGCTGGGAGTGGGATGGAAACTGTAGAATATAGTTAGGCTTCCACAGAGGCTCTAAGGTTCTATTTAAAAAACAAAATAAAGAAAACCAAGTTTCTAGGCTTTGTGGTGATGAGCAGGGCATCCTTGAAAATGTGTGGGGAAACCCTACTGAAATCTCAGGCACCCCATGGATAGCTGGATGAGAGCACCTGTTGTTAGGGGTGGGGCGAGAGCGCCCCCCCATTGCTCATTGCCGCACCCCACAAGGGCAAAATAAATTATGCCAAATTTTTTTTTAAAAAGGCCAAATTAAATCTGTATAACTTATACCGGCTGGCTTTTCAGATCTTGGCGCAGAACTTTTATAAGATATCGACAACTGCTGCAACCTACAAGAGAATATTGCAGCACATCCTCCTGTTGGCCTAGTGGGAGTGCTCCTGTTCTGGGTTCCATCCAGCCAATCTACCTATCAGAGACAGGAGGTAAAGGTGCCCAGCCAGAAAGAAAAAGTTGGCAGTTCTACATGTCAGGATTTGGCCTCGAAAGTAGTGCTCTGTACTAGGAATTGGCCCTGGAACATGTGAAGGAATTGTACAAGTCAGGAAAAGAGTTCTCCTAAGCATGGACAGAGGTCACATGTTTGGGCTTTGGAGGCTGAGTTTTCATTCAAAGGCCCGGTTTCCCAACAATCCTGGGATCTCCCTTAAAGAAATTAACTGCGAGAGAAAAGTCATGAACAGATGGGAAGCGGAAGAACTGGACGAAGGGAGAGACTACGGACAAGGGCCAACATAGTGTGGTAGTTACAGTGCTGGATTAGGGTAGGGCAGGCCTGAGTTCAAATCCTCTGCTCAGCCATGAAGCTCACTGGGCAACCTTAGGTCAGTCACTATCTCTCAGCCTAACCTACCTCACAGGGCTGTTGTAGGGATGAAAGAGGAGGTGGTAAAAATCGTTTACACAGTGAGTTCCTTGGAGGAAGGGTGGCGTATATCAGTCATGACCGCAGAGGGCAAGATTTAGGTGACGGAACGTGTGAAAAAAAGATCACCCTTAATTTTGAGGCAGAGGGTGGGTCGGAAACCGCTGTCCTTTTCAAGTCTGGAGACAAAACGAGATTAGCGAGGAGCGTCTCTCAGGCAAGTCCAGACCTGGGCCAGGGACTGCGAAACAGGTGTGCTGGGGGAGGGACCGAGGCCTGCGGCTGCAAGGGCTTCGCCTGCAACACTCCCTGGACGCCACACACCTTCCAGCCTCCAACAGCCGTCCCGGCCAACCAGGAGCTCCTCCGGGGCTGCAGCTCCACGGATGTCTCTGCCAGGTTCTCCCCTCCTCATCCGGGCTGGGCGCCTCGGAGCAGACGGTCCCTTCCCCTGACAACAGGCCTCTTGCCGGGGATGGTTTGAATGTGGAGCACACGGCCAGTTGTGGGGACGTGGTCCATTTCAGGTGGGACGCTCAGGGACAGTAGGAAGCGGCAGCAGCCATGAAGAAGATGTTCTCTTGTTCCAGTAATCAAGTGGCGGTGAGTACCAAGCACCGCTTGCTTAATCTCTGTTTTTAACAGGTAAAACAGCAAAACTGGAACACTGTGTCATGTGATCCTGCGATCATGCCTTGAAAGTGCAGTAATGGTACAGAACCCAATATTCTGACCAGCTTGACTTTATTTTTGTTTCACCCCCCCCCCATGCTGCTAGTCCTTAAGGCTTCAAAGGCAAGCTTGGAAGCGCAATGACTGGTAAAGTCTCAGAAATGTTTGTTTGCGAGCGGGGTGGCTGAGTCGGATTTTCAGCAAAGGGAAAGAAAAGTGTTAGTGGTCTGCATTGCTCATTTATCACCCCACCCCTATGACTAGCTAAAGCAGCATCAACTACCCTCAGTTAAAAGTAGGTATTTTGCTGCATTTGTGAATAGATTGTGGAATCCAACTGTTGTTGGAACAAAGTTCTGTTCAATATTTTCTTGTGCACCTTGTACACAGACCTGACAATGGGACTCTGGTATGCATACGTCTTAAGTGCTGCAGCCTTTGAAGCACTGTGCTAATCAGTATTCCAAAACTCAACAGCAGGGTGGGATCCAGAGATTTATTTGAATTGGGACACACACACCCCAGGCAGATTGCTGGAAACTATTTTTGAGATCAGTTCTTGGTCTTGGTACCTCTGTCGTGATGATATTGTACCCCTGAGCATGTGCAAAGTCCCACACTACCAAGTAACACCAGCCCTGGAGAAAGGCAAAGGGCTTCTAGGGTGAAGACAGCCCTGAGCCCCTCCCTCCAGTACATCTCATTTTGGAAATAAAGTTTTGTTTGTAATATGAGGATGATGAATCAAAGGGTACTCCTGAACATAGGCAGAGTGTGTTTCTTTTGACATTATTATAGCCTCCTACCTGCCCTCACATATGGTTTAACACCAAGGAGTGAATGTTTCTGTAAGGAAGATGACCATGTGTCCTACTTTACAGGAGACAGTCCTATATTTGAAGGAGTCAAATACCTCCACCACCACTTTCCACCTGGCTTTACCTGCCAGTCTGTTGGTGTATTTTCTGGTCAGTTGACAGCCCTACTTCACAGAGTCCTGGGGTACCCTTCAGGGCCAATATGATGGCAGTCCTGGTAGCACTTTTCCTACATGCCTAGGAGCTGACTGTAGATATGTCATGGGATGGTGAATGAAAGGCACTCTGCACATGGTCAGAGTCACGGCTCTTCATTGCATAGGTTCTTGATCTGCATCCTTGTGCTGATAACAGGTTCCAGGGCTATGTCCTAGCTCAGTTGAGACTGTTCTGGGAAGCCTGACACACGCCACTCAGAGCAAAGCATCACAGTCTGGAAGGCCTGATATAAATTCCTTTCTCCATGTTGCAGTTTGCTCAGTCTTGCTCTGTCTTGCCTTGAAGATGCATCCACCCTTGGGGGTGACTGCATTTAGCATGAACATTGTCTCCCTGTGAAGTGGCTTCTGGGCAGTTTATCCATCACTCTAGAGATGCCATTTCTCTGTGGTGCTCTCTTTCGTTGCATGGTTAGACAAGAATAATTGCTTCACTTTTTTACTTCTGAATCTCTTCCCAAAAGTTTGTTCTTGAAACATGGGGAGGAGAGTGCTAGATGTGTCCAGGGACTTAGATGTCACAGACTGCAGGGTACAAGACTGCGAAGTCTTCCCTCTAAAAGCCTTTTCCTAATCCCAAATAGACACCGTCTGCTTGGTGACAAAGAAAAGCACTCTGTACATGCTCAGGAATACTCTTGTGGCCCAAATTACAGTCCCTGTTGATTGTTCCTTGATTTTATAAGATGGGAGTGCATTTTTAAGAATAGGAAGGATGATGAAATGTCAGCTAGTGCTAATGTTTCTCTAAAGGAAAAGAACTTATAAATTCAACCTAAATTACAGTGACTGGAGAACCAGTGTGGCGTAGTGGTTAAAGTGTTGGACTAGGACCTGGGAGACCAGGGTTCGAATCCCCACATAGCCATGAAGCTCACTGGGTGACCCTGGGCCAGTCACTGCCTCTAAGCCTCAGAGGAAGGCAATGGTCAATCCCCTCTGAAAACCCTATTCGTAGGGTCACCATTAGTCGGAATCGACTTGAAGGCAGTACATCTACATTTTTCTTACAGTGACCAGATTCAAAGGAGAATCAGGTGCTTGTACCTTTAAGAGGTCTGTGGAAGTGAGATTTTAGGCAGATGCATCTGCTGTCTGGCTCAAAGCTAAGTGAAATGAGAAACAGCACAAGCCAAAAACCATCTCTTCTACAGAAGGTGCAACATCATCTTTGAATCTACCCAATGTTTTGACTTTGGGATTGCCAACTTTTTTCTGGCAGGGCTCCCGTGCCTTAGACAGCTGTGTTTACAGGCAGAAATTCAGTAGATGAGGATTTCTCTGGGGATGCAGAATGGTCTTGTGTTTAAGCAATAGCCTGGTAACCATAGGCAACAAGGAATTCCATGCATAGCTGCTGCTGTTAAAGACACAGGACCCTGCCGGGAGGGGTTGGACAGGGGACAACTCTCATTATGACACACTTTAATTCCAGATCTGGGGGGAAATCTCAGGAGCCCTATTTAGCCTAGCAAGAGCTATTGTAGTGTAATGGTTAGAATACTGGTCTTAGACCAGGGTTCAAATCCCCACTCAGCCACAGAATTTACTGGGTGACCTTGGGCTAGCTGCTTTTTCTTGGCTATAACCTACCTCACAGGATTCTTGTGAGGACGAAAGTTGGGAGAACTCTGTATGCTATCCTGGGGGAAAGATCAGGATAAAAGTAAATATATTCATCATCATCATCATCATCATCATTCAAAGAGGCCAGCCTCCTGCCCAACGAAAAGAGGCGCTTCTGGGAACAGAGTGAACGGCAGTCTGCTCTTGCCGACGCCCCAGTTGTCTCTTAGATCAGAAGGAGAGTGTTTTCCCAGCATAATTAGAATTTAAGCAATAGCGGGGCGTGTGGCCCTTGTGAAATTTTGTCCTCTACAAACTCAGGGCGTGTTGCTTTGTCAGTGACAGCCTTCAGAACTGGATTGTCTTCAACCACAGTCTTTGCCCATCTTCACTGATTAACTGAAACAGATTTGCTTTTTTAAAATCCTCAAAACAGAAGAAACAAGGGAACCTCTTACCCCAAATCTTACCCCCTCACACACAAAACAACTTACATTTTTGTATTGATTTGCTTCTATTTCACTTCCCCTCTTGTAGGGAGGGGGGATCCGATTCGGTTTGCGTTTAAAGATGAATCTATCAAATTTGCACTTTCCAGAACAATGAGAACATTGATACACAGCTATCCTTTGACATTACAAAAATGTGTATATTAGGGAAAGTAACATAAAATGCATTATATGAGAAATTGCTTACGAAGATGTGTACGTTAATCAAAACTGCATACAAAAATGTGTTTATTAGGAGAAACTAACACTAAAATGCTGAAGAAGTTTCAAGAGGATTTTTTTTAAATAGAAATTTCTGCGGAAATGTGAACATACTTTCAAATTGGCAAAAGGAGACACTGAAAGAACTGAAATGGACAGATCTTTCCATGTCCTGTCCGGACAGCTGCAGTGCTTTGCCATCCTTTTCAAAGCAGTTTTTTTTGGGGGGGGGGTTGCTGGCTATGCCAAGCAAGAACCACTTAAGCAGAGTGATATCACAGCGCCACTGTGCCAAACGGATCTCAGTCACTACCGGATGACATCGAGAAGCCAAATTAGAAAGTAGCTGAACGGTTCTCTGGATCCTGGCTAGGATTTAACAGTGAGATTATCAATGATTGTAAGCAGCTTTAATTTTCCTGAACTACTGAAGGGACCCAATCCACACCCAAGTCTCATTGGAAGCAATGGCTTCGACTAGCTGTGTCTTGGCTCTCCCCAACAGATCCAGACTGAGGACTCTCCACTTGATTATTGCCAAGGGCTTTAATCTACAGGTTAGCACATGGCTGGAACACAGGTCAGGAGGATACAGCTGACAAGATCTAAAATGACTGCAAGGCACAAAGCGGCATGTCTACTCAAACGAAGACATTGTGGCAGCACTTGACATGCCCTCTGAACCCCTTAATAGAGGATGGGACGAGCACAGCTATTATGGGGTATTTCTCTCAGCTGGGGACTGTGCAAGCAAGCGGGCACTCCTATGGGTAGGCCGGCTAATGGGCTCAATCTGTTCCCACCTGTGTGATTGATGGCACCTCCGTGGCAATGGAGGTGAGGACAACTCTGCTAGACTCTCCACCTGCCCAGCCTCGGGCCCTTCCTCCGGTGCATCAGGTGGGCTCCACAATCAGCTGCAACGGGGATCTATACGTAACGTCTAGGTGTATATATCCATCTGTAAGCTTATCTTTATACTCTCAGCAAGGCCCTCTCTGCATGGCTGGCTCTGTTTACAGTTTCGTGCAGCCTTTTTGACACCTCCTCTTTCCTGAGGCAACTTATTCCAGTGCAATTAACTCTAGTTCCTGAAGGGTGGGGGGAGAGAGCTATATATTTTCTGGGAAATTTGCCAACCTGCTCCGAGGCATTGTGTGTGATGTTGCAAAGAATGGATGGCATGGGAGAAAGGATAATGGGCTTCAGCCACCTGTCCTGTGCAGGCTGAAACCGAGCGATGAAATAAAATAACATTTTCCACATTCCAACTCTGAGTTCCTTTCAGCTTTTATTGAATGGTTTGAATGGTGGCTATAAAGCAACATGGCATCCATGGCTCGCTCAGTGGCTTGGGCTGATGGGAATTGGAGTCCAATGACATCTGGAGGGCACCACATTGGCTAGCTCTGCTCTAAACGTTACTTACTCAAGATGGAGGATATGGAGTTGTCACTAGCAATGGTTGCTAAGCAACAGATGTTAGGCTGGGATGTTCACTCAGCATCCCCTTTTCTCCTTTTGGGTAGCTGGGAAGCTCACTTGAGTCAAGACTGCTTTGGCATCTTAAAAAGGAAAATCTATGAGACACATTTAGTTTTCCACAACATTTTTTTTAAAAATTAAATTTTTAAAAAGTGAGGAATCTTGCATTCATCCCCATTTCCATTTCCTGTGTATTTCTGCACCTGACACTTGCAGAGTGCATAAATGACACAGCTGAAAGGTAGGCCCAGGCATCCCATGTTGTCTGATGTTTCACTGGAGATCTGTGACTGATCTTTTGCCCTCCCCCCTTTTTTCTTCTTTCTAATGAAATGACATTCTGGAGAATTTTGAATCTGACTGAAACAACAAAGGAAGGAGGCACAGGAGCCACAACTTAACCATTTTGCCATGGCTGTTTTCCTGATCAAAACTACCCCGCACCCTCAACTCAACTTTCTCCCCTCAGTGGGAAAGTTACACCAAGTTACACCATATATAATGATCTTCTGCTGTGAAGAAAGCAGCGGGGGGGGGGCATTTTTGTTAAGAAAGTGGTGCAGACAAAATTGTAAGTTGCCGGTGCCCTAGTGCCATTCAGAACATCCAGCTGTATTTCAGGGAAGAAATAAGCATAGTGAGATTGATCATCTTCATAGATTTACACTTTAATTTAATTTAATTTAGCCCTCACCAATCTTTGTTGTCATTGTTATGTGCCTTCAAGTCGATTACGACTTATGGTGACCCTATGACTCAGCGACCTCCAACAGCATCTGTCATGAACCACCCTGTTCAGATCTTGTAAGTTCAGGTCTGTGGCTTCCTTTATGGAATCAGTACATCTTTTGCTTGGCCTTCCTCTTTTTCTACTCCCTTCTGTTTTTCCCAGCATTATTGTCTTTTCTAGTGAATCATGTCTTCTCATGATGTGTCCAAAGTATGATAACCTGAGTTTCATCATTTTAGCTTCTAGTGACAGTTCTGGTTTAATTTGTTCTGATACCAATTACTTGTCCTTTTCGCGGTCCATGGTATGCGCAAAGCTCTCCTCCAACACCACATTTCAATGAGTTGATTCTCCTCTTGTCCGTGTTTTTAACTGTCCAACTTTCACATCCA
Source organism: Rhineura floridana (assembly GCF_030035675.1). Classification (NCBI taxonomy): domain Eukaryota; kingdom Metazoa; phylum Chordata; class Lepidosauria; order Squamata; family Rhineuridae; genus Rhineura; species Rhineura floridana. The sequence goes on from NC_084501.1 coordinate 2,861,042, forward strand.
TGCATAGAGATTGGGAATACCACGGTCTGAATGATCCTGACTTTAGTGTTCAGTGATACATCTTTGCATTTGAGGACCTTTTCTAGTTCTCTCATAGCTGCCCTCCCCAGTCCTAGCTTTCTTCTGATTCTTCTCACCAACCTATCTGCTATTTATTTATTTAATCACCAGCCCCAGCCCACTACAGGCCCTCAGGCACCAGCCTTCCACCAGCCCCTGCCTCCCCCATGTGTGCACCTGCACACCTGCATCCACACACACTTAAATACACCTGGTAGGGCCACCATGCATGTTAGCGTGCCTGCCTGCCGTCACCCAAGATGGCGTGACCGAGCGTATTTAAGTACACTGGCTGTGCACACTGTCTGGTTGTGGCCCATGACCCAATGCTGGCGGAGATTGTAGAGTGGGGACTCCACCCCCTAGCCCCAGACATAGGGACACTCAGCCAATGCCCAGCCTGGCCACCCACTGGCACCAGGCCTGTTCATCACCTTGAATCCAGTGGAGAATTGCAGTTGGTGACTTTTTGCCATTTTCCTGGAAGTAAGGACAACCACTTGTTGAACTTAGGCATGTAGTGCAACAGGCTTTTGGAAACTGACTGCAAGGGCTATTAAATAGGGTGCTGTTTTACTTATTTGTATTTCTGTTTTTTTTAATCACTGTGTTTTAAATGGTTTTAATTTTAGAGTTAGTTTAATTACATTTTAATTATAACTTCTGTATGTTTAGTTATATGTTTTTAACTCTATTTGTTTTAATTTTTGTAGGCTGCCTTAAGTCCCAGTTCTGGGGAAAAGGCAGGAAATAATAACAACAACCACCCTACCTGCTCCCAACTGTGCAGATGCCCCCTTAAAAAAAGTCAGCATGTTAAAATAAAACTACCTCTATGCCTGGGGATCCAAATGTGGCACCCAACAGTAACCCAGCACCCTCAGACACTCCATTGGCACCTTCCATTTAAAAAAATTGAGTCTTGTGCCTTTGGGGGGGGGCTGCCTGTTTGGGGGGGGTGCTACCTGCTTTTTGTCTGTGTTTTACTTATTTTGGGGTGTGTATAGGTTTTTGTCCATTCTGGAGGTAAGGGTTCTGAGCACTGCCAGTTTTTCCTCTGTGAAATGGGTATTTTATGGTGCCCATGCCACAAAAGACTTCCAAATGTGCCCAGGTGCTTAAAAAAGTTATGGTACTCCATATTAGTAAGTACCATCACAAAAAAGCACCATATACAGTTGTGAGCCGCCGTGTGCATAAATTGTTATGGAAAGATGGCATACAAATAAACAGTGATGATGATGATGATGATACAGTAGTGTCATGGCATATTCAGAAGTGCAGGGTCCCTTCACGATAGTTACACCACACCCCCTCACAGCCACACCCACTTCCCCACTTTCCCTCATCTCCCTGTCATCTCATGAGTTCATACTCTACTACAACAGATGTCCCTAGCAGCCAGTCATCATAAGAGGGAGGGCTGTGTCTTAGCTACTGAGAAGAGTCTTCTCAGTGGCTGACTCACCTCCTTTCACTCTGATTGGCTCCAATCAGCATGAAAGGACTGTTCTCAGTGGCTAACACACTCCCTTTTCATGCTGATTAGCTCATACATAGGGACCTGGCTGGGACCCTGCTCCCCAAAAAGTAATGGGTCTACAATCCCCTGCGACTTTGGACAACTACACCCCTCGCTATATATATTTCTGCATTTCTTGAAGATTTTTTGTGATTTTAGATTAACAAAGATATCGCTGCATTGATTAACATGAAATGGAATTTGTTTTTAATTTGTTTTAATGTTTTTGTGATGTTATTGTTTACAAGTTTATTATTATTTACAATTTTATTATGTATGTGTTTGATTTTATTTTTGTAAGCCGCCCTGCGTGCCCTATTATAGGGTAGAAGGGCGGGATAGAAATATTTTAAATAAATAAATATCAAATAAATGTTTTAAGTAAACACTGGAACAGGTAGTTGGACCCCCCTGGACATTTGAGACCATGGCAAATTGCACTGATCTCCATAAGGTTTTGTTCCTTGGACCTTAGATTATGTCTAATTCAGCAAAACATGTCAAGGTCTGGGCGTTTTGGGCTTCCCAATGCCTTTGTTAGAAAAGTATTGCATGCATCCATGGCTGCTTGCTGGTGTAGCAGCGTGCCGGGCGCTGAAACACATGATCTGGTCATGGCCTGTTGGGGCACCATTTTGGATGGAAGTTATTATCCTCATTTACTTGGCCCGGGAAAGTCCTTAAAATTCTCAGGTGTCCATGCTATGCTCAATTGTTGTGGGCTTTGATTGAGTGGCAAAGTAGCCGCCCTGAGTGCCCTATTATAGGGTAGAAGGGTGAGATAGAAATATTTTAAATAAATAAATATCAAATAAATGTTTTGAGTAAACACTGGAACAGGTAGTTGAAGGCGGTGGCGGTGACACAGCGGCGCTACTGCCACCATGGGCTTCAACAGGCCTGGCTGTGTCAGTGTGTTGGCGCACTAGGCATATATGCCTGCCATCACCCAAGATGGCAGCAGGGGCGTGTTGATGCCCCATTGCCATCTTGGGTGATGGTAAACATGCGTACACAGCATGTTGATGCGTCGACACAGGAGGTGGCACAGTCAGCTGGTGGCAGGGGTGTTGCCTAGGAGGGTGGCTCCTGCACCACAATCTGTGCCAGCATCGGTCATGGGGTGCACGCTCTGCGACCCAATGCTAGAGTGGATTGTGGAGCAAGAGCTACACCCACCCAAGCCCAGCAGCAGGGCCCCTTCTCAGCCAGAGGGGCCCTCAGACAGTGCCCAACCTGGCTGCCTGATGGCACTAGGCCTGCCACCTCCCTCCCCTTCTTAACCTCTTTTCCCTTTTAGTTTTGTTCTGATGGCATTTGCTTTAACTTTATGGTAGTGCACTACAAATTGTTATGGTCTTTTTCTGACACCCCCTTTTTTGTTTTTATTCATTGATTGTATTGTTAAGAAGAAAAAACAATTAAAATATGTATTAAAAACAAACAAACATTCATTCAGAGTTTAACTGGCTTAAGAATATTCCCACTTTTCCGGGAAATGTAACCCTTTGAGGTGGGGACTTCTTCCAGAGCCCCTCCACTAAACTACAATTTCAATGATTCCTTGAGAGAAGGATGTTCAATTGATGGTGCAAAACTGATAATCGGGATTAAGAGGCCAGATTTCCTCTGGATGAAAGCCAGCTAAATCATACTTGGAGGAGAGGAGATCCATTAAAATCAAGGTCAAGTGTCTTAAGTCCATTGATTTTAATGGCTGTGTTCTGAGTATGACACACGTTTAGATCATGGCTCCCAGGTAGGACTGAGCAGGGTACCTCAAGCTCCCTGACGACTCCCCCATCCCAACAGATCCTAAAAATGGTCCAAACTTTACGTTTTTAAACATCGCTTATGGAGATGCACCCTTACTACAGTATTTATTTCCTTTTTATTTGTATTCTAGCCATGTGATTTTATGGGGGACCACGGTTCAAATCCCTGCTTAGCTATGAAGCTCACTGGGTGACCTTGTGCCAAGCAGTGTCTCTCAACCTAACCTACCTCGCAGGGTTGTTGTGAGGATGGAGAGGGGGAGAGCCATGTATGCCACTTTGAGCTCCTTGGAGAAAAGGTGGTATAGAAATGTAATAAATAAATTAAAATATATAGAAATTGATTAAATAAATAAAAATAAATCCAACACCCGTACTGCAAACTGGCCAATATCTGCTGCGTTTATTTTCACCTATGCTCACTTAAGGGGTGTAGTTCTCTCTGTTCTGGCACAGAACAGACTCCAACTAAATGCTACTGTCTCCGACACTAAATGCCCCCCTCCTTCTCTTGTGCCAACTAGGTAGAGAGCTGGAACAAACATGATCAGAAGCTTTTTGATGCTGTTGAGAAAGGAGATGTGGGGAGAGTCTCCATCCTTGCTTCCAAGAAGACGGCAAAAGCCACCAAACTGAATGCCCTGGGCCAATCCGCGTACGTAAGTTTTCCCTGTGTCTTGCAGGACAGGGGCCATCCTGATGTAGGCATTTAGCCCAAGAGCCACATTCTCTTATGGGCTGCACGCCAGGAGTGGGCATGGTCCAGAAGCAAAAGTGGGTGGAGCCAGAGATGCGACTCTTCCCTTTGCACGTTCCAGCCCGCAAAAGTCACGAGGTTTCTGTACACCTACACCCATGCACACACCTTCCTTCATCCTGCACCCAGGCAAGCAAACAGCATTCGCGCAGGGCCAAGACCCATTCAAGACAAGCAGAAGAACTGCGGGAAGGCATGGAGCAAAGCCGGCAAGGAGAGGTGTGGCCTGTGTCTCAAGGGCTGTATAGAGAGGCCTGGGGGGACCCCCGTGGCCCCCAGCCCTAAGGTTCCCCATTCTGGCCCTGCGCTAAGAGATTCATGGAGTGAAGGTTAGGTGCATCCTCCTGGCAGTCTGGTGAGACTCACAACCAGACCTGTAGGGCTTTTATATTTTAAGCTGGCTTTATTTTACTTTTCATTGTGCATTATAAGCCGCCCAGGGAATGTAGCTGAAGAACAGCATAACGGAAACCCCTAAAATAAATAAATAAAGCTTGGGTTCCACAACGTAATTAATTATTCAGTTAATTGATTAAGGCTGCAATTTTAAGCATGCTTGTTAAAAACCCTGATGGAGACAATGGCACTCATTTCTGGGAACATAGGGTTACACTGTAAAGATCATCTGATTGCTTAAAAAGGTGCTCCAATGAACTGCAACATTTTTTTAAAAAATTGTTAACTATTTTTAAGTAAAGCATTTACAACATTTCTTAGACTTCTCTCCTCTCGCAAATAGGTAAGAATCCCTCTGCTCTGATATTTATTTCCTTATTTTATCAATTTATATCCTGCCCTCCAGCAAAACATCAGGGCAACATAAACACATTTAAAAGCAATACAAAACAATTGTTGATATGCCTGTTGGCATAAAAAAAAGTCTTCAAGAGACGCCTGACTGTGAAAACTGAGGAAAGTGAAACATTAGTGACTGATGGCCACCAGCTTGGATGGCTTTAAAAGAAGATTAGACAAATTCATGGAGGACAGGGCTATCAATGGCTACTAGCCATGATGGCTGTGCTCTGCCACCCTAGTCAGAGGCAGCATGCTTCTGAAAACCAGTTGCCGGAAGCCTCAGGAGGGGAGAGTGTTCTTGCACTCGGGTCCTGCTTGCGGGCTTCCCCCAGGCACCTGGTTGGCCACTGTGAGAACAGGATGCTGGACTAGATGGGCCACTGGCCTGATCCAGCAGGCTCTTCTTATGTTCTTATGGCTGGCTTCCTGTGACACATCAATAAAAATGTTTCCTTTGAATCTATTGTTTTATCCATACAGATGTTTATGCAAAATTGATTTGAATCAATTAAAACTCAGGACAGCCCTCATGATTTGGAGTAGATCAGAAAGGATTTCCAACTCTCAGATACCAGCAACAAAATGACTCTTCTCCACCCTGCCCAAAATTAAACTGCTGAAATGAATAGATAAAAGCTGGGGTAACCAGACTCCAGGGTATCGTCTGAAGGCAGGCGTAGAAAAGAGCGCCCAGAGCATCTTACATACAATTGATGAAAACAAAACAATGTCTGCCTACAGGCTTACAACCCACAAGGCACGACACAGAAGGAAAAGGGGGGCAGGGCGGGAGGAGGAAAACAGCAAGCTCATGTCTAGTCCAAATGTCACAAAATAATAAGCAAGCGTTAGAGTTCTCCAGATCTTTAGGGGCATTTTTCTTATGGACTCAGGCATACTCTATGTACAAGTGATGTTAAATGTATTGCCTGCCTGCAGTGTCCTGTGAAGTTTCTTTTAGCAGTGGGTGGGTGGGGGTGTATTGGGGTGCGGGAGTGGATCTGTTTCAAATTGGGATCATGGCACATGGAGGAGTAAGGTTTAATCTCTTTTCTTCCCAATCTTGTCAACCCCCCCCCCCCGCACTGCAATTACCAACAGAAGAAATGCTCCTGTTGCTGACAATGGAAGTTTGCTTTTCTGTGGCTAATTCTAGTGTCTGAATGGGGCAGTTTTTATCAGGATCCTGGTGAGGGAAGGAAAAGTTGAACCTTCCCTCCCTGCCCACTGCAGTCCCAATTCAAGATGGACCCATCCAGCCTGCCCCTGCATCTGCTATCGAACCAAAAAAATCCCTGGCATTTAACATGACGTGCCACCGAACCCCAACACAGCTTCCTTTCTTTTGTTTTGTGGGTACCTCTGAGTGTTTCATGGGGGCAAGTCTGAGCCTGAGGTGATGAATGTTTCAAGCGCCCAGATTGCTTCCACCATATGATAAATGCAGTTGCCACAGAAGTAACATAGGTGGCCTTGAGTTCCATCCTTTCTTCATCAACCGCACACAGCTCAAAGCAGTGGCCTTACTAGGGGTGGACCTGCAGGGACCTGCACCTTTTCTAAATGTCCCATGTCTTTTCGGGTTGGTAATAAACTCAGGGGACATTGAGTTATTATTTGTTTGTTTGTTTATTATATTTATACCCCACTTTTCTTTTCATCATAGAAACCCAAGGCAGCTTACCTATGGTTTAGCAATTAATTAAATTTATATCCCACCCTTCCTCCCAGAAGGAGTCCAGGGTGGCAAGCAAAAGCAAAAACAACTTTAAAACTGCTTAAAAACAAAACATCTTTAAAAAATATATCTTTAAAAATATATCTTTTTAAAAAATCTAAAAAGCAATTCCAACACAGATGCAGAGTGGGATAAGGTCTCTGCTTAAAATACTTGTTGAAAGAGGAAAGTCTTCAATAGGCACCATAAAGACAGCAGAGATTTGTGCTTGTCTAATGTTTCAGGGGGTTGATCCGGGTTACTGGATGGGGTATAAACTTGGAGGAATACAGATGATTTGGAGATAAACGGGAGAAACTGAAGGGGAGCTGAATTGATTTGGAGAATGATCTGTTGGGAAATTGGGGGTAAATGAATTAAAGAACTGGTATCTGGGTGGTTTGGAGTGGGATGCAAATTAAGTGAAGTGATTTGGATGGAAAATTAGTTGGCTTCCTTGTGTAACGTTGAAAGTCTAAATTTGCATGGACACTTATAGCTTATTCAGATTTGTGTCTGCGGGCTGATACTTTGGATCTCACAATGCCCCTGGCTCCAAGGAAACTGTTACTTTCAGGGTTGATACCTGTATTAATTGTTATTATTATTAGCAGATCTAAGTTAATGCTTGGTGAAATTCTGACGTGATTAGGAGCCTGAGGAGGGGTGTAAGGAGACTACATTACTGGCAATGATTTATATCACTCTCTAAATGTTTATGATGGATGTGCAGGGGGGGAGGGATACAGAGAACATCCATGCCGCCTGGTTCAAGGTTCTGCTTTCCTCCTCGTCCTTGAAGGTTCCACCTGGCCGCATCCAGGGGGCTCACAGAATGCCTCACCATCCTGCTCACTCATGGGGCAGAAGTGAACGACAAGAATGATGATGGTAAGTGCACATAGGACCGTGCGAGGGGAGGGAGCTCTCCAAGTCTCTAGCTGCAGCCCACGACTGCCCGTGAAGAGTCAGGGCTTGCTGTCACAGGATAGCAAGCCAAGGCTCTTATTTTGCTGCATTTCATGCCAGCGGATTCAGCCCACGATTATACACCGAACGCTTTTGAGACATCGAGGACAGAGTTGCCCGTTTGTTCCCAAATCTGCTCCAGCACAGTCACGTCATACGCCAGCGAGTCTCCTCTGGGAGAAAAGGCCTGGCTGTTGCTTTCTGTATTGCTGTCATATGTGGACTTTCCTTTTGTTTTTGTCTTTCTAGGAAGCACAGCTCTGCATTTGGCCACCATCGCCTGCCAGCCTCAGTGTGTGAAGGTCCTCCTGCAGGTGAAGAAACGGCTTCCTTTCTATCAGGGCTAACTAGGTGTCCGTTTTGAGCCAGGTCTTAATCTTGAATGAGTTGTTAGTGCCAGTGATTCACTCACCTTTGGGAACATGGGAGGAATGATGAACAGAGCACACCTGAAGGGCCCTTCCAGCTGGGTGGGGGGGCCTGAAGGGCTGGCCTGAGATTTTTGGCCCCACTACTAACCCCACGTCTTACCTTATACGGAGCAGTATAAAAATAGCACATTAACAGTGTGATTCTCTGCACATATTCTCTGAAGTAAGCCCCAATGAATTCAGCAAGGCTTACGCCCAGGTATAAGATTACAGCCCAAGGTTGCAAGTAGACACGTAGAGGATTGTGCTAAAATGATCCGGGACTGACCAAGAATCTGGTCTTTTGTTTATGTTTTCAGTGAGTCGGTTTGCACGTTACACAAAGTCAAACCATGGCTTAGGATGAGCACATAAGAGTAGGGGGTTCTTGGACAGGAGACCACAGCTGCAGCTGCATCACTCCTCCTCTGGTCCTGTTGCTGTGCTTCTGTGAGTTAAGCCATGGTCTGGCTTAGCATATTGTCTCCTCCTACCCTTACAGTTTTTCTAGAGTGAGATAAACCATAAGCCTGGGCTGGGTTCAGGTTATACGGCTTAGTGCACAGCAACAGCAAGTCCAGAAGAGTAACACGGCTGCTGCAATCTCCTCTGCAGTACGCCACATACTCACACTTTCATGGCTTGGCTTAGCATTGTGTGCAAACCAGGTCAATGTCTGTCCCTAATAATAACAACAATAACAATAATAATAATAGCACTTAAAGATAATTACTATTTTTTAAAAAAAATAAAACCAGCCCTGCTTACAGACTTTCCATCTAATAGACAATAAACAAAAAGGGGGAACGGCACAGAAGAGTAATATAAGTGAATTCAGGTGTCCCAGTTCTTACATAACATTGCACAATTGTTTTCCTAATGACCAAGTGGAATAGCCACTGAAGGAGCCACTCTGGGGACAGGAGGAACCAAATGGCTGTTATGGAGGGGTCCGCCAGATTGCTTTCCCCACCGGCTGATGAGGCAATTTGTGACTGATAGGTCTGGTGGACCTGCTCCATATTCTCACCAGGGGTGTGGAAGAAGATTGGTTCAGTTTGCATTTTAATGTGAACATGCCTAAAAGATATGGAAATTGAAACGCAGCTCTTTTGAAATTTGCACTTCTCTGCAATTTTCCAATTAAAAATGTGTACAAAAATGTGTTTGTTAGAGGGAGGTATATGTAAGAATGCATAGCGTAGTGATAATAACATATAAAATGTATGATATTGGATAAAACTGCTTGCAAAAATGTATATATTAGGAGAAAGCATTAAAATTCTTGGTGATTTTTATTTGGAATTTAAAACAAAAATTTGCAAATTGATGTGACAAGTGATGAACTGAACTTAACTGACTGGGAAACTGGGAGATACCAAAGTTGGCAAACAAATAATATGGGCCCAGCTGAAAATAGTGACTTCTACAGTGTGGAGGTATTAATTATGATAGTAGTAGTATTGATTTTAAAGAACTTAAAATTCTCCTAAGTGCTGAATAAAACAGACCAGCCTCTGATCGAATACGCCCTGCACTAAAGGGGAAAAAAAGAGAGAAGAGGTAAATGTTTTACACCTGCAACTGAGGAATTGTGGTCTATCTTGATTATCATCCATCTGGAAGCCCAAATCCACCACCCTTGCAGTATGAGACCATTTCTGGGGCTAATCATTTTCCCTGTGATTTTGCAAGGCATAGCTGGGAGGCAGTTTCAACACAAAGATGACGGGGAATATGAAGAGATGGGTGGGGTGTGAAACCCTGAGTTGGGAATTGCAACAGCAAAGGGAGAAAAGGGCGTGCTGCAAAGATCTGGAAAGCAAAAGAGATTCCTGCTTGACAGCTTATCTTAGTTTGAGGAACCTGGAGGGCCCAGCTGCCCACCTTTGTGTTAATAACGATGCCTTGTAAAACAGCACAAAACTTTGAGAGCAACGTAACTGCTGTGGTTTCTAAATACGAGGGGAGAGGAGGTTGCAAGCAGTCGTGGGCCATGGCACGTGGGACTGGCGTTGGACCAGGCAACTTTGAAATCTACGTCAGCAACACATTCAGGGTACATACATCTTATGTATGTAGATCCCAACAGTGGAATGGATGCCAGGGCCATCAGATTTGGAAATACATTTTGCATATACCATTATCATGAGACTGCAAGGGCGTTTCTGCTCTAGGTTTAATGATATTTCTCACACATTGCTCTGAATTTGGCCTAAAAGGAGAATCCCAAATGACTGCCGTTTGCGTTGCTTTTGTGGGATCTGCAGTGTGTTCACCCAAAAAGGGGCAGGCATGACTCGCAATGTGTGCCCCTGCTTTCAGAAGAGAGAGGTGGAGACGCATTGGAACTGGCAAAACAATGAATGTGTCTCCACCCTAAGTCACATAAGTTGCAACCATTTTACTCTGTTGGTTTCTACCACTGCTGGTTTTGTTGTTGTTTTTAAATGTTGCTGTTCTGAGCCTTGAGGACATGGCAAGTTAGCAATGTCCATGCAATCATTTTTTTAAAAACTGCTTCCCTGCAGCATGGAGCCAATGAAGACTGCATGGATGCAGAGAACCGTACACCTCTACATTGGGCTGGTGAGTCCTAAATGATGCAAAGCTGCTGAAGGTCATCTTGGGTAGCATTTGAATGTGAAACACAACAGGACACTAAAGATCCTTCTTAGCATGAGAGACTTCCTGTGTTGAGGCTGATCTTTCTCCTTCCTGCTTGAATATCAAAACAGCTCACGACATAGCTCAGAGCAGGCCTTTTTCAAGTGTTTTGGTCCTCTGTGACGCAGCTCAGGTCTTCAATAACTTGTGCAGTTGTGTTGTGTGGAGCATTTTGCTTCAGTCGACAAGCCCTCAGTTTCTCTACAAGTTATCTTTGAGACACTTTTATTATTGTTGTTGTTATCCGCACTTCCTCCCAGAAGGACCCCGGGCAAGAAACAAAAACACTAAAAACATGAGTTAGTAGATAGCTCATCTCTAAGGTGCTGCAAGCAAACTGTGCAGGAGATGCCTAGTTCAGCATCTGCAAAGGGAGCAGAAGACATTGAGCCTGACTGTTCTTGTTGCTGCTGCTTTTGAGTCAATGCAAATATTAAGATGCACATCCTGATTTTCTTTAATCACTAGATGAGTAGAGGAACCCTAGTATATGGGCGGGGATCTTAAAGTCTGGGGAGGAAACTTAAGGCAGCCCTTCCATGCACACTTACAACAGAGTAGGTCTCATTGAATTCAGTGGTAACTAGCGTTCCTTAGATTTTTTAAAAATGAGCTTGTATGTTGTATTGTTCATTGTGCGGTGAGTGCTAGGTGGTCAGGAGAAAAAACTGCTTTATAAAGATATACATTATTATGAGTATGTTGCAAAAAGCCCTAACTTATTTAACACTTGCTCTCCCTTTTTTAATCACCCACACAATAGCCTTCTCTGGATGTGCATCCAGTGTGTTGCTCCTGTGTGATCAAGAGGCCTTCTTGGATGTCATGGATAATGTACGTCTTCACAGGTTCTGCTTGGTATATCAAAAGAAAATCCAAGGGAGATAATCTTCCTTTACGATCCTTGAGAGTGTCAAACTTGGTGCAGCTGAAAGCAGGGAGTTTGGTGATGGTGGTCTTTGGCTAGCAAGGGCCAGTCTCGAACTTAGGGCTCATCCAAACGGAGCGGGATAATCCACGTTTTCCATATCTGGTTCGTCATCTGACAGTCCTCACTTTGCCTGTTTGTTCACTCTTTCCCAATAAAAAAACTGCTTTTTTTGCGCCCACACACGCAGCGAGAGGACCCGTACTTCTTCTCGCTTTTTCCCAGCTCCGCCCATAACACTCCCCCCTATCAGCCAATTGGTCTGCAAAAATATGACGTATGCTCCTCTCCCCCTTTGCAACAAAGCACAACAAAGCGCATGCGCTTGAACGTATGAGCGCAAAAGTTTGAATTTCCTGATGGTTTGGTAGTAGTGGCTGTAATGGAGTTCCCTGTTGCTCACCACTCTGGAGCAGCACCGGCCGGGGGGGGGTGTCTTCAAGGTGCCCCTGACCATCCAGGGGGATTGTGGGCAGTGCAAGGGATCAGTGCTTGTAATTGCCGGGTGAATCCCCCCGTAACCCTTGGGCTCATTCACTGCAGAGTTCAGCCCCGGACTGTTATGTGGCTCGGCGGCAGAAATGCTGCCCCTGAGGGAAGCAAACAGCCTCCCCACGGGTGGCCGCTCTTGGCTCGGGCAGGGAATGCGGGCAAACAGCCCCGTGTGCTGCTGTGTCAATCTGCGCTGAAGCAACCAGCACAGGCTTTGCAGTGTTCCTTCTGATAAAAGAAACATGCAAACCACTTATATGCCTACAATTCCTGTATTTTTGTTTGTTTGTATTTGCGATATTTCGCAAAACCGACTATGCTTTTCTACCTTTACGCATATTAACGTTTTTGGAGATACACATGATTACAATTCCACTTATTTCTCCAGAACAGCAAGTAACGATGTGTCATGTCTAGGAAGGTAGACCACCAGTCTCTATGGTTGCGGGTGGCTGAGACGCTCTAGCAAACCACTTATATGCCAATAATTCCTGTGGGTTTTTTGCTTGTATGTGAAATATTTCGCAAAAGCGACTGTATACTTTTCAGCTCAGCTGGGCTGCAGAGAACCTGCAGGCTGTGGTTGAAATTGACAAGACTGGAAGAAAGTAGCCTTGCAGGCAGGAAAGCGAAATTGACTAAGGGTGCATGAGTGTCTGTAATCCAAGAGGAAAGCCTCTATTTCTCTTCTCCCCACCCACCCCCCTTGACTCTGCATGCCTGGAAGCAAAGACCAATACGTTCAAGAAGGGCATTTGATGCGGGGGGTGAGGGGTGGGAGGTGGAGGTTAGGCAAAGATAAATATTTTCTCCCTTGAAAAAGTTTACAAACAACCACAATTGCAGATCTCACCCTGAGCGGCTGCCCAGTTTGCAGGCTGGCTAAAAATTAACCGCTGTTGCTGCTTCTGCGCAAATGTGCTTTTTTGCATCTGCGCAGTAGAAGTTGCAGGGGGGCCCCCCAACACCACACCATTGCTCTGATAGGTTCCTTTTTCCCGGGCTTTCCCCGGACATTCACACACATGCGCAACAGGGGAAATACGTGATTGGCTGCGAATGAGGGAAGGGATATGGGGAACCGCACAAGAACCGCCCGTCAAATGACCACAGCTGTAAAGTCCGCGGTATTGCATCCAAGCGCCTGAAGGTACAGCAGATGATTCCCAGTTTAAAAAAGCAAATCGCATGATTTGCGGTATTGCAGGAGCGGATTTAACCGCATGAAAATGCGCAAAAGCACATGGCATCATATGGACGACCGAAAAATAATGAAAACACAAAGCGATCATGTCACACATTTTACAGTCGTCTGGATGAGCCCTCAGTGTCAGGATCATTCAGACCATGGTATTTCCGATCTCTACGTATGGATGTGAAAGTTGGACAGTGAGAAAAACTGACAAGAGGAGAATCAACTCATTGAAATGTGGTGTTGGAGAAGAGCTTTGCGGATACCATGGACTGCAAAAAAGACAAATAATTGGGTGTTAGAACAAATTAAACCAGAACTATCACTAGAAACTAAAATGATGAAACTGAGGTTATCATACTTTGGACACATAATGAGAAGACATGATTCACCAGAAAAGACAATAATACTGGGAAAAACAGAAGGGAGTGGAAAAAGAGGAAGGCCAAACAAGAGATGGATTGATTCCATAAAGGAAGCCAACAGACCTGAACTTACAAGATCTGAACAGGGTGGTTCATGACAGATGCTATTGGAAGTCCCTGATTCATAGGGTCGCCATAAGTCGTAGTCGACTTGGAGGCACATAACAACAACAAAGTCCAAACTACATTAACTACTTGTGTTTGTTGTTAATGGGGAATGGGGCTCTAGCTCCATTGCAGAGCACCTGCTTTGGCATGCAGAATGTCCGAGGTTCAGTTGCTGGCATTTCCATTTAAAAGGATCAGGCAGGTGATGAGAAAGTGCATCCTCTGCCTGAGACTCTGAAGAGCCACTGCCAGTCAGAGTTGGCTGTACTGGGCTGGATGGAACAAATAGCCTGGCCTGGCAGAAAACAGCTTCCTATGTTCTGTGGGAAGGAATCACCTCTCAGTGGAAGAACATACAGACATCCTGGTTCAGTCCCAGAACAATCTGCAAAGATTATCTGAGTAAAAGTCGATCCTGCAATATGGTTGAAGTTCTGAACACAAATATAAGGGAAGTGAGCCCCACTGAAGCCAGAGGGACTGACTTGCTTCTGAGTAAATAAGAACGGGATTGCATTGTGACATCCCTAAACTCCAGGAAACTGTTTTGTTTTATCCTTTTAAACAAACAACAAACTCCATGTATTTATGTTCAACCTGGTGTTTGTATGTGTCTAGTTATTTAAAAAGTTGTTGAAACTAATTAACTCCAGAGAAGTTCACAAAAAGTCATTAGTTACCATTATTTTTACGGAAATGTAATTAACTAGTGCTTAAACTTATTTTTTAGGTAGTGGCTGTCGTTAGATTACTTTTAAAATAGTTTGTGTTCCCAGTTGCATAGTCTGACCTCCATTTCCAGGCGGTTAAGCCCATCCTGACCCCCTCTGGTCTATTGATAGGTGCTTCCTGCCTGCTCTGGCTGGTTTCTCTGTAGTTCCTTCCTCTGGCTAGGTGCCATTTCACAGGCTGAATCCCCATCGCGCATTCCTCAGGTTCAGGTTCAAGACCAGAGCTCCAGGTTTGAGGGGGATGGCCTCTAAGCAAAGGGTCCACCTTCTTTGCCAGTAAGTCCTGGCAGACTTCCCTGGCTATGACAGCAATGACCCAACCAGCCCTGGCTGTCTGGCTCTTGCCACCATTTTAATTTCCCAGTTGTAGTGCCCCAGAGCGATGCTACAACTGCCTGGGGGCATTCTGGGAAATTAAAGGGGTGGCTAGAGCCAGTTACGGGCCCTGAAAGAGCATTGGGGCCTAGGCAGCTGCCCAAAGGCGACAGGTGCTGACGCTAGCTCTGTTCAGGACCCAGTGAGGGCTAGAATCCTCCTGACATCTAGTAAGGCAGGAGCTACTGGGCTAGTGTTAATTACAGGGGGGCTGTTGTAGCAGTTGATGGTTCTTAAGATGTCTTCAAGAACCAGCTGTCCCTCCACGAAACAGCTAGAAATCTTCATTTTTTAAAAAAAATCGTTCTCCCTACAAAGCAAGGCTTAAAGTTTCTTTTTTCTCTACGCTTTCCTCCAGAACGGATGGACGCCTTTGATGATTGCTGCCCAGGGGAACCAGCCTGCCATCTGCTCCCAGTTACTCCAGAGAGGGGCCAAGGTGGACCTTATTGATAAAGATGAGAAGTGAGTCCCTCTGCCTGCTTCAAGACGGGGCACTGACTGTGGATTAGCCACACTTTGTTCAGTCCCTTTGTGGGGGCCATCTGCTCGATGTCATGAACAAAACGTTCCCCTCTCGTGCGATCCCAGTTCAGCTTTCAGCCCTAAGAGGGCAGAAAGTTCAACCTTTTCCCCCCACTCAATGCAACAGCCCTGCAATGTTCCCAGGTGTAGTCAGGCTGTTGTGTGGCTACGCGGGCTGGTTATGGCCTGTATAGATTGCTCTACAACAGGTGTGGGGAACCTCTGTGGCCAGATGTTTCTGGACTACAACGCTCATTATTCCTGGCCATTAGCCATGTTTGGTGGGGCTGATGGGAGTTGTAGTTCAGCAAGATCTGGAGGGCCAAAGGGGCTCCCCACACCTGGGCTAGCCATTTCCTTCTCTGTGGTCCATCTCTTATCTCGCAGAGTCAACGCTATGGTCTGAAGGCACATGAGGCCAGCTCCCTGCTGAAGCTGGGTCAGGTCTGGTCAGTGCCTGGATGGGAGACCGCCTGGGAACCATGTGTAAGATGCCTTGGGTTTCTATCATGTAATAAATAAATAATAAATAAATAAATAAGCCTTCCAAATAGCATTGCTTTTATATCTGTTTTTCACCTCCTCCCCCCCCCCAAATTGCAGCAGAGAGGGGGAATCAAGATCATGAGTGAGAGGGAAGGAGGGAATATTGTCCCTTCCCATCCCCACTGGTCTGTTTCAGCTCCTATTAATGATTTCCTGAATAACCCGGCCAACTTCTCTGTGGGGGTTGACCTTGGTTCATGTCCCGGCACAGGACTGCTCTTGTTCTTGCTTGCAAAAGTGGAAGCACGGAGTCAGCTGAGCTGCTTCTGCAGAATGGAGCCAACGTGGGGCTGGTGGACAGGATGGGCCACAACGCCCTCCACTATGCGATGCAGGCCAAGAATCGTCCACTGAGGCGGCTGGTCCGGACAGCCCTGAAGAAGTGGAAGAAGAGAGGTAAGGGAGCGGCAGGCAGGCCAGGAGGGTGGGGGTGGCAAGGCTGGTCCATTGTGCTGCCTTAGGCACCCCCCACCATGCTGTCCCTTTCCCTGTGCTGAAGCCAGTGAGGCAGATAGTTGAACCTTAATTCGACACGGGTAGCAGGACAGCTTCTTAAACCACACCTGAGGGCAGCAGGTTATCTAAGGGCAGCGATAGGAAGCCATGGGCCCAGTTACGCCCAGCAGCAGTCTCAGTTTGGCCTGCGAGGCCATTCCCAACAAACCAGGCCCACTTTCCTCATACCTGACTTCTTATGTGATGTCAGGTGTGTGGCAGCTGCACAGGAAGAATCCGGAGCTTAAAGTGAGCTCCAGATTCTTCCTTTGCCAGTGGGGCTCGCCAGGGAGCCCAGCTGGGATCAGTTCCACGAGGGAGTGCCTTGTTTTCTTTGAATGAGGGAGCTCATATCTGTTTCCTTTACAAATAGAGCATAACTGGAGGAAAACAGGCACTCCTACATCAGTCAGCAAAACCACAATTCCAGCACTACATTTCCCACAAAGACTCCCTGCACCATGATATACGGCTTTAATGGAAAAGCTAATGCAATGCCTGAAATAAAAAAAAAAAGGCCACATTCACATCATACATTTATTTCAGTACTACTCTACTTTAAAACCGTCATGGCTTCCCCACAGAATTCTGGGAAGCGTAGCTTGTGAAAGCTGCCAAGAGTTGTTAGGAGACCCCTATTTCCCTCAGAGAGCTACAATTCCCAGAGTTCTTTGGGAAGAAGGACTGACTGTTAACGCACTCGGGGAAGTGTAGCTCTTTGAGAAGAATAGGAGTCTCCTAACAACTGTCAGCACCGTTCACAAGCTACACTTCCCAGGATTCTTTGGGGGAAGCCATGATTGTTTAAAGTGGAATAATAATGGAATAAATGTTTGGTGTGAATGTGGCCCAAGACAAAAACAGACTCTTAACAAATTCATAAATAGTTGGTACTGCTTTATTCAACACATTAAAAAGAACATTCAAGGACTCCATCTTCCACCCATAGACTGTTATAGAATGATCTCCTAAGATAACCTGTGAACTGTGAACTAGGGGTTTGGACTCGATGGTCTTATAGGCCCAACTCTACAATTTGATGATTCTATAAAAAAGAGAAATGCCAGTCCAGATAACTATATTGTTACAAGTGGGATGACTACATTCTACTAACAGAGCCTCACGGGTGGCCTAAGTCTTTTGCCTAAGTTAGCTGTTTAAATGTTTTCTTGTAAAACATTGAAATGGAAATGGACTGCCTTCAACTTGATCCCGACTTATGGCGACCCTATGAAGAGGGTTTTCATGAGGCTGAGAGGCAGTGACTGGCCCAAGGTCACCCAGTGAGCTTCATGGCTTTGTGGGGATTCGAACCCTGGTCTCCCAGGTCCTAGTCCAACACTCTAACCACTACGCCACACTGGCTTTCCTAGAGCATTGAAAATGGGCTGCCTTCAGGTCAATTCAGACTTATGGCGACCCTACAAATAGGGTTTTCGTGGTAAGCGGTATTCAGAGGGAGTTTACCATTGCCTTCGTCTGAGGCTGAGAGGCAGTGACTGGCCCAAGGTCACCCAGGGAGCTTCATGGCTGTGTGGGGATTCGAACCCTGGTCTCCCAGGTCACAGTCCAACGCTCTAACCACTACACCACACTGGCTCTCTGTAAAACACTAAGCTGACTGAAACTTTGATGTGCAGTGTCTTTGTTATGTGTATGTAACTATGAAAAGCAGAATTGATGTGTGTCTCCTTGCACCCTGAGGGGTTTAGTTGATCTTAGTTGATCATTTCTTGCTCTGCAGGCTCAAAACTGTGAAATGTTTATCTTTGGGAGGGGTGTGTGTGTCAGTTTCCCAAAATCTTCCAAAGGCTGAGGAAAGGTTCTCAGCCATCATCGCTGTGTTAAACCACCTAGCCCAGGGGTGGGGAACCTCAGGCATGGGGACCAAACCCAGACACCTCTACTGGGCTTTCCGAACTCTCCCCAAGCCACACCCTTCAGGTCCTGAGTCTTTGTGCCTGGCTGGAAGGGATCCCTGAACTCTGATAATGCGTCTTAGTCATCTGGATGGGCGACGGGGAGGCATGTGTGAGAGTGTGTGTGTGTACAAACTAGCGTGCATTTATCACTCTGCCCGCTTTGGCCTCTGGCCCTGCCTGTCACTGGCCCTCAGAAAGTTGCCTTAGAGGGAGTCCCTTAGGGTGAACAAGGTTCCCCACCCCCAGAGCTTGGAAAAGTTACTTTTTTGAACTACAACTCCCTTCAGCCCAATCCAGTGGCCATGCTGGCTGGGGCTGATGGGAGTTGTAGTTCAAAAAAGTAACTTTCCCAAGCTCTGCCCACCCCTGACCCAGCCCCTCTTTCACCATGATCAAGATGGCCCAAGTGGCCCTACCAGAAGCCGCAGCTGCATTGTGGGTGCCTGTCCCAGAGCGAGGACCTTTCCGCTCATACCTGGTCCTTGTCGCTCAGTCCTGTCTTGTGGCTGGGCAGAATTAGGCTGGCTGGGTGTGCTTGGTCTAGGGGGGTCCAGGATATCACTCTGTTCAAATCTTTTCCTCTCTCTCGATTTCCATAGAGCTAGGACTCGATCCTTCATCAGAGGCTAGTTCACAGGTAAGAAGGGGCTGCTCATTTTTTAACAGAAGATATGTGTTGATATTTTGGCTTTTGACGAACGCCCAGACATATCCCAGCAAGACTGTAGAGGAGGGGGGAACACCTTCAGGCCCGGGGGCCAAGTGTGGCCCTCTAGGTCTCTCTGTCTGGCCCTAGGGATTTCACCAGACCACACCCCCTCCCTAGACACACCCTCTTTCCTCAAACCATGGCTTGAGTGTTTCTGCTTGGCTGGCTGAATGTGTCCTTGACCTCTGATGATGATGATGATTTACATTTATATATCGCCCCATAGCCAAAGCTCTCTGGGCGGTTTACAAAAATTAAAAACATTGAACATTAAAAACAAATATACAATTTTAAAACCATACAAAGTTTAAAGCCATGACACTCAGATAAACAAGTTAAAAGACCTGGGGTCAGAGCTCAGCGCATGCTGTTAGAATGCCTGGGAGAAAAGGAAAGTCTTGATCTGGTGCCGAAAAGGTAACAATGTTGGTGCCAGGTGAACTTCATCGGGGAGATCATTCCATAATTTGGGAGCCACCACTGAAAAGGCCCTCTCCCTTGTTGCCAGCCTCCCAGCTTCCCTCAGAGTAGGCACCCGGAGGAGGGCCTTGGATGTTGAGCGTAGTGTATGGGTGGGTTCGTGTTGGGATAGGCGTTCCATCAGGTACAGTATTGTGGTCCCAAGTCGTGTAAGGCTTTATAGGTTAAAACCAGCACCTTGAATCGGGCTCTGAAACATACAGGCAGCCAATGCAAGCAGGCCAGAATCATTTTGCATGTTCAAGCCATCTGGTCCCTGTTACCAATCTGGCCGCTGCATTTTGCACAAGCTGATAATGTCTTGCTTGCCTGGATGGCAGATGGAGAGAGTTGGGTGGGTGTTGAAACTAGCCCTATTGTTCCAGGGTGAAATTTCCATTCATTGGTCTGCTTGCATTTGTCTCTGGCCCGCCCACCCCTGGCATATGGTCCCAGGAAGGGGCTGTCCGTGGTTCTCAAATCACCGGCCTGCTGTGCTGCCTGGCAGACATGTAACTGGCATAGACAGCTCAGGGCAGAGTCCTCCTGTTGCTCACGAATATGATGCTTGGGTTTGGTCTCCTCCAGGTTCCATCTGAGAGCGGGAAAGAGACTGATGGGAGTAGCCTGAACCTCCGGAGTGAAGCCGGAGACCAAAGTGACGACGAAGAGGAGGAGGATCCTGAGTTGAAAGAGTGGAGGACCAGATATCGAGAGGAGAAAATGAAAGTCATCCACCTGGAGCTGCAGCTGGCCCAAAAAGGAAAAGAGTGCGATGCCCTCTCGGAAGGGTGCAAAGTGATGAAAGAGAGAGTCTGGGACCAAGTGCAGGAGATCAACCAACTCCTCCCTGACGGAGATGAGGGGAGCCCAGGCTGGGAGGAGCTGAGCCGACGGTACAGCCGTGATGCCACAGAGGAAGACTATTACCTTAACCTTTTGGCTGAGCAGGTGCAAGAACTGAAGAAGAGGAGGAAGCAGGAGGAGGAGCAGGAGAAAGAGGAACCCAAAATGGCGGCCGCGCAAGAAGCGGGGCAAGGAGAGCCGAAAACCGTAGCAGCCCCGGAGGAGAAAGTGCGATGGCCTGGCGAGGAAGAGGAGGAAGAACAGAAGCGGCAGCAAGCGGAGCTGAAGCGCCTCCAGGCTGAAGTGGCCGCGGCCCTCGAGGAAAAGGCGAGCGCTCTGAGGAGGGTGCAGGAGATGGAAGGCCACATGGAGAACATGAGGGCCGTGATCGGCGTCTTCGAGGCTAAGAAGAAGACCCAAAGTGGGACGCTGAAGGAACTGGAGGTTCGCGTCCTGGAGCTCGATGGTGAGAACCAGCAGCTGCGCGGGCTGTTGGCGAAGCACCTGGGAGAGTGCGAGAGAGCAAGGAGCCAAGAGAGCGCGCTCCCCAGCGAGAAGGTGTCCCAGTTCCTGAGGGAGATGGAGGAGGAATATTCCAGAGTGCAGAAGGAGAACTCTGCGGTGGTGACTGAAAACGAGGCCCTGAAGTGGGAGGCCGAGGAGGCCCTCAGGAGCAAGCTGCAGTTCCAGGCGGTGCCCTCAGGGGCAGTCAAGAGGAGTGTGCTTGCCTGGAAGAGGATGGTAGCCAGCCTAGAGTGTGCCCTGGCCAAGGCGCAGCAAGTCAACTCTGCTCTCCTGGAGAAAGCCAGGCCTCTTTGGGAAGTCATGTTGGCCTCTGGACCGAGGGTCGTGGTGAATGGCAATGGGCATCATGAAGAAGAGAGCAGTGTCTTCAGGGATGGGGCAAAGCTGCCACTGGGCGACGCCAAAGTCCCCGAGGAGCTGGAAAAGGCTGGGACAGGAAAGAACCAGCTGTATGATGGCTCTCCTGGGCAGGTGAAGCTCAGAGCAAAGCCCAATACGGCAGAAAACAAGGCCCGGCCATGTTGGAGAAGCTCTGACCTGGAGAAGGAGGTGTGGGATCTCAAGCAGAGCAATGGTAGCCTTGTGAAGGAACTGGGACAGCTGAGCAGGGAAAGGGAGAAGCTGCAGCAGGAGCTGCGGGGCTTGTGCTGTCCAAAAGAGGGGCCTACTCAGGTGGAGGGAGCAGGGAGCCTGGTGGAAGAGCTGAAGCAGGCGGTGGATTCCTTGTCGCAGCAGCTCTCTGAGGAGAAGGAGGAATCGAGGAAGCTGCGTCTGAGGCTGGAGGCTCAGAGGAAGGAGATGGTGGCGGTGAGGGACAGTTTCCTGACGCAGATGTCCAAAGAGGCCAGCAGCGTGGGGACTGACAACCTCGACACCTGCATCTTGAAGGAGCTGCACTGGAAGCTGGACAATGTTGTGAAGAAGCAGAACGAAGCGTTGCAGCTGGTGTCTGAGATGGAAGAGGAGAACCACGCCCTTGAGGTTGACCGGAGCCTCCTGGCCAGTCACAACGGCCACGACTCCTCCGCCACGGACAAAAGAGCCTTCGAGGCCTCCGATGCTGTCGGAGATCACTGTAAAGTCAGGCAGCGGATGAGCGAGCTGGAGCGAGGGCTGCAGGAGCTGAAGGCGGCGTTAGAAGCAGCCCAGGCCTCTCTGGGAGGGAGAGGCAAAGAGGCCGTCCAGCTGAAGCAGCTGCTTGACCAGCTTGCTGCCAAGATGGCCGTGCTGCGCCGTGAGGAGGAGGAAGCCCTCAGGAAGCACGAGAAGGTCCGCGGCATGTTGTCCGTCAGAGCTCAAGCCTTGGGGGAGGAGTTGGCCGCCCTGCGGGTGAAATACGAGGAAGCAAGTGGAGAGGCTGCCCGCCACAAGGCGTCCCTGGCCTCCGAGAGGCAGAAGAAAGAGGAGCTCCTCGCAGAGGCGGCTGAGCATGAGGAGGAGGTGGATGAGCTGAGGGGGAAGTCCCAGATGATGGAGAGCGCAATGGAGAAGCTGAGTAAGAAAGTGGAAGAGCTGTCCAAGACCTGCCAGGACAGAGAAGGGAAGGTAGGACCCCAGGGCTCCAGGGCAGGGGCAGCTAACCTTTTGTGGTGCACGTGCCAAAAGTGGGGGTGGCCACCCCACACTCTTGCACATACCCTCTTGCATGCGCAGAGCCCCCTTCTTTCATGACTGAGGGATGGGGTCATTACATCTCTGCTCATTAAATGAGCCCTCTGATTTATTTATTTATTTATTTATTTATTTATTTATTTTATTGCATTCGTATACCGCCCCATAGCCGATGCTCTCTGGGCGGTTTACAACATAAAAAATCAATATAAATTCTACATAATAAGAAAAACAATAGTTCACATTTTAAGTAAACATAACTTAAACAATAAATTTCTAAACAATGCACATAACATGAGAACAAAATGAATCATGTACAAAACTAAAAAGAAAGAATGTAACAACTATAAAAATATATCTAAAATTTCCATGAATATTACACTAAAAGCATATATGCAATATCTTATTCTTGGCATCACTTCTTTTGTCTTCATCATAAGGATGCCATGGAGGTCAAGTTCTCTAATTTCCCATTGTGCTTCTCCCCACCTGACCACCATCTTCTGTAAACAATATCGTTATCAACATTTCTTCCGTTGTCTTCTTTCTCCAAGACAACTCCAAGTGCAACGCTAAGTGCGCACTTAGTGTCGCACAGCGCACACCAAGGCACTGCCTCAGGCAGCCCCTCCCCTTCATATACCTGCAGCAGCGGACAAAAAAGTTTGGCAGGGTTGTGGGTAAATGGCAACAGCTGCAGGAGCACACGAGTCCTTCCACACACACACGCCCAGCTCACCAAGGAAGGGGCGATTTGCATCTCTCTCAGAGTGCTCGGCTCTGCCCACTCTGGTGCCAGGTTGTCGCCTTTAGTTTTATATAATAATACGTATAAAAGAGTCAAGCCCCATGCAGTACTATATTTCTGCAGCCATAATTCTATAAGTACAGCATAAGCATATTTATACAGTTAATATTGATTCTTGTATGTATCTATTTATGGGCTGCTTATTTTAGGAAACCTGGAGTGTTCATGTGTATAAGAACGCATATAATCAGTGAGAATTCTTTGTATTTTTAGCAGAATCAGTAAAAACAAAACTTGTCAAGATCAAGGAGGAATTAGAAAAGATATGCGTGGATAAGCTTCACTTCGGGATTTTCTGAAAATTCTGTCTTTAGTGGTTTCTAATTTGGGTTTACTGGCCAACTGCAGACTGTCAGACATCACACTGCACCACAGAATCCTAGAATAGTAGAGATGGAAGGGGCATGTGAGGCCATCGAATCCAACCCCCTGCTCAATGCAGGAATCCAAGTTTAAAGCATCCCCGACAGGTGGCTGTTCAGCTGCCTCTAGAAGGCCTCCAGTGTTGGACAGCCCACCATCTCCCTAGGTCATTAATTCCATTGTTGTACCACACTAACAGGAAGTTTTTCCTGAAGTGCAGCTGAATCTGGCTTCCTGTAGCTTAAGCCCATTATTCCATGTCCTGGGATGACCGAAAAGAGATCCTGGTCCTCCTCTGTGTGACAACATTTCAAGTACTTGAAGAGTGCGATCATATCTCCCCTCAGTCTTCTCTTCTCAAGGCTAAACATGCCCAGTTCTTTCAGTCTCTCCTCATAGGGCTTTGTTTCCAGTCCCCTGATCATCCTCATTGCCCTTCTCTGAACCTGTTCCAGTTTGTCTGCATTCTTCTTGAAATACGGAGACCAGAACTGGATGCAGTACTCAAAATGAGGCCTAACCAGTGCCGAACAGAAAGGAACTAGTACTTTACGCGATTTGAAAACTATATTTCTGTCAATGCAGCCTAAAATAGCATTTGCCTTTTTTGCAGCCACATTGCAATGTTGGCTCATGTTCGGCTTGTGATTAACAACATAATAAATCTGTCACAGGATGTTTGGTTGAGAGACAATCTTGCTGGCTAAAGGTCGTGCAGTGAACTTCATGGCTGAGCAAGGATTTGTGCCAGGATCTTCCCAGCCGAATTCAAGCATTCCCACCAGTAACATCACACTGGCTTTTCCCTCACTGGAGCCTCTGGTGTCACTGGGCCAGTCTGAATTGTAAGGGCCATATTGGGGAATCGGAACAATTATTACTAGCATAGTTAGAAATACACTGTATTCTTTGACCAGACCCCACCAGTGGTCATGTTGTAAGGTGATTACCCCATCTTATAGACAGGAGGACTGAGACTGAGGAGGAATTTGCCCAGGGATGTCCTGGCATAGATTAGACTTGCATGCTGCCTGTTTTGTCATTTCGCCTTAGATCAAGAAGTTGCTAAAGGAAACAGAGAAGCTTTCAAGCGAAGTCCTCAACTTGCGCAGCGAACGTGCCCGCCTCCAGCTGCAGAATGAGGTGAGTCTCATTCCAGAACATTCTTCAGTAACATTTCTGGAACATTCTAGAAAGCACTGGATAGTTTATGGAGAACAGTGTTTCTAGAGAGGACGCCTAGGAAACAAAGAGGCTGTCCCTAGTCATCGTAACAAAGGCTTTCCCCCTGAAACGTCTGTAATTTGCACATGGTTCACCTCAAACAGATATGCTAATTATCCAGTTCAGATTGGCTACGTCAGTATATCTATGTGGCATTTCTAGGCAACAGGGATGGGTGAGAAATTCGCATTTCAAGCCAAATCTATTAAATTCGCACTTTCTGAAACAATATAAGAACTGAAACGCAACCATCCTTTGAAATTCGCACATTCAGATTTTGCAATGCAGTTCGACAACCAACCAATGTTTACAAAAATGCATATGTTAGGGGAAAGCATGTTTAAAAATGAATATATGTGAAAATGACATACAAAAATGCATCGTATGACAAGAAATTGCTTGCAAAAATGTGTACATTAGTCAGAACCGCCTACAAAAATGTTTATTAGGAGAAATTTGCACTATAATGCTGGAGAATTTTCGTAAGAATTTTGTTTAAAAAATTGTAAATTGTGGCAGAAATGTTGAGAACTGAATTCAAGACTGGGAAAATGAGATAATCGAAATGGACAGAACTTTCCATTCCTACTAGGCAATGTTTCATTTCTTTCTGCGCCAGCCAGGGCTATAGCCTTCAAAAGAAAGTTTTACCTGGAAGTTGATACCTGCAGGGATTCCTTGGAGATCCTGCACACTCTCCTGGAAACTAAGCCCCCTGTTCACGCCATTGGCTGCTTCACACATTGCCAGTTTCTTACACAGCTTCCAAGTGGGGATTCTTGCCATGTTGTGCAGGGAAAGCAAAGAATTATTATTACCCTGATGAAGTATTTGTGCACCACTTTCCCTAATTGCTCAAAGGTCTTTTCATTCCTTGACTGGCAAATAGTTTTCTTGGAGGCCACTTTGCAGAAAGACTGGAGGGTTTTTGGGGGGCAGGATCCCCATTCCCCCCATCAGCTGGTCCTATTGCCACAGTAGTCCCATTGAAATGCGTGGGCATGATGAACTTGGGTTCACTAATATTAATGGGACTACTTTGAGTAAAACTTGGACTGCAACTACGCTCTGTGTGAAGAAGTCCTGAATCAGCTTCATTGTATGAACCTAGGTTGTATGACAGGGAGAAAAAAGTCTCTGCAGTAGCACTATTGCATATTTATTTTTAAAATGAAAGCAGATCTCAGGGTATTGTATAATAATAACAATCACAACGACAGCAGGCTCTAGTGAGGGAGTTGCACAGTGTGGGCACCACCCCCGAAAAAGCTCTCCTTTCTGCAAGCATAATACACTTCTGCAAGTGCTGGTGCTTGGAGAAGTTCTCAGCGTGGCTTGAGAAATTTGAGAAGAAGAATTTATCCCAAACTGCTTTGGGCCTTATGAAGCTTTTCTTGTGCACCTGAAGGTCTCCCTTGTTTCTTCGGGAAAATGCCTATGGACTTCATCTCACTGGTTGTTGTTTTTTTCAGGTTGTCCAGAAGAACCATCAAGAGATTGTGGCCATCTACAGAACTCACCTGCTGAACGCAGCCCAGGTAAGAATGCCAGAGAAATGTTGGGCATTTTTGTCCCTAGGCCTTGAGTAGAGGAGAAACTCCTCCCCACGGCCTGGACCTCTGGGAACTTAATAAAACATTGTGAAACCAGGGGGAGGGGGGCTCCTGCAGGTATAGTGATTCCTTGCTTCCTGTGCTGACCAGCTTTCCCCAGCCTGGTGCCCTCCAGCTGTTTTGGACTGTAACTTCTATCAGCCCCAGCCATGCTGGGGGCACCAGGTTGGGGAAGGCTTCTATTGACTGCACAGAGGCAGAACAAGAGCTGGTCTGCCCAAACGGCAGATCACACAGCAAAACGTTTCCTGTATTGCGCCCCTTCTGTCAGTAGCGAGGTTTTATTCCTTTACTGCACATAGAAAACAGGCATGTCAAGGGGGCAGGCAAGCCTGGAGATTTCCCTCCTTTATGACTGGTTTTCTGTATGTGTGTAGATAGGCTTGTTGTTGTTGTTTTAATAAGGGACAGCATTCAGTCACAGGATATCCTGGCAGCAGCAGAGGTGGGCAAGAAATTCACATTTAAGGGTGGTGAGCCTCCCCAAGTTTTCCAAACAAAACGTCAATCAAAAAGCAGCCATCCTTTGAAATTTGCGCTTCTTCTGATTTTTAATGCAGTTTTCCAGCCAAGTAATGTGTAAAAAAAAAGTATGTATTAGGGGAAAATCTGTATAAAAATGCATATTTTAGTGAAAACAACATACAAAAATGCATTATATTAGGGAAAATAGCCTTGCAATGTGTACATTAAACAAAACTGCACACAAAAAGATGTATATTAGGAAAAATTAGTGCTAAAATGCTGAGTTTTCACAAGGACTTTAAAAATAAATAAATCTCACACTGATATAGAAATGTAGACAAACTTAATATTGGAAAAATTAGAAATGGACAGATTCCCCCATCCCCTAGCCAGCAGTGTGCATTCAAGAACACAGGATCTGATGTTGTGGAGAGGCCAGCAATGTGTCCCTGTTGCACTATATTGTTTGGATGAGAAATTTGGTGGCCCTTCTTAAGAGGGGGGGGATTATATTTCTCCAATTCAGGGTTTCATGGATGAGGAGGTCCATGCCATGCTGCTCCGGATCCTGAAGACGAACGATTAGTGACTAGTGAATTTCCAAGCCTTCCTCTTTTCCTCCACGTGAGAATGTTGTTCCTTTATGTTACCAACAGAACTTTGATTCCCACCAATCTCTGTCGTTAAAAGCAGGACTTTGTTGGAGCCCCAGGTTCTGTTTCAGGGCCTTTTTAATGCCAGGCTTTAGCCCTGGGAACATGCAAAACCATTGCTTCAGGCTTCCCATCTTAACCAAGTGGTAGGAAGTTCCAGGGGCAGCTTTGCAAGATCATTTAGAGTGCTGGAGGAGCCTTTGTATAATTGAGCTGTTAGTTTGCATATGTACAAGTGGAGTTAGTGGGGAGCAAACAAGCTCATAGGGAGAGATCTTCAGTCTCGCCCAAAACAACGAGACAGCTCCCCAAAACCTTGTCACTTGGCTTACCAAAAATCAAACCTCTGGTTTCTCCCTTTTTTTGCGGGGGGAGGGGGAGGGGAAGGAACAGGTACAAAATTGCCAAACCTGTTTTGTCAACCCCACCTCCGGCACGTGATGCATATTCTGGTGACTTGTGGCAGCCACCAGCCGTCAAAGGCCATTAATAAAGGTCCCATTGCCCACCATCAAGTGCCAGGCTTAGGCAAAATGAAAGAGAGAGGATAGCAGTCTTGCATACCCAAAGAGCATGCTCAGAACAGTAGAATAAAGAAAATACCCTCTGAGCACATGTGAAGTATATTTGCTTCTAACAGACAGCAATGAGATCAGTCAGATTCCTTCTCACGTGGGATTAAGAATCCAAGATTCCAAATGGAAAAGCAGGACTTCCAAACAAGTTCAGGTTGCCTCCAAAAGGTATGGCACTCAGTGACAGAGCTTGTGAATTATGCTGAGAGTTCCAATTATTTTCTCATTCCAGGTTGCGTACCGTTGCAGACATTAATACCAGCAACATAACAAGAAGGCCAACTTGTTGTGTCTACACTTTTCCAGCATGAAGAGACCGGTTCACCCCCCCATTGTCAGCCCTCTGCTTTGATTTCTGGAATCATCCAAATTGGAAAAATTCTGCAGTGGGGAGGGAAAACTCCATAATACAACCCCCTTCCAAGTTGTGTGATAGGAATTACTTGCTGTGTCTTGCATACATTTGCATGCAATATTCTTGTGTCTTCCTCTTCTTCTCTGTCCTTTTTAATTTTTATTTTACTTTTTACAGAATTGGGAATTTTGGCTGGGATGGTGAACAGAAAGAAGGGGAGCCAGCAATAGGATATTGGGGTGAAAGAGAATAGAAGGGAAGTGAACCAAGAACCACCCATATTAGAACTGCCTTCTTCCAGAGTGATGGGCTGCGGCACTGGCCCAAGGCATTTCCATGCCTGAGACAGCCAGATGTCCTCTCACAACCACACAAGTAACAATGGGCCCCAATCTTGTAGGATTTTTTCCCTGGGCAAGCCCCATTGAAATGAATGAGCGGAGTGCTCTTCTGCAGCTCCCATTCATTTCAGGGAGGCTTGCGCAGGAGAATGTGCTGCTGCAAATGATGTCCAACCAGCCCCAGACCTGCCTGTCTCCCAGTCTGCCATCTGCTTCCCCTCCCCTGAAGGTAGGGGGACTTTTATGACAACAGATTAGTGCTCCTGCACATAATGGGTGTGGCAGTTTGCACAGGATGTATCCTCATGCTCTTGGAATTATAAAATGTTGGAGGTCACCCAAAGACCATGTAGTCTGACCTCTACCAAGGATTATTTGTTTAATCTTGTTTGGAATATCTAGAGTTGGGTTGGTGTTGTTTTTACCTTATAAGGGTTAACGTTACTGTTGAAATAGTGTGTGTGTGTGTGTGTGTGTTTAGTTTTCTTTAAAAAAAATTGCAACTTGCTTTGAGGCCTGTGAAAAAGGGTAGGATAAAACTGGAATAAATGACGAGTGCCTGGCTGGAATGCCCTCAGCCCGTTGTCTCCTTTTCTGACCCTGTTGTGAGCATGGCAAATTGCCTAGCAGTTGAGAAGTGGGTCTTTATGTACAGAGACAACTATAAGGGCATGGGAATATAACAAAGAATGGAGCTGGATTAGACCACAAGCGGCATATTTGCTACTTTTGTAGGTGCTACAGCACAGGAGCTTTGCCAGGGGAAAAAGTTGGCAACCTCAGGGCTGCAATATCATCCAGGCTTTCTTGGAGGTAAAATCCCACTGAAGTTAGTGTGACTTACTTCCCAGAGTTGAAACAGGTTTACGCACGGGGATTTCAGTTTCCAACAGGAGCCAATCAGATAGAATTAGATAGATGTCTCTGCAAAGTCCACAAGCAGGACATGAAGACAACATTCCTCGCGGTTGCTCCTTATTTGCTCTTAATGTGGAGGTTCCTTCTAGCTATCATGGCTAACTGCCAGTGATAGACACATTCATGGAGGAATACAGGTCTGTGGTAGTGGCCATTGCCACATCTTGTGGCTGTGAATTCCATGACTTAATCACGTGTTATCTGTCTTCGTGGGGGCTTGATGTCCACACATGGAGGGATCACCACAGGCATCAATAAAGCCAATGTGTGTGGGGGCCCCCGATGGCCATTGTGGGGGCTGAATGTGCACCTCTCATATCCTCATCCAGCCCTCCCTGTCCACTGGCCTTGAGTAGAACCCAGTCCACCTAATGGCCCATGAGGGAAGGGGAGTAACCCAGCTTCTTTGAGCCCTGCCCTGATCCCTCTGCATGAAAGTACTTGTTTACAGTCGTGTAGTGGCAATTTCAGAAGTGCAGGGTCTCTTCATGATAGTCCCAGCCACACCCTCTCCCATCCTTCCTCCCCCTGCTGGGAATGAGATCCTTGTTAATGCCTTCTACCACTACAACAGACGTTCCTAGGAGCCAATAAGCATAAAAGAGGAGAGTGTTAGCTACTGAGAAGAGTCTTCTTAGCAGCTGACTCACCTCCTTTTACTCTGATTGGCTCCAATCAGCAGGAAAAACAAGAAAGCATGTTAGTAGACTCTTCTCAGTGGCTAATACACTCCCCTTTCATGCTGATTCGTTCATAGAATGCTGGAGACATAGGGACCCTGCTCCCCAAAAAGTAAGGGGACTAAGACCCCCTGAGTCCCCAAACGATTACACCCCTGCTTATTTATTTTCTTTTATTACATTTCTATCCCTTCTTTCCTCCAAGGAGCTCAAGGTGGCATACAAGGTTCTCACAACAACCTTGTAAGGTAGATTAGGCTGAGAGACTAAAGTCACCCAGGGAGCTTCATGTCTGAGTGGGTATTTGAACCTTGGCCTCCTAGGCCCTGGACTAACACCCTAACCCAGGGGTTCCCAAACGGTGGTCCACGAGCTTCACTCAGAGGGTACGCAGTATGCCCACATTAAATATCCATGTTGATTTTCAGTTCTATTTCTATCACTTCTTTGGTTTCTTACATATATTGCATTTTATTGCATTCCACAGAATTCAAATTGTAATACAACAGAATGCAGTATATGTAAGAAATAAAAGAAGCGATAGAAATGCAATTGCAAGTCATACAGCATCCGGTGCAGCCCCTGACAATCGCGTCGACGGGCAGAAAAATCGTCAAGTGGTCCGCCAAGACCCTGAGCATTTTTCAAGTGGCCCATGGGAGGAAGAGTTTGGGAACCACAGCCCTAAACCCTGCATGTGCCTGACGTGTTGGCAGAGTGGGGGGTCCTGCACCCTCTTCAGGTTGTTTTACTCCAAAATGTGCGCACAGCACACCTGGGCAATAAACTGACATGCAAGTGGTAGGCATCCTGCCATGCGATATACTGTGAGATCCTTCCTCCCACACAGGGAGAGGAAAACAAACCTGTGGGCGATCTCCAGGGTCTCGGAGGGGTCCTAGACCCCTTACTTTTTTGGGGAAAGGGTCCCAGCAGGGTCCTTATGTCTCCAGTGTCCTACAAAGCAATCGGCGTGAAAGGGGAATATGCTAGCACTGAGAAACGTTTTCTAACTTGCTTCCTTGTCCTTTCCTGTTTCTTGGAGCCAATCAGAGTGAAAGGAGGTGAGCCACTGAGAAGGCTCTTTTCAGTAGCTAACACTCTGCTTTTTCATGCTGATTGGTTCCTAGGGACATCTGTTGTTGTGGGGGAAGGCATTAACAAGGATCTCACCTTCAAACCAGCAGCAAAGAGAAAAAGGGGGAGGGTGTGTGGCTGTGACCATCATGAAGGCACCCTGAATTTCTGAATTTGCCACTGCATGACTGATAATCTCTAGTGACAATATGATATTTTGGCTGCGGGTTATGTCCTACACGGCATTTCCTTCTGTACTGTACAATGAATGCCCAACATCTAAGCCCACCAGGTGGGGGCCCTCTACATGTCCTGCATTTTGGTGCTGCAAAAATGAACGGGGGGGGGGGCTAGGAAAAACTGGTATCTCATTTTGCAAACCTACCTCAAGCCAGCGATATACCAGTTTTTAAGGGCAAATCTGTCAATGTGAGCAGCTTTAAGCTCAACCCCTTTCTTCCCGTTTTCTCCCCTATTCTGCGTTTCTGTTCCCCCCAACAGAGCCTCTGTGGCTAAGCAAGAGCGGCCAACCTTACACATTGCCCCACAATGCAACAGAGAGCCGGAGACAAAAGCTGTTTCCATAGAGAAAAGGTGGAGCAAAAGAAGAGTTAGTTGCCAGCCCAGTAAGGGAACAGGGAGAAATTGCCCAATTTTTGAGCTGATGACCTTTCCAGGATTGCACAAGAGTGACAGGAGGAGAACACAGGCAAACTGTAGCATTCTTATTTGAGAACTGGAACTAACTGGGTGCTAGGCGCAGTGTACAAAACACACAATTGATGCATTCTCCCTGGAAAAGGATAGGGTAGGAAATGCATAGACAATACCTGCCGAAGAACAGGCTGAGCAGAGCTTCCAGCCGTCCAGGAATGTAGGCTCAGCCCACTGCATAACCTTTGCTCCCAAGCAGCAGAATAAATTGTGCACATTAAATTATTCGATAAGACTGTGCTTGCTTCAGTTTCATAGTTAGGTTACCTTGCTTGCTTTCATTGAAAAGACAGAGCAGTGGTCCAGCGATGGCGCACAGAGTCATTGTAGTTCATTTTTTAAAACATCACAAGGCCTGGGGAGAAACGGACAAAGCCTTTCCTCTCTGGCTGTACCAGTTTCACCAGAGACCAGAGCAGAAGGGTGGTGGAGGAAATGGCAGGGGCCGGTAATGGAGGGGGCAACTGCACATTGTCGCCAACCATATCACAAATTATTATTATTATTTCGATTTATTAGCTGCGAGATACCCGAAAGTCTCCCAAGTGGCTTACAACAATATTAAAACAAAAACAGAAATACTATAAAAATGAAACCATAAAGCAACAACACAACTTAGTTTGCATTTGGCAACACACTAATAACAGCCAACATCATTTCATCTTACTTTATCAAATG
Source organism: Rhineura floridana (assembly GCF_030035675.1). Lineage (NCBI taxonomy): Eukaryota > Metazoa > Chordata > Lepidosauria > Squamata > Rhineuridae > Rhineura > Rhineura floridana. The sequence continues at coordinate 2,894,070 of NC_084501.1, forward strand.
CCTGGGGGGAAATGTAAGTCTTTACCTGGCGCCAAGAAGACGTCAGTGAAGGAAACAGGCAGACCTCACTGGGGAGCATATTCCACAGATGGAGAGCTACAACGGAAAGGGCCGCTCCCTTGTCACCACCCTCCGAGCCTCCCTCAGAGAGGGAATCTGCAGAAGGCCTCAGAAGAAGATCTAAGGGTCCTGTTAGGTTCATATCAGGAGAGGCTTTCCAGAAGATGGGGTCTGAGCCATAAAGAGCTTTATAGGTCAAAACCAGCACTTTGAACTGGGCTTGGAAGCGTATGGGCAGCTGGTATAATTGGAACAGGATTGGTGTTGTTTGCCTTGAACCCATCAGCAATCTGGCAGCCACATTCTGCACTAACTGAAGCTTCTGCAACGTTTTCAAAGGCAGCCTCGTGTAAAGTGTAGTGCCATAATCCATTCCTGAGGTTGGATTATTTTGATAATTATAGGATTGCATCCCAACCTGGGTTGCAGTGCAGTGTGGCTGATTATCTGCTGGTTTGACCTACAAAGCCTCATACAGCTCAGGACCCCAATATCTCAATGACTGTCTCTCCCTATAAGTACTCTGTTCATAGGGTTTTTGTGGTAAGAGGTATTCAGAGGTGGTTTACCATTGCCTTCCTCTGAGTTTGGATGCATCTTAGTCTGGTGTCTCAGCTTTGACCATTCCGCCGTGGGTGCCCCTGCTAGGAGTCTAGCCTCTTGGTCTAGGCTCCTGACGGCATTGCTCTCAACTTCTTCAACACTCTCAAACCCCCTCACCACATTAAGGTGTGCATCCTAAAGGATTAAACCAGAACTGTCACTAGAAGCTAAAATGATGAAACTGAGATTATCATACTTTGGAAACATTATGAGAAGACATGATTCACTAGAAAAAGACAATAATGCTGGGAAAAACAGAAGGGAGTAGAAAAAGAGGAAGGCCAAACAAGAGATGGATTGACTCCGTAAAGGAAGCCACAGACCTGAACGTACAAGATCTGAGCAGGGTGGTTCACGACAGATGCTCTTGGAGGTCGCTGATTCATAGGGTCACCATAAGTCGTAATCGACTTGAAGGCGCATAACAACAACAACCCTATGTGTACCAACCCGGATCTTCCGCTTGGCATCGGAGGTGTTCTTTTGTGGGCACCCTCCGAGAGAGTGGCAACACAAGAACAGGCCTTCTAGTGGTGGCCCCCCATTTGTGGAACACTCTCCCCAGGGAGGTACGCCTGGCACCATCATAATCCATCTTTAGGCGCCAGGTGAAACCATTTCTCTTGTCCCAGGCATTTGGTTCTTAACTTTGGAAGGCTTTTGGAGGGCTTCTGTTGTGTAATAATAATAATAATAATAAATTTTTAAGTCGCCTATCTGGCCGTGACAACGGCCACTCTAGGCGACGTACATAAAAAGATAAAAGGATAAAAATACAACCTTCCTAAGAAAAGTTGCTCCACCGCCTTATATAATTAAAATAAAATAAAATACAAAATTGCTGGCAAAATGTGTATATTAGGCAAAATTGGATATAAAAATGTGTATATTAGGAGGCAAAAGAAAATAATTCTTCACGCAGAGGCTGCACATAGTTAAACTATGGAATTCGCTCCCAGAGGAGATAGTGAAAGCGACCAACTCGGATGGATTTAAAAGAGGACTAGAGAAAGTCACAGAGGATCAGTCTATCAGTGGCTATGGGCCATGATGGCTATGCTCTGCCTTCTCAGTCGGAGGCAGCATGCTTCCAAATACCAGTTGCTGGAAAGCGCAGGAAGGGAGGGGGGGCTATTCCACTCAGGCCCTACTTGTGTGTTTTCCAAGGGCAACTGGTTGGCCACTGAGAACAAGACGTTGGACTAGATGGGCCATTGGCTTGATCTAAGCAGGCTCTTCTTGTGGTCTTATTATTAAATGCAAACTAGACTTGGCTCTGGAAACATGAGAAAGGGACAGAAACTGAAATTGACAGAGATCTGTCCAGCAAGGAGGGTGCAAGGGAGGGTCAAGTGACAGCGAAGCAAACCAAGGCTTGCAGAAGTTTGGCAAAGGCCTTGCAGGTCTTGAGAAGGGCTGAGGGTGACAGAAATCTTTCCAGATGCAAAATGGCTATTTTCCTCGTCCGACCAGCTTGCACAAGAATCTTGCACACGGAAAGTTAAAATTCTCAGCATCTGTAATGTCAGGTTGTTCCTCTCGTTGCACCTTCCACATTGGTGCACAGAAAAGGGCAAACGGTCTTGTGCTTGGGGGGGGGCATGGCAAAAGTGGGGAGCTCTATACCAGATGCAGCAATGCAGCAATGCTTGGATGGAATGTTTTCTTCAACTCTTGCTTGTCTGAGCTAAAGATGAAGAGGTGTGTGTGTGTGGAAACTTGACTTTTGTGTGGTTGGAATGTAGCCTACTGGACAAAGGTAAGAATCGTATCTGTTGCTCTGCCCAATTTTTGTACGCACGTACGTACACACACACACCAAAGGTTGCAGACCAGGGAATATGACCCTGAAAGATCCCCTACTCCTGTAATAAAAATATGTGGGTCGCTCTCGCTGGCTCGCTGGTTAGCAAAATTGCTGAGGCATTTCGAGCACAGATAACTGACTACTGAACTGTCTGAACATCGGACACTTCTGTCTCTTTCTCTTTCAAAAGTCGCAGCAGCAGCAGCAGCCCAGACTGAGAGCAAGTCAAGGCACAGACGGGATGAACTGTGTGGCTCTGGAGTCCAAAAACAGACTCAGAATGGGAAAAATGGGAAATGCACTGAGGCAGTCTCAAAATGGGACAAGCCACATGTGTGGAACTTCTCTGCTTCACACACACACTGACAGTTCTCAGATTGGTGGCAGCCAGGAACAGATTTGAAAAGTGTGACAAGCCATACATAGTAAGCATTTATCCTTCATGCGCTCTGCCAGTCCTTGCCTTGGTGATGGGGGATGTGCGGCGGTAGTCAGGAATGTGTGTCTGAAAATGGAGCAAGGCAACTAGGCAAGGCACTTTGCCCTTCACATCTTTTAACCGAGGGAGGTGAGAGGGGTTTCGAGGGTCATCCAGTCTGCAAGTAGGAAGAGGTGCCTGCATGTGGGACTTTCTATTTCACAAGCTTTAACCATTCTTAGATTGGGGAAGGGTTAGGACCACTAGTGGCATCCAAGAACATATCTATGCTTCTAGCTGGTCTGTCCGGCCATCTAGATATCAAAAGGTGTGTGTGTATCAAAACAAATTTGTAATCTGGAGTTCAGTTCTGATCACTGCACTTTTAAGAATGACACAGACAAACTGGAATGGGTTCAGAGAAGAGTCAGGGACTTTCAAATGGTCAGTAAAACAAGTCCTGTGAAAAAAACTTGGTATGTTTAGCCTGAGGAGGGGACAAGGTCCTACTCTTGAAATCCCAGAATTCATCGCACAGAAGAGTGCAAAGACTTGTTCTCCACTGCTGCCCCAGAGGGTAGGGCTAGGTCTGCCAGGTGTAAATTGACAGGAGGGTAGATTTTGGTGGAACATTAGGAGAAACCTCTTGAGGGAAAGAGAGGTTCAGCAATGGAACCAACGACCGAGAGAGGAGGTGGGCTTCACGCAGTGGTTGGGCAGCCATTGGCTGGGGGTTGGCTAGCTCTGGAGTCCCCCCACTGAGCAGGAGAGGCGGGAGGTTGGACTATAGATGGCCTGTGATGAGATTCTATGGATAACCATCTCATATATAGGTCGCTGCCTAAGCCAGAGGTGGGGAACCTTTAGCCCTCCAGATGTTGCCAAACTGCAACACCCATCATCCCTGGCCTTTGGTTTCTTGGCCTGAGAAAATGGGTCTTGACAAAAGACCTATGGGTAAGATCTTGTTGCGGGGAAGAAGTTTGTTCTTGTTAGAAAGAAATGATCTGGCGTTGTCTGGAGTGGGGGTGCCTTAAGGTCAAAGCTGGGGCTTGCTAACTGGAACCATTGGTGACCTGTGGGAATGCATGTCTGCCATGGCCCTGGAAGGTTCCATCTGTGGAGGGATTTACAGTTGCTTCCCCTAGGAGAGTTCCTGGGAGTTTGAGTGATCGCCATTTAATAAAGTGATTATTTCAGCTTGCCTAAAAATGAAACTAAGTTAGAATGCAACTAAGAGATAGGAACAGGGAAGTTGCAAAAGATCTAAATCAAATATGACTTCATAGGGAAACTTGGTGGGATGACTCCCATGATTGGAATATAGCCATTCAAGGATATAAACTCTACAGAAAGAATAGGAGCAACAGAAAAGGAGGGGGAGTAGCATTATACGTCAAAGACAAATACACCTCTATGGAAATCCAAGAGAGCGAACAAAGTGGTCCAGTAGAGACCATTTGGGTAAAAATAAATGGAGAAACAAATAAAACCGACATGGTAGTAGGTGTCTACTACAGACCCCCTGGCCAAGAAGAGGTGGTAGACGAGGCCTTTCTCAAACAAATCTCTGAAATCTCAAGGAGGCAAGAAGTAGTAGTGATGGGGGACTTCAACTACCCGGATATCTGCTGGGAGACAAACTCTGCGAAGCACAAAGCCTCCAACAAATTCCTGATGGGCCTTGCTGATAATTTCCTCTTTCAAAAAGTAGAAGGAACAAGGGGATCGGCAATCCTGGACCTGATCTTAACTAACACGGACGAATTGGTCACGGGAATTAAAGCAGTCGGTACCTTGGGGGAAAGTGACCACGTAATGCTGGAATTCGTGGTTCTGGGGAAAGCCAAAGAAGAATATAGTCAAACATGGACCTTGGATTTCAGGAAAGCCGATTTTAGCAAGCTCAGGGAAATGATGGGTAGGATCCCGTGGCTAGATAGACTAAAGAAAAAAGGAGCCCAAGAAGCGTGGGAGTTCATGAAGAACGTATTACAAAAAGCGCAATCGCAAACAATTCCAAAGAGGAAGAAAAATGGAAGACATCGGAAAAAGCCAATGTGGCTACACGGAAGACTGGTGGAGGAGGTAAAAGTAAAAAAGAGCATGTATAAAGAATGGAAGGAAGGACGCATCACCAAGGAAGAGTACCGACGAGCGGCTCGGGCTTGCAGGAATAGCGTAAGGAAAGCTAAAACCCAGAATGAGCTGAGGCTGGCGAGGGAAGCGAGGAACAACAAAAAGGGGTTTTTCAGATATGTTCGAAGCAAGAGAAAGACCAAGCAAATGGTGGGACTGCTGCTCAATGAAGATGGCAAAATGTTGACAGATAACGAGGAAAAAGCAGAACTGCTCAACGCCTATTTTGCCTCCGTTTTCTCCCAAAAAGGGAACAGTGTGCAACCTTGCATCGGTAGCAATCTCAGTAAGGGGTCGGGATTGCAGTTCAAGATTGATAAGGAGATAGTCAGGAAATACCTAGTTAACCTAAATGAGTTCAAATCTCCAGGGCCTGATGAACTCTATCCCAGAGTATTGAAGGAACTTGCGGATGTACTCTCGGAACCTCTTGCCATCATCTTTGAGAAATCCTGGAGAACGGGAGAGGTGCCGGAGGATTGGAGACGGGCAAACGTCGTCCCACTCTTTAAAAAGGGTAAAAAAGAAGATCCGGGGAATTACAGGCCGGTCAGTCTGACTTCAATACCGGGAAAGATATGAGAACGGATAATAAAAGAGTCCATTGGCAACTATCTAGATGACAATGCTGTGATTAGTAGGAGCCAGCATGGGTTTGTCAAGAAAAAATCCTGTCAAACTAATCTCATCTCTTTTTTTGATCGGGTCACTAGCTTAGTAGATGGTGGAAATGCTGTAGATGTCATCTATCTAGATTTCAGCAAGGCATTTGACAAAGTCCCCCACGACCTTTTGATTAGCAAACTCATCAAATGCGGACTACATGGAAATACTGTCAGGTGGATTCACAACTGGTTGGAAAGCCGTACTCAAAGAGTGGTCGTCGGTGGCTCTGCTTCGGACTGGAAGGAGGTCTCGAGTGGAGTGCCACAGGGTTCTGTCCTGGGGCCGATACTCTTCAACATTTTTATCAATGACTTAGATGATGGAGTGGAGGGAAGCCTTATGAAGTTTGCGGATGATACGAAACTGGGAGGGATAGCTAACACAATGGAAGACAGGAATAAAATCCAAAGGGACCTGGATAGACTAGAAAATTGGGCTGAAATTAATAAAATGACATTCAATAAAGACAAATGCAGGATTCTGCATTTAGGCCACAAAAACAAAATGCACAGGTACAGGATGGGAAATACCCGGCTTAGCAGTAGTGCGTGTGAGAAGGACCTTGGAATTGTAGTGGATCGCAAGTTGAACATGACCCAGCAGTGTGATGCTGCGGCAAAAAAGGCAAACACGGTTTTGGGATGCATAAACAGAGCTATAGTTTCCAGATCAAGGGAAGTAATAGTCCCACTATATTCTGCATTGGTCAGGCCTCATCTGGAATACTGCGTTCAGTTCTGGGCGCCTCATTTTAAGAAAGATATAGACAAGTTAGAGCGGGTTCAGAAGAGGGCAACGAGGATGATAGCCGGTATGGAGAACAAGTCTTATGAGGAAAGGTTGAAGGAACTTGGCATGTTCAGTCTGGTGAAGAGAAGGCTGAGGGGTGACATGATTGCACTCTTTAAGTACCTGAAGGGCTGTCACATAGAGGAGGGTACAGATTTGCTCTCTGCTGCCCCAGAGGGTAGGACTAGGTCTAATGGTTTTAAGTTGCAGGAGCGTAGATTCAGACTGGACGTTAGAAGGAACTTCTTGACAGTAAGGGCAGTTCAGCAATGGAACCGACTGCCTAGGGAGGTGGTGGGATCCCCTTCGCTGGATGTCTTCAAGCAGAGGCTGGACAGCTATCTGCGGGAGATGCTCTAGCTGTGGATTTCCTGCTGTGAGCAGGGGGTTGGACTCGATGGCCTACAAGGCCCCTTCCAACTCTATGATTCTATGATTCTAAAGCCTGCTCTTTAGAGATGCTTGGTTTAAATGCAGACATCAGATCATGGTTATGTTAGGTGGATTGGGAAAAGGGAAGAGTGGGTCTGAATAAATATTTCACATCTCTGGTTGTAAACAACCCACCGGGTAGGAGATCTTAGGATGAAGTGATTGAACTGCCCAATATGGGAAGATAGGCAGGCAACCACCTGGCACATGGATAGGGCAGGGTCTAAAGACGTAATAGGAACCACCCAGAATAGGTCAGAAGGTGTATGATACTGTTAAATATGGTAATAACGTATGCTTTTGGGTTGGCTTCCGCTTGGCTTCTTTGAGGTTCTTGGTAACCTCTCTCCCAATGATCATTGGTCTATGTGTCTTTCAGTAAACTCTGTCCTTTGGAGCGCAATAAATTGACTGGAAAATTTTCCTTCTACACATCTTCAAAGCCTTCTTAGGATTCATCTTAGTTGCTATGAGGTTTATTAGGAAGCGAGCCTCATTCTTTCTTTTGGTGCCCCAAACCCTTCCCGACCCTTTTGCAACACCTTGTGTGCTGCCGTGTTCCTTTGTTCCAGGTGGGGTCGATGCCGCTGTCCTCTGTTTGGTAAGTATTGGAGCTAGGAGCAGTTAGCTTGTTTGTTTTCATTCTGTTTTACAATTCCCAAATGATGTTTTCTAACTATATCTCTTATTGGTGCTCTGGGTATCTTTTATGCTGCTGTTTGTAATTATGTTAATAAAGCTACCTCATATTTGCTGGAGTGTGTTCCTTTAGGTTTCAGCCATGGTACTAAATCCAGAGCCTTGACCATCTTGGCTAATTGCTACTGAGTGATTTCTTTGGGGCTCCAGACAACAGACTGGCTCCCATGGAATCCCAGCGATGCCCGCTTTTAAGGTTTGGGAGTCTCCTGTCCTGTCCTGGAGGACATAAGGAATGGTGGCAGCATGCTACCTTGCAGGGTTGGTTTTCACACCCTGATAAGTTGGCAACTGCTTTTTAACTACAAGAGTTGGTTCTCAGGGTTTGAGGATCCAGTGATCTTGACAGATGGGAGTTGCCGTTCAGAAAGATCTGGAGGGCCAAAGATCCCCCCAACTTGCTCTAAAGTCCTTTCTGCTACAGCATGCTTCCAAAGACAAATCTGAATCAATTAAACATATCATTTATATGAAAATGGAAATGGACTGCCTTCAAGTCGATCCCGACTTATGGCTACCCTATGAATAGGGATTTCATGGTAAGCGGTATTCAGAGGGGGTTTACCATTGCCTTCCTCTGAGGCTAGTCCTCCCCAGCTGCCTAGGGCCTGCTCAGCTTGCCCCAGCTGCACAAGCCAGCCCCTTCCTTGTCCGCAACAGCCAGCTGGGGGGCAACTGGGCTCCTTGGGACTGTGCAGCTTGCCCACGGCTGCCCAGGTGGCAGGGCACGTCACCCCTGAGCCACTCCCTGTGGGGTGATCTTTAGCTGGCCCTTGACGCCCAGGAGACTCGAGCGAGGATTTCAGCTCACAGACTCTGCACTCCCAGCCAGGCTCTCCTCCCCACTGGGCTGTACCAGCGGTATCAGTTATATAAATGCGTCTAATTTTCAGTTCTGCTTCCACGGTGGCGTTGCCGAGTGCCAAGCTGCAGGGGGCGGCACAGCGTCGGGGAAAGAGAGAGAAAGGTTATTTTTGACTATCGTGAAAGTTTCTTACTAGCCTGGCTCTGTAACTTTGATTTCCGGGTTCCAACTGCCAAAGAAAACCTTCTCGATGACGGGAGGAGTGGTTCTAAAAACCTTTCTGAATTTGGGAGAGTCTGATATGCTCTTTTTCTGCAGAGTAAGGGGGGAAAGACACACACGCTGCTAAGAAAACCTTTACGACAGTGTTCCTTTGTGCTGTCAAACCCCCTCCTTATCCAAAGAAAATAGGAACTACAGAGAAGACACATTTCTGGACTTTTCTTCCGACAGCTGGAACCGCAGAGCTGGGCAGGCAAGCACCCTTTTCTTCAGAGAGAGCTTGGTAAGTAAAAGTAACAGAGAGGCACTCTGCCGAGATTTCATACAAGATGGAATTTTTGACATAGAAATCACTTCCTTGTAGAAAATGGCAACCAAGCTACAAGATCAGCACTCAGCAGCACCTGGTACCCTTGGGCAGTTGCTGGGCCCCCGGCATTTGGGAAGGTCCCATCGGCACCAATTCCTGCCCTGGGCTCCCTAAGCTGTGGGGCTGGGGCTATGCGCCACCACTAGAGAGCCAGTGTGGTGTAGTGGTTAGAGTGTTGGACTGGGGTCTGGGAGACTGAGGTTTAAATCTCCACTCAGCCATGAAGTTCACCTTGGGCCAGTCAGAGTCTGACCTACCTTACTGGGTTGTTATGAGGATAATTGGGAAAGAGGAGAACCATGTGTGCCACCTTGAGCTGCCTGGAAGAAAGATGAGATGTACATGTAATAATAAATAAATCCCCACAATGCTTCACATGTGGTGTTGCTCTGGGCAATTTAAAAAGGGGCCCCCAATGCGGGGGCTGCCATTTTAAATTTCTCACAGCACTACAATGGGGAGGGGGCATTGTGGTGGCTTGCAGGTGCCTGTTGTTGCCACTGGGATAAGCTTGCGGCCAGGGGCCCAACAGTGCAGGAAGGTCAGGGCCCACCAGAGGACCCTTACCCAATGGCCCCCTGTGTGCATGAGGGATGCCTGCGTGACCATTTTGCATGTGTGTGTTTGTGGAATGGGAAGCCGCTGACAAGGCCAAGAACTCCTCAGCTGACATAGCATACTGGCTAACAGAGAGCTACAAAACAGAGAGTCCTGGGTTCAAATCTTAACTCCGCCATGAACTCTGTAGCTGGTTTGAGGCCACCCTCGCTCTCTCTTGCTTCTGTATATAAAGGATCAAAGTCCAGATAAGACTGAGGCACTGTAAGGGGTTGGTTCCCTAGCCTGGATGGAGGGGTTGTGGCCTGCTCTTGATGGGGTTACGCTCCCTCCGAAGAAGCAGGTGGGTGGCTTAGGAATGCATCTGGATCCACTACTGTTGCCTGAGGCTCAAGCGGCCTCAGTGGTGAGGAGTGCCTTCCATCAGCTTTGCTACAACCCTATCTGGACAGCAATAGCCTGACTTCTGCCGTCTATGCTCTGGTAACCTCTAATTTAGATTACTGTAATGTGTTATACAAGAGAGGCAGTATGGTGTAGTGGATAAGGTGGTGGACTACAACCTGGGAGACCAGGGTTCAAATCCCCACACAGCCATGAAGCTCCCTGGGTGACCTTGGGCCGGTCACTGCCTCTCAGCCTCTAGAGGCAATGGTAAACCACCTCTGAATACTGCATCCTATGAAAACCTTATTTGTAGGGTCGCCATAAGTCAGGATTGAAGGCACAACTGCACTGACTAACGTTTAGTCTCCGGGCTCAACTCAAAGTGCTGGTTTTGACCTATAAAGCCTTATCTGACTCAGGACCTAATCCCTCAAGGACTGCCTTTCCCTATATGTACCAGCCTGGCATCAGAGGCCTTTCTTTGTGTGCCCCTCCAAAGGAGGTGTGGAGAGTGGCAATATGAGAGTGGCCCTTCTCGGTGGTGGCCCCATTTGTGGAATGCTCTCCCCAGGGAGGTACACCTGGCGCCATCATCATTCATCTTTAGGCACCAGGCAAAAACATTGCTCTTCTCCCAGGCACTTGGTTCTTAACTTAGGAAGGCTTTTGGAGGGCTTCTGTTGTGTAGTCTTCCTAAGGGTTGCTCCACCTCCTTATGTACTGTTTTGTTTTCAAGTTTTTATTTGTTTTAAAAAATATATTTTATTTTTTATTAACTAAGTCAATTCGTGTGTGCATATGTGTGTAGAAAAAGCAACTAACACATTTAATAAATAAATATAAATAAATAAATAAATACTGGCCAATCGTACAACCTTACTGTATGGCAGTTTTCACCAACCTGGTGCTTTCCAGAAGATCTGAACTACAACTCCCATCATCAACCTGATGAAGGCTGTGGATTATATCTGGGAAGCATGTTGCGTATTTCCTCACAAGTGAGTCCCACTGTGCTCAGTGGGCCTTTCCTCCTAGTAAGAGTGCTTAGGATTGCCGCACAAATATTATTATAATTATTTCAAGACATTTTGGGGCAGCGACAAAAGCTGCCATGTTTGGGAGGAGATAAGCAGCCCATTGGATAGACCCAATTGTAAAGAGAAAGAAGTAATGAAATGACAAGACATTTTTCAATGGCTGATGTGCATTTCCAGTCTATGTTAGTGAGAGTGCTCAGGTGGCACCTCTTAGTCCAGGTTAATTTGCAATGTGAGAGAAGTTACGGAATCTGAAAATGGAAATATTCATAAGAAGGAATAACCATCTTTGTTATTACATCTTCCTTCTTACATTGTCACATTAGAAATGTGGTGTTGGAGCTTTGGACATACCATGGACTGCGAAAAAGACAAATAACTGGGTATTAGAACAAATTAAACCAGAACTGTCACCAGAAGCTAAAATGATGAACCTGAGGTTATCATACTTTGGACACATCATGAGAAGACACAATTCACTAGAAAAGACAATAATGCTGGGGAAAACAGAAGGGAGTAGAAAAAGAGGAAGGCCAAACAAGAGATGGATTGATTCCATAAAGGACGCCACAAACCTGAACTTACAAGATCTGAACAGGGTGGTTTATGGCTGCTCTTGGAGGTTCATAGGGTCGCCATAAGTTGTAATCGACTTGAAGGCATATAATAACAACAACAACATTGTCACGTATATTACAAGTTGAAATCCAAGAAATTACAACAGCTGTACCATAGTTCTGGCACTGACAGAAATAGTATCCCGGTCGACTCTCAGTCATTTAATGTAAAAACAACAAAAGTGAGTCTGGTGGTACTTGAAGGCTAACGAAAGGTATGATAGCATCAGCATTCATGGATCACAGTCCCCTTCATCAAATGCAGGAAGAGTAATCCTGAATTGGCAAGCACATATATCGGGGTGAATCAGGCCCTCCAGGCTCTCTATCTGGCCCTCAGGACTTCCCAGGCCAGACTTTTCACTTGCCCTCTGCTCTGTATTCTTCCTTTTGCCTCCTTGGATGCGTCCTTGAAGTGTGCTTGCCTGGAGAAAGGCATGTAGAAACCTCTTAACTTTTTTGGCTATTTTGAGACTCTTTTGGTTCAGGTGTCCTACCCCTGCAGTAAAGAGCAAAGAAGAAAATTGTAAAGATAGTCTTTCATTCCATTAATTTATTTATTTATAGCATTTGTATACTGCCCCATAGCCGAAGCTCTCTGGGCAGTTTACAACAATTAAAAACATTAAAAACAAATATACAAATTTAAAAAACACATTTTTAAAAAGCCATTTAAAAACACATGCTAACTAATGCCTGGGAGAAGAGGAAATGTCTATGAACGTCAAGTGCTCTGTTCTCTTGCACTTCCTACTACAGCTCTCCAAAAAGGTGCTTTTACTGTCGTTTACCCCTCACAGAGCTAAACTTCCCAGCACCCTTAACAAACTACAGTTCCCAGGATTCTTGGGGGTGGGCCGTGCTTGAGAAATGTGCTTGAAATGTGTGCGTGCAAGCCTGTGCGTGTGGGCATTGCACACCCAGTGGTGGCATTATGAGTGCAAGTGCGAGGCGTGTAAAAAAAAAGGTGGTTTTTACTCAGTCCAGCGGGCTCCGTTCCGTTCCAAGCGGAGCCGCATTTCTATTACAGGGCTTGCCGTGGAAGGCTGCGGCGGGCTGGGGCGCGCTCAGCCCGATGCGCCTGACTGCGGGTCGGCGAATTTAGCGCCGCTCCCTTAGTCCCTCCCCGCTGTTCTCTACGGCGCTTCCTCCGCGGAGCCAAAGGGGGCGGGGCCTCCTCCCTCTCCATTGTCCGCTCCTCACCCCGCTTTGTTTGCGGCTCGCCTGCGGTGGCGGAGTTTGTCCCCGCTCCCTGGGTCGCCCTCCGCTCTTGGCCGCCGCGGCGACGATGCCTCAAGATGGCGGAGGCGGCCGAGCTGAAGGTACCGGGGGGGGCACCGGAGGGGGGCTGAGAGACCCCCCAGACACACACCCCGAAGGCGGGAGGCTCGGAGGGAGCCTCTGCTGTGGGGGGCGGGGAAAGGGGGTGGGGTGGAGTTGGTAAGAAAATGGGGGGAGATACCTGGGGGGGTAAAATCGGGGGGGGGGTCGGCAGAGGTAGAGGAGCCCTTGAGTAAACCAGGAGAGAGGGGGGATCGTGAGAATGTAGTGGGGGTAAGGATGGGGGTGGGGCGTGAGCAGCTGTGGGGATGCGGAGGGGGGAGGGAGGTTGGGGGAGGGGTGGGGGGCCGTGGGGGGGTTAAAGAGAGATGTGCTTTTCAGAGAAGCAGGAGATGATGCTGGGGGGGCTGGAACTCGCTTTTGGGGTGGGGGTGTTTGGGTGCAGTGGGGAGGGGGGAGGTGAAGGTGGGGGGGTATGGATGCAGGTGAAAGAGGAGGTAGAGGAAGGTTTTTGGGGGGGGTAGAAAGCAGAGGTAAATTGGAAGCAGTTTCAGGCTGAGTTGTGGGGAGGAGAAGAATCATAGACTAGTACAGTTGGAAGGGGCCTTTAAGGTCATCGAGTCCTGCTCCCTGGTTGGGGGAAATCTGTGTAGTAAAAAGAAATCTTGGGTGGTGGTGAAGGAATCCTGGGAGGGAAGGGGGTGACATACCTGGGAGTGATGTGAGGGCAAGGTAGGGGCCTTAGGGAAGCTGGGGGGCTGAGGGGAGTTTTGTGCAGTGAAAAGCAGATATGGAGGTGGGGGGATGCCACGTCGGGAGGGAGGGAGGGGTGGTCTCTGAGGTTTTGGGAGGGGGGCAGGAGTGTATGTGGGGGAGGTAAGCATCCAGATGTTTGGAGTGTCCTTGGAAAGGGGTTTGGGTGGCGGACAGAGCAGGGGAGTTGGGGGGCAGAAAGAAGGTGGGCTAAGCAGGGGAAGTTTAATGGGGAATTGGGGGCGGGGAGAGGTTTAGCTAGAGGATGGAGGAGTTGAGGGTCCAGCAGCATCAGCATCTGAAGGGCCACAGGTCAGTAGCCCCGAATGTAGGGTGCCAGATATACATGGGAGGGCAAGTGGGTGCGGCCGAGGGCTTAACACATGAGTTCAGCATTGGGGCCAGCATGGCTCCTGGGAGGGGTAGGTGAATGGAGGCCCCATACTTCTGAGGCTGGAATGAGGGAGCTTGTGGGAATGGAGCTGAGGGAAATCCAGTAAGGAGAGTAGAGAGAGGGAGTCTTGGGGTGCGATATGGGGCGGGAAGAGGGGCTTGACTAGGGAAAATAGGGGGAACAATTGAGAGAGCTAATTTATTAGGGACTCATGGAGGCTCAAGGGTAGGAGAGCCTGAGTGGGGCAGGGGCTTGATTTGAATTCTTGTTCATGGGGTGGGGTTCTGTAATCATTTGTGTGTTGGGTTTATATACTGCTGTGCAGTAAAGCTTTCTGAACGGAGTGTTTCTGGGCATACACAGAGTGCTTTCCCTCATAACCTGGGGACTACCAGCTGCCTAACTCCATACATCAGGAGGGCAAAGAGCGGAACTCCAAGGCAGGTTGAAGGAGCGCACCTTTCCATTTAGGGACGCTTGACTCGAGTTGTGGGCATACATCTCTCCGGGGTGGGGGTAAGAGGAGAGACATAGTGGGGGGTGGGGGGGATGGTAGCTGTGGTGGCTGCTGATAATGGTGGGAAAATATTGCCAGGCATTTTGGGTGCAGAGTCTTCTTTGGAGTGCTGTAGATCAGTTCTGGTGTTAGAAACGCTGCCTGTGTGTATTGAATGGGAGCATGGGGGTGTTGTAGTTTATGTGATATGATTCCATGGCTGGAGGATTTGGGAGGGGTTGATCTCCTGTATATATATATTTTCTTTCTCTCTTTCCTATCTTTAGGAATCAGAGTGTAACCACCAGACCTCAGAATATGCAATTGGCCCTGGTAACTAATGAATTCTGAAACCAATTTGGGGGCCTTGGGGGCAGCTTAATATTCTTCCCCCTACAGGTTCCTAGCTGGCTTTGGCTGGGAAGAGTTCTTGAGTTATTTACAGAACCTTTAGGACTTTTCAACGTTGGTCTCAAGGTTGCTGGGAAATCTAGGTCTTGAAGCTGCAGTGGAGAGTTGTGAGGTCTTCATGTTTAATCTTATTTTGGCAAGCATGTTAATAATCAAAATGTGGTGTTCATAATAACAATAGCCTAACAACAGGGAGGCGTTTGCTTATCTGTGATCTTTGGCCAAGGGGCCATGGTGTCAAGGAGTGACCAAGGCTTCACTGTAGCTGTCTTGGCGGAGGGAAAACCTCCTTGCTGCTCATGTGGGGCCTTCAGCCAGGTGTGGCTGCACATTGTTTAATGACAAGGGAGCTTTGTCTGGTGGTCTCTGAAAGTATTTAAGAATTGCAAATACATGTTATGGGCCTTTCTTGTGTGCAGTCTCTGGATTGACTGGGAGTCAGGCTCTGCACAAGTATAGACCTAAATGCTTTTTTGCACAGGCAGCACTTGCTAAGTCCTAATTTGCACTAACAACAGATGATGTGGTTGAAACAGCTTCTCGAATGGACCACTTTGGGCTGTGTGTGGGGTGGGGGATTCACATGATGGAATGCTCCTCTATACAAAATAAAATTCCTGCACCTAGAAAGCTACTGCATCAGGGAGAAGGCTAGCCTACAGCTCCTCTCTTTGCTGTTAGCTTTCTAACTGCACATAATCTTTTTTAAAAAGTAACTTGTATGCAATTCCCATTCCTACAAGCCAGATTAGTATAATCAAGGAGGAATTTACCCTTCTACTTGCTGTTTGTGTGATCTAGGCCGGTCTACCCACATTGGCATGTTGCAGACAAGAATGTTGATGAGAACATTGACGTTTTAGTTGTAACACACTCCAAATTGGTTGTGCGATGAAGTTTGGGTGAGAGACGTTTTAAATAAAATATTTCCTGTGACTGCCATGAATGGCTATGTAGGAACACATAGAGCTAGACTGGGCATCTTGGGTGGTAAGTCTAATGTATGAATGCTGCTGAGAGACTGTAAGGAATCTTGGAAAGGTCTCAAGAATCATTAGCACGTACACACATTCTCTCACTCTCTCAGACAGGCAATCCAGACCATACTCTGGTTGATTGGTTAAGGAAGATGCAGTTAAATAACAGGCAAATCTTTTGAAAACATTAGCTTTATTAGAACAAGAAAAGAAAAAAGATACTTCAGCTACCAGCAGGGTTGGTACTAAAAACAAATTTAGTAGTTATTTATTTATTAAATTTATATCATGGCCTTCCTCCCAAAAGGAGCCCAAGGCAGCAAGCAGGCGATTAAAAAAACTATAAAACATCTTAAAAACCAAAACATCTTTTAAAAACATCTGTAAAAAGAAAACGTCTTAAAGAAAATCTTTAAAATGGTCTTTAAAAACAATACCAGCACAGGTGCAAATTAGTGTGCTGTTAACTGCAAAACCATGAAATCAACATTTTGAAAAACATAAAGAATGGTTAGAAGTTATAATGTTAAGTGAGATTTCTACAAACGTGAACAGGTTCATTGAACAGTTCCTTCTCTTTGACGTTTATCCTGGAGTAACAAGGTCAGTCCCTGGTTGCAATTTGCTTAAAAGGGAGAAATCAAGCAAGAGATGAAACACAGTAACAGCAACTATCAAAAGAACAAAAGTTAGGTTTTAAAGGCTAAGTTCGCAGCAGCAGGCCAGTTTTTAATCATCAGCACTATGGAAGACTTGACCAGGGTCAAATAATAGTTGTTCAAGTGCTGACCCTAGTGCCATCAGCAGGGACTGAGTTGCAATAAGAAAAGATACCTGTATACCAAATAGCTTCAGTCACGCTGCAGGGTATTTCATGCCCAGAATATCTTCAGGGTCAGGGACTAGCTGTCCTTGAAAGAAAGTTATGAAACAAAATGTGCAGATATTCCAAGTGATTTCTGTGAAATGAGCCAGCCTGGCCTTTCCATGTTTTTAGCCAGCGGGTGAAGTCAGAGCTGTGATAAATGAGTGAGTTGGTTGGACACCAGGTGAGAGGAATTCCTGAGGTCATAAAAGAGCTGCTGTTTTCCCATCCCTCTTGGTGCACTTTTACTACTTCTGTTACATTTTCTAGCCTTGGGATCTCTGTAGTTTACTTTTTTTTTCATAGCAGCTAGGATACATATTTCCTGTGGTGGCTTTGTCTGAGCTCAAATACTGCCTAGGAGTTATTTTCTGCAAATACTCTGAAACGGTAAATCTCGGTGGATGTGAAATAATTCCCCTCCCCCCATGGCAAATGCAGAATGTGAAAACTTTGCAGAGAGACTTAGGCACGTCTCCTGATGTGTGGGAGCTAAGGACTAGACATGCACCACGAATTCAATGTGTAGATGCGTTGATTTATATAAATTTATAAAAGTATACATACAGTTACAGTACAATGGTATACATATCTACATAGAAGTAAGTCTCTTTGTGTTTAATGGGGCTTACTCCCAGGTAAGTGGATGTAGGATTGCAGCCTAGGCTTTTGTTTAGTGTTGGGAAAGCAGGGTTCTTGTACCTTTAACAGTTGTGTGACAGGCAGAAATTAAACAGGTTAAGCCTTTTCTAGTATGGAAATACAGTTATGGGAAAAGCTTTGCCTGTTCAGTCAGTCAAACGTTTTATTACATGTGTGGTCACTGATTCATTTTTGGGCCCTCCAGTCCGTCTTCAAAAGAGGACACAAAGTTGCTTTTGACGCAAAGCACATGCAAATATTATGCAAATCTGTGTTGTCTTCTGTGAATGGGTTGAGGGCCCAATCTATCTACAGTGTGCTGGGCCCGTAAAACCCTGTCGGCACTACTCCCTGAAAAGATCCAGTTTTGAAATGTGGAAGAGAGAGAACAGTGGGCACATCTGTACATTTCAGCGAATGTCGTGGGCGTTATCCCCTTTGGTCATGTCTGTCCGCCCACCCCCAGGATGAAAGAGAGAGAGAGAGA
Organism: Rhineura floridana; assembly: GCF_030035675.1. Lineage (NCBI taxonomy): Eukaryota > Metazoa > Chordata > Lepidosauria > Squamata > Rhineuridae > Rhineura > Rhineura floridana. The sequence goes on from NC_084501.1 coordinate 2,911,985, forward strand.
GAGAGCGCACAGACACAGACACTTAACTTTTCAAAGGGATGTGGGTGAAAGTCTACCAGAGCTTGGAAAAGTTACTTTTTTGAACTACAACTCCCATCAGCCCCAGCCAGCATGGCGCTGGCTGGGGCTGATGGGAGTTGTAGTTCAGAAAAGTAACTTTTCCAAGCTCTGATTAAATTGAGCCTTGAAAAGTACCGAGAGCTGAAAGAGGAAGTGGGCAGGAGTGTCGCTTTTCCAAATCCCGCCTTCGGCCTTACGTACTTTTCAAGAGAGAAAAAGGCAACTATCCTCACCAACTCATAATAATAATAATAATAATAAAATTCTATTTGTTAGTCGCCTATCTGTCCGACTTAACAGACACTCTAGGCGACTTACATAGAATAAAATATACAATATACAATCAACACATTCAGCAATTCAATCTAACACCAAAAACAATAATTAAAACATCAAGAAAAACTAATCCCCCCAACGTTCTTAAAGGCCTGCCTGAATAGCCAGGTCTTCAAAGCTCGACGGAAACTCATCAGGGAGGAGGCATGTCAGAGATCGTAAGGGAGTGAATTCCAGAGGGTGGGGGCCACAACCGAGAACGCTCTCTCTCTGGTCTGCACCAGCCTAGCTGTTTTGACTGGTGGGACCGAGAGGAGGTCCTGTGTGGCTGATCTTGTAGGGCGGCATAATTGATGATACTGGAGGCGGTCCTTCAGATACACTGGGCCGAAACCGTATAGGGTTTTAAAGGTCAACACCAACACCTTGAATTGGGCCCGGTAAACCACTGGTAGCCAGTGTAGATCTATCAACACCGGGGTGATGTGATCCCGGTGGCGGCTCTGCTTAATCAAGCATGCCGCCGCATTCTGTACCAGCTGCAGTTTCCGGACCGTTTTCAAGGGTAACCCCACATAGAGCGCATTACAATAGTCTAAGCGAGAGGAGACCAGGGCATGTATCACTCGTGGGAGCAGATGTACAGGAAGGTAGGGTCGCAGCCTTTGTATCAGATGAAGTTGATACCTTGCTGCCCGGCTCACTGCCGAAACCTGAGCCTCCATGGACAGCTGGGAGTCAAGAATGACCCCTAGGCTACGGACCTGGTCCTTTAGGGGTAATCTTACCCCATTAAGTATCAAGTCGATGTCTCCCAACCCTCTCTTGTCACCCACGAGCAACACCTTGGTCTTGTTGGGGTTCAGCTTCAGCCTATTTTCGCCCATCCATCTACTCCAGGCACTTGGACATGGTCTGCACAGCCAACTCTGGTGAAGATTTAAATGAGAGGTAGAGCTGAGTGTCATCCGCATATTGGTGACACTGCAGCCCAAAACTCCTGATGATGGCTCCCAGCGGCTTCACATAGATGTTAAATAGCATGGGGAAGAGGATAGAACCCTGTGGTACTCCACAGTTCAGAGGCCAAGGGTCTGAAACCTCATCCCCCAATGCCACACATTGGTACCTGCCTGAGAGATAGGAATGGAACCACTGTAAAACAGTGCCCCCCATACCCAATCCCTCAAGGCGATTTAACAAGATACCGTGGTCAACGGTATCAAAAGCCGCTGAGAGATCCAGGAGGACGAGGAAGGTGTATTCACCCCTATCGAACGCCCTCCTCATATCATCTACCAGAGCGACCAAGGCTGTTTCAGTTCCATGTCCAGTCCTGAAGCCCGATTGGAAAGGATCTAAATAATCTGCTTCATCCAAGTGTGTTTGTAGTTGCTTGGCCACCACTCGCTCTATCACCTTGCCCAAGAATGGTAAGTTGGAGACTGGGTGAAAGTTGTTCAACTCTTGGGGATCCAAGGAGGACTTTTTCAAGATGGGCTTAATCACTGCCTCCTTGAGGGCTGATGGCATTGCACCCTCTTTCAAGGATGCATTTACCACTGCCTTGATCCCTTCGCCCAGTCTTTCTTTGCAGCTCATAATGAGCCATGAAGGGCAAGGATCCAGCAGACAGGTGGTTGGCTTCACAGTACAGAGCACCTTGTCCACTTCCTCAGTGAGAAGAGGCTGAAACCGATCCCAACAGACCGGAGTGCAACTGGCTGACTCTGGCCCACCTTCTGTATCCACGGCGTGTGGAATCATGCTCTTCAGGCGCTCGATTTTATCAGCAAAGTGTTTAGCAAATGTGTCACAGGAGGCTTTGGAATGCTCCATGGGTTCCTGAGCAACTGGACCGACCAGGCTTCGGACCACTTGGAACAACCTCCTGGGACAACACTCTGCCGACACAATAGAGGCAGCAAAGAATTGCCTAGCCGCAGGGTGGGGGCTCAGAGGCTATTGCTGCACATTGGTGATCTCTGGAGTAAGAGACCCCTTTAAGAACAGAAGAGACCCCTGCTGGAACAGACCAAAAGCCCTCTAGTCCAGTGTTCTGTTGCCATAGTGGCCAGACAGACACCCTGGGAAGCGCACAAGCATGACTTGAGCATTCGTACAGCCCATAGTAACCACTGAGAGCCTTATTCTCAACTGTCTCCCCTCCCCTTAAAGCCATGTGAAGTTGGTGACTGCCACTACACCTGTGTGCTGTGTGAAGGACTCTTCCTCTCCCCTACCAAAGCAGGCATTACCAGAGGAGACCTGGCTGGCAGGCAGGCAGGCCCCTCTGGGCTTCTTTGACCTTGTGCGGGCCTGCCGTTGTTTTATTTTAATGTACACCATTTGGGAATTGCTGAAGTACGGATTTGGGAGATGGGGTTCATCTTCACTCAACTCCCAGAGGCTTTGGGATTTTATCTGCATGTAATTTTTCCCTATCCAAGGCTTAGTTATCTCTTGGTTACCTTTGAGGTAATAACTGAAAATATGCTTATAAGCTTTAGGCTGCAGTCCTAGGCATACATGCCTACTAGGAAGTAAGTCCCATTAAACTCTGTGGGACTGGGAAATCCTGTAACAGGAAAAAATAAGAAGTGTGGGGTTGTTGTTTTTTTGGCAAATACATGTAAGTAGGAGGAGACAGCACAACTGCACAAACTCCCCTCTCCACCGGGTCCCCCCACCCTTAAATTTCTGTAGTGTTGTGTTACTTTGTGTAGCAAATTCACCAGGTTTTCAGACTGGAAGAGCCCCATCTGGCACAGGATGGACTCAACCAGCGGGCCTTGCATCGCCACCCTCACCCCTCCTTTTAAAGGATGGAATTTTCCAGGCCATTTTCCTGCCAACCCCCTTCTGCAAACAAGGCCTCAACCAAGACAGTTTGCTTAGAGGAAAGTAATTTTAAAGCACATGGGGTGGTGTGTGTCTTGTGTGTGTATGTGTACTGCATTTTCAAAGGCTGCTTTGGCCCACCCGTGGAGCCGGAGTTTTTTGCCCAGCTGGCCGCCTTGATGGCTTTCTTAATCTTTTTTCTCTCCCCTCTTTGAAGTCTGAAGGCGCCCTCCCAGCAAACGGAATCCCCCCTTGACTCTCTCTTTTCCGCTCCCATCAGTCCCTTTCCTGCGGTCCACTTTGTTTTTGTGTGTCCGTATTTCATTGGTTGAGGCCAGGAAGGATTTGGTTTCCCACTTTTAAGGAGGTCTGTCTAGTGGGCTGCAATGACCAGGATGGGGTTCCTTTGGAAAGAGAGGATGGATTTGTTTTTGAAGACCTTCCTTCAGCAGTTGTATGCTTGGGGCCAGCTTTGAGGATTTTCTGTATTTGGCAGCCAAAGATTACAAAGGATTCTCCCGAACTCTGAGGTTTGGCGATTAGGATAAATAACAGAGGCTAAGCATTCCCCCCCCTCTGTGTGTGTGTATGTGTTCAGGATTGCCAGAATTTGACATGCTTTGTCAGGGGCAAGGGGAGCAAAGGAGAGAATTTAGAGCTGGGGTGAGCACCGACGTGGCCTTCTGCATCTACCTTCTGCTCCTTCGCTGCTTTTCTCCAGCTTCTGAGTTCACCTAGGTTTGCTCTCATGTTTTCAATATAATCTTCAGAGCCATAAGGCTAGGAACTTGTCATTTGCTTTTAAAAAAAAAATGGGGAAGAATATTCTCAGGATTCAAGATTCTTTGTCCCAGGAAAGTGTCCTTGTTTGCACAGAGCCATTTTGGATCTGCCGGACTCTTAACTCAGCCTTGTTGCATGCATATTTTGACTTGGAACGTAGGAAGCTAGGACTATGGCCCTACCTAGCCCAGCGCAGCCTGCCCAAGGCTGAGTACCTGTGAGCCTCAGGTGTTGCTGGCTGACAAAGCTCATTGTTCCCGACCATTGGTCTTGTTGGTTGAGGCTGATGGGAGTTGGGAACCAAATAGCTTCTGGAGGGCTGCAGGTCCCTGGTCGACCCTGTCTGGCAAAAGGTCTCCCAGGGTGTCAGGAAAGGAGTGTTTCCTATCTGTATGCAGAGATGCTGGGGATTGGACCTGGACTCTTTGGATGCAAAGCTTATTGTAACATCAGAAGAACCTGCTGGATCAGGTCAGTGACCTATCTAGTTCAGCATCCCTGTCCTCACAGTGGCCAGCCAGATGCCTGTGGGAAGCCTGAAAGCAGGACCTGAATGCAACAGAACTATCCTCGCTTGGAATGCCAGTTGCTGGGAATCACCCAGCATGCTGTACCGTTGAACTACGGCCCATCCTTCAGAAGTAAGGAACAAAACACCCATAAGAACTTAGTGGAAGGGGCTTCTAAGCTTTTTCAGATGATGGGGAGCCCTGAAAATGCAGGGGTTCTTGGTCAAGCAGAGGCTTCCAGGTTCAGGGTCATGCAGAGTGTTTAGTTGAATATGTTTGAAGCCCCCTTCAGATATTCATGCTAGGTATGCAAAGATCTCTTGCAGAGGTGGGGGTGCTGGAGGTGGGGCTTGCACATGTGACTCAGCCGCCCTCTTCATGCGTTTGCTTTGAAAGACTGAAGAGAAAATATTTCTTACTCTGATCTGGGCATTATGTTGCTCCTAATGCAGCCCAAGACAGCTGGTATAGCACAGTGGGGAGGAGAGCCTGGCTTGGGAGTCCAGAGTCTGTGAGTTCAAATCCCCACTAGTGTCTCCTGGGCGTCAAGGGCCAGCTAAAGATCACCCCCACAGGGAGTGGCTCAGAGGTTACGTGCCCTGCCACCTGCGCAGCCGTGGGCAAGCTGCATAGTCTCAAGGAGCCCAGTTGCCCCCCAGCTGGCTGTTGCGGACAAGGAAGGGGCTGGCTTGTGCAGCTGGGGCAAGCTGAGCAGGCCCTAGCCAGCTGGGGAGGACTAGCCTCAGAGGGAGGCAATGGTAAACCCCTCCGAATACTGCTTACCATGAAATCCCTATTCATAGGGTCGCCATAAGTCGGGATCGACTTGAAGGCAGTCCATTTCCTTTTAATGCAGCCTAAGACTGCATGGGCTGTTTAGCAGCTGCATCACAGTGCTGGCTCATATTCATCTTGTGGTCAGTTAAGGCACCTGCAAGTGCTGTTGCTGCCAATCCATGTCTCTCCAATCCTGCATTTGTGCTTTTGATTTTTTGCACCTGATGGCAGGACTTTACATTTATCAGTGTTGCCCAGTGTTCCAGCCTGTCAGGATAATTTTGAGTCTTGCTTCTGTGGTGTTAGCCTTTCCTCCCTGCTTCATGTCACCTGCAGATTTGCCCCCCTGCCTACATTTGTCCCAGCTGTTTATAAAAATGCTGAATACCCGAGTCCTGTGGCAACCTCTGGAAACTTTCCTCCAGGTTGATATAGACTCATTAATGAACCCTCATTGGGTACAGTTGTTCAACCAGTGGTTGAGCTGGTAGCATTGTCCAGCTCACATTTTACCATCTTGAACAAAAAGAGAAAAGTGTTTGCTTCTATTTGGAAGAAAGCAAAGTCTCACAGGACTTTTCTGACTTACCCTGTTTGCATCTTTATTTGGCTTTAATGTCAAACTTACCTTTACGTCAGTCAGTGATCCACATATTTCTCTGTTTTGTGTAATATAAATATTTCCATCAATAAAGGAGCTAATTCTTTACTGTGAATTGTATAAAATTCTACTGCAAGTCCATGAGGTCCTGGAGAGAAAGCTAGGATTCTACTTTAACCTTCTCTCTGACATGCTAGTTTTGTATGGGTCAGTTTGCATGGAATGCTAAGCCAAACCATAACAGTGCAAATGTGCAGGCTCTTTGATCCTCCTGTTGCTGTCATCTAAGCCGTGGTTGGCTGAGTGTGTCATCAGAACCTGGGCTCATACTTTGTCTCTTCCAGATAAACCATGAGCGGTAAGCCATAGGACTACACTTTGGCTACTGCTCATAGACATAGCATGGCTCTTCTCTTTACTGGCCTGAGCTCCACCCCATCTCACTAGGGTCTTCTGTGAGGCATCACCCCTTAGATCCTTGGCCCAGCCTGCTTTGGGCCTTGAGGGACCTGGCAGTCCTTCACCTGCAGCTTAGAAAGGGATTTGAACATATAAAGCTACCTTATGCCACGTCAGACTGGATTCATCCAGTCTGGGACTGTCTACTCCAAAGTGGGGAAGCTGTGGCCTTCCAGATGTTGTTGGACTACAGCTCCCATCAGTCCTAGCCAGCATGGCCATTGGTCAGGAATGATGGGAGTTGTAGTCTTAACAATATCTGCAGGGCCATATATTGCCCATCCCTGGTCCACTTGGGTTGGCAGCAACTCTCCAGGGTCTCTGACAGGGAAAGCTCTTATCCATTATCAGCTCCCTGTTCTTCAGCCTTGGGTCCCCAGGTGCTGTTAGACTACATCATCCTTGGCCATTGGCCAAGCTGGCTGGGGTTGATGGGTGGAAATAGAAATGGACTGCCTTCAAGTTGATCCCGACTTATGGCGGCCCTATGAATAGAGTTTTCATGTTAAGCAATATTCAGAGGGGGTTTACCATTGCCTTCCTCTGAGCCTGAGAGGCAGTGGCTGGCCCAAGGTCACTCAGTGAGCTTCATGGCTGTGTGGGGATTCGCCAGGTCATAGTCCAACACCTTAACCACTATGCCAGTCCAAAAACATCTGGGCTGAAGAACAGTGCTCTAGCTGGAGATATCGGGCTTCTCCATAGATTACCAAAGGAAGCTGTTCTATAACCAAGTCAGACAATAAGTCCATCTAGCTTAGCGTTGTCAGTGCTGACTGGCAGTGGGTCTTAGACAGGAGTCTCTTCCCCAACTGGAGACATCAGGGGTTGAACGTCTGTCTGCAAAGCAAATGTTTTACTACTGAGCACTCATTTCTCCATTGGAATCTGCTGTCTGCCAGGCTAGGCCACTTGTTCTCCGGCAGCGGCAGCGGCTCTGCAGGGTCTCAGCCAGACCAAAGGTCTGCCCTGTCATCTGCTGACTGATCCTTTTAGTTGGATTTGGAAGGGTTGTCCCTGGGGCCTTTGCACACAAAGCAGGTGCTCTGCAGTTGAACTCTGGTGGCCACCTTGGTGTGATCTAGACCAGAGGTTCCCAAAATGCTCCCCCCCACCTACCACTTGAAGATGGCCGAGTGTTTGGCTTTCTTGTTGTTCAAGTCGATTATGACTTATGGTGACCCTATGAATCAGCCACCTCCAACAGCATCTGTCGTGAACCACCCTGGTCAGGTCTGCGGCTTCCTTTATGGAATCAATCCATCTCTTGTTTGGCCTTCCTCTTTTTCTACTCCCTTCTGTTTTTCCCAGCTTTATTGTCTTTTCTAGTGAATCCTGCCTCTCACTTGTGGCTACCAGTAGACAGGATCGTCAGGTTTATTCTTACCCTTTACAGCACTAGCACCGATCTCAAAAGATCCCACTGCTAGGCAGCACCACCCGACACTCTGTAACCCTTTTAGCCAATAGACTGTGCCTAGTCTTTGCCTGGCTATCTCAATACCTTGTGTCTATGGGTATAGGTAATTCCCAACCCCCCCTGCAGCCTCTTGTCTCTGAAGCATACAGCCCTGGGTTTCTCTGTGGGACTGGATACACTTTCCTCCGATCCGCCGCTGCCACCATTCGATACAAACTGTTCAGCCTTGGTTACTTTGCTATTCCCCCTGGTTTGTGTTTCCCAGCTGAAGGAATCAGGCTTTTGTTTAACCAAGAAGTATTTATTTAGTATTAGAAATAACAAGATTACTTAAGGAATGTTTCACAAGCATACGGTTTCAACTATATTCTGTTATGTACTAGACTTCTTACTCAGAACTCCGACTCACTCTCAACAACAACACCAAACACCATCCACCTCTCTCCAACATCCACCTCCCAATTCACCACCTCCCTGATTCAACTGTCATTCTTCCATTTATACCCCCAGCCATTCAAACGCTCAGCCAATCATCCAGCATTCTACTGCTCATGTACTCCCCCTCCTCTTTCACTCCACTTACCATATGTCTTCTATATAAACAGCACTTACCATATCTACAATATAAGCAGGAACATCACAGTGTCCAAAGTATGATAACCTCAATTTCATCATTTTAGCTTCTAGTGATAGTTCTGGTTTAATTTGTTCTAACACCCAATTATTTGTCTTTTTCGTAGTCCATGGTATCCGCAAAGCCCTCCTCGGCTCCAACACCACATTTCAAATGAGTTGATTTTTGTCTTGCCCACTTTTTCCCCTGTCCAACTTTCACCTCCATACATAGAGATCGGGAATACCATGGTCTGAATGATCCTGACTTTAGTGTTCAGTGATACATCTTTGCATGTGAGGACCTTTTCTAGTTCTCTCACAGCTGCCCTCCCCAGTCCTAGCCTGTTTCTGATTTCTTGACTATTGTCTCCATTTAGGTTAATGATCTTAAATTACTGATATTTCTCCTTTCAGTTTTCACACCTCCTTCATCTTGGTCCAATCCCACTTTCTGTATGATATGTTCTGCATATAGATTAAACAAATAGGGTGATAAAATACATCCCTGTCTCACACCCTTTCCCGTCAGTTTCTCCATATTCTGTCCTTACAGTAGCCTCTTGTGCAGAGTATAGGTAGCACATCAGGACAATCAGATGCTGTGGCACCCCCATTTCTTTTAAAGCAGCAATTGCAATTCCATAAAATTCAAATTGTAATGCAGTAAAATAAGAAATAGAAGCGATAAATGCACACTTAAAAATCAACATGAATATTCAGTCCGATGGATGTGCTGTGTCCCACCATCAACCGCAAATCCACAGACACGCTGCAGACCACCTGCATGAAGCTTGTGGACCACTGGTGGTCCACGGATTGCAGTTTGGGAATCTCTGATCTAGAACTTGGAGACATTAATGGCTAGCCTGCCCCAAGTCAGGTTTCCAAACATGACCTAATGCCTCTTGAATGTGCATTATGATGCACTCATGTCACCATTGCTGCCTCCTTGATGGTTTGGGATGGCTTAGGCTATAATTTAGTGTTACAGGAAGCAGGCAGCAACATTGGAGAGGCCAGCAGGGAGGCAAGGGTAACTAGAGACATTGCATTCCCAGGCATTTTGAAGCCACGGGGAAAACTGGGAAAAGTGTGTGTGTGGGGGAGGATTTTAGGAAAAAGTTATGTCACATGCAACACTTTTTTATTAATCCTAAACTTACAAAGTAGGGTTAAGAACGTGAAAAATATACATATATATATTCATTAATAGGCAAAGACCCTTGTGGTTTAAGAATGGACCTATAGCCAACAGATGTTTCTATAAAACTTTAAAAAGCAGGAAAATTGGGCAGCTATAGTGTATGCACCAGGGGAGCAGGAGACCTGACCTCCTATTTGAGATATTGTACTGCCCTACAAATTTGTCAAAATGCCAACACAATTTGGGTTGATCTGTCACATTCCAATCCACTTGCTGTGTAGCTTGGAAGAGTTTGGTAACATGTGCCTCTGAGCAGATGGTGAGTGGTGGCAACACCTGCCATCTCCAAAGATGAAGAATTACATTTTTGTATGTTTGTTGGTGTTCTTACTTTGCTTCTTTTCTGTGTTACTACTGTTTCTACAGAGAATCTAACCTAGAAAATTATATTTCTCTCATTCATCGTAGAAATCTGTCAAATTTAGTTTTATTAATTTCAAAGCTTTTTTTATTGGTCAGTGTCATATGATGGTGAAGACAGTCTTTTGTGTTTCAAACTGGAGGTTATGCTCTGTTTCTGTTTTGGGTGCATTAACAGTTGAATTTGAAACTGCAGTTTGATGTAAAATCAGACTGATTACAGTATGTTGCTACTTAAGCAATGACTCTAGCTGTTGGAAAAAACAAACTTGGCCTGCTCAAGATGCATGTTTTCAGCCCGCTATGCTTAAACTACTCCACTTCAGGAAAGGTGGACATGGTCAATTAAAAACATAGAGCACACCCAGAATTTTGCTTGAATATATTTCACCTTCCACTGTTTTATCTTGTGTAAACTGAGACACTCCTCATGTCCATTGGAAACTATTCTGCAGAAAAGTCAGTGCCATTATTCCACAATTCTTTTTGGAGCTTTTTTCGTGTTCCAGAGTGTTGCTGTACTTCACATATTCACAGAAACTCAAGCAAAAGAGAATTATTTACTATAGGAAACTTCACTAAAATTGCAAAGTAAATCAAACATATTTAAAGTGACTATTCAAACAATATCAGTTCGAGGACATGGACAAGGTGCTTGGACAGGTTCGTGCGACCACTTCGGTACTGGATCCTTGCCCCTCTTGGCTAATTAAAACTAGCAAGGAAGGAACAGTTGGCTGGGCCAAGGAAGTGATTAATGCCTCTTTACGAGAGGGAGTGGTCCCTGGCTGTCTGAAAGAGACGGCAGTGAGACCACTCCTGAAAAAACCTTCCTTGGACCCAGAGGATGTCAGCAGCTACAGACCAGTAGCCAATGTTCCGTTCCTGGGCAAGATCCTGGAACGTGTGGTTGCTGACCAGCTCCAGGCGCTATTGGATGAAACCGATTATCTAGATCCATTTCAATCGGGGTTCAGGCCTGGTTTTGGCACTGAGACTGCCTTGGTCGCCCTGTTTGATGACCTATGTCGGGAGAGAGACAGAGGGAGTGTAACTCTGTTGATTCTCCTTGACCTCTCAGCGGCTTTTGATACCATCAACCATGGTATCCTTCTGGAGAGGCTTGCGGAATTGGGAATTGGAGGCACTGCTTGGCAGTGGTTCCGCTCCTACTTAGCGGGTCGTCTCCAGAAGATAGTGCTTGGGGAACATTGCTCGACACCGTGGGTTCTCCAATGTGGGGTCCCGCAGGGTTCGGTTCTGTCTCCCATGCTTTTTAACATTTATATGAAGCCGCTGGGGGCGGTCATCAGGAGTTTTGGAGTGCGTTGTCATCAGTATGCTGATGACATCGCAGCTCTACTTCTCCTTTACATCTTCTTCAGGTGAGGCAGTCGACGTGCTGAACCGTTGCCTGGCTGCGACAATGGACTGGATGAGAACTAACAAACTGAGACTCAATCCTGACAAGACTGAGATGCTATTGGTGGATGGTTTCTCTGATCGGATGGTGGATATATACCCTGTCCTGGATGGGGTTACACTCCCCCTAAAGGAACAGGTGCGTAGTCTGGGAGTCATCTTAGACTCTTCCCTCACACTTGAGGCTCATGTAGCCTCAGTGGCCCGGAATGCGTTCTACCAACTTCGGTTGGTAGCCCAGCTACGTCCCTACCTGAGTAAGGAGGACCTCACATCAGTAGTACATGCTCTGGTAACCTCGCGTCTGGACTACTGCAATGCGCTTTACGTAGGGCTACCTTTGAAGATGATTCGGAAGCTACAGCTAGTGCAAAATGCGGCAGCCAGACTGCTAACAAGAACTAAGCGGTCTGAGCATATAACACCTGTGCTAGCCCGTTTGCACTGGCTTCCAATATGCTTCCGGGCCAGATTCAAAGTGTTGGTACTTACCTATAAAGCCTTATACGGCGCGGGACCACGATATCTGTCGGAACGCCTCTCCCGATATGCACCGGCCCGTACACTACGGTCTACTACGAAGGCCCTCCTCCGGGTTCCGACTCATAGGGAAGCCCGGAGAGTGGTGACAAGATCTAGGGCCTTCTCAGTGGTGGCCCCCGAACTATGGAATGGTCTCCCCGAGGAGGTGCGCCTGGCACCGACACTATCATCTTTTCGGCGCCAGGTTAAAACCTTTCTCTTCTCTGAGGCATTTTAATTCCTGTTAATTGTAAATTATTATATTTTGATTTTAGACTGTACAGTTTTGTGTACAGTTTTGTGTTATTTTTATTGTATTTTTAATGTTCACCGCCCAGAGAGCTGTTGCTAGTCGGGCGGTATATAAGCTTAAATTAATTAATTAATATAGTTGCTTCCTCAATGCTAAAACAAGATCAGCACAGCACATGTCTTGTTTCTGTTATTTGGGCTGATTGCAGGTGTTACCAAATGTTACCAAATTCTTCCAAGCTCTACAGGAAGTGGATTGGACTGTGAAAGACCAACCCAAATTGTGTTGGCATTTTGACAAATTTGTAGGGCAGTACAATATCTCAGACAGGAGGTCAGGTCTCCTGCTCCCCTGGTGCATTCACTATAGCTGCCCAATTTCTCTGCTTTTTAAAGTTTGATAGAAATATCTGTTGCCTGTAGGTATGTTTCTGAGTCTGAACTTTTATTGTGAACTTCGTGGGATTCAGGAAAAGGAAAGCTTGCATGGTTTGAAAATAGCTAACCCTTCTCTCAAAGCTTTCATGTGCTAGTTTGTTCCTTGATTATGTTGGTGGGTGTTTTTTTTTTAAATGCATCAGTATATTTCACTTGATGCAGATGGCGAAATATGAAGTCAAGGGAGTCAAGAAGATGTTTTGTGCAAAGGACTTGGCACCCCATTTCAGGAGCAAGATGCTTGGCAGACGCCTAGACTGAGCCCGTTGACCAAATACCTGCAGATGTTCTGCATTTGGCAGCATCTGGAAGTGTTTTCCCAGCAAAGTCCCGGGAGTGTTGCTTGTTTGGTTATCCAGTGGAACGCAGCACTGCTATAGTTGCTAACATGACTACATTTTAATCTTAGATCCGAGAGATCTGAAGCACTGTGAATTAGTCGTGTAACTATTATTTGAAACCCCTGCTTTAAAAAGTATTTTACTTTCCAATCTGAAAGAGGAAAATACTTCTTAAGTGGCTTTCTTCCCCAATTTCTCCACACACATTTCTGTTTTTTTCCGTTCCAGACTTGACTGTGTGGTGGTGGGGAACCTAACTCTTCCCTGCCACGCGTTTGCATCTCTAGGCCTACCTTTGTGCCCTAAACAGACCCACAAGTTGTCTTCCTTGTGTCTTAAGAGTGCCACAGCCCACACATATTCTGTTTTCTGTTTCACCCTCCCTCCACCAACAACTGGAAATCCTGTTTGGCCCTGCTTTGGCTTCTGAGATGTCATCCACAGACTTGCAAACCTTTTGGTGCAATCTTGAGCACTAGAAACTCACCATAGTGCATGAACTGATTGCCAGTCAACTTCATTAAGCAGCCCTTGAGTTTCTAGTTATTATGGGAGAGTGAAGAAGATTCTCAATACCAGGTGTAACTCCAGAAGCCTCTGCTATGTCTGCCTTTAGTTGCCCCCCTCCCCGCATTTAAAATCCCCAAAGTCTTTGCTTATAGGGAAATCATTTCATCCTCATGATTGTGGGAGTGGTGTGCAGATTCAGTTCTGCGTTGGTGGTTGTGTATGTGGAATCAGGGTTGGGAGTTCATCCTGTGTTAATTGTCCTGAGCTTGTGCCTCTGGTCCCAGACGCTTTAATGCCAGGGGATGCTAGCACTCTTGGCCTTGGGATTTTGGGCTGCATCTCCAAAGCCATAAGTTTCTCAAAGAGTTTGTTCCTGTCCTTTTTCCCTTCTAGCACATGGTTATGAGCTTTAGAGTGTCGGAGCTCCAGGTGCTTTTGGGTTTTGCGGGCAGAAACAAGAGCGGACGGAAGCATGAGTTACTCACCAAGGCCTTGCAGTTGCTGAAGTCTGGCTGCAGTCCAGCGGTTCAGATGAAAATCAAGGAGTTGTACCGGCGACGGTTCCCCCGGAAGATCCTCACCCCTTCGGACTTATCCATGCTGCACCTCCCAGCGGGGCAGCTGCCCTCGGCCACGGCGCTGACCCAGGGTGCCATGTGCCACTTGCCCTATGATAATGGATCGGTGGCCTCTGCTGTGCCAGCTGGCCTGTTGCCTCCGGTGCCTATGTTGGGACCCAAACACGAGACAGATGTTCCCCATTTGTCGCCACCCATCCACCCGGTCCATCCAGATGTCAAAATGAGGCGCTTGCCCTTTTACGATGTTTATGATGAGCTCATCAAACCCACCACCTTGGGTAAGTTCTCTCAGCTGTTCTCCTTGTTTGCTCTTTCCTTCCTGCAGACTCTAGGCAGAAAGGTCGGCTTCACAGGGATAGGAAGGAAGAGTCTTGCAAACTCAGAAGTTTGCTACCTTTGTCTGCCAAAACATTATTGGCTCCTGCCAGGGGAAGAAAATCTCACAATGAGAAACCAATACGTCAGAACTGACAAATCAGTTGTTTGCAATTGGCCAACAAACCAGAATCGGTAAGCTTTACATTACAGAATCGGTAAAGGTTTACATTAACTATGGTTTGGCGTGATGTCTGACACATATAGGGGAAGGGCCATAGCTCAGTGGTAGAGCAGCTGCTTTGTATATGCAAGGGCCCAGGTCCAATCCCTAATATCTCTAGGTAGGGCTGGGAATAGGCCCCGTGTGAAACCCCAGAGAGAGCCGCTGCCAGACAGTGTGGATAGGACTGGGCTAGACGGGCCAATGGCTTGGATCAGAATAAGGCAGCTTTCTATGTTCCTCAGTCTTAATTATGCTGTTGCTCTGCCTCCAGAGACTTTATACTGTGAACATTGGAGTGAACCTACTAACCTGAGTGCTGAGAGGACAGAAACTGAAAACAGACAAACAGCTCTAAACCCTGGATTGCCTGTTGGTCATTAGAAAGCTCAAAATATGGGTAGGGTGCTAAACCATGGTTAATGCAAACCGTGGTTCATTGTGATGTCGAACCTGAATCACTGAAATCGGGGCAGATTAAGCCGTTTTTCAGTGATTTGGCTTTTCTCGCATCCAGTATTTGTTAAAAATTAAACTCTTTTGAGAATTTAACAAAGCAGAAAAAACAAAGCATTTGCTCTGTGCGTGTGTGTGCGGCTGAGGAGATTGTGTAGGAACCGCTGCCAAAGATTTGCAAGTATTGGCTTGATTGTCAGTGCCCAAAGTAATTTGAAATCATCCTCATCACCTGTGGCACCTGAAGGACGGACAGATTTGTCATGGCAGTAGGGTTTGTGGATTGAATTCCACTTCATCAGATACCTAAGAAAAATAATAACAGAGTGCCAAAACCCAGCTGCATTATTTGGTGTCATAAATAAACTAGTTTATTTTTTGCATTAGTTTACTACCATTAGAACAGTTGGGAGCGGCATGTGAACACTCATGTGATGTGTAAGCTCCTTGGGGCAAGGGCCAGCCTGATCATGTGCCATCGACAGGGCTGTGTAGCATATAGGAACGTGCTGGACAATTCATCTTTCCAAGTCTTCGTTGTGAGTGTTTCATGGATCACCGTTGTGTTTCTCCCTGCAAACGGTCCAGTTTTTGGTGTGTGCCTTGTTTGTTTTTAAAAACAAGCTGTTTTAGGGAAGACAAATGGAGACAAGGTCACCTCTTTTCTGCCCCACCTTCTGAAAAGTTGATAATGAATAAGAAAGGAATCAGGCTGTTGTTCTGTGGCGTGTGTGCGTTGCGGCTTAAACTAAATGCGAACGGGTGTGGGTTGGAGTCCTTGTCCTGAGGTGCTACAGGAATGTTTAGCTGACAATTTACTGTGTCAGTTTTAGAGGATGCTGCTGCGAAAGACACCTGCAGGGCCTGGGAGGTGGTGGAGGAATGCTTCTCTCCCTCAGAGCTCACATTCTTCAGATTCTTGCACTGAGCGGGAGAGAGTCCTGTCTCTTGCCGTGGCATGGCATGAGAGTCCAAGGCAGGAGTTCATCTACACCAGGGGCTGTGCATTCTGTATTTAAAGGAAATAAAATTCTGTGACCTGTATCAGTTGTGCAAGTTGCATGATACATTCTGTCTTTCCCGACTATGTTGTATGATTTCTTGTTTTGCAGTTGTGGGGAGGAGCAAGGAACTGTGTAGGGTATTGAGGTCCAGCCCCAAACTGATGGGCAGCTGATTCAGCTATGCCTCATGCTTCTGAGATTTCTACAGCTGTTTTCCACACGTATCTGAGTTCATCCTTCCAGCCATGAGGACTAGAAACTGACATTTTTTAAAAGTTCAAACAAAACAACAACAACCGTGATTCTCAGGAATAGAAGTTTAATTGTGCTGCCAGCCTTCTGCACTTTTGCGGAATCATGCCATAAGAACGTATGATGCCTAAACAGGGCTGCTGAGACGCCACAATTAAGAACATAAGAATCATCCTGCCAGATCAGACCAAAGGTCTTGAGTCAGCCTTTGCCAACCTGGTGCCTTCCAGATATTTTGGACCAACTCCCATCAGGTTGGCAAAGGCTGCTGTCCTTAATCCAGAATACTGTTTCCATCAGAGGCCAACCAGATGTCTCTGGGAAGCTTTCAAGTAGGGCAGGAAGGTAACAGAGTAAAAGTTTCCCCTGTTGATTTTCCGGTGTCTCTAATAAGATCTTGGGTAGCAGAGCAGGACAAGCCACTGCCTGAGACCTTGGAGTGTCACTGTAGAAAGTATTGGGCTAGCCCAACCTTTGCCAACCTGGTGATACCCTCCAGACATTATGGACTACAGCTCTCATCAGCCCTGGCAAGCACAGCCGTGTTGGCTGGGGCTGTTGGGAGTTGTAGTCCAAAATGTCTGGAGGTCATCACCAGGTTGGCAAAGGCTAGGCTAGAGGAACAAATGGTCTAACCTGGCATAAGGCATATTTCAGTGTTATGACTGGAAACACAGAATTGAGCATTTGTCTTTCAAAGTGGCTGTTGTACACACACAAATCTTGATTTTTTTTAATGTGTGCCATGTAGAATATATGTGCCCCAGCCTACATTTGGAAGCATCGGAAGCTCTCTCCTGCCAGATCAAACTATTTCCCCATCTACCTTGGTGTTGTCTGCTCTGACTGGCAGGCAGCAGCTCTCCGAGGCATTCCCCGTCACTTGCTACATGATCCCCCCCTTTTTAACTTGAGGTGCCAGGGATCAGGGCCTTTTGCATGTGAGCACAGGGTCCGACACTGAGTTATTCCTTCCCTCTCAATTTGTAGTGCACACTGATGACTTGGAAAACTGTGAAAGAGGAAGATTCCACCAACTGCTGGGCGGCTGTCCCAGTACTGAGTGGCACCTGCAATTTGGAGGTTCTGACTGAGGTTTCATCTCTACCTCCGTGCAGGTTTATACCGTTGCTGCTTCATCTGAAGAGTCTCATGTTCTGTGTTGTTTTCTGGCCTTACTTCCTTGGCATCAGATTGGGTGCAACTGGTTCGCCTTCGTTGTCGTTTTATCCATTTTTCTGGGGCCTGTCGTGGTTTTTCCTTGATAATCTTTGGCCGGGTTGGTCACTGGGTTGATCGTCTTCAAACTGCAGGTGGGAGCTCACACAACTGATTACCTCCCCTGCAAAACATGACTGCCTGCAAGCAGCAAATTAGCTGGTCAAGTCAAAGACTAGGCTAAAACCACTTTCACTGATAATACTAATCTTTCATGTGCAGGGAATATTAAAAAATGGGGAGGAGCATTTTATTACGTGGAGGAACCCCACCTGTAGGTTTAAGCAGTACAGCCCAGACACGGGGTGACCACCTCAATGGGGACTAGGCTTTGGTTTGATAATGGCTGTCAAGGGGGAGCCAATATGGCAACTGCAGTGGATAGAGTGTCAAGGAGTCTTGGGTTCAGATCCCACACTCAGCCCTGAAGCACTTTAGAGTACCCTTGGACCAGTCACTCTTAGACCACTCTACCTCACACGGTTGTTGTGAGTGTAACCCACATATCCTGCCATGAGAAGAGCACCCTACAAACGTGATGGTAAAGTACGTTATCATTTGATTAGAGTTCATGCATTTCAGGGCATTTATGTGGTTTTGAATTCATATGAACGCTCTTCTTCTTACTACATTGGCTCTGTTTTGTAACATGGGTTGAAAAATCTAAGAGCCTAAAACACTTTGGAATATTCCACAGTTTTTTCTCCCACTGCTTAGAATGTGAAGGCCCAGCTAGATGTTACACTAAGTCTGTGTCTGCTATGCTTCTAGCTTCTCCTCCATAACATGTTGTAAACATTGCCCATCACCTTTTCTTTTTAAAATAATAAGTATTATTATTTTCAAATATTATGGTGTCTTTTTTCCAAACATACATTAACGAAAGAAAAAAAGAGAAAAAAACAAACTTCATATTATTGATTGTTATAACTCTGCAAGATTTAACACACAAATGCCCCCATTGTCTTGACCTGCGAGCGACAGCCAGAAAGGCAGCCCAAGAGCGGGGAAATGCAGATCGTGAGGAAGTGGGCAAGTCCCATGGGTTGTAGCCAACTAAGTTCTACTCAAGAGGAGACCCATTGAAATCAATAAACCTCAGTTAGTCATGTCTATTAACTTCAGTGGATCTACTCCGAGTGGGACTGGCATTGAATACCACCGCATGAGTTCAGGGATGAGGAACCTGATGCTTCCAGAAGTTGCTCAACCACATCATCGCCATCCCTGACCACTGGCCATGCTGGCCAGTGCTCTAGTTTCCCCATCCCTGCACTGGACATCCTGGAGCCAGAAATGAGCATGTGGAAGCCATTTCCCTTCTACCTATAACAGAGAGGGTGACTAGAGGGCCCAGCTCTTTTCTTTCTTCTTCCCTCTGTTTGCTTGCTTGACTCCTTTGCGTTAGCAGAAGTTGTTTTTTGGCCTCCCCTGTGGTTAGCCTATGAGGTCTGTCTGATTGCTGCTTGGCCTCTGGCCTTCTCTCTTTGCAGCTTCTGTGAACAGCCAGAGGTTTGAGGAGGCTCACTTCACCTTTGCCCTGACCCCTCAGCAGGTTCAGCAGATCCTCGCCTCTCGGTAAGGGGCATTTTATTTCCTGTTTAGGATTGGCCACACTTTTAAGATACATATACATACATACTTCAAGCAATGGCTGAGTGCAGACATTACATGAAACCTCTGTCAAGGATGCTCAACTGGCGTGATGTGGGAGGCAAACAACCATGGTTTATGATTGCCTGACAAACTGGAATCGGAAGCTATGGTTTGAGGTGCATCTGCAAACCCATGGTTTGCGCTAAGCAGTCATAAATTTAAGCTACAAAGTAGACAGTAACTAACTTTGGTTTTGTGCAATGTCTGAATTGACATACCAAAGTTACAGCCCTTGCTTTGCTTTCAGAGGCCCAAGTTACATTGAGACAGAAGTGCTGGGAAGACAGAAAATGTAATCGGATAAGCAGCTGGCAACCCTCGTTTGGCTTCAGTTTTAAACTATGAGTAATACAAACTATGGTGTGGTATCTGAACGGAGCCAGTGACATCAGGGTGACATCCAAAGTAAAGCAATACTACAACCAGGATAAGTTTGTTTTATTCAAGTATTACATACTGCTTTTAATTAGAAAAGACCGCAAAGGAAAAACAAAAAGTACAGTATGTAAAACATGAAAAGAAATAACATAGGATCCCGATCCCTCTGCCCTTCCACTCACTCAATACCCAGACAAATTCCCCTTCTACTAAGACACCCCATACCTCCATCAACCTGCAAACGCTTACCCATGCAAAGACACCCGTACTCTCAACAGTCACCAATCTCAACAATCCCCTAGGTACAAATGCACGACAACACTGGCGTCTTGATACTATGAGGCTGACGCTAAATTTAATCTAGGATCCCTCCCACCCCAATAAAAACCCTACACCATTCACCCAAGCACCCATTCTCCCTGGTTGAGACGCCGATCTCTCCTGTGGTCATTGGCTGCCAGTTCCCAGCTCCCACAGAAGTTGGCTCTATGGTTGTTGTACTGATTAAATGCTGCTAATTGACCGCCTACTGATATTCAATGAAGCCTGGAATGCCATTTGTGCTGGAGGCAGCTTCCCTGGTGTCACTTGTTAGCATGGGAAGAAGTGACAGCTGCTTGTGGTGGAGTCCTGCAGCAGTCAGGGGCAAATATAGCAGTGTAGCAAAGCTTCCTCTCCGCTGGCTACTTGGTGTAGTTGCAGACAACTCCACATCGTGGCAAAATTATACACCTGGGCCAAGGGCCAGCCGTGACGCCATCTTGATTGCTGGGGAAACCACAGGACTCCCCCATGGCTGATGCTGCTTGAAGGATTGGCCTGCTCTCTGTTTATTTTTATTTTGTATCTCTCCGCTGACCCTCCGTGGCGCAGAGTGGTAAGCGGCGGTAACGCAGCCGAAGCTCTGCTCATGGCCGGAGTTCGATTCCAACGGAAGGAGGAAGTCGAATCTCCGGTAAAAGGGGTCGAGGTCCACTCAGCCTTCCATCCATCCGTGGTCGGTAAAATGAGTACCCGGCATATGCTGGGGGGTAAAGAATGGCCGGGGACGGAACTGGCAATCCCACCCCATATATACAGTCGGCCTAGAAAACGTCGCAAGACGTCACCATAAGAGTCGGAAACGACTCGCACTATAAGTGCGGGGACACCTTTACGCTGACTCTGATGCTCCAATATAAAAGCATAAGAACATAAGAAGAGCCTGCTGGATCAGGCCAAAGGGGCCCCATCTAGTCCAACATCCTGTTCTTGCAAAGGCCAACCAGTTGCCCATGAGAAGCCCCCAAGCAGGACCTGAGTGCAAGAGCACTCTCCCCTCCTGCAGTTTCCAGCAACTCATATTTGGAAGCATGCTGCCCAAGAGAAGGCTCTCCTGTCCTCACACAGGTCAAAAATGCTCCCCATGTCCCTCACAGCAGCTGCCCTTATCAGCAGCATTCTGCAGCTGACTCTCTCCTGTTGTTAGAATGTTTACAAACAGTCTCTGATGTCACAGAAGCCCGGCCAGTGAGGGAGGAGGAAGGGCGGGATATAAAATTTAAATAAATATTATTTATCTGTGCTTTTTTTAAAAAAAACTGGCTGAAAAATAAGTTACAGTCTGTTATGTATTGTATTATAAAGATAGCGTTTCCAAGTAGCTTAGCTGTGCTGGCAAATTTCAGCATTTCTCTCCTTCCCCTCCTTTTTCCAGAGATATCTTACCTGGTGCCAAATGTGATTACACTGTGCAGGTACAACTAAGGTAAGCAGAGCCTGATATTTTCCCATGCTTTACAAAAGAGAAACAGACACACGTACAGAACTAGCTGTGTTCAGGGACTCACTCTCAGGGTGTATGGAGCAGTCCTGGCTCGTTCTTGGCTAAGTCCATTGCTGCACTCAGGAAAAGTGCAACTTGTGAAACTCTGTGATTGCAGGAGCATTTTTCCTGCCATTGGGAATCGCTGCTGGCACGTATCTCTTCCACTAGTTCTTGTGTGACGTTTCTTCTTGGGGTGGGGGTGCACCTGAGGACAGTTGGAAGTGCCTGATCAGAGGCAAAATAGTATGAACTGGGTTAATCATTACAGTTAAATAATATCTAAATTCTATAAAGTACAAGCAAGTTTATAGTCCTTATGTTTCCAGGCCCACTCCTACCTCCCCCCCAAAAGATGCTCAGAATGTCTTGTCAGCATCTCCCAGAACAAAAGTGGGGCATATGCAGGTGGAGTATTTTCACAGTATGTGTGAAGGATGCGGAGTGTGACTGACTAGAGTAACAGCTCTCAGCTTTCATTTGCCCCAGTCCGGTCCTCTCTTCTTCCCTTTCCAGTACCTCCACAAAGTCCCCGTCAACGGCACACCTCTTTGATGCTGTCCCTCCCATCCAGCTCACCCAACAGCAGCTACACCAATCAGCAACATTCTGTGACTCAACGCTTCCCTTCCCCATTTGTGACACCGCTTACAAATGAGCAGAATTTGGGGTTTCCTTTTCACAGGATAGCTCAGAAGCCACTCCCTAGCATGTCCTGCTGTGTAGGCTCCCATTTACCCGTCTCTCTTCGTAAGGGATTTGACTTGGGAAATACGCCCTCCTCTCTAGGATAGTTCTGATGACCATTTTTGCATTTGGTGTCTTCCCCTCATCCTTCGGATTTCTCCTTTTTGCCTCTGCAGGTTTTGTTTGTGTGAAACCAGCTGTCCACAAGAGGACTATTTTCCACCCAATTTATTTGTCAAAATCAATGGAAAGCTCTGCCCTCTTCCGGTGAGTAAGCCCCTACCACCCATCCCTTGGTGAAATGGCTCTGTCGGGTCCCTCACTCAGTGGGAAAGTGTATGCTTTGCCTGCAGAAAGCCCTAATTTTGGTCCCTGGCATCTCCATGTTGTATTTTTAAAAGACAGATCAGGTAGCAAATGATGGGCCGGACCTCCGTTTGACACCCTCGAGCAGCGGTTCCCAAACTTTCTTTATTACTGACCGCTTGAAAACCATTGCGGATGGTCTTGGTGGATCACTTAATTGTTTTTATCACGCATTGTAGCCGTTGTAATGCTCTGTGCTGGATGCGGTGTGATGTTTAATTCTACTTTTATGGCTTTTTTCTTGTACCGTATTTTATTACAATTTGCATTCCATAGAATTCCTGTTGCAATGCAGTAAAATACAATGTAAGAAATAAGAGATGCAGTAAAAATACAATTAAAAACCAGTATGAATGTTCAGTGCAGACACACCACGGACCGCCAGAATGACGCTCACTGGAGGAGATGCATAGTTCTGGGCTAAGTGCACCAAGGGCTTGACTTCACATGCAGCAGCTTCCTTCGTATGCTCAGTCTTAATCTTTACATTGGGAGTAGGGGGCCCTTTTTAAGTTAGAGGGGCACATGCCTTTGGGTGAAAGTGGTCAAGGGCTACTTATTTATTTATTTATTTGATTTATATCCACCCTTCCTCCCAGCAGGAGCCCAGAGCAGCAAACAGTACTGGGGGGATGGGTAGCACCAAAGCAAACATTGGGCGGGAAACCCTGATGTCCACCCTGCCAGTTCACACAAACGCCCCCCTTTCTCTCCTTCCTCTGTTTTCCGTTCTCTTTTTCTCTGAGCTTGGAATGCCACGCCAAAGGAGGAGGTGGTGGTTGTAAGTGGCCCCCGAGCTATGGATTGCACACCTGTGCCCCACAGAGTGCCATAATTAGATCTTTTCTTAGATACTGTTGCACACTTGAGCAGTCAAATAATTGTGATCAAATATTTTTCACTTAAAATGTATTAAAATGGTTTTTATGGTCAGTGTAGCTACAAATCAATTTGGTTAACTATTGTGGAATAGTGAAATTAACTTTTTTTTAAAAAATGGATTGTTATAATTTTAACAATGTTAGGCAAAGTTTCTATAAATGTGAACAATTTACTGAACATTTCTTTTCTTTGGGTGGTGGTGGTGGTTATTGAACACGCTGATGCCTGCTTGTGTTCCTGTCCCTTCCTGGAGATGCCTGCAGTTAGAGTGGGGGTGGGGGGGTGATGAGAGAGCTTTTGCTCTGCTTCTGTGGGACTGGGGGAAAAGCATCCCCCACTGCTGCCGTTCCTAACAAATGACACCATAATAAAATGGAAAAGGTAAGCTGCCTCCTGTTGGTTTCATGGGATTCTTGTCCACGTTTGACCTCGGTCACATGCCACCCTTACTCTTTTTATTTATTTAATTAATTTATTTACTCTTGGTTCCAAGTGTTGGCAGCCTTGATGAAGGGTCAATGGGCTTGACCTCCCATGTTCTCTTCTGCCTCTGCAGGGTTATCTTCCCCCCACAAAAAATGGCGCAGAGCCCAAACGACCAAGTCGACCCATCAACATCACCCCTTTGGTGCGGCTTTCAGCAACAGTCCCGAATACGATTGTCGTGAACTGGTCCTCTGAGTTTGGCAGGGTAAGAACAGCTCTAGTGGTATTGTTTGTTTGTTTTTTCTTGTTGTGTGAACAGAATTCTGCTTTTTCCCCATTCTACCAAGTCTCGTTTGGGTGTGGTTGTGTTCGTGCATCAGAGTTCCTAATGAGTTTTTTTAAGATCTTGGTCTCCTCTCTCCAAAGCCAGCATATGTGCCTTGCATTGTACCATGTTGTCCCCTTGTTATATTTTTAAAGCATAGCATTGTGTTTTTATATGTGTGTTGGCATTTTTATCCCTCTCTTCAGCCGGAAAAGGCTCCCAGAATGGCTTACAAATACAGTAGAACCTCGTTACAATGTAGGGTTTGTGGGATAAAGGGCGCACTCACATTATAGGGCTTCCATGTTATAATAAAAGCTGCGTTCTTTAAGCAGCATATTACTTGGGGGACATAGTCATACCTGTGGTATGTCTGAATCCGCAGTTCAGCAAGCTGTGTGATAGAAGGTTCTACTGTGTCATGGACTCACAGTAAAAAAAAAATTCACAAAAGTGAAAGGGTCTGGGAGGAAGAAGGAAAAAAGCAAACTGAGGCACTCAGTTACAGAGATCTTGCATGTATTTGTTTATTACATTTCTATCCCATCTTTCCTCCAAAGGTGGCATGTATGGTTCTTACCCTCTCCATTTTATTCTCACAACAAGCCTGTGAGGTAGGTTTGGCTGGCTGGTCCGCGGGTCACCCAGTGAAATTCATGTCTGCATGGGATTTGAACTCTGGTCTCCCAGAACTTAGTCCAGGGATGGACACCCCCCCATCCATTTGGAGCTGCTCATGTGTCAATCAGCTGACATCATAATTACTTGTTTTCCTTTGCCTGCGTGATCTGAAATCAAAGTGTTACGGGCAAAGTTGCAGGGCTTTGCATATGCCCACAATCAGTTGATTGTTTCTGCCTGCAAAGCCCTGCCCTAGCGATGTGAAGGCCTGGGGGAAAAAAAAACCTTTGCTGTTTTCTTTTTCCAGACCTTCACATCTCTGTCCTGTATTTTGCAACCACAGATGATCAGCTGATTGTCAGCGCTTACAAAGCCTGATGCCCTTGCAAGCAGTGCTGTGGTTGCTTGCACAGCCTCATACCTCCTCTGCTGCACTAGGGAGTTCCTGATGGGGAACTCTAGCACAGCAGATTCCAGTGCCTTTGCAAGTGCAGACAATCAGCTGATTGTCAGTGTTTTCAAAGCCCTGTTCCTCATGAGCCTCACCAAGGAGTTCTGGATTGGGAATGTTGGTGATCAGTAATAAACAAACAATAAACAATTGGTGCAGCCAATCCCAGTAGAGCTTGTTGAATGGTGCTGATGAGTCCCACTCATTGTCAGGATCTCACTTTTAGCTCCTGATTGTTTCTTTGGAGCCACACCCTTACCTTCCCCACACTTGATGTCACATATGATGTGCCATGTGTAGGGCAGGTGGGCATGGTTTGGGGGAAGGGGCCTCACGGGCCAAACTGGGAGCTGTGTTGGGCCTAATTAGGCCTGTGGGCTGAAGGCTTCTTACCCTTATCCTAGTTCCAACACTTCCTTATTTATGTTAAAGATTTATTCTGTTTTTATTCCGCCTTTTTTAGTTAAATGATTTCCACTGTAGATTGCAACAAATTTAAAGCAGTGCAGGTATAAAATGCAAAACATTAAGAAAACTGAATCAGCAGCAAAACAGCACCTGCATAATGACCATCATTATATACCATGAAAGCCTGAGGACACATGCGCATGAGCGAGGGAACAGTGCGTTAAATCCTTAGCTCCGCTAACCCGACTCCCGGTAAACACCTTTTGCATCACTTGGAGAATTGGTGAAAATAATATAACATATAGATTTTACATGGGATATGCTTTTGAATGTCTTGAATGCTAAAGACTATTAAATATCCACTGTTTTTAAGACAATCTTTGAGCGCTCAATGAAGAAGGCTAGGGACTGATGGTTCCAAAATGGCAGCAAGAACTGCCAGGGCAGCAAAAGAATATCAAATGCAAGTATCAGAAGCTGAAAATGACCCAGTCAAAACTCAAATTGCAGCACTTCAAATGAATTTACTGAGAAAATGGGATGAAGGTTTCAAGTCATTGGAAGAAAAGGACACATCATTAACAAATAGAATAGAGGAAATGGCCAAAACAGCAAGCGAAGATGGGAATCTAGCATGCGGATGTGCTTAAACATATTATTCACAGCCAGAGGGATCTGTTAAATCGTTTAGACGATCAGGAGAATCGGGGCTGTCACAGGAACCTTCTGGTCCATGGGATTAAAGAATGGACAAGCCACAAGAACATCATTCAATTTTTCATAGACTGGTGGAAAAATCTAGTCCCAGACTTGGACATCGCCAACTCAGACACAGAACGTGTTCATTGAAGCCTAGCCCCCTCCCTAGGAATAATGCTCCTCCTAGGGATATAGTGGTGGCATTTTATAACTTTGCTAAAAAAGAAGCACTCCTTAAAGCTTTACGTGAAAAAAGTCAAATAGAATACGATGGCTGCCCAATACTTTTTCTACAAGATCTGAGTGCAGAAACACTGTATTGCCTTCAAGTCGATTCCAACTTAGGTCGACTATATGAATAGGGTTTTCATGGTAAGCAGTATTCAGAGGGGGTTTACCATTGCCTTCCTCTGAGACTGAGAGGCAAGGTCACCCAGTGAGCTTTGTGGCTGTGTAGGGATTCGAACCCTGGTCTCCCAGGTCGTAGTCCAACATTCTAACCACTACACTACACTGGCTCTTGGCAGAAACACTGCACCGCTCTAAAACATTTTGTCCTGCTACAGACCTGCTACGAGAGGCAGGCATCAAACACCGATGGGGCTTCCCATTTGCGCTGATGGTTGAAACCGATGGAATTAAACATAGAGCGGTAAATAAGAGAGAAGTGGTGAGTCTACTGGCATTATTTAATATATCATCACCCTGGGACGATGATGAGCTTGACTCTGACGATGTAATCAACATGGTCCTGGTGGGAGAAGACTGGAAATCTTTCCCTCAAGCTCCAAACCGTAGAAAGTGTCCAAAAGGAGACATATCCTCCACCATCTCCAATCTTCAGAGATCCACAAGATCGACATCTGCAAGAAAGAAATAGCTGTTAACAATGGTAATACAACAGCATCGCTTCCCTAAAAAAGAGCTTTTGAAAGAAGACACAAACACGTGGATGAAACCCAGCAAGATTATTGGGTGCGTAAAGATGGAAGATGGAACCAATATGGATAATGGAAGAAGAGCGATTTGAAATTACTGGACTTAGTAGACTTGATGAGTTGGATTAATTGACATGTTTATCTAGAAAAAAAAATTGATGGACATATATCTCAAGGATTGGAAACTTCTCTTTGACTTTTTGTGGAAGAATAAAATGATATGATGTTAATGAGATTTGAAACCAATTAAGATAACCGCTGGAGGAAGGTGATTTTATAATCTATTAAGAGACAGGCTTGTTATATATTATAGATTTATAGCTGAACTATGACAAATCGGAAGTCAATATTTTTATATATTTTTTTCTTTTCTTGTGTTAGTTATTGATTTGTGTTTTTTCTTTTTGTATTGTTTTGGTTTTGAAAATTTAAATAAAAATTAATTGAAAAAAAATGAAAGAAGACACAAACACGTGGATGAAACCTAGTTTAACAGTTTTAAAAATTCATTTTGTTAACGTAAGTTTCTCAAGGTGCTATATTCTGATAACGTTCTGCATGTGTACTCTGGCACAAAAGGTATGGTTGTGTTAATCTCATTGGTGAAAACGTTGGCAGAGGCAAGGGATCCAAAACCCGGCCAAATAAAAGCAGGTCTGCCTCAGGCAATACCTGCAAGCAGAGTGTCACTCTCTGTCTTTATTTAGTTAGGCGCAGGGGTTGGATGCAAGGGGAGAGTTACAGGCTTAGTTGGGGTTTAAGGGGTCATGGACAAGGTTTATATGGTAATGAACAGGACCATACAGTGTTAGTTCATGTTTTATGGTTTGTTATGAAAACCAGGGGGGAAATGCAGGTGGAAATTACTGGGTTTTTTACATCACACAAATGACTGAATTTCATGCTCTGGCACTGAATGTAAGGGGCCCGGGAGATGTCATCAAACGACGGAGGGCTTCTGATTACATCAGAACTCAGAAGCCTTCCATTGTCTTTCTCCAAAAAATATATAAGTCACGTATAAATATCGTCTACTACTGCATAAATATTTTGGTTCCCAATTTTTAGCTCCAGGATCTACTCATTCTAGGCAGGTAGGTACTATTTTTGCTAAAACAATGGATTTTCAGATTCAGAAACAACAAACTGATGCAGAGGGTAGATAGATTTTTATTTCTGGTTTGTTACATAATCGTAATTTTACATTTGCCTCAATATATTGTCCTAATACTAATCTGTCTTCTTCTTTTTTTGCTAAGACATTAAAACGCCTTAGCAAATTTGCAGTGGGGGACATAATCATTGGGGGAGACTTGAATATGATATGTAATTCCAGGTTGGATAAAAGTTCAGGACAACAAACAACCCGCCATCAAAGTAAAAATAGTATGACCAAATTGTTACAATGCTATGAGTTGGTTGATGCTTGGAGACATGCAAACCATGGAATTAGATATTATTCTTACTATTCATCTAGATTTAAAGCATTTTCCCATTTAGATTATATACTTTTGTCCTCTACCCTAGCACTGGCAGACATATTTCCCAAAACAATATCGGACCACGCAGCAGTAGAAGTGTTTATGAATATATTACCAAATTGTCACTACTCACCTGTGGAGGAAGAATCCATTTCTTCTCTCTGATCAGCTGGCCTCTAAAGTGTTAAAGGAAGTACTGGTGGAAAATTTTAAATTAAATATTACTCCAGAAACACTATATGGGATGCAATAAAAGCCACAATGAGAGGACATTGTATAGTAGAAGCAGTAAAAAAAACAAACCATAGAATTGACCCTATCAAAGCTCAACTGATAAAAGATGTGGAACTATTAGAAACCCAGCACAAGAAAAAAGGCGCCAAAAACATTTTTGATGAACTACAAAAAAAGAAAAAAGAGCTCGAAGCCCTAGACTCTAACAAAAATAGCCAAATCTATCTGGTACACAAAACAAAGATATTACAAATCACGCAATAAGAACTCAAAACTACTAGCTCATGCCCTCAAAACATGCCATCTGTGCTCACGAATTCTAGCAATATAACATAACATGACAAAATAACATAGGATAATAAATTAATATTTTGCCGATTGTTATAAAGAATTATGCAGCCACAACTTCACCAAGTCAGAAGATACTAGAACATATTTTCGAAGCTTCTCTCCTCCTAAACTGTCAAATGCTCAGAAAACTTTTTTAAATCAAAGTATCTCAGAAGAAGTTGCTTCTGCAGCAATTAAAAGGCTTAAACCCAACAAAGTGCCAGGACCAGATGGGTTTAGTAGCTCCTTTTTTTTTTTACAAAACCTTTAAGGAAATACTTACACCACAGTTAACTCATATATTTAATCATATTTGGTCTGGGGGCTCTGTTCCAGAACCGTGGAGATCATCCCATATAATAGTTCTTCCCAAACCAGGCAAAGATAGGAAAATAGTCTTATAGTTTGATAAGTTGTTGTCACCTGCAACGTGTGCGCTATGTTCATCTTCTTAACGGAAACCAGACGCGATTACACTTGCAGCAAGTGCAGATTGGTGGCGCTCCTAGAAGAAAAGGTCAGGGGGCTGCAGCAACGCATAGACACCCTGCGACTTGTCAGAGAAGATGAGGACTTCCTCGATAGAACACAAGAGGAATTAAGGGAGCGACACAAAGTACAGGAAGAAAGTGACAAGGAAGAAGAGGACTGCAACACCAACAAATCCCCATGGAGGACTGTCACTGTAAGGGCAAGGAAAAACAGGAGGGATTCAGAACTGATGCAACTAACAAATCGCTTTCAGTGTCTCTCGGCAGACAGCACCTCTGAAGAGCCTCAACAAACTCACCTGCATCAAGAGACACTGACTGCAAAGGAAGACTCCACACCCCAGAAGAAGGAAGCTGATGCAACCACCGCTCGCGGCAAAAAGAGGAGGGTGCTGGTGGTTGGAGACTCGCTGCTCAGGGGGGTAGAGGCACCGGTATGCCAGCCAGACAAAATGAATCGGGAAGTCTGTTGTCTCCCTGGGGCGTGCATCCAGGACGTCGCAGACAACCTGCCGAGGCTCATTGGGAAACAAGATAGGTACCCCTTTCTCCTCATCCATGTGGGCACGAACGACACGGCCAGAAACACCTTGGAACAGATCACCTCGGACTATGAGGCTCTGGGTAGGAAGGTCAAGCATTTGGGGGCGCAGGTGGTCTTCTCGTCAATTCTTCCCGTGAAGGATAGAGGACTACAAAGGGAAAGGAAGATACTGCAGGTCAACGACTGGTTACGCAGATGGTGTCGACGGGAGAGGTTTGGATTCTGGGACCATGGTCTAAGCTTCTTGGAGGGGGGACTGTTGGCAAGAGATGGGCTGCACCTCACGAGGACTGGGAAGAATCTCTTTGGCAGAAGTATGGCAAAACTCATCAAGAGGGCTTTAAACTAAAGCCTCTGGGGGATGGAGATGATAGCTTAAATACTGATCCACAGACAGTGGGTTGTAAACGCAACGATTTGAAGGGTACAGTAGACACTGGGAGAGAAAAAGGGATGCACAGCAAAGCTCACGGTATATTAACGGAGGAATCCAATCAGGACAAAAGAGACTTCTGGTGTCTATATACCAACGCGCGGAGCTTGGGAAACAAGCAAGGGGAGCTTGAAGTCTTACTGCATCAAGGCAAATATGACTTCATAGGGATAACAGAAAATTGGTGGGATGACTCCCATGATTGGAATATAGCCATTCAAGGATATAAACTCTACAGAAAGAATAGGAGCAACAGAAAAGGAGGGGGAGTAGCGTTATATGTCAAAGACAAATACACCTCTATGGAAATCCAAGAGAGCGAACAAAGTGGTCCGATAGAGACCATTTGGGTAAAAATAAATGGAGAAACAAATAAAACCGACATGGTAGTAGGTGTCTACTACAGACCCCCTGGCCAAGAAGAGGTGGTAGACGAGGCCTTTCTCAAACAAATCTCTGAAATCTCAAGGAGGCAAGAAGTAGTAGTGATGGGGGACTTCAACTACCCGGATATCTGCTGGGAGACAAACTCTGCGAAGCACAAAGCCTCCAACAAATTCCTGATGGGCCTTGCTGATAATTTCCTCTTTCAAAAAGTAGAAGAAGGAACAAGGGGATCGGCAATCCTGGACCTGATCTTAACTAACAGGGACGAATTGGTCACGGGAATTAAAGCGGTCGGTACCTTGGAGGAAAGTGACCATGTAATGCTGGAATTCGGGATTCTGGGGAAAGCCAAACAAGAATATAGTCAAACATGGACCTTGGATTTCAGGAACGCCGATTTTAGCAAGCTCAGGGAAATGATGGGTAGGATCCCGTGGCTAGATAGACTAAAGAAAAAAGGAGCCCAAGAAGCGTGGGAGTTCATGAAGAACGTATTACAAAAAGCGCAATCGCAAACAATTCCAGAGGAAGAAAAATGGAAGACATCGCAAAAAGCCAATGTGGCTACACGGAAGACTGGTGGAGGAGGTAAAAGTAAAAAAGAGCATGTATAAAGAATGGAAGGGAGGACGCATCACCAAGGAAGAGTACCGACGAGCGGCTCGGGCTTGCAGGAATAGCGTAAGGAAAGCTAAAACCCAGAATGAGCTGAGGCTGGCGAGGGAAGCGAGGAACAACAAAAAGGGGTTTTTCAGATATGTTCGAAGCAAGAGAAAGACCAAGGAAACGGTGGGTCTGCTGCTCAGTGAGGATGGCAAAATGTTGACAGATAACGAGGAAAAGGCAGAACTGCTCAACACCTATTTTGCCTCCGTTTTCTCCCAAAAAGGGAACAGTGTGCAACCTTGCATCGGTAGCAATCTCAGTAAGGGGTCGGGACTGCAGTTCAAGATTGATAAGGAGATAGTCAGGAAATACCTAGTTAACCTAAATGAGTTCAAATCTCCAGGGCCTGATGAACTGCATCCCAGAGTATTGAAGGAACTTGCGGATGTACTCTCGGAACCTCTTGCCATCATCTTTGAGAAATCCTGGAGAACGGGAGAGGTGCCGGAGGATTGCAGACGGGCAAACGTCGTCCCACTCTTTAAAAAGGGTAAAAAAGATCCGGGGAATTACAGGCCGGTCAGTCTGACTTCAATACCGGGAAAGATATTGGAACGGATAATAAAAGAGTCCATTGGCAACTATCTAGATAACAATGCTGTGATTAGAAGGAGCCAGCATGGGTTTGTCAAGAAAAAATCCTGTCAAACTAATCTCATCTCTTTTTTTGATCGGGTCACTAGCTTAGTAGATGGTGGAAATGCTGTAGATGTCATCTATCTAGATTTCAGCAAGGCGTTTGACAAAGTCCCCCACGACCTTTTGATTAGCAAACTCGTCAAATGCGGACTACATGGAAATACTGTCAGGTGGATTCACAACTGGTTGGAAAACCGTACTCAAAGAGTGGTCGTCGGTGGCTGTGCTTCAGACTGGAAGGAGGTCTCGAGTGGAGTGCCACAGGGTTCTGTCCTGGGGCCGATACTCTTCAACATTTTTATCAATGACTTAGATGATGGGGTGGAGGGAAGCCTTATGAAGTTTGCGGATGATACGAAACTGGGAGGAATAGCTAACACAATGGAAGACAGGAATAAAATCCAAAGGGACCTGGATAGACTAGAAAATTGGGCTGAAATTAATAAAATGACATTCAATAAAGACAAATGCAGGATTCTGCATTTAGGCCACAAAAACAAAATGCACGGGTACAGGATGGGAAATACCCGGCTTAGCAGTAATGCGTGTGAGAAGGACCTTGGAATTGTAGTGGATCGCAAGTTGAACATGACCCAGCAATGTGATGCTGCAGCAAAAAAGGCAAACGCGGTTTTGGGCTGCATAAACAGAGCTATAGTTTCCAGGTCTAGGGAAGTAATAGTCCCACTATATTCTGCATTGGTCAGGCCTCATCTGGAATACTGCGTTCAGTTCTGGGGCCTCATTTTAAGAAAGATATAGACAAGTTAGAGCGGGTTCAGAAGAGGGCGACGAGGATGATAGCTGGTATGGAGAACAAGTCTTATGAGGAAAGGTTGAAGGAACTTGGCATGTTCAGTCTGGTGAAGAGAAGGCTGAGGGGTGACATGATTGCACTCTTTAAGTACCTGAAGGGCTGTCACATAGAGGAGGGTACAGATTTGTTCTCTGCTGCCCCAGAGGGTAGGACTAGGTCTAATGGTTTTAAGTTGCAGGAGCGTAGATTCAGATTGGACATTAGAAGGAACTTCTTGACAGTAAGGGCAGTTCGGCAATGGAACCGACTGCCTAGGGAGGTGGTGGGATCCCCTTCGCTGGATGTCTTCAAGCAGAGGCTGGACAGCTATCTGCGGGAGATGCTCTAGCTGTGGATTTCCTGCTGTGAGCAGGGGGTTGGACTCGATGGCCTACAAGGCCCCTTCCAACTCTAGGATTTTATGATTCTATAAACCTTCTAAATCAGGATCAAAAATTATTCACAGCTATTATAGCAACCCGGCTCAATTCCACAATAACAGACTTCATCCACTCAGACCAGATAGGTTTCATTATGGGAAGACATATATCAGACTCTATCAGACTCCTGCTTAATGTCATCATCCTAGACAGTCACAGAAGTCATTGGGAATGTTGTTGTTAGATATTTATAATGCCTTTGACTGTGAGCTGGAACTATATAAAAAGTGTTCAGTTGAACGAAAGCTGCCTTTCCCATGACTTTCATTCCCCCAAGTTAGCAGATGTGCGATGTCCCCTTCTACTCTACGCGGATGATGCCGTACTCCTTTCACTGTCAAAAGTAGGTTTAAAGCGTGCTTTAAAGGCTTTCATGTCCTACTGTGCAGCGAACCATCAAAACATCAATTTTGATAAAACAAAAATTTTAGTTTTTTCCAAGCAAATAAGCACTCCGTTTTGGACAATCATTCCATAGAACAAGTTTCACATTACAAATACCTGGGAATAAACTTCCATTCCTCAATGAAATGGGTTTTTCACATAAAAACAATCGTAAGGCAAATAAAGTACTCTTTAAACAGTTTGATTCGATTTTTTTATTCCAAAGGAGGACAATTTATCCTCGCGATTTAGGATAAGAATTTGCTTGCTGCTTCGGATCAAAGGCTCAGCTTCTTTCAGCGTTCTATCTCCATCTGCCACTTCCACCCTACAACCAGCAGCTACTCTTTTCCTCTTTCCCTTTTTTCTGACTAAATGTCCCCTTGTCCATTTAGTCAACTGTAACCGTGGCCCTGTACGAGGTTTTCCTTCCTCAGCCAAATTGGCTTTCTGTTTCCTCACAGAACCTGCACTGGTGATCGACAATAAAGAAATAGATCGTTCCATGAGGGACTTTTTCATTTCAGCAGCTAAATGTTTGTGAACATTCTGTGATACCACAATAGCTCAACCGATGGTTGGAACAAAGCGGGCAGGTGATTGTTGCAGCCAAAGGGAAAGAGCCAGGGTTTAACCTGTTATTTTGTCTAATGAATATATTTATTCCTCTTTCCAACAGTGAATAATACCAGTTTCCTTCTCCCTAGAATTACTCCCTGTCGGTTTATTTGGTGAAACAGTTGACATCAGTGACGCTGTTACAGAAACTGAGGGCCAAGGGCATCCGAAACCCAGACCATTCCCGAGCCCTGAGTGAGTCTTAAGTCCTTTGAACCCTTACCTGCATGGTGGGTGTCTCTAGGATTATGTCTAGTGATAGGCTTGCACAAGTGGAAAGCAGTTGGTCACGCAAGGCAGGGCACCGGTGCTTATACTTCCTTGCCCCCTTCCCGGCTGCTCCCCCCCCCCCCAGGTTGGAAAGTCCTCCAAAGCAG
Organism: Rhineura floridana; assembly: GCF_030035675.1. Taxonomy (NCBI): domain Eukaryota; kingdom Metazoa; phylum Chordata; class Lepidosauria; order Squamata; family Rhineuridae; genus Rhineura; species Rhineura floridana. Next base: position 2,946,885 of record NC_084501.1, read on the forward strand.
CGCTGCATATGGCACAGAGGACTGTGGCAGGCATTGGGGATTGGTGGAGATTGTGAGCCCCATCTTGCATAAGCAGAAGTGCTGCTGACTAGTGCAAAGAAGCCCCTATTGGATATAACACCCGGAACTGGATGAAAAAATCCACACAATTTTTCTGTTTGTCATCCTACCTGTGCCACGTTGTTCATCCGAGCTAAATGGTAGAAGAGGGCTTAACTCCAGAATGTATTTTTAATGCCAAGATCCAGTCCTGGAACACATGAAGTAATAGTATACAAGAGCGTGCAGAGTTGAGCCTTGCCCTCGTGCATTGGGGATTTATTTATTTATTTATTACATTTATATACCGCCCCATAGCCGAAGCTCTCTGGGCAGTTTACAGTAACTAAAAACATTAAAAACAAATATACAAATTTAATATACAAATGAGGGGATTGGTAAAAAGAAAGCTGAAAAACAAAGTCCAGAGGGTCACATCACTCGAAAATGCTTGGAAGTTGTTTAAAAACACTATATTAGAAGCTCAACTGGAGTGCATACCGCAGATCAGAAAAGGTACCGCCAGGGCCAAGAAGATGCCAGCATGGTTAACAAGCAAAGTCAAGGAAGCTCTTAGAGGCAAAAAGTCTTCCTTCAGAGAATGGAAGTCTTGTCCAAATGAAGAAAATAAAAAAGAACACAAACTGGCAAAAGAAATGCAAGAAGACAATAAGGGATGCTAAAAAAGAATTTGAGGAGCACATTGCTAAGAACATAAAAACCAACAACAAAAAATTCTATAAATACATTCAAAGCAGGAGACCATCTAGGGAGACAATTGGACCCTTGGATGATAAGGGAGTCAAAGGTGTACTAAAGAACGATAAGGAGATTGCAGAGAAGCTAAATGAATTCTTTGCATCTGTCTTCACAGTGGAAGATATAGGGCAGATCCCTGAACCTGAACTAACATTTGCAGGAAGGGATTCTGAGGAACTGAGACAAATAGTGGTAACGAGAGAGGAAGTTCTAAGCTTAATGGACAATATAAAAACTGACAAATCACCGGGCCCGGATGGCATCCACCCGAGAGTTCTCAAAGAACTCAAAGGTGAAATTGCTGATCTGCTAACTAAAATATGTAACTTGTCCCTCGGGTCCTCCTCCGTGCCTGAGGACTGGAAAATGTAACGCCAATCTTCAAAAAGGGATCCAGAGGGGATCCCGGAAATTACAGGCCAGTTAGCTTAACTTCTGTCCCTGGAAAACTGGTAGAAAGTATTATTAAAGCTAGATTAACGAAGCACATAGAAGAACAAGCCTTGCTGAAGCAGAGCCAGCATGGCTTCTGCAAGGGAAAGTCCTGTCTCAGTAACCTATTAGAATTCTTTGAGAGTGTCAACAAGCATATAGATAGAGGTGATCCAGTGGACATAGTGTACTTAGACTTTCAAAAAGCGTTTGACAAGGTACCTCACTAAAGGCTTCTGAGGAAGCTTAGCAGTCATGGAATAAGAGGAGAGGTCCTCTTGTGGATAAGGAATTGGTTAAGAAGCAGAAAGCAGAGAGTAGGAATAAACGGACAGTTCTCCCAATGGAGGGCTGTAGAAAGTGGAGTCCCTCAAGGATCGGTATTGGGACCTGTACTTTTCAACTTGTTCATTAATGACCTAGAATTAGGAGTGAGCAGTGAAGTGGCCAAGTTTGCTGACGACACTAAATTGTTCAGGGTTGTTAAAACAAAAAGGGATTGCGAAGAGCTCCAAAAAGATCTCTCCAAACTGAGTGAATGGGCGGAAAAATGGCAAATGCAATTCAATATAAACAAGTGTAAAATTATGCATATTGGAGCAAAAAATCTTAATTTCACATATACGCTCATGGGGTCTGAACTGGCGGTGACCGACCAGGAGAGAGACCTCGGGGTTGTGGTGGACAGCACGATGAAAATGTCGACCCAGTGTGCGGCAGCTGTGAAAAAGGCAAATTCCATGCTAGGGATAATTAGGAAAGGTATTGAAAATAAAACAGCCGATATCATAATGCCGTTGTATGAATCTATGGTGCGGCCGCTCTGAGACATACAGGCAGCCAATGCAAGTGGGCCAGAATCGGTTTATATGTTTGAGCTGTCTGGTCCCTGTTACCAATCTGGTAGGATTTTTTTTAGGAGAAAATGGGAAGCTGCCTCATACAGAATCAGACTGTTGTTCCATCTAGCCCAGTTTTGCCTACACTGACGGCGTCGGTTTTCCAGGATTTCAGGCAGGCAGGAGTCTCTCTCGGCTGTCGATGGAGATGGCAGGGCTTGAACTGGTTACCTCCTGCATGCAAAGCAGGCGCCGGTCACTTAACTATCGTCCTTCCTGCAGAATCAGCTCTGCCATTTGTGAGACAAACAAAAACTCACAGGGATGACCTGTGTTTGGCTGGCTTCTTGGAGTCTTGGCTGTTCTCCTTGTCTGTGTTGGTGAGCAGCTGTTCTGGAAATGTCCTGATCAGCTCCTTGTAGACTTCAGTGTAAACCTCCCTTTGCCAAGCCGTTTTGGACTGCCCCAGCTAGCACGTTCTGGCCGGGGCTGATATGAAATCCAAAACATGTGGAGGGCACCAGGTTGGCAAAGGCAGGTGTAAGCAAGCCCACTTGTTCCTTGGCCTACTAGAGCTGAGTTGCTCGTTGGCCGAAGCAAAGTGCAAGCAAGTGCATAAAGTGGCCGCTGCACAGGCATTGGCCCAGGAGACGGATGGCAGCTGGACAGCCATCTGTCGGGAATGCTTTGATTTGGATTCCTGTATTGAGCAGGGGGGTGGACTAGATGGCCTTATAGGCCCCTTCCAACTCTATGATTTGATGGATGGATGGATGGATGGATGGATGGATGGAAGGAAGGAAGGAAGGAAGGAAGGAAGGAACTGTTAGAGCCATATGACAATGGAACCAATGACCTAGAGGTAGTGGGCTCTCCGACACTGGAGGCCTTCAAGAGGCAGCTGGACAGCCATCTGTCGGGAATGCTTTGATTTGGATTCCTGCATTGAGCAGGGGGTTGGACTAGATGGCCTTATAGGCCCCTTCCAACTCTATGATTCGATGGATGGATGGATGGAAGGATGGAAGGATGGAAGGATGGATGGATGGATGGATGGATGGATGGATGGATGGATGGAAGGAAGGAAGGAAGGAAGGAAGGAAGGAACTGTTAGAGCCATATGACAATGGAACCAATGACCTAGAGGTAGTGGGCTCTCCGACACTGGAGGCCTTCAAGAGGCAGCTGGACAGCCATCTGTCGGGAATGCTTTGATTTGGATTCCTGCATTGAGCAGGGGGTTGGACTAGATGGCCTTATAGGCCCCTTCCAACTCTATGATTCGATGGATGGATGGATGGAAGGATGGAAGGATGGATGGATGGATGGATGGATGGATGGATGGATGGATGGAAGGAAGGAAGGAAGGAAGGAAGGAAGGAACTGTTAGAGCCATATGACAATGGAACCAATGACCTAGAGGTAGTGGGCTCTCCGACACTGGAGGCCTTCAAGAGGCAGCTGGACAGCCATCTGTCGGGAATGCTTTGATTTGGATTCCTGCATTGAGCAGGGGGTTGGACTAGATGGCCTTATAGGCCCCTTCCAACTCTATGATTCGATGGATGGATGGATGGAAGGATGGAAGGATGGATGGATGGATGGATGGATGGATGGATGGATGGAAGGAAGGAAGGAAGGAAGGAAGGAAGGAACTGTTAGAGCCATATGACAATGGAACCAATGACCTAGAGGTAGTGGGCTCTCCGACACTGGAGGCCTTCAAAAGGCAGCTGGACAGCCATCTGTCGGGAATGCTTTGATTTGGATTCCTGCATTGAGCAGGGGGTTGGACTTGATGGCCTTATAGGCCCCTTCCAACTCTACTATTCTATGATTCTATCATCTTTTAAATATAGCACAGAATAACATCTGGAGGGCACTACGATGGCTACCCTGCTTTACCACCCTGGGAAAAGGAAAGAAGGTAGTTAGAGGAGGGCAACAAGGATGATCAGGGGATTGGAAACAAAGCCCTATGAGGAGAGACTGAAAGAACTGGCTATGTTTAGCCTTGAGAAGAGAAGACTGAGGGGAGATATAATAGCAGTCTTCCAGTGCTTGAAAGGCTGCCACACAGAGGAGGGCCGGGATCTCTTCTCGATCGTCCCAGAGTGCAGGACACGGAATAATGGGCTCAAGTTGCAGAAAGCCAGATTTCGACTGGACATCAGGAAAAACTTCCTAACTGTTAGAGCCATATGACAATGGAACCAATGACCTAGAGAGGTAGTGGGCTCTCCGACACTGGAGGCTTTCAAGAGGCAGCTGAACAGCCATCTGTCGGGAATGCTTTGATTTGGATTCCTGCATTGAGCAGGGGGTTGGACTAGATGGCCTTATAGGCCCCTTCCAACTCTATGATTCGATGGATGGATGGATGGATGGATGAAGGATGGAAGGAAGGAAGGAAGGAACTGTTAGAGCCGTACGACAATGGAACCAATGACCTAGGGAAGTGGTGGGCTCTCCAACACTGGAGGCCTTCAAGAGGCAGCTGGACAGCCTTCTGTCGGGAATGCTTTGATTTGGATTCCTGCATTGAGCAGGGGGTTGGACTGGATGGACTTACAGGCCCCTTCCAACTCTACGATTCTATGATTCTGTGACATGTGTAGAGCTTACATTTTGCTAAGAAGCCCTGCTTAGAAAGGGAGGGTGCTCATTCTGGACTCTGGCCAGGCTGAGGGGATCGTTCGCAGCACTTTTAAGAACCAGGACCCCCTTGGGATTGCTTATTCTCCTGCCTAGCCATGCATGCAAAGAGAGGTGAAGGTCAACGGTGGGATAAACATTTTCCCCATTGTCGTCGTCCCGTCCCCCCCCCAGTCTGCATGTACCTGCGTTAGTAACTTCTGCAGAGAAATTCACTGATCACCTGGAGGTGATTCTTACTTTCCCATTTGCTTGGTCACCGGTGGCATCTCTAAGGCTAATGCAGGTCAAGATGGGTTTGAGTGGAAGTCTGAGGGATGTCAACAACTGAAACTAAAAACAATAATAGTGCGCGAAGAGGAGCAGCAGCAGCAGCTGTGTCTTCTCGCTGTCTGTGTCTCCTTTTACTTTTCTGCTTTTAAAGAGAAGCCTTTTAAAAGCTAGCAGAGCTTTTACTTCAGGCTCGGGGATGCCAGGTATGGCTCTCAACACACCAGTGTTAGACCAATGGTGTCGCATATGCATCTGTCTTAACCTGAGTTGCACCATTGGTCCACTGATTTCCAGTCTAAGCCAGGGGTGGCTAACCTGTGGCCCTCCAGGTGCTGTTGGGCTCCACCTCCTATCAGCCCCAGCCAGCGTGGTCAGTAGTCGGAGATGGCAGGAGTAGAGGCCAACAATATCTGGAGAGCTGCAAGTTCTCCATTCCTCCTGCAAACGGAGAAAGATCTTCCTCGGCATCGTGTTCAGCTGTAGATTCCCTGGAGTTCACCTGGGACCTTCTGCATGCAAAGCTCACCCTTTACCACTGAGCAGTGGCTTTTCACTCATGGTGTGCGTTGTCTGTTCCTAATATTGAAAGAGCTCTTTTTTTCTCTCTCCCTCCCTTCACAGTCAAAGAAAAACTGACGGCCGATCCCGACAGTGAGATCGCGACAACAAGTTTACGAGTTTCTCTCATGTGTCCGGTATGACTGTAGCATGGATTCAGTCCTTTGCTGCTGCTTTTGTAAAAAGCCGTAGTATTTTAAAAGATTAATTACATGCAGAACCCCTAGAAAATTGCACATAAGAAAATTACACAGAAATCTGTACAAAAATACAATTTTTGAGGAGCTAGTTCCAACACAGTAGATATGTATTTGGAACCTGCTATCGATGATTTAGTCAATATGTACAAAATCACATTTCTGCATGTATGTGAAGCCAGTTGATATTTCTGCATTACTTTTTATAATGCTCTAAGCCAGAGTTTTCTAACCTGGCACCCTCCATATGATTTGGACTACAGCACTCATCAGCCCCGGCCAGCATGGCTGTTGCTGAGTTGGGAGTTGTAATCTGGAGGGCACCAGGTTGGTGGAGGCAGCTGTAAGCTTAACCAAAGATAATTGATCTCAGACTCTAATCAGAAATTCTACCCTGAATGTAGGGACATGGAGGACTTTCCTCCCCCCCGGTGGCTGCCCCAAAATCAGAATGTTGTGAGACCCTCCAGAACAGGGTGGAAGATGGTGGGGGAGCGGCAGGGGGAATCGACAAAAATCCCTTCCCCTCCTTTTCCATTTGGGGATGACTTGGCTGGATCAGCAGCCCTTGCTTGAGCGCAAGGGCAACAACTGACTTCTATTCCTGCACCTTCTGTCTTTGAGTCTCTGTATTCAGTGTGAGGCCACAGCTGGGGCTTTACAGACGGCAGCAGAGCATGCCAGGGTGCTGTGGGGAATGAAGCCTCCACGCTGGACACGCTCGCTGCTCTGTGTTCCTTCCAAACGGGGAAGGAGCACCTAGCCTTGATGCGCAATCTTTGCTTGATGCCCTGATGAATCAAGGGTGCCTTCTTAACCTGTGATTATATTTTGGCTTGTTTATTTCTTCTTTATTTATTATTAAATGTATATCCCACTCAGAAGGAGCCCCGGGCAGCGAACAAGTGATAAAACACTAAAAAATCTATAAAACATCTTAAAAACAAAGTATCTTTTAACAAAAATCTTAATTCCAGCACAGATGCAGACTGGGATAAGGTCTCAGCTGAAAAGGCTTGTTGAAAGAGGAAGGTCTTCAATTAGTTATACTAATAGTATTCATTAAAGCTTTCAGCCCTAGCGAAAGCTTAATTACATGGCATGTGAGCATAGAAAGCAGCCACATACTGAGCCGGACCATTGCTCCATCTCGCTCAGTATTGTCTACGACTGACAGTTTTAAAAATAAATCTAATTCCAAAAAGCCCTGGTGGAATGAAACTGCCTGAACTTGCCTTCAAAGGGAGGAAAGGGAACATCCAGGATCAAAAGACCTCCTCTCCGTCCCACCAGTTAAATCAGCTAGACTGGTGAGAACTAGGGAGAGGGCCTTTTCAGTCGTGGCACCCACTCTATGGAATTCCCTCCCAAATGACATCTGCCATGCTCCCTCCATAATGAGCTTCCGTTGGACCTTGAAAACCTGGCTCCTCAGGCAGGCCTTTGAAGTGGGTTAGGTTTCAGTGTTATTGTTGGGATTTTAAGGTTTTAATGTGAATTGTATGTTTTATGTTGTGTGTCGCCCAGAGCGGCTGGAGAACCAGCCAGATGGGGCGACTAATAAATTTAATAAATAAATAAATAAAAACATCACATGGATTTATAAAGAAGGCCACGTACCAGAGCTTGGGGAAAGCAACTGAAAGAACCCTCTGCTCCTGAATCATGAAAACATGATCACTCTCAAAATGGAACCTGGAACAGGGCCCCATTGGCGTAGGGTGGGGACACGAGGTGGGGCGTATGGGAGAAGGTGTTTCTTGAGTTACTTGGGGACCTGTAATGGGAGAGAGCAGCCTGTGCCAAACTGGTGACTTCCAGCTGCTTTGGACTATAATTCCCATCATCCATGACCCTTGGCCATTCTCCAAGGGAGGATGAATGCAAGCCCAGGTAGCTAGGTGTACCTCTAGGCGAAATTCTGGACAAGAATGAACAAGGGGTGTGTTTTTGAGGAGGTAGAAAGGGGAGGCGGTGTTCCCTAGGATATCTGGGAGGACTCCCCTTTTTAAACCCTTTAAAAACTCATCCCTCTCTCTGTTGCCTGGGCTTAGCGTTGGCTTGCAGCAATGTCACCACTACTAGTCTTGCCCACAAAGGGCTCCCAGTCTGAGTTCATAATCTAGACCAAGGATGGGCGGTGAGTAGATTGGGATCTTCTGGTACATCTGTGAATCATTTGAAGTAGATCAGCAAAGATTTCTTACTCCCAGGAGTAACAAAACAACAAAATAACTCTTGCCCAAATTATAGAGCTGAAATGAAGAAAGGCCTGTGTTCTGCATGTGGGAGATCAGGAGTTGTTTTTTGTAAGGAAGAACTGTGAGCTCTGTTCAGTTCTGGCATTCAGTACAAATTTCTGGGTGCTGAATTCTTTAATTCTAATGGATGTCTTCTGCACTAGGCTTCAAACTGATGGATTTTGGGGTTCTAGTGAAAGACAAAGTAGTTCCCGCAAGCCTGAAGCCTGCCCATCCCTGATCTAGACTCCCCACCCCCTCAATGTGCTTGCACAGTGGTGGGATTAAGTAACCACGTCCTCTGCCATTTCTAGCTAGCTCACTCACTCCCCTCCCTCCCTCCCTTCCTTTCAGCTTGGCAAGATGAGGCTGATCGTCCCCTGTCGAGCTTTCACCTGTACCCACCTCCAGTGTTTTGATGCGGCACTTTACCTTCAGATGAATGAGAAGAAGCCGACCTGGACCTGCCCTGTCTGTGACAAGAAGGCCCCTTATGAGGCCTTAATCATTGACGGGTAATGCTGGAAGAGGCATGGAAGTCAGACTCCCTCATCCCATGCCCATGTGCGCAGATCATGCACATGCGTATGCATACAGAGCCTTCGCACTCCACATGAGTCACCAAGTTCTCTTTTGCTGCGGAGTGGGGTGTCATCAAGAATCAGGGCTGTGCTGATTTTTTATTTTTTTACTTAGTAATTAATGGTTCTGCAACCTGTGTAAATTATGCAGATTTAGCCAATTTGCGTATACTCTTGCTTTGTGTAACTTGTATGGGATTGGCTAGTCCATGGGGTGGGGCAAAGCGCAGTGAGGCATGGAAGTGTCACTCCCAGCCATGGGGAAATTTGGTCAGTCCCGCCTCTGGCTCCTGAGAGTTCAGCACTCGCTGCCCACACAGTTTCAAATGTCCCTTTGCCACTATAAAGGTAAGAAACTCGTGGGATTTATTTTTCTCTGTTTAGTACAAGCTGAGATTCTCCAGAAGCTGAATTGTGCACCCAGTGGCACATTCTGTCCTCTGTCTCCACTGTTTTAGAATCACAACATACTTCCAGTTTTGTCTGTCTCGTGTGTGGGCTGGTTCAGACTGACTAGGAATAAGCCACAGTAGCCTCTGGCTCGTGTGGCTCTTCTCACCTGTCCTCCTCTGCAAACGTCTGCTTTTGCTTAATTACAAACTGAGAGAGCTGCGGTTCTAATCAGTGTTAGTTAAAACAAGCCACATTTTTTGGCATTTCTACGTAACCTGGAACTGTGGCTAGTTCTAAAGCGGGGTAGCCAACCTGGTGCCCTCCAGATATTTTGGGCTACAGCTCCCATCAGCCCCAGCTAGAATTGCCAATCATCAGGGATGATGAGAATTGCAGTTGTAGTCCAAAACATCTGGAGGGCACTTATGTCAGCTACTCTTCTTTTTTAAAGGAATATGGAACTTCTCCTTGTGCATGAAGGCGAGAAGAGAGGAATGGTGCTTAAAATTAAAAAAAAGCAGAGTAGCTTTTAAACTGATTGAGGGGAGAAAATCTACGGCAGCTGAAGAGGGTCTGGTTTGGAACAAATCTCCCCCTGGGATGAAGACAAAATCATTGAAGTAAATTTAAATGGGGTAGGCCTAGAACTAGGCATTGTGAGGGCGGGGCACAGGATAGCAATCCAGAGAAGCCAAAGTACCACAGGCCAAAACAAAAGTGCCAAAGACACTTGAAGAGAGACAGTGTATACAAGGGTTTATGCACTAATGCTAGACACCTCCGACCCAAGATGGGCGAACTGGAGTGCTCAGTCTTACAGGATGGCACTGATGTAGTGAGCATAATGGAAACCTGGTGGAACAGAGAAAACCAGTGGGACATTAAGGAAGCATCCAAACAAGAAGATGTTGTAGAGATGGGTGACTTCAACTACCCTGACATAAACTGGCCAAGGATGTGTGCCAGTCACAACAAAGACATAAAATTTCTAGATACCCTAAATGAGAACAGTTGGTCACGGAACCGACCAGAGGGATGGTGACCTTGGACTTAAATCTTAAGCGGCACCCAGGACCTGGTGTGAGATGTGTTGTCAAACCAACTGGGAGCAGTGACCACAGTGCTATTAAATTAAACATACACATAAATGACCAATTGCCAAGAAAATCCCAACACTGTCACATTTGAGGCAAATGGTAAAAAAAAAGTTGAAAGGCAAAATCCAGAGGGTCAGATCACTCCAAAATGCTCGGGAGCTGTTTAAAAACACAATATTAGAAGCTCAACTGGCTGTATCCCGCAGATCAGGGAAGGTGCCACCAGGGCCAAGAGGAAGCCAGTGTGGTTGAGTCAACGTATTAGAGGCAGGAAGGCTTCCTTCAAAAAATGGAGGTCTAGTCCAAATGAGAATAAAAAGGAACACAAGCTCTGGCAAAAGAAATGCAAGAAGACAATAAGGGATGCTAAAAAAAAGAATGTGAGGAGCACATTGCTAAAAACAAAAAACAACAAAAAGGGATTGTGAAGAGCTCCAAAAGGACCTCTCCAAACTGAGTGGATAGATGGTAAAATCATAGAATCGTAGAGTTGAAAGGGGCCTGTGAGGCCAAAGAGTCCAACCCCCTGCTCAATGCAGGAATCCAGCTTAAAGCATACCCAACAGCTGCCTGTTGAAAGTCTCCAGTGTTGGAGAGCCCACCACCTCCCTAGGTAGTTGGTTCCATTGTTGTATGGCTCTAACAGGAAGTTCAGCTGAAATCTGGCTTCCTGTAACTTGAGTCCATTATTCCGTGTCCTGCACTCTGGGACAATCGAGAAGAGATCCTGGCCCTCCTCTATGTGACAACCTTTCATGTACTTGAAGAGGGCTATCATATCTCCCTTTAGTCTTCTCAAGGCTTAACTTGCCCAGTTCTTTCAGTCTCACCTCATAAGGCTTTGTTTCCATTCCCCTGATGCTCCTTGTTGCCCTCTGAACCTGTTGCAGTTTGTCTGCATCCTTCTTAAAGTGTGGTGTCCAGAACTGGAAGCAGTACTCAAGTTGAGGTCTAACCGGTGCTGAATAGAGGGAAACTAGCACTTCACACAATTATAAATTTGCCATTTTTGCAGCCACATCACACTGTTGGCTTATATTCAGCTTGTGATCAACAACAACAATCCCAAGATCCTTCTTGCATATAGTATTGCTGAGCCAATCTTATAACTGTGCATTTGGTTTCTTTTTCCTAGGTGTTGATCTTTGCACTCATCCCTGTTGAATTTCATTCTGTTTTCAGGCCAATGCTCCAGCCAATCAATGTCCCTCTCAATTTTGTTCCTGTCTTCCACGGTATTAGCTGTTTTTATATTTTATATCATCTGCAAATTTGATAAGCATGCTCTTTGCCTCTTCATCCAAGTCGTTACTAAAAATGTTGAAGAGCACTGGGCCCGGGACCCTGTGGTACCCCACTCGTTTCTTCTGCCCAGTTTGAGAAGGAACCATTGGTAAGCACTCTTTGAGTACAATTCTGAAGCTAACTCTGGATCCACTTGATAGTTGTTCCATCCAGCCCACATTTAGCTAGCTTGCTAATCAGAATATCATGGGGCACTTTGTCAAAAGCTTGGCTGAAGTCAAGATATATTGTGTCCACAGCATTCCCACGGTCTGCCAGGGAGGTTACCTGATCAAAAAATGAGATAAGATTAGCCTGGCAGGATTTGTTCTCGATAAATCCATGTTGGCTTCTAGTAATGACTGCATTGTTTTCAAGGTGCTTACAGTTTGACTGCTTTACAATCTGCTCCAGAATTCTCCCAGGGAATGATGTCAGGCTGGCTGGTCTGTAGTTTCCAGGTTCCTCTTTTTTGAAAATAGGGACAACTTTAGCTGACATTTAACTCATCCTCCACAATTTCGCAAAGATAATAAACAGCGGTTCTGAGAGTTCTTCGGCCAGTTTCTTCAATACTGTAGGATGCAGTTCATCGGGCCCTGAAGATTTGAACTCGTTCAAAGTGACTGGGTATTCATTGACCATTTATCTATCAATCTCTAGCTCCAACCTGCCCCTTCAGCTCCATGTTCCCCTGGAGGGTCATAGACCTTCCTTTGACTGAAGACTGAGTCAAAGCAGGAATTGAGCACTCCTGCCTTTTCTTTGTCATCATTTTGCCATCCTCATTTAGTAGATGCACCACCATATCTTTTCTCTGTCTTTTACTATGGATGTACCTGAAGAAAGCTTTTTTGTTGCTTTTGGCATTTCTTGCTAACCTCAGCACATTCTCAGCTTTAGCCTTCCTGACGCCATCCCTGCAGTTCTGTGATAGCTGCCTGTACTCTTCCTTTGTGGTCTGGCCTTCCTTCCTGTATGTGTCCTTTTTTTTTTGTTTTCAGATCATCTCTAAGCTTTCTGTGAAGCCATATTGGTTTCTTCTGCTGTCTTCCCCCTTTTTTCCTTGATAGAACTGTTTGCCATGGTGCCTTTAGAATTTCTTCTTTTAGAAACTCCCATTTTAAAAACTCCCACCCATCTTGGACTCCTTTTCTCATTAGGGTCGCCACGGAATCTTACCATTAAAATCTGCTTTCCTGAAGTCCAGGGTACGCATATGGCTACTCTCAGCTTTTACTTCCTTTAAAATCAAGAACTCTAGTATGGTGTGGTCACTTCCTCCCAGAGTTCCTGTAACTGCCACTTCATCCACCAAGTCATCTCTGTTGGTTAGAATCAAGTCAAGGATAGCCGATCCTCTAGTTGCTTCCTCCACTTTCTGTAGGAGAAAGTTATCTCCAACACAAGTCAGGAATTTTTTGGAGGGGCTGTGTTTGGCAGAATTTGTCTCCCAACAGATATCGGGATAATTGAAGCCCCCCATTTCTACTACATCATGCCTCCTCGAAACATTGGTAGTTTGCTTTGCAAAAGTTTCATCCGCGTCTTCTCCTTGATTGGGTGGTCAGTAGTAGATTCCAACCATCATGTTCCCTTTATTCCTTGCCCCATTTATTTTAATCCAGATACTCTCGGTGGAGCTGCCAAGCTCATCCTCCTGTATTTCTGTGCAGGGATATATATTTTTAACATATAGTGCGACCGCGCCTCCCTTTCTGTTGCTTCTGTTCTTTTTGAACAAATTACATCCTTCAGTCGCTGTATTCCAGTCATGGGAGTCGTCCCACCAAGTTTCAGCTATACCTATCAAGTCATACTTCCTCTCCTGCATTAAGGGTTCAAGTTCGTCCTGTTTGTTTCCCATACTCTGGGCATGAGTATACAGACATCAAAGACCATGTGATTTACGGCCTGGCTTGCTTCCTACATTTTTATGAAGACTTATTACTGGGCCCCATTAGAGCCGTTCCCTCAGTTCCTGTTACTGTGCACAAACCTTTGTTACTCATTACCACCAAGTTTACATCTCCCTCCCCCTTGGGATTCAGTTTAAAGCTCTCCTGATGAATTTCTCCATACTGTGGCCAAACACATTCTTCCCAGTCCTTACGAGGTGCAACCCATCACTTGCCAGCAGTCCATTTTCCAGGGAGCGTAGCCTGTGGTCCCAGAATCCAAATCTCATGTTGGCACCACCTCCGTAATCAGTCATTCACCCAGAGTATTTTTGTCTCCCTTTCCACTCCTCTTCTAAGTACTGGAAGGATGGACGCAAAAATTATCTGGGCCCCAAAGTCCTTGAGTTTCCTTCCCAAAGCTGCAAAGTCTGATGTGATTTCTTTGTAGCTCTGCTTGGCAGTATCATTTGTTCCCACTTGGATGAGAAGAAAGGGATATCTGTCAGCGGGCTTTATGGGCAATGACAACCGTTACATCACATCTCTAATCCATCCTCCAGGGAGGCAGCATCCCTGGCAAGTCCATGGATCTCGGCATACTTGGGTTTCAATCCCACGCAGTAGGGAGTCTCCCACCACTACTACTCTTGTCGTGGGGCGTGGTTTCCTTGCCTCTGCTTGACTGAGCTTCAGTCTCTCACTCACTGTTGCGCAGGGTCTCCTGTAGTTGAATGAATGAAACTTTATTTTTACCCCACCCTTTTTCCAAACTGGAACTCAGGGCGGCTTACAAATAAAACTACATGTAGTTAAAAGCATACAAAAACATATAATTAAAATACAATTAAACTATATGCAACCTTAAAACCATGAAACGGGCACTTAAAATACTAAAAAACAATTTAAAATAATACAAACAATGGCATAAAACAAACCTTGTAGAGCCCAATCCTAAACACCTTCTATCCCACAAGCCTGTTGGAATAAAAAAGTCTTTACTTGCCGACGGAAGGATGGCAAGGAGGGGGCCATTCGTGCCTCCCTAGGAAGGGAGTTCCAGAACCTAGGAGCAGCCACCGAGAAGGCCCTATCTCGTGTCCCCACCAATCGCCCTTTTCTGTAGTTCTTCCCCTGCAGGCTGCCCTCGACTCTCATCCCTGAGTGCCTGGAAGTGATTGTGTAGTTCCACTGGTGATGTGTGTCTCCTCACTCTTGTGCTCCTAACTGTCACCCTTTTCCATGGAGTTTCTTCAACAGTCTCCTCTTCTGCTTCAACGTGCTGTTATTGTTCCACCTCCTGTAGTTCTCTTTTTTGTTGTTGTTCCAGTGTTCTTTCTCAGAAATCTTCATCTTCTCTTACACAAATGTAGTTCAGTGTAAACAAGAATAAAATGATGCACACTGGTCCTAATTTCACATATGCGCTCATGGGGTCTGAACTTGGGGTGCCTGACCAGGAACGAGACCTTGGGGACTTAGTGGATAGCCTAATGAACTTGTTGACCCAGTCTGTGGCATCTGTGAAAAAGGCAAATTTCATGCTAGGGATCATTAGGAAAAGTATTGAAAATTGCTGGTATCATAATGCCATTATATAAATCTGTGGTGCAGCCGCATTTGGGATACTGTGTACGGTTCTGGTCGCCTCCCCTCAAAAAGGATTTGTAGAGTTGGAAAAGTGTCAAAAAAGGACAAGCCAAATGATCAGGGGGATGGAGCGACTCCCCTATGAGGAAAGGTTCTAGGATTTGAGGGTTTTTAGTTCAGAGAAAAGGCGGGTCAGAGGAGACATGATAGAAGTGTATAAAAATATGCATAACATGGAGAAAGTGGATAGAGAAAAGTTTTTCTCCCTCATAACATTAGAACTCAGAGACGGCTGATGAAATTCAATGTTTGAAGATTCAGGACAGACAAAAGGAAGTCCTTTTTCATACAGCGCATGGTTATACTGTGGAATTCGCTCCCACAAGTGGCAGTGATGGCCAGCAACTTGAATGGCTTTAAAAGAGAATGAGACAAATTCAGAGGATAAGGCTATCAGTGGCTACTAGACATGATGGCTGTGCATGGCCTGCATAGATGGAGGCTGATTGCTTTTGAAAACCAGTTGCTGGAGGCTGCAGGAGGAGAGAGTGTTCTTGCACTCAGGTCCTGCTTGTGGGCTTCCCATAACGGGCATCTGGTTGGCCACTGTGAGAACTGGATGCTGGACTGGTTGGGCCACTGGCCTGATCCAGCGGGATCTTCTGGTGTTCTTACGGGAGTATGTAACCGTCTGGCTCGCTGTGGCTCCTTCACAATAATCCAAACCAGCCTCAAGCAACCTGGTGCCTTGTGGATGCTTTGGACTTACACCTCTTCAGCCGCTTCCTCCATTCTGAGTCGCGCCCATGTATTGTTTCGTTCCCCTCCCCCACCAGGTTGTTCATGGAAATCCTCAACTCCGTCACAGACTGTGATGAGATCCAGTTCATGGAAGACGGGTCCTGGTGTCCCATGAAGCCCAAGAAAGAAAACCCGGAGGTTTGCCAACCATCTGCTTACAACGGGCTGGAAGGTAGGAGAAAGGGTGGTGGTGGCAAGAGGCATTCCTGTGCATGATTGGTTGCTGTTGCGTACGTGGCAGTAGTGGCGCTCATCATGTGGAGCAGTGGAGGAGCAGGAGGGGAGAGGTTTGTGTGTGGCCTGTGGGGAGGCCTCTCCCATGTTTTGGCCATCCCCCCCCCACATCTTTGCTGGCATGCAGCCCCCAGATGGTTGCAATGAGGCATTCCAGCCCTCAAGCCTAAACGTGTCGGCCACCCCTGTCCTAGGGGCTGCTGTGCTAGATGGTCCACTGCTCTGGCAGCTTCCTGTCTTCCTTGCAGAGAGGAACCGCGGCTCGGCGGGGGAGCGTGTGCTTTGCATGCAGAAGGCTCCTGCCGTCGCAAAGTAGAAATCTCGGGTTGCAGGGCTGAGGAAGAGCCCTGCTTGCGAGCCCGGAGGGATGCTGCCACTTGGAGTGAATAGTCCTGGGCTATATGGGTCTGCCAGCGGCCTGACTTGGGACAGATCACAGACTCCGAAATGGACAGGTTGGGCGGGGGGTGGGAGACCGGGAGCTGCGATTTGGGCGAGGCTGGGTTAGGGTGAGGGAAGGTTTTCCTGATGGGAAGAGCCTCCCGTGTGGGAGGAGGAGGAAAGGCTGTTGAAGGCAGAAGTGTCCCTTTTGGCATCTTCCTTGCTAACTCCTTCCTTCCTTGCCTGGTTGTTCAAAATCTTTCTGCCATGTTGTCACTGAAATGAACTGGCTCCTTACCATAGTTAGAAAGAGCCGTGGGACTGTCTGGCTGCATTTGGACATCATGCCGGCCATGGATGAGTTTGTGAAGCAGACGAGTTTGTGTGCATGCGCGGTGTGCTAGCGCCGGCAGCCTGAGCTCCCCTGCCTTCCTCCCAGCACAGAGCAGCTGGCTTGTCTGAACCAGAGCTTGGAAAAGTTACTTTTTTAAAAACTACAACTCCCATCAGCCCCAGCCAACATGGCCACTGGATTGGGCTCATGGGAGTTGTAGTTCACAAAAGTAACTTTTCC
Organism: Rhineura floridana; assembly: GCF_030035675.1. NCBI lineage: Eukaryota > Metazoa > Chordata > Lepidosauria > Squamata > Rhineuridae > Rhineura > Rhineura floridana. The sequence continues at coordinate 2,963,710 of NC_084501.1, forward strand.
AAGCTCTGGTCTGAACCATCCAAGGGTGTCTGTTGTTTGTTTCCCTGCTGCGGTCAGCGTGAACCAGCCAACTTGCCTAACCATGGGTGCCTTTGGGGACAGAAATGCACTCTTAATAAATTAGAACACAGATGGCCACCTGTGTGATAGGATGGGGAGCAGCCATCATGTTCTTGAGTGCAGGAAGGTAAAGAGCACCCTTCCCCAAGCTGATGCCCTTCAGCTGTGCTGGACAGCAATGCCCATCAGGCCCTAACCAGCATGGCAAGCTAAACAACCTACGGAAATGGGAAGAGTCCCGCTGAGGGGCCCCCTGTGTTCCCCAAAGAGCCAGCCAGTTGCGCAAAGGGAAGCTTATAAGCAGAACTTGGGGGTGGAGGAGGGGACAGCCCTCCCTAGTGTTGTTCTCAGTGCCTGGTATTCAGAGGCAGATTTCTTCTGTACATGGAGGTTCCATTTTGTTCCCATGGCTGATAACTGAAGCATTTTAGTCGCTTCATAGGAGTGACGGATGAACGAGAGCAAGGCACAATATAAAGATATAATATCCCCATTCGCAGGCTGACGGAATACTTGAATACAGGGATGGGGACCCTTTTTTCAACCCACGGGTCATATTTCCTCCTGGATGAACGTTTGAGGGCCAGAGCAACTGATGTGCCTCTTACCTTTGTACAACAGCTTGCATTTTAGCTGTGCAAAAGTCAGGTGTTTGGGCCCATCCTCCATCTAAGCAAGCAAGAGGCCTTATACTCAAGTCAGGCAAAAGCCCTTGAGGGGAGTGCAGAGCAGGGCCAATGAAGCTGTAGGCCAGGTCAATAGGCCTGGGGGGTCGCGTTCCTCCCCCCCCCCTTCAGAAGGCGCTCTGTAACATCCAAGCTCAATAGGCCCTCAGTTAAAGGCAGCCTTGAAGAGAAAGCTGCTCAGTGCTGACCTGCGTGTCGGTACGGAGGGGCCAAGTCACTCGGAGGGGAGTTCCACAGTTCTGGGTACCCACCGAGAAGACGCTACTTCTTGTGTACATCATCCTGTCTTTTCTTAAAAGCAGGCACTCAATAAGGCCTTCTGAAGCGGATCTTGGCATATTTGGGCAGGATTTAGGAATGAAGGCAGTTTTCTTGGTCCTAAGCTGAGTAGGTCAGAGGTCAGGATCCCACGCCCCCCCCCCCAGCAGCAGCCCCCGTCAGCCCCAGCTGCCAGCGTGGCCAGTGGCCAGGGATGATGGGAGTTGGGAGCCCAGCAGTGGCTGGAGGTGTCAGGTTCCTCATCTTTAGTTTATGGCTTCAGCGCTTGAGACCAGGACTTCGAATTGGACCCCAAAAGCTTCCCGGCAACCTGCCACAACATTGGAGTTGGGTCTGCAGGCATGTTAAGGTTTTGGCTGGTCCATGACCGAAATAAATTCATTCATTCATTCATGTTAAGGTTTTGTTTTTTGTTTTAAATGAGTCAGACTCTCTCCAGGCTGCCTCTTTTGAGCCTCCCTCCCTGAATTTGTCTTAAGCCACCCTTCCCTAACCTAGCCCCCCCCCCGGGTGGTGTTGGACCCCCGTTCTCATCAGCCCCAGCCTGTGCAGCCAATGATCAGGGCAGACAGGAGTTGGAGTCCAAAACTTCTGGGTGACACCGGGTGGGGGTGCCTGTGGGGGCCCTCTGGAAGTTGCCGCACTCCACCTTCCATCATCTCTGATCATGGGCCGTGCTGGTTGGGCCTGATGGGAGCTGCAGTTCAGCAACATCTGGAGCCCCCCCCCTCCGGTTCCTTATTCCTGCCCTGAGCCAGCCACCAGCACCACTTTGTGTGGCAGAGAACTGCGTACCTTCCGGATGGGTTGGGCGAAGGGAGTCTCTTTCCTGCCTGGCCCAAGCCGAGCACCGATGAATCTTGGGATCACAGCCCCCTGCTGCCTGACAGGCTGGCCGGCTTTGTCTACCCTAACGGACTTCTCCTCTTGCTTTTGCAGCTTCCCTGTACGCGGTGGGCTCTGACGGGAAGCAGCTGGCCGAAAGCAAGAAGAAGGTGGAGGTCATCGACCTGACCCTGGACAGCTCTTCCGATGAGGAGGAGCCCCCCGCCAAGAAGCAATTCCCAGTCACCACTGCAGCTGTCCCGTCGGCAGCGGGGCCCAAGGGGTGGGGGCACTGTCTGTTTACTCAGTTTTTGGTAAAACCCTCTTACTTGGAAATAAGGAGGCCTGGCTGCTGGATCAGGCCAGAGGGGCCTGTCTAGTCCAACTTCCTGCCCTCACAGTGGCCAGGCAAAGGCCTTGGAGAAGCCCACAGGCCGGACGTGAGGGCAATTGCCCACTCCTGCTGTTCCCCATCAGCTGGTATTCACAGGCATTCTGCCTGTGACCCTGGAGGTCACATAGCTTCAGAAGGCCTCCTTGAGTGTTGTTGGCTAGTAATAGTGGCTGGAGGCTAGTAGTGCCTAGTGGCCATTGATAGCCTTATGCTCCTCTGTGGATTTTGCTAACCTTTCAAAGCCCTCCAAGTTGGTGGCTGTCACTGCCTGTTGGGGAAGTGATTTCCATCATTTAACTGTGTGCTGTGGGAAGAAGGACCTCCTTTTGTTTGTCCTGAATTGTCCCGTGTTCGGTGCCGTTGCACGTCCAGAGTTCTAGCGTAATATGAGAAGGAGGAACACGTTTTTTTATCCGCGCTGTGCATCATCTACACCTCCATCGTGGCCCCCCTGACTCTGAGCTGAGTTCTCTTTCCATTTCGTTTCAGGGTTTTAAGCCCCGACCACCAGCCCTCCTCGGTGTTGCGGAGCCCCCCAATGGCGGCGGTGGGCAGCGACTACCTCTCCAGTCTTCCTATCCCCGAATACCACCCTTCTTACCAGGTCACCTCTGACATGCAAGGTAATTTGCGCTGCGTCGCTCAGCTCAGGGCACAGCTGGCCTTTAATTCCTTGGGCTATTTTGCAGCCCCATAAGAGCGAGAAACCTTTGATTTCCCATTAAAAAAAATATTGGAACAAAACTAGATTGTCACAGAAGTCTATGTGATGTGAAGACTTAAGACAAAATATATGGTGCCCTTTAAAAGTTAAACCAAGGAATATAACGGGACCTCTTCGACGTTTCTCACCATTTCCCAGCTGTCGTTTGTGCTGTTTGAGCCCCAGCCATTGGCAGCATCCCTGATGAGACCGGCCTAGTTCTCCCAGAACGTTAAACCATAGCTTATTTTAAACGAGGGGTGGCTAACCTGCGGCCCTCCAAATGTTGCTGAACTCCAGCTCCCTCAGCCCCAGTAGGGATGGGGGGAGTTGTAGTCCAGCACCATCTGGGGGGGGGGTCATGGGTTAGCCACCCCTCATCTAAGCTATGGCTTACCCCGAATGAGCAGCATGCTGGTGCCTGCTCCTCAGCCCTGCCCCAAAGAACCCACAAGTGGCACACCAAGAACAAAGCTTGGTTTCCACTCATAGTTTACTTGGAGCAAAGCAAACCATGTGTGCTGCTTTGCATGCACCGCTAAGGCCGGGATCGTGGCTCGTTTCCTCCCAGCATGGCAAAGGTAGGGGAGGAGCATGTTGGGCACCGCTGAGCAATGGGCAGCAACATGCTGTTCATTCGTGTTATACCACAGTTTAAAATAAACGCTGGTTCATCATTGCATGTGGACCAGGCCAGTCCGTCTTCCCTGTGGGGGAAGATGAGACAGGGAAAGGGGACTCAGGTCCTGTCCTGGGGGCACAGAGGACTGGGATGGCACTGAGTTGTTTGTACTTTTCTTGTTCGTTTAAAAAAAATGTTGCAAGGGAGTCTTGATTGCGCATGAGCAGTGAATCTCCACCACCACCCTGGCCATTCGAGCAGGTTCACCAGTTATTGAAGCTAGCCTACCCCCCCCCCACCTCCACATGCTTATATTAGTCTTGCCTAAAAATGCACAGCCTCCTAAATCTTCCCGGCCTGGTCACCTGGAGGCAATGGTTGCTCGCTCCAGGCGAGTGCCCGTTGGAAAATTCCCTTTGTGGTGATGTCACAGCCAGGCATGTCCCCAAATTTCCCACTGACCTGGATGCCCAGGATTGCTCTTTAGTGAGTGCCAAAACAGAGACTGGTGTGAGGAAAGGGGAATGAAAGAAATGGGCTTCCAGGTAAGTTGCAGAGGTTGCTGCGGAGGAAACACTACCAGTTTACCAGATCAGATGTGGGGCTTTGGAGATGGTAATCCAGAACAGGCTCTTGTTATAGCCAGCTTGACTTCGTGTGGGACACCTCTGAACAGTGCAATTGAGAGAGCCCTGCAGAGAAAGAGAACTGACAGTTGCTGGTCACAAAGAGGGAGGGAAGGAGAGCCAAATCAGTCTTTGCCTAGCATCAGGGTTTGGTGATCCTCCCAAAGAAGGATGGTGCGGTATGGAGGGCCAGGGACTCTGTTGGAATGTAGGGCTTGCTCAGGATTGCCTGGGCCAAAAAACTTCCTGGAAAAAATCATGTGGAGAAATAAAACTTGTGACCTGTGTGAAAGTAAGCAATGTACACTCATTTGCAAACATTTCCTTTGTTTTCTGAACATTGTTCTCCTTTTCTTAAGCCACAGGGAGGAAGCACTGTGGCTTCCCCCGTCTTCCCAAGCTGGAATCTCACCAGGCCCTTCTCACATCCTTCCTAGCGTATTTTCAAAACCTTAAGGACTAGAAACCTTTAAAGAGAGCTGTGATGCTATATGCTGTGAAAATGCCAAGTTCTGGTGCACGTGAAGATTCCTCTCATCACAGAGTTGTCAGAATGCGCAGTCTCGCACCTGGCTGATGTTAAGTGAGCTGCTTCCAATCCTGCAAGGAGCCCTTCCCTCCCTATCCCATCTGATGGATAAGCCTCAGTCCTGTCATGATGCTTGCATGTGTGCATCCAAGGGAACTGTGGAGGCCTGGCCTGGGAATTTGGCAGTGCAAGAGAGGAGAGGGGAGGGCAGGGACTGACGGGCCAACGGCAAAGGCTCTGGAGACAGATGGGAGACACTCTGGCAAATATTAGTGGAGCTCTCAGGGCACTTCTTGAGGACTAGAGGGACCATTGGGGATCTAGTGGATTCTCAATGCCGCTTAATCCCACAAGACCGGGGCAGTAGAGGTTCTCTACGCATGCTCAGAGTATCCTTTGCAAGGACTGAGGCTGAGCCCCAAGCAATAGGGGCTTTGATACGTTTCTTGTGTGTGAACGTTTTTTCCTACAAAGCCTCATCCTAAACTCTGAGGTGTGCAGGCCGGTTCTGTGAGTAACAGATTCCATTCTTTCAGAGAGAAATGTACAAAGTACTTTTGAAATGGACACTTCCCACCACCACCACCACCCCAAAATCCAGAATTCTGATGGAAAAGCAAATACAGAAGCTGCCATCTTTATTGCCCACCCAAACCCAGCCCAAAGAGAAAGATCTTGCATTTCGAATGCAAACTACACTGAGAAGCCACACATAAACAGCTCTCCATCAGGCTGCCTAGCTCAGATAGGCAGGGGAAGCCCCTCCCATCCCTCCCTTCGCAGCTTCCCCACCCCAGGTGCTTCTTACCGAGTGAGCCCCAGAGCCCGGTGCCCCCAGCTCAGGCAGTCCTGCTCTAGATGAAATACAAGGGCAGTTTGGGGGGCTGGGGGTCGGGGTTTGCAGCCTGCCCTCTGGGGGCTTCTTATCCTCTCCTCTGTGCAGTGCCGCTGTCACCTGCGATGGCGTCTCCCCTGGGCTGCCCGGGGATGGTGGCAGCGGCGGCAGCTGCTGCTCCTCGTAGTGGGGATGTTGCTTGCTGCTTCTCTCTTAGGAGGAAGGCCCCCTCTGCCAGTGCAGGCAGCAGTGGGGCACAGAGAAAGGTGGGTCACTCATCCACGGGGGGGGCAGTTTTTATCACCACCACCAGCAGCAGCAACCAGCTCCTCCAGGTCTTCGAGCTGGTGGGACCTCCGAGGTTGCTGGGCATTGATGGTGCCTGATGCTGCCGCCTCTCCTGCTGCCTCTGCTGAAATATCCCTCCTTCCTTTTTTTTTTAAATCCCTTTCTCTCTTTCAATATGTTCATTTTACCATTAAGGTTATTTTTCCCCTTTTCATTTTTCTAGGTCTGGATTTGTTTTCCTTCCTTCAAAGTGAAAATCAGGTATGTTTTCCCTCTCTCTCTCTCTCTCTCTCTCTGTTTTCTCATTCATCTCCCCACCACCCCTCCGTCCGATCCTTTCATCACATCAGCAGACGAGCCTTAAAATGAACCCTGGAGCAACCAGGTGCTTCTCTTGCTGCCGAACTGACACAGCCAACGTTTTTGAGGGAAGTCCTCCTGTTCCTTGGCCTTCCTGCTCGTGGCAGAGGTGTAGACCTTGGTGTACTCTGTCTTGACAGTGGCTGACAGGCTGGCTCCCTCCACAGTTCCTTCCTTTAAAGGGGCATTCTGAATGTGGGCCCATTCTTAGAACTGTTCTGAGAAATCAGCTCGCAGCCTGAAGCTCTGTGGAATGCAAATTGCACCTGTCAGAGGTGATGTTTCTGGGCCCTGAGGTCTGAGCTGTCTTGCCACTCAGTTTTAGTGAAGCCGAAACTCTTGCAAAGGGGCCCGAGCTAACAGCTCAGGTTATGCAGTGAGTTCTTCTAGCCAGTTTGCAGAAGAGTTGCTCTGGTCTTGCAGAATATTCTGCTTTGATCTAGCAAGCTCATTGTTCGAGAAATATCCAGGGATGGGAACCTCCCCAGGTCAAAGTTGGATTTCAGAGTAAGGGGTGAGACTTCTCTTTCTCTGCTGGGCTTTCCTTTTTCTGCTGCCTCCTTTCCAAACAGTTGTTGCTTCCCTGCAGAAGGCTCTGTCTCGGGAAGCATTTGCAGTTCACAAAGCGCTGTGAGAGGCATGTTGCTGTCTTAGTGCTGGTCGTAGTCTCACCTGTTTTCGTCTCTGAGACAAGTCTTGTGGACTGCAAGACTCACGAGTAGTCTCCTTTGAGCAACGTTAGGTGATTGGACAGGACTTTATCTGCACCTTTCAGAGAAAGGAGTTTTCATTTGCCTGGGGCTTCTTAAAGGTGAAGCACCCTGCCATTTCCTGCTAGATTTGGTGGATGAGGCAGGAGTCAGTCTGGCCAGGCTTTGGTAAACTGGTACATTCCTCTTACCCATTTCATGGGGATACAGAGACCTGCTTTGCACATAACACCGAGCCATGGTTTATTAAACTGGCTTATGAAGCCATGGTTTGTTTGATTGTCAGTCTAGCCCAACCGATTAACTATTGTTTTGTTTACTGCCCCACAAACCATTATATGAAGCGATGGTTCTGTTGCTTATGAACATTGGCTTGTGTTAAATGTAGCTTGGCATTGCATACAAACTATGCTTTTTTTTTTTTTTAACCACCCCCCACCCCAGATGCTTGCCACGCTATCAAGCCACAAGGCAAAAAACCATATTTGGGAGAAATTTAAGCCATGGTTGCTTGGTTTGTCTGTGGGTTGAACCCGTCGTTTGCGTAAAGAACGAAAGCAAAACATGGTTAGCATGATGTTTCAACCTGGCCAGATTTGGATAAACTCAGTGAAGTTCATTCTGGCAGCTCAGTTCACGGCTCGCTGAGTCCAGGAGCGGTTTCCACCCCCCACTTAAGACGTTAGGTGTGCTCCCACAACTGTCATTTGCTCAAGCTACAGGTATTGTACAGGTGCCAATGTTCCACCCCCACCAACAGCCATGGAGCAAACAGCAACTCAGAAGGGAAGGGTTAAACGCCCCTTCTCTGATCCCACCTCCTCCCCCGTGGCTGTATTTAGTAAGGGGGGGCACTGGGGGGAGAGAGTCAAATCAGTCATGGATCTCCTAACGGGTGGACAGAAAGTAGACTGGGATCTGTGCTAGAGCAGCAAAGGTGTCTGACTCGCAAAAGTTTAACAGTAGCAACAACAGCATCCAGGCACCCCAAAGGAGAAAGGGAAAAGCCAGGAGTAGCCTTGTGTATGAATGGACTGTGAATTCAGTTCTGTTTCTTTGGGGATGCAGGTGGGAGGTGGGGTGGGAAGCTCCTTAATTCCAAGTCTTAGGTCCACGTGCCACCAGCCACTGTTTGGCACCAGATGGATCATAATGGTTCTAGTAAAAAGAGCAACAGCAAAAAGATCCTTCAAGCCTGTCCTAGCATCATGTACAATTTGGCTGCCCTGACGCCTTGGTAATGCATCGTTCCTCTGTGTTTTGGGCAGGGGGATGGAGGGGTGTCTGGATCTTACATCAAACAACTGAATGTCTCCTTTCCTTCTGTGACAGCATTACAACCCTTCCGTGATCACCTCCCTGGATGAACAAGACCCCCTGAGCCACTTCTTCCAGTACCGTGGCACCTCCCCACATTTCATGAACCCCCTCGCTCCAGTTGTGGTGGGATCCCACGGCACCGTTGGCTCTCCCACCAGCAGCCGCATGAACAATGTTGTGTCTTCACCCACCGCCACCTTGCGGGAAAGCCACACACACAACGGCGCCGTGGGGAGCAGCCCCATCTTGCCCGGATGCCGGCCAGATATAATCTCTCTAGATTAAACTGTGGCACCGATACGCAGCAGTGGCTGTTTTGTCCCTCCCCGCAGGACAGAAACCAACAAAAGACAGTTCACCAAATCCGTTTCTGAATTGGGTTCCTACCGGCGCTTGGGAGGAAAAGAATCATGCGGAGTTCTTCCTCTTGTTCACCTTCGGGGCTCTCTGTGATTCTGCACAAGGTTTGGGAAATGCTGGCATTCGGTTCAGGAAAGTTTTCTGAGCCCTAAGAATCTCTAACCCGTTTCTGTTTTTATATCCAAGTGTCTGGCCCTTGGAACTGCTATAGGAGTGCTTGAAAGCTGTGAGCTGCTGAAGTCTGAAAAGCTGGAAGGAATCCTGAAATAAGATTTCATTTCAATCATGGGGTGGAGTGCCCCAAGGCTTATTGGAAGCAGGATTAATTATGCAAAACGAGGCAAACCAAGGCTCATCTACATCATCTGTCCAAGTTGCAGAATCCCTCCCACTTTCAACATAAAACCTCGGGGGGGTTGTGCAGGATTTGGTATGATTGGCTTTGCAGCTCAAGATGCAGGTGAAATCAGCACGTTGCTCTTAAGCAACGAGTGTTAACCGTGTTGCGTTTGAGTGACGCTCAAGAGGTGGTGTTTGCCAATGACCAGAGATTCCAGGCAGGTTATATTGGACCAATTGAGATTGGTGTTAAAAATGTGCAAGTGTGACAGAACTCTTTGTCAGGGAAAGATGTGCCCAATGAAGTTATGTGAAAATTGAAAGCTGTGTACAAATCTGCCAACCAGCTCCCTCCCTCTTCCTGTAGCTACTTCATTACCCCAGCATATTGGCACACCTTGATTGGAAGCCTGGACAGCAATTGAGAGACGGATCCAGTGCAGGCATGACAGGAAAGGCACCTGCTTTCATTGCGAGGAGCAATAGGTTCCAGGGTAGAGTTTAAAGATCCTACCCTGCACAAACTTCTCAAGATTGTTGCACTTGAGAGCCAGAAGGGGCGCCCTTCACAGAGGACAGCCAGAAAAGATTTGTGTGATGATGAGAGAAAAATACCTTTGGCTCATAATGAAGATCAAGTAGATGCCTGCGTTGATTTGTAGAGTGGCTCAAGAATGCAAAGGTTTGGGGGGGTGAAGAGCATGCTGGTTCTTCCATGGGTGGGGCTTCCGAAACGTGTCCAGAGTCCAAACAAGCCCATAACCGCTTTCTCCTCTGCCTCTTTGGTGCTGCTGGCTGTGTGTGCACTTGAGGAGCCATGGGAGGCATTCTCCAAAGCCATGGGCTGTGATGTGGGCCGGTGCCTTCCAGCCCATAAAAATCTGTTCTGCCGCAGGCAGCACTTCCCCCCTTTTACTCTTCGCGTTGTGGGTCCCTCCCTTTGACTTGTGCTCCCTTGACATTTGGTTTTGTGCTAATGCAGTCCCAGGGGAAGCTCTCATACCAGCATGCCCTGAAAATCCCATGATTTGCCACTGTGGCTGTTTTTTCTCTTGCCCCTCCCATTAGCCATTGCAGCCGGTTGACTCAGTCTGAAGACTGTTGTCATCACAGTGTATTTTTTAAAAAACTGTAGATGTAGGGTTTCCATTCCCTCTTAAAATATTTCCTACCAATCTTGTACAGAGAACAAAAGAATATATATATATATATTATAATAATATTTTCAGTTTTTGTACATAAGAAACTCCAAAGATCTCTTTTGCTCTCTTCTGAGGACTAAATGAAGGTTGCACTTTCCTCCCTGTACATGGGGGTGGGTGGGTGAGGGTAGCACATCGTCCATTGCACAACTTATTTATGTATTTAAGTGTATAATTGTGTGTGTGTGTTTTAAGTTTGTAGCAGCGGTTTCCATGTTTTCTACTTAAGCCACCCCTTGCTGCACTTGCCCCCTCACCTTTTCCAAGCCAGCTGGTGTGGTGAGGCCTCTTGCAGTGCTGCGAGAGGCTTGTAAAAAGACAGACAGTACCATCCAAAGTTAAGCACTTTTTTTAAAAAATCCCATTGATTTCAACAGGAAGAAACATGAGCCTTGAACAGGGCTTTTGAGCCCTAAAAGGTGGTTTAGAAATCTTTTTTAATAATAATAATTAAACGCAATGGGAAATAAGCCTATTTTGAGATGCAGTGAAACAGTGGACAGCCTTAGCAAGCTTGCCTCTTTTACGTGTTGTTTTTTAGTTCACTCCACAAAGCCTCAACGATGTGCAGATCAGACCAGAATGCCAAATTTTAGAACAGGCAACTTTTGAAATGCATTTCAGTCCAGGACACTTGATTACATTTAACATTGCCTGTTTCTTAGATCTCACTACTTGGAGAACCTTGATAAGTAATTTTCCACAGTTTGTTTTAATACTCAGTTTGACAGTTTGGAACAGAATGGAATTCTTGTGCTGTGTTGCAGTGAATCCTGAACTTCCTTGGAAGTTGATCTGGGGTTCCTGAATGGGAAGTCGTGTCAGGCAAGCTTGCTCGGCCTATCCAGCCTTCCCGCTACAGTGTGTGGGGTCTTTTAGGCTGTGTCGGGTCTGTAGCTGAGTGGCAGAGAACTTTGCTTTGCATGCAGAAGGCGTGATCTCCAGCCAAAAGGATCAGCTAGCAGAGTGACCTGAAAGCCTGTTCTGGTGGCCCTGGGGCACTGCTGCAGGACAGGACAGACAGAGAGCCTGAGAGCTTCCCTGTGTTCCTTGAACTAGGTTGCTTCCAAGTATTCATGCATAAGGTGAGTTAATAAATTTGACAACCATTCATACATGGTTTGCAAAAGAAAGTTCAATGTTTCGTAACCCAAGACGAGAAGAGGTTTTTGAAGTCCCCGCTGTGGAAAAAAGTCTTAAAATTTAACCTGTATTGTAGTCTGTGAGCCTATAAAGGAAGGTACTTGAGGAATTGCCTCAGAGGTCATGCAGTCCAACCCCTTGATCAAGATGGCTTTAATACAGATTAGTTCCCTTCCCCCCCAGAAAAAATGTAAATTAGCTACTCTTTTTAGAGTGTTTGAAAGGGTGCAAATACCCCATACAATTTTTTCAACATGTACGTATGGGAATGGTGGTATTAATTTGTGGTAGGGTAGAACAAGGGATGTTGGGTAGAGAAAATATTTTTAATCATAAAGATGATCCAGAATGAATCATGTGACTTTACATGTGTGACCTGGTGTGCCCCAGTGCCTTCTAGGAAGCAGAAGGCAGTTATTTTTTGAAAGCATCGAATGAGAACAGTGGAGCTCCGAAAGAGGTGTATGGGTTTTTTGGGGGGGAGGGGCTCCCCTTTTAGTTGGCATAACATGTTAGATTGCAGAACATGCTGACTCCTGTCGTGCCACTTTGTGTGCTGCAATACATGGGAAACCTAGACAGTGGTAGCCTGAGAAGCACCCACTTCTCTTTATACAAAAACTCAAGTCTCTAGTCCTGCAGGGGGAAGTGTAAAAACATGAGAGTAGTGTTTGCTGAAGTATGAAGCCAGAAAAAAGAGGGCTGAGCGGGGGCTCCTGTCCACATAAGAGCTTCTCATCTCCTTCCCCTCACCAGCTGCCTTACCAGCTCAAATCTTCATGCTATAAAACTTTTTCCCCCATTCCGCCTGAGTATTGCTGAAACATTCCAGCTCCTTTGAAGCATGAAACTGGCAAACTGCAAATATTGCATATTTACCCCCAGCACACATGCATCTGTTTGTGTTGACAGCATTGTGCTTCATATGTCTGCATGGATGGGGCAGCCTTCCAGATGTGCTCGTGAAGTCACTACTTGGAATTGAGGGATAGGGGCCTAGTTTCATCCCCCCCCCTTTGTTGCTCAGTCTTGTAGTCAGTTTATTTGTTGGCTGTTTCTCAACTAAGGATTCAGATTGGAAGGCCTTGTAGAGAAAGGGCAAATTATGCAGACAGTTGAAAATGTTGTTCATATAAATGAGCATTTTAGGACGAGGGGCAATGAGCTCTGTTTTTTCTTTCAATGCCACTATCAGACACTAAAGAAGAAATTTAATAGACCCCAATCTCTCTCATACAATAAAACATTTTATCTGTATCACTACGTAATAGAAAAAAAATGAGGAATGCCTTGCTTAATCCTAGTCCTTTCTCTTGGGTTTGTTTTTTCTGCCTGTTGAATCTCTTGTTTTATCAACTTGGAGCCATTGTGTATATGCAAAAAGTACCTTTTAGATAAAATAATCTTGGCAAACGAACCATTGTGGAGTTGTAATTTCAAGAGCGGTATTTCCAGCTGCAGCTGGTTCACCAGTTACGGCAGTTCTTGGACTGGGATAGCCTGGTGTCTTGTCATCTGTGCTCAAGTAACCACGCGACTGGACTGCTACAGTGGGCTCTGCCCTTGAAGACAGTCTGGAAGCCACAGCTGGTGCAGAATGCAGCTGCCCACCTGTGGAGCAGGGCAGCAAATGGGACTGTATGTTGGCCATTCATAACGGCTCTCCACTGGCTGCCATGGGCTACCAGGCCCAGTTCAATCAGTCAATCAATCAATCATTTATTACAGTCGAAAGACCAGCAAATATTTAAAAACATACCAACGTTATACAGAGAAAGAAACCGCGGCAACATGAGATAATCTGACTCTAATGGAGTTGAATTAATATACCAGTGGGAAAAGCCCTCAAAAGGTCAGCTATTGTTATTTTTCCATCATCACTCTCCAACAGGTCACAGCTGATGCACAAAATCTTGCCACACTCTATGTGAGCTGCACTTTCTGATCTAAGTAAATGTTCTAAATAAAAAGCATCAGACCTCCCTGGGATTTTTTGAAGAATTGGGGTGATAAAAAGGGCAATATAACAGCACATGAGCAACTGTTTCCACATCTCCCATGTATAAACACTCTTGAACTGGAACCTTGTTAGATCTGCCTTCTACTGGGAGGGCGGGCAGGATATAAATTTAATAAATAAAAGTGCAGAAGGTAAAACACTGAGCCTAGTGAGCGTGAAAGCTTTTCTGTACTTGCAGATTGACAAGCTTGTCATATAATTGGTTGTTGTAAACATTCTCACATGATCTCCATAGTTAGAGTGAAGCGCGGCCAACCTCAAATGATTGTGTAGATCAGTGGCTCTCAAAGCTTTTTGGTTTGCGGCGCACTGTAAAACATACACAAATTTTCTGGCGCACTTCGTGTACAAAATTAAAAATGTATTAATATATTTAATAAAAATAACTTAAACTATAGAAAACTATTGCTTACCCTATACAAATGGGTTTTTCCTCATTTTTAAAATATACTTTCATAATAGTTGAGGGACACCTAGCCACCTCTTGGGGCGCACAATGTCCATAATTCGCTGGGATACATCAGTTTTAGCCATAGTGTAACCTAATGCCACAATAGCAGCAGTAGAAAAATCCAAATTCAGCAGTTTTGCAGACAATGTCCTTTCCATCTAGATTGAAAAGGATCAGTCAGGAGCTAATCCCACTGGAAAAAACATCAGCTTTAGCCAGAAGTTTGTCTTATATATCAGTGCATGTGCCTCTACAGAGATTTGGCCCACCTCCAACTGTAAAATTGTATTAGGTACACATGTTGGGGTTCCTAATATAGCTCTTATAAATTTTGTTTGTATGGCCTCGAAGGGGGCAAAATCATCAAAAATGCATCGCTGGCAGCCGTACAACATCTGGGCTATAACCTTGGTGACAAAAGCCTGGATGGCTGCGGGGATATATTGACCACCTTTGGTATAAACAAAAGATCGGAGTGCCTTTGCGCTTCTCTGAGCGTTCGCAAGGGCATTTTTTGTTTGGACTTTCCACGAGCCTGTTGAATGAAAGGTTACACCTAGATATTTATAGATAATAACCTGCTCAATTTGATGGTCATTAATCTGCCATCGATGCTTAGTCCTCCTCCTATTAAAAATTAGGACCTTAGACTTATCATAGTTAATTGTCAGCCGTTCTTTACAGTATAAGTCTAAAGCACTTAAAAGACATCTCGGACCAATTCTTGACAAGGATAAAAGTACCACATCTTCTGCATAGAGAAGGGTGACGGGTCTTTTCGCCAACTGGGGAGGATGTGAATTTACCTTTGCTAAGGAGTTAAATATGGAAGCCAAAATATATATCTGTTTAACTCTGTTAAAAGTGGGAATGGGTTAAATGACCAACACGATCACATTTGACCCCCAAGCGTGTGTTTCCATAAAGACTATGCTCCTGTCAATATTTGTGGGCTCAATTTTTCCCCATAGTCTATCTCTTGAAATCAAATCAAATGCCAACTTAAAGCCAATAAAACCTGCGTGAAGCCCCTCCTTAGTTGAGAAGAGCATACTTTTCAGCAAGATGTTGAAGAACAAGCCCTTGGTCAGCTGTGGAATGTGCGGTCCTGTCTTCAAATATATTTTCCTGCTGTAGCCAGTTTAATAGTTTCTCATGCAAATAAGAAGCATATACATTTATTTATTTATTTATTTATTTATTGCATTTGTATACCGCCCCATAGCCGAAGCGCTCTGGGCGGTTTACAACAATTAATTAACTTTATTATACTCAGCAAGCTAATCAGTCTATAACTTCCAGGATCTGAACTTTTTCCTTTTTCTATATTGGAATAATAATGGCCAGTCCTCTGAGATGCATGCTGTGTGATCAATGCATGTCGATAATGGTGGTAGGATAGGAGCCCACCACTCTATATTTGCCTTAAGCAATTCTGGTGGGATGTTACTGCTTCTCAGTGCTTTGCCAGCTTTTAATTTAGAAATAAGATTTCTAACTTCATAGGAGCTGACCAGCGGCCACTCAGGAAACCTTTGTATTTGCCTTTGATGTCTGGCGACAACTTTGCCCCGTCACATAGATGGCACTAAAGTGTAATTCCCAAAAGTTCACAGGAATATGGCTGTCCATGTTAACTGCTGTTTCCAAGTGGCCCCTCAAGACCACTCTCCAAAAAGTTGCAGAAACATTTGCTCTCGTGGCTTTAAGCTTTGCTACGTCTCTCTTGTGGCCTCCTTTTTCACTTTAACTAAAGCCTTATATCTACTCTTTAATTAAAATCATTCAGGGGGCATACACTGGGAGATTTTGTTCCCTATATAACTGATATTTTTCAATTGGGGCTTTTTTCATGCCGATGCATTCGCGATCAAACCAGTATTTGGATTTACTAGAATTTAGTTTTGCTGGGATTTCACGTTCAAACAACTTTGTAGAGAGAAAATCAGTTCTTGAAACAAGATTAGCAGTGTTCTTAGGGAATCTGCTGTTAGCATAACTTCATGATGACACAGACCACCTTCCAAGTACAGCAACTCTGTTAAAACGTTTCCCATCTTCTTTGACCACATGACACCTGAAGCTCTCATCTCGGCCTTGGAGTTTAGCATCAGTTCATAGTCTGCATAAATGTTTTAAGTTCCTAGTTTCAAGAATAAGACCATGGGTAGGTGCTCACCCTCAGTATGCTTGCCCACCTTACAGCAAGATACTAAATTTAATAAATCATATGTAACAGTCATCTATTGCAGAGGCTCTCAAACCTGAAAGAAATGTAAATTCACCATTACTGTCACCTTCTACATTCCCATTCAGAATTACTAGATCCAGTCTGTTAACCATTTGCATTACACAAAGTGCAGCATAGTTACAGCCCTTATCTTTGGACTGTGAAGTGAGAGCTATCTGGGCCGCCTTATGATCGGGCAGCATTTGTGCAAATGGGAATATAACGCATGGTCGTTCTGCCCCATTCTATCATTTAGATCACCTGCCACAATCACAAAAGATTCTGGGTACAAAGCAGCCAATTTAGTAATATACTCTTCTAATTTGGACCAATTTCCCTTGGTCTGTTGTTTGTATCGCTGGGGGGACACACATAAATATTTATTATCAATAGGCTATCAACCCAACCCATGATTACCAAGGAGGTTGCAAGGTGAGCTAAGCAAACTGGTCGACTAGTGACCACTCAAATGGCAGTTGATACCAGCATCCCAAGACCTCCCTTAGGACGGCCTCCCCTAGAACTGGGGTCTGCATCAAGACAACATGCAACAAACACACGCCAGAACTGGCCAAGAGGAATCTTGGCGTTTCCACAATTAACAAAAAAGAAAAGGGGTGGGTGGGATGGTCTACCACAGGGATAGGGAGACTTTTCTCAGCCCGGGGGCCACATTCCCTCAGGCAAGTCCTTGAAGGTCCATAGGCCAGTGGTGGTAGGCGGCACCATAGGCAAGAGTGGGCAGACTCTTCCTTTTGTACAGGAGGCCGACATTTCAGCCATGCAAAAGCCACACACATCACTCCATTCCTCATCCAGGTAATCCATAGGCATTATTATCACAGCTCAAGGCTGCCTTTCAACCAGCAAAAGCACTCACTCAGGGCAAGGAACAGGGCAAACAATTCCAAAGAGGAAGAAAAATGGAAGACATCGGAAAAAGCCAATGTGGCTACACGGAAGACTGGTGGAGGAGGTAAAAGTAAAAAAGAGCATGTATAAAGAATGGAAGGAAGGACGCATCACCAAGGAAGAGTACCAACGAGCGGCTCGGGCTTGCAGGAATAGCGTAAGGAAAGCTAAAACCCAGAATGAGCTGAGGCTGGCGAGGGAAGCGAGGAACAACAAAAAGGGGTTTTTCAGATATGTTCGAAGCAAGAGAAAGACCAAGGAAACGGTGGGACTGCTGCTCAATGAGGATGGCAAAATGTTGACAGATAACGAGGAAAAAGCAGAACTGCTCAACACCTGTTTTGCCTCCGTTTTCTCCCAAAAAGGGAACAGTGTGCAACCTTGCATCGGTAGCAATCTCAGTAAGGGGTCAGGATTGCAGTTCAAGACTGATAAGGAGATAGTCAGGAAATACCTAGTTAACCTAAATGAGTTCAAATCTCCAGGGCCTGATGAACTGCATCCCAGAGTATTGAAGGAACTTGCGGATGTACTCTCGGAACCTCTTGCCATCATCTTTGAGAAATCCTGGAGAACGGGAGAGGTGCCGGAGGATTGGAGATGGGCAAACGTCGTCCCGCTCTTTAAAAAGGGTAAAAAAGAAGATCCGGGGAATTACAGGCCGGTCAGTCTGACTTCAATACCAGGAAAGATATTAGAACGGATAATAAAAGAGTCCATTGGCAACTATCTAGATGACAATGCTGTGATTAGAAGGAGCCAGCATGGGTTTGTCAAGAAAAAATCCTGTCAAACTAATCTCATCTCTTTTTTTGATCGGGTCACTAGCTTAGTAGATGGTGGAAATGCTGTAGATGTCATCTATCTAGATTTCAGCAAGGCGTTTGACAAAGTCCCCCACAACTTTTTGATTAGCAAACTCGTCAAATGCGGACTACATGGAAATACTGTCAGGTGGATTCACAACTGGTTGGAAAACCGTACTCAAAGAGTGGTCGTCGGTGGCTCTGCTTCGGACTGGAAGGAGATCTCAAGTGGAGTGCCACAGGGTTCTGTCCTGGGGCCGATACTCTTCAACATTTTTATCAATGACTTAGATGATGGGGTGGAGGGAAGCCTTAAAAAGTCTGAGGATGATATGAAACTGGGAGGGATAGCTAACACAATGGAAGACAGGAATAAAATCCAAAGGGACCTGGATAGACTAGAAAATTGGGCTAAAATTAATAAAATGACATTCAATAAAGACAAATGCAGGATTCTGCATTTAGGCCACAAAAACAAAATGCACAGGTACAGGATGGGAAATACCCGGCTTAGCAGTAGTGCGTGTGAGAAGGACCTTGGAATTGTAGTGGATCGCAAGTTGAACATGATGTGTGTGATGCTGCGGCAAAAAAGGCAAACGCGGTTTTGGGCTGCATAAACAGAGCTATAGTTTCCAGGTCGAGGGAAGTAATAGTCCCACTATATTCTGCATTGGTCAGGCCTCATCTGGAATACTGTGTTCAGTTCTGGGCGCCTCATTTTAAGAAAGATATAGACAAGTTAGAGCGGGTTCAGAAGAGGGCGACAAGGATGATAGCTGGTATGGAGAACAAGTCTTATGAGGAAAGGTTGAAGGAACTTGGCATGTTCAGTCTGGTGAAGAGAAGGCTGAGGGGTGACATGATTGCACTCTTTAAGTACCTGAAGGGCTGTCACATAGAGGAGGGTACAGATTTGTTCTCTGCTGCCCCAGAGGGTAGGACTAGGTCTAATGGTTTTAAGTTGCAGGAGCGTAGATTCAGATTGGACATTAGAAGGAACTTCTTGACAGTAAGGGCAGTTCAGCAATGGAACCGACTGCCTAGGGAGGTGGTGGGATCCCCTTCGCTGGATGTCTTCAAGCAGAGGCTGGACAGCTATCTGCGGGAGATGCTCTAGCTGTGGATTTCCTGCTGTGAGCAGGGGGTTGGACTCGATGGCCTACAAGGCCCCTTCCACCTCTATGATTCTATGATTCTAACTAGTGAGAGCTGTGGCCTAGGAGAAGCCCCAAAGGAGAGGCCTGGAGGAAACATCTTAGACCTCCTCGTCAGACGCTACTATTCCCTGGCTTGAAGGAGCAAGATGTTGGCCAGAGTAGAGCAAATATAGAAGAATGTTGTTTCCACCATCCTCAACCTCCCCCATCTTCTTCTCCAGAGCAGCATTAACATAAGGGGTGGGGATATGCCAGAATATTTTGTTTCAAGCCCTACTTCTCTCTCTGAAGACTAGTTGCTGGAGGTAAACAGGTGAGGACTTTTTCACCCTCTATCCCATGCCTACTGGCCATTGGCAGATACAGGACTAGATGAATCCTTGGTCGGATGCAACAGGGGTGGCTTGCATGAGGTACCTAATTGCATGGTAAGGACCAATGTGGTACAGTGGATAGCAGATGAGACTTTGAGCAGGAAGACCAGGCTGCAAATCGTCCATCAGCCAAGAGGTTGGCTGCACCCATAATCCTCCTCTCTCCTACCTCTCAGGGTTGTTGTGAGGAAAAATGTGAATGTGAGGGAACCCTTTGCTGCTAGCCCTTGGAATGAGAATCGCATAAAAATGTGAAATAAAATTCTGGAATTCATGACATGAAATTTGGAGGAATCTTATTGATTGTATTTATTTTCTTGCTACCCTGTGGGACCACCTCTTGAATTCTCTGTACAAAGACAGTGTTTGAAGGGATTTTGCAAAAGGATAACCACCAGCTGCATTCAGCTCCCCTTCAAACCTCTTGATGCCACTGTTTGCTTTCCCGTCACTGTAACGTAAGTATGTGTACATTTGAAAAACTGCAGGCTATGAATAAAATAATAATTCTGCTTTGTTGCTCCTTGGCCATTGCATGACAAATATGAAAGCACAAGTTTCCCCAAGAAGAGTATGAGAGAAGCCCCCCCACACACACACACAAAAGGGGAGGCTAGAAAAGTGGAGGCAGAGAGAGGCAGGCCTCCCCTTCCCCAAGCAAGGTTTAACTCCGGTTGTTGGATCCAAATCCTGCCCAACTTGCCAGCTGGCTCTTCTTCCCTGCAATTGCAGACTTGCTGCTTTCACTGAGCTTGTTCTGCCAAAGTGTCCAGCCAGCGCTGCAAGGCAAACTTTGTCCCGGTGCTGACCCTTTCCACGTCTTCTCCCCGTGCTGGAGCAGAGTTGAGGAACGTCGTGGTTGGAATCGCAACGGTCTTGGCTGAGCCATGCTGCAGTTCCATGATGCTGCTCAGGAAGCAACAGAAGCAGCCAAATTAGCCCTAGACATTGTGAGAGGGGCCGCTGGCCCCCTTCTACACACCGAAACACCCTACGCTGCTGACTCCTGACCTTGCCATCCTTCCCTGCTGTGTCCAAAGCATTCCCCACAGGGCAGGGCTGGGCAGTATTTTTATTTGAACCCTGAGAGTCACCAGCTGGGGCCCAGGGCAAAATCCAGATGCTTCGAATTAAAGAATTCCAAACCCAGGAATTTGTTTTGCGTTCCAGAACTGATCAGAGCTCACAGTCCTTCCACAGAACAACCCGCTCTTAGGTAATTTAAGCTTTCTTCATTTCAGTGATGTAATTGGGGGGAGGGAGGAAATGTTTTGTTGCCCCCATCAACAGATCCAGATTTACTTTTCGCCGCCCTCCCCTTCCATGAAGACAGCTACTGGATTCCAAGTTATGCTTATTATCTATATGTGAGGGGGGAAATGCTGGTTCTGACTGTAAATATATATATATATATTTATATATATCTCAAAAAGGATATTATAGAGTTGGAAAAGGTTCAGAAGAGGGCAACCAGAATGATCAAGGGGATGGAGCGACTCCCTTACGAGGAAAGGTTGCAGCATTTGGGGCTTTTTAGTTTAGAGAAAAGGCGGGTCAGAGGAGACATGATAGAAGTGTATAAAATTATGCACGGCACTGAGAAAGTGGATAGAGAAAAGTTCTTCTCCCTCTCTCATAATACTAGAACTCGTCGACATTCAAAGAAGCTGAATGTTGGAAGATTCAGGACAGACAAAAGGAAGTACTTCTTTACTCAGCGCATAGTTAAACTATGGAATTTGCTCCCACAAGATGCAGTAATGGCCACCAGCTTGGATGGCTTTAAAAGAAGATTAGACCAATTCATGGAGGACAGGGCTATCAATGGCTACTAGCCATGATGGCTGTGCTCTGCCACCCTAGTCAGAGGCAGCATGCTTCTGAAAACCAGTTGCCGGAAGCCTCAGGAGGGGAGAGTGTTCTTGCACTCGGGTCCTGCTTGCGGGCTTCCCCCAGGTACCTGGTTGGCCACTGTGAAAACAGGATGCTGGACTAGATGGGCCACTGGCCTGATCCAGCAGGCTCTTCTTATGTTCTTATATATATATTTTATTGATACCAAATATATATTTGATAGTAGCAGCATATCTAGTTATTCCACAGGGATGGAAAGATGCTTCATCAGTTACTTTAGGGAACTGGTACCAAAAAGCTTTATTTGGTGAAATTTCTGAGAATTATTTGTGCACCTTAAGAGCACAAGCAAACCCAGAAGACAATGTAGTAGTGTACAGCAATTTTATGTTACTTATGAATAACCCACTTTTCTGGTGTCTTATACCCTCTAAATACATTTTTGAGAAATCTGTAATTTGTACATTTTTATATATTTGTAAATTGAATTTGATTTTGTCCTTTGTTCATTCTGATCTTATTTTCCTCATTTGAATTCAGACAGTGTGTATTTATGTCTCTGCTTTTAATTAATCCAGAAGAAAGTGTGGTTCAGCTGATGGAAGTTTGGGAAACACTGTGCGAAAACAAAGCAGAACTCACTGTAAGATTTTGGATTTATTTTTTTCTAAATTGCTCGACAGCTCAAATCTAATGTCTTGCAAATGCATATTACAGGAGAAGCACCTCTTGCTCAGAATGTACTAACTGCAAATGGTTAGGTAAGATGCAGTCTTAGAATACAGAAGTATAAAGCACTTTAGTAGTTTTGCTTTTAGCACACATTTAACAACACAATCTGAATTAATGCAAATACCGCTCCTGGTTTCCTAGCTTAAGCAAATAATGATGCACAATTTCAAAGCTGAGGCAAAACCTCTGCACTTCCCTCACCTTTATTGAAAGTTAAGAAGGTATGCCTCATTAGTGCTCTTCACGTATATTTTCCCATTTCCTCCATTCACTGTATGAGGACTAGAACCTTGACTTCTTTCTTAGAATGTTAATAAGAGTTCTTAGGAGTGCTCAGATTAACTCCCCCTTTGGTTCATTTAGAGTCGAAGGGGTGGCAAGGCCCCGGAGTATTCTGGACTACATTTCCCACCCTGCATAGCCCCTGTTTTCTGACTCATTGTCCCTTTCTAAGTACTGTGTGTCAAGAACAGCTAAGGTTGGCTTAGCCTGGAGGGATTGTGGGGGAGATCTTGCCTAGGTTTCTGGGATGCTTTAAGCTGGGGGAAAATTCGGGCATCTCATATAGTCCAGTTGCAGCTTGTTGGGCTAAAAGGGAGGCAGCTGTATCTTAGCTGTTCTGCCTGCTACCGAGGTCAGGAGGCCTGAGTAGCCATGAATTAGTCGGCCTGCCCTTGCGGTGGACTGTTCCATCATCAAGAGGTGTCATGATTGGCGAATGGCCCTCTCACTGTTGCCGGGCAAATTCCCATAAAAGAGGGGCTAACATTTTGCTAGTGGCCCATTCCATCTTGACTTACCTGTGTGATGTCTGGTGGTATAACAAGCCAAGGGGGGACCGGCTCTTGTACTTTCGTGTCTGAGTATTCCGCTTAGGTTAGGGAGGCTTTGTTATTTTACACCTCTGCGGAACTTTCTCACTGCATTTTTGTACAGATGTTGCCTGTGCCTAACTCTGTTTAAGAGTGTTTGGCTTAAAGGAATGGTATGTTGCTCTTTTCATAGGCACTTACATTTTAGCTACCTCTTATTATCTAGTGTGTGTTGCTTGGGAGCTGTGGTCCTGAGGCCAGTACCTTGACCGCTAAGCTACTGACTACTGAATTGGACTGGGCTGAGGCTCCAGAGCAGTGAGTGAACGGTTTGGCTCTTGCTCTTGGGCATCTCTGCCAGTCCACTGGGACTCTTGAGATCCCCTTGACTCAGACTAGAAGACCAAGTTAAGGGGTGGTGGCAGTCTACCTACCTTACAGGGTTGGTGTTTTTTTCTTACGCAACCCTGGAAAGGGAGGCACTGGCCAAGGTCAATTGCCCTGGGGTTAGGGGATTGGACCCTGGGTCCTTGACACTATAAAATGAGGACAAGCAGCAAGGGCCAACTTTTAGCACTTTCAGAGGAACGTGCAGACCCTGAATTAAATGTTATCTCATTTCTTGGCCGATTTCCCGCATGCCCAGCAGAACAATCCCATCATTCAAAGATAGCATTATCAAGCAGAACTAGGTTTCTCAGCAAGAAATACATACACAACATGAGATCGCCTCATACCCAGACCCCTCCTTTACAAGCTCCTTTGTGTGTGTGTGTGTGTACTGCCTTCAAGTCGATTCCGACTTATGGCGACCCTATGAAGAGGGTTTTCATGAGGCTGAGAGGCAGCAACTGGCCCAAGGTCACCCAGTGAGCTTCATGGCTGTGGGGGGATTCGAACCCTCATCTTCCAAGTCGTAGTCCAAGACCTTAACCACTACACCACACTGGCTTTAAGAGCAGGGCTTGAGACCCAAGAGGGCGATCCAAGCTCCTACATGTATAACTACACTCTCAAGGAACGCAGCGCACAACTGCAGGACACAGATCAGGACAGGAGTCTGTCTCTCAGTGCAAACCTTGAGGCAAAGAGATTCTTTCTTTGGTCAGAGCTCCTTCACACCCCTTCACCTGTATTCCACTGCCCACTCCTGGGCCTAGGATAGGTCATCTCTGCAACCTGTCTTTCCTTATAGCAATAGGGACCTTTGATCTCTTTAGTTTAAAGTTATGAATGGGTTAGTGTATTAATTATCTATGCTGCCACACACCCAGTAATTTTTTTATCGCTACTCGTCTCTTTTCTCTTAAGGAAAGCTTTGCTTTGGCCCGGTTTGGACCTGCATTTCTTGGGTTATACACACCCCATTTGGTCACATTTCAGGGCAAAGTGCTTGTTTTACGCCTTGCAAAAGATCCCCCTCCTCTCAAGGAGGTGTGTTTAAAGGGGCACGTGGGTGGCAGCTCCACACACTCAGGTTCCCAATAGGCATGTGCATTGACAGAGTGTACTGGGAGTCTGCACTGGTCATTGGATTCTTAACTTCTCACCTAGGTGCTAAGGAAGGGCAGTGTGCTTTGGACCCCCCAGTTTTCTAGATTCCCTAACCATCCACATACCTGACAGCTGGTGGGAGATCACCAACCATCTTCCTGGTGCCCCCAACCTCCTCCCGTGTAGCAGCGATCGATGCCAGGACTTGCGCTTCCAGCCAGGTGTACGCGCTCACTTCAGCTTCATCTGCCTTAAATCCGGCCTGAAATGTGACACACTTTTAAAGGTGAGCATAGCTAGGCAGTCATCCCCACCCATAACTGCTCTATCTGTGGCAAATATTGCTGGCTATTCTTTAACTATAGCCAGTTCCAGTCTGAGACGATTTCAAGAGGACTAGCTGCATGGCAGCAAAACGACGATGAGTCTTGTGGCCCCAAGAAAAATTAACACGCTAATTAAGGCATAGTCCCCTTCATCAGATGCATGAGTCTTTGCACTGGTGCGTGTATGTAAATCTCTAACTTGACGTATGGCTAGAATGCAGCCTACTGTATCAAGGAAAAGTCCCATTCGTTGCTCTGCCCGCTTTTGCCTTCTGCCCTGCACATGAGCGGCATGTGGCCCCTGGAAGGATTTCTGTCAGGGAATGTGGCCCTCAGGCTGATAAAAGACTTCCTGCTCCTGAACTAGAGTTTCAAGAAGCCTCAGTTGCTCAGAGTGAGTCAGTGGATCATTTAAGTGAGAAAGGGATGCTTCAGGTGTGCCAGAAGGGGAGCAGCCAGGGAGGCGCATGGGCCCGGGTTTGCCATGGCTTGAGCATCATGTTAGGTTTCCCACTGCACTGGGTGGCTCCTCACCTGTAACTGCTGGTGGCTCTGGTGCGAAAGCACAAGGAGGTAGACAACCACGTGATGCCGCTCTGGCAAGCCTCTGCTAAGCACGGGAGGGAACACGGACTGCAGGGGGGCAAGAGGAGACGACCCCCGTGAGGACACCCCCAATACACACTGCTGCAATATGGGAGGGGTTTGATAAGACTGACTCGTCCTCACAAGGTTGTTGTTGTAAGGATTACAGCGAGATGGTGGAAGTGAAGTGCTTTGAACTCTTGGGGAACAGCCACAGCTCAAAGCTAGAGCATCCGCCTTGCAAGTAAAAGGTCCCAGGTCCAGTCCGCAACAGCCCCTCCAGGTAGGCAAAGTTGGCTGGTGCCCATTGAGCAGGGGGTTGGACTTGATGGCCTTACAGGCCCCTTCCAACTCTACTATTCTATGATTCTATGAGACTGGTGGGGCAGAAGGCAGCCCAAGCAGTCAACGGAGCCAGACCCAGCGGTAGGGCACAGCCAACTAATACTCCCCTTGTCCTGGCCTGGTTTTAAGTTAGGCGCCAGGCAGGTGAGGAGCTGGCTCAGGGCAGGCCGTGGTTGGAGTGGCAGTGCCCAGTGGCCCTCAGGAACCAGCTTCCATAGCCTACCTGGGGATGCCACGAGGCTGGGAAAGCGCCCCGTCTAAAACCCTGCAGAGACAGGACCAGCCAGCGTGGACAACAGCACACCGGATGCAGGAAAGGCCTCCTGTGTCCCTTTTACCCAAATATCCCCATATTTCATTTCCTCGCTGCCTTCTCGATCCGAGCTGCCTTGGAAATTCTTTTTGACAGAAAGGGGTGTGTGGAAACTCTCTGAAGAAGCAGAGAGGTAAACTGGCTCGCTCTCTGCTGGAAGCTGGGCACTGGGGAAGAGCTAGGCCTTTGGGCCATCTCCCTTGCCCGTGACATCAGGGGCAGCGGGAACCTCAGGCTGGCCATCTTCCATCATGTCAGGCTTGGCTCCTGTATCCCCCTCTGAGATCTGTACACACCTTGTAAGTCAGGGACCAGCCGAAGGGCCCATCTGCACCCTACACTTAAAGCAGTACCCTATTAATTTAAATAGCCTTGGCTTCCCCTAAAGAATCCTGGGAACTGTAGTTTGTTCATAATTTCCCTCACAAAAGGAGCCACAATTCTCCGGGTGGTATAACAAGCCATCTCTTTTCCCAGGGAACTCTGGGAACTGTAAGTCTGTGAGGGGAAGAGGGGGTCTCCTAGCAGCTCTCAGCACCCTGAACAAACTACCGTTCCCAGCATTCTTTGGGGGAAGCCATGACTGTTTAAAGCAGTATGATACCGCTTTAAATGTATAATGCAGATGGGGCCTTAGTTTTATTTATTCATTCATTGCATTTATATCCCACTCCTTCCTCCAAAGAGACTGAACTGGCATGGCTCTTTCCCCTGCACCACCAGCTCTATCCTCAACACAACCCTGCGAGGCAGGTTGACTCTGAGAGATGACTGGTCTCCAAGGTCACCTCACACACTCTGCATCAGACTGGGGATCCAAACTGGTGTCTCCCCAGGCTCAGTCCAACACTGTCCGCTAAATGACAGTGGATTTCACGGGTGATCCTGAGCAACTAATAGCATTAAAATGATTCACCTCATGTGCTTTAGACCTGCACAACCAACATGGCTGCCCCGCCTCATGTAGTCTGGCCCCAGGCCGGACTCTGAGCCCTGGTCTCTCTGGTCCAAGCATGGCCTTTTAGATACTTCAAAACTCACCCCAACTCTTCTGACATGCTTGGATGTCCTTACCTCCCAGAGGGCCAGCATGCGCCAGGAGAACTCCCTGTCCTGAAGACACAAGCCAGTCTCCTCTCGCAGTTCCCTCAGCCCCGCGTCCAGCAACTACAGAGCAGAAAAAGCAGGTTTGCAGCACATCCTGAAACACATGCAGCCGCGTGGGCCTCAGAGTTGAACCACACAACTTGCACCATGTGATGCAACTGAATGAGAGTGCCTCTGAACATGGGCAGAGACTCCTATCACTCAGAATCTCGCCCAGGCATCACATATTTGGGTTTACGTTTCTGGTCAAGCAGGTGGGATTTGTACTCCAGTCTGGGTGTCCTAGAATCATAGAGTTGGAAGGGGCCTATAAGGCCACTGAGTCCAACTCCCTGCTCAATGCAGGAATCCAACGTAAAGCATCCCCAACAGGTGCCTGTCCGGCTGCCTCTTGAAGGCCTCCAGTGACGGAGAGCTCACCACATCCCACAGGAATTGCTTCCATTGTCGTACAGCTCTAACAGTTAGGGAGTTTTTCCTGATGTTCTTGACCTCAGTCACCTCCCATTTTAGAAATTAAACACTGACAAAGGTGAATGGGGCAGATGCACTTGATCTCAGATCAAAGTGAGTCCCTTCCCCAAATCCACCAGTTCGTCCACGCTTTCAGTGGGGGCTGCTTGCAAGGTTTCTGATTAGAAAGGTCCTGCTGGAGCCAGGAAATGGCCCATCTAGTTCAGCATCCTGTTGACACAGTGACCAACTAGATGCCTCTTCTGGGAAGTCCGCAGGTAGCAGCTGAGAGCAACAGCTCTTTCCCCACCTGCAATTCCCAGCAACTTGGCATCCAGAGGCACACTGTCTCTGACAGTGGAGGTAGACCCTAGCCATTGTGGCTAGTAGCCCTTGTTAGCCTTATCCTCTAAGAATTTATCTAAACCTCTTTTAAAGGCATCCAAGATGGTGGCCATCTCCGTCTCCTGTGGGAGCGAATTCCATAGTTTAACTCTGCGCTGCGTGAAGGACATTCTTTTGTCTGTCCTAAATCTTCCAATGCTCAGCTTCATTGAATGTCCACGATTTCTAGCATCTTGAAAGAGACAGCAAAACTTTTCTCTATCTAGTGCCTTGCATAATTTTATGCACTTTAATCATGTCACCTCTGACCCGCCTTCTCTCTAAACTAAAAAGCCCCAAATCCTGCAACCTTTCCTCATAGGGGAGTCGCTCCATCCCCTTGATCATTTTGGTTGCCCTTTTTTGCACCTTTTCCAACTCTACAATACCCTTTTTGAGGTGGGGCGACCAGAACTATACACAGTATTCCAAATGCAGCCGCACCATAGATTTGTACAACAGCACTATGATATCCGCAGTTTTATTTTCAATACCTTTCCTAATGATCCCTAGCATGGATTGTGCCTTTTTCACAGCTGCCACGCACACTGAGTCGACATCTTCACTGAGCTATCCACTATGACCCCAAGGTCTCGTTCCTGGTCAGTCATTGCTCGTTCAGACCTCATGAGCATATATGTGAAATTAAGATTTTTTGCTCCAGTATGGAAAAATTTACACTTGTTTACATTGCATTTCATTTGCAATTGTACCACCCGTTCACTTAGTTCAGCAATCCTTTTGGAATTCTTTGCAATCTGTTTTTGTTTTAACAAAATTGATGTATTATTGATGTTTTAATTGAAGTATCTTTATCTGTGCTCTTTTGTAAGCCGTCTTGAAGGCCTTTTGGACGAAAGGCGGGGAGAGATATTTAAATCAAAATCAAACAACCCTGAACAATTTACTATCAACAGCAAACTTGGCAACCTCACCCCTAACTCTAGATCATTTATGAACAATTTAAAAAGTGCAGGTCCCAATAACGATCCTCGGGGGACTCCGCGTTCTACAGCCCTCCATTGGGAGAAAACTGTTCATTTATTCCTTCTGATTTCTGTTTCCTAGCTGGTTCCTGATCCACAAGAGGACCTCTCCTCCGATTCCATGACTGCTAAGCTTACTCAGGAGTCTTTGGTGAGGAACTTTGCCAAAAGCCTTTTGAAAGTCTAAGTACACTATGCCCACTGGATCACCTCTGTCTATATGCTTGTTGACACTCTCAAAGAACTCTAATAGGTTACTGAGACAGGACTTACCCTTGCGGAAGCCATGCTGATTCTGCTTCAGCAAAACTTTTCTATGTGCTTGGTTATTTTATCTGTAATAATGCTTTCTATCAGTTTTCCCAGAACAGTTGCTAACTGGCTATAATATCCAGGATCCACCCGGATCCTTTTTTTTTTTTAATGATGTTATATTGGCCACTTTCCAGTCCGGATACGGAGGCTGGTAGAGCATGAGTAATTTCACATTTGAGTTCTTTGAGAACTCTTGGAGGGTTATGCCATCTGGGATTGTTGATTTGTCCATTCATGTGTTGTCAATAAGGCCAATTCTGACCTCCATGAGGACCAGAAGCTTGTTACCGTTTAAGATGAAAACTTCTCAGTGGCTTTACCTAAACTGTGGACCTCTTTACCCCTGAGCCTGGTTGCCCACCCTTTCCCAAATGATGTTTCACTGTGGGCAAAAAAGGTTCTGTTTAGGCAGGGTTTTCTTTTATTGGATAGACTGATTTATAATACCTTTCTTTTACCTGCTACTCTAACTCTTTGCCTCTGTTTCTATTATATTGTATTTTGGGGAAACATTATTATATAGTTGGGGTTTTACTAATGTAACATTATTGTAAATTTATATGGCCAACTACTATTACAATTCTCTAGGCAACTTGCAAAACCCAACCAAACACAACACAGTGTTTAAAGCAACCACACTCAATTAAAAAAAAAACTTCTTACAACTTCACTTATCAGAGAGATAACTACAATTTTAACTTGTTGTAAGCCGCCCTTTGCTACAAGAACGGGAGATAAATCTCTATATAAATCTGGATTAGCCAATGTGGTGCCCTCCAAAAGTTTGATTTATTTCTAAAAAGATTTACATTCTGCTATTCACTGAAAAAAATCTAAGCGGTTTGCAACAATCATACATATGTTCAACGAAAACCATGTACAAATTTAAAATCAAAGATAATCAACTATTACAGAAATATATTTTCTTAATTGCCTGCATAAGCTTGGCATCATAAAAAGGTTTTCATCAGATGTTTGAAAGTTAAACAGAAGGTGCCTGCTGAATCTCTGTGGGCAGAGCATTCCACAGGACTGGGCCGATGACGCGACAGACTTGATTTTTTGTTGCTGTCAGATAAGCCTCATCAACTCGGGGACAACTAATGAAGCTCCTGTAGATGTTCTCAGTGACCGAGCTGAGATATAAGGGTTCAGGCAGTCCTGGGCCTAAGTTGTTCAGGGCTTTGTAAATTACTACAAGGACCATGAACCTGGCTTGTTATGGACTCCAACTCCCATCAGCCCTTGGCTGCAATGGTTGTGCTGGCTGGGGCTGATGGGAGTTGGAGTCCAGGAACACACGGAGGGCACCAAGTTAGCTACCCATGGCATAAATAGACTTGTTTCCTCTCATTGTTCTTAGTCTGGTCCTGCCCTTTCCCTGGACTTTCTGTCTTCCCAGAGCCCAAGCTGGTTTGTTACCTGTTCATCCGGTTCAATGTGGCCACCTGCAAGGAAAGAAAGAGATCCAGGTTCCCACCGTGCCGATTTATTTTGGATGACCCCAAGTCCATCTCTAAGCTCAGAATTCCAGTCTAAGTGTTTCCAGTTCAGTTCATGGGATAAGCAAGAAAAATCCAGTGAACCCTTGAGGGTGGGGGCTTCCACAGGATGTAGGCAAGCAATTTCTCTTTCAGTCTACCCCCCCATCCCCCATATGGGGACAAATAAAATTTACCCTACAGGTCTGTTTGTAAGGATTACACCCTGAATGCTAGGAATCAATGTCTGTCAACTTGGCTGAACTGTCCCTGACATTCCCCCTAAGCCAGGAAACCTCACTTAGCTGTTATGAGGACTAGAAACCTGGTTTACAAAGAATTTATAAAGCCAAGATCCTCAGGACATGGTCCTGTGCCCAATACAAAATCCCCACTTGGGTGCTGCTGCGGGGGCGTCCGTGACAAACACACAGAGCAGCTTAGAGTGTAGCTGCTCCAGCTATGTCCCTAGTTAGTGCCAGAAACAATCCTTTTCCAATATTAAATTCAGTTCCCCACATTCCTGCAGCAATCTGCAAATTCTTTTTAAATCCTCATGAACGTTCTTCAGGATTTTCGTGCAGATTTCTCCTACTAAACAAGCTTTTGTATACAGTTTTGATTAATGTATAATTTTTGCAAGCAATGTCTCCTGATGTACGTTATTTTCACTCATCTATTCATTTTTAATGCACACTTTCCTCTAACACGTGTATAGTTGTAAACAATGTTCGGTTGGAGCACTGCATTGCAAAATTCAGATAAGTGCGAATGTTGAAGGACGGCTGTTTTGGGTCTCCTATTGTTTCGGAAAGTGTGAATCTGATGGATTCGGCTTGAAATGCGCCCTGAATCAAATGTCTCTCCCATTCCTGTGTGCTAGAATTCTTTAGGCATTCTACGCGACTCTTGTGTAACACAAATTTCCAGGCCAGGCCGGGTAGGGCCGGCTTCCCTTTGACTCCCATAACCACCATTTATCCTGATGTTGCTGATTGTGTTTGGAGTTGCAGGTATTCCACGTTAAGTAAAAATTAGAACCGCAGAGACCTTAAAGTGCTTATTAAGCATTATTTA
This sequence comes from Rhineura floridana, assembly GCF_030035675.1. Taxonomy (NCBI): domain Eukaryota; kingdom Metazoa; phylum Chordata; class Lepidosauria; order Squamata; family Rhineuridae; genus Rhineura; species Rhineura floridana. The sequence continues at coordinate 2,995,208 of NC_084501.1, forward strand.
GCTTAAATAATAGGAAAGAGTTACGGGCAGTTTACTAACGTGTCATTAGGGGACGGCAGACTTTATGCCTGCGGGATCCACTTTATTACTTACTAGAACCCCAAGGTCTACCAACCAGAGCCAGTAAACTTGAGTGGCAGAGTGAGGAGGGTTAGAATTAAGCAACAGGATGTGCCACTGAGTCTGTGCTCAGCCCAGGAACTTGTTTTCAGTTCCCACACAAATGCCCCCACAAAACATGCCTGGTTCCCCACCACCCGTTTTCTCTATCTCAGCACCCTAATTTAGAAGCAATGGGGGGTGAGCCTTTTAGCTGTTGCTTTTGTTTAAAAATTGGGAGTCAGAACAACACCTGGGGCCCTTCTCCATGTGCCCCTCCAAGAGGAGTTTGGAAGGCAGAATGAGAAGACAGGCCTTTACTGTGCCCCCCACTCTAGTTGCAGAAATCCCTCCCGAGAGGCGCTCGCCTGGTGACGGCTCTGTCATCTCTCTGTCACCAGGCAAAGGTGTTTTCATTTTCTTGAGCATGTGGACAGGACTGATGTTCATCCTATGTGAAAGGGGAGGAGATTTTGTGCTTTAGAAGACTCTTTCTTTGGATGAACAGCTTTTAGGATTGTTTTAGATGATTTGTTTGCAAATTTTGTTATTGGAAATTTCTTTGGGATGCCTCTGGATAGACGAAGTGATAGACTAAAACTAAACTAAATCTGTGGCAAATCATCCAGAGATTCTGATTTATCTTCTATTCATCTCTACATTTGAAGCTGGTGCAGGCGAAGCTGTTGCTGGCCAGGTGCAAGTTTGATAAATAAACATAGGGCAGATGCACGTGTGGGACACTGAGAAATTCGGGGGCCAATCTTTACGCAGAGGTGTAGCAAACAACCTGTGTCTCTATATCACCCATTAAACATTTTGTTCCATATTTGCTCTCTATGTGTGATCTGGATGTCGGTGGGATTTTTAGTTCCCAGGGCTTGTTTTAGTTGGCCGCTTGTAAAGATCTACCTTGCTTTTAGTACTTGTTTTAAACTGTAACCCACTCTGGAGTTGCATTTGCAAGGAGAAGCGGGAAAGAAATATTTTAGATAAACATTATTAAAAAATGGGGAGGGCAGCAGTTCTCAAGCTTACCCCCCCTCCCCCCACTGACCACTTGAAAAACGGGGCGTGTCTCAGCACACCAATTAATAAACTTTTCATTTTCCTCTACAGAAGAGCACATACTTAAAAAAAAAATCCTTCAGCACCAGCATTGTTGTCAAAGCCAGAGCTGTATTATGAACATCACAGGACCTTGCTAGCTGATTTGACAATTCAGTCTTGGTCAAAGTAGTCTCATCAGAAAAAAAAAATCAAGTGCAGGGCAAAATGCAGATATTCCCAACTGCTTCTCCACCTTCCTGTGGGCCACCTGAACGAAGCTTGCGGGCCACTTTCTGGTGCAGCACCATTGTGGGTTTTCCTGCCTTTGGGGCCTGGAAGCTGAACTAGAAGCTTTTCCCATCCTTTGCCCACTTCTCTGGTTTTGAGAACTTTGCCTTTGAAGGGTCTTACCATTGTACACACACTTTCCATGCCTCTTGCCTAAATCTTACCTGGAGGGACCCAAATGTTGGGGAAGATGTTCAGATGCTTGGACCGCCGTGTCAATAAAACTTTCTGGTTGGCTGACTGTAGGAGGATGGCCACGCCCACATCCACACCTCTTTCCCGGGTCTCCAGTGGGAGGCAAGCGACTTGCGCTTCACTCAGGTGCTTGATGGGACAGAAGGATGGTCTCTGCGGAAGAAGGTATCTTGAGGGGGTGAGACTCTTTAGGACAAAGGTGTGGGGTTCCTATAGCCTTCCAGCTGTTGTTGGAGACCAACAACAAATAACCTGCCCAATGGGTCCCAGTCCTAGATGATGGGAGGTGGAGCCACACAACATCTGGAGGGCTCCCCTGGTCTATGCAAACCGGCAGCAGCTGTCCATGGAAGTAGGGCTCAGGCCTGCCTTCACTAGCAGGGGACCCTCCAGATGTTTTGGACTACAACTCTCATAGCTGTTCTGATTGGGGCTGATGGGAGTTGAAGTCCAAAGCACCTGGGGATGGCACCAGCTTGGGAAAGGCTGCCTCAGTGGGAAAATTTACAGAGCATTCCATTTAGGTGCATTGTTTTCCAGACCGTATTTGGTATTTTTTATTCCAGCCATTAACGATCAATGCATGCACAAAACAATATCGAAACACATCAGCAAGAATATTTACAGTCTACAGTATATATAGCACAAATGGACTTTGCAAATGTGAAATAGCTGGGTTGTATTTAAAGTCATGCAATGGCTAGGATTCCATCAATGCAAGGATTTCTCCTTGTGCAATGGAACATTCTTCCCTTCTCCTCTCCCTGTGCCCCCCTAAATCTGTTCTGGGGTTCCCCCCCCCTCTGGAGCAGATATGAGGATGGGGCAGAGCGCAGGTAGGGGAGGAGGAAGGGGAAGTCCCGTTGCACAAGCGGAAATCCTTGCACTCACACAATTATTGTGTTGAATACTGCGCAAAATATTTCCCCTCAATAGACTCAGCTATAGAGAGAGTAGACTTGTCATATTGCATCTTTACAATGCGCCAAATTAACTTCAGTAAACTCCTTGCTTAATTTTTCAACAGATTCATCACACAATGTTTTCCCCAATTTAACAGTAGAAATATACTATCTGGCACTGGGCACGCCCCTTGTCTGGTTCAAATTAGCTTCTCCCCTCAAGTACAGTCTACCTCCGAGTAGCAGAGCAAGCAAAAGCCTGTTCCCTTCATGCCTGGCTTCTGAGTTTCCTAGAGACATCTGACTAGCCTCTAGCCCAGAATACCGGGATTTGGTATGATCCAACAACCACCCTCCATAGGTCCTTCCAAACTGAATTACCAATGTGTTATAAAATTATCACCATTATTTTATAAAGACAAAAAAGCAAAAGCAAACTGATTATTAAAAAAATTGAATTTTGTGTTCCCGTTCCAAAGGAGTGTAGGTTTTTGCACAAAACTCCATTTTGTCTCCTTCCTCGCACAAACACACCTTTCACCAACCTGCAAGAGGACTCTGTTGGAGCCAGGAAACTCCCTATCAGAAATCAGGAACCGGTGTTGGTCTAAGCCACAGTTCACCATCCAGCTGTCTTCCTCTGCTGCACAGAAGTGCCCAGCAATGCTCTAGGAGAGACAGACAACAAGATTGGTGACCTTTCCATAATCTTGTTTGGGGATCCAATGATAAACAAGGCTGTAGGAAATGCTGTGATCGCACATGTGTACGGAGAAAGCCAGACAGTGGCATTAGACAGAGTTTGACTTCTTGACAGACTCGGCTTTCTTTTTTCTTGCAAAGCAAGTTTCTAGCCCTCATAACCACCAACCGGAATGGCTTCCAAAGAGACTTTTCTCCCCTCCCCAAAACATGGTACCCAGCCTCCCTAGATTCCCATGTTTGTAGGAAGGTCCATCTGAGGGCATCATAGGGATTTCAAGAAGTGCAGACACCTGAGAAGGCTGCAGAACACAGGAGAGATGATTTTCTAAATGAAAGAAAGGGCACTCATGAAACCACTTAGCCGTCTTGCAAATAAGGATACCATCTTGGCTGTAAGACCCTCTCCCTGCTTACTGGCCTCTTTCCACCTGGCCTAGAAGGGTGGGGCCTTGACTGACTGAAGCTGCAAAAGGTATCACTACCTGAAGATGCCAGAGACCACCTTGACTGGGGGGTGTTGTTTAGGGGCTTCTATTTGGGTAAAAGTTTAATTTCTGATGGTTGTTTTTTTGTTTTGCTGTTATTGGGATTATGCTTCTGTATTTTATTGTTGGATTTTATTAGGAACTATAAGGATGTATCAATTTATTGTAGGTTTTTTATGATGTTTTTGTTAACTCATTGACCATTTGGATTTATTTCTTACAGTGAGTTGTGTAACTTTTTTTCTGTTCATGTTGTGAGCCGCCTTGTGCATAAATTGTAATGGAAAGGCGGCATACAAATAAACAGTGATGATGATGATTAGACAAATTCATGGAGGATAAGGCTATCAGTAGCTATGTTCTGCCTCCATGCTCTTGAATACCAGTTGCAGGGAACTGCAGGTGGGGAAAGAGCTATATTTGTGTTCCTGTCTTGCTTGGGGCTACCCAGAGGCATCTGTTGGGCCACTGTGAGAACAGGATGCTGGGCTAGATGGGGCCCTTTTGGCCCGATCCATTTGTAAGGGGATTCTCTTGATGTTCTTAAAAAACTGCAGCTTTTTCTCCCTGACCAAATGATGCAAACCCATCTCTCCCCACACTTTCTCAAAATCTGACACACACCTCCATTTTCGGGGCCTTCACTATCTGACCTCATTGCAGCCTAGTTATCTGAAATGTGAGGTTTTGTGGCTCAAACACGCCGCATCTGTATTCCCCCAACCATTCCAGACGCAATGACTAGTTTGTAGGTATGACGATAGATAGGCCCTCTACACATGCTTAAGAGCACATTTTTGACTGTTAATCATAACAGGTTAATAGCTTTATCAGGACCAGTTAAAGTGTTAACAAAAATAGTGAGTAAGCTTTTGAGTTCTCCAGACCTCTTCATTGGGCTGGATGGTTAAACAAAATATATGGGAGAAAAGGAAAGAGAAAGCAGATTATGATGCTGGAGCCCCAAAGTTTGCAGTTTATAACCATCTTAAGATGGAGTGCAGGTGCTGTTGGGCCCTGGCAACAGAGGTAAAGCAACAGCAGGTTGCATCCAGGACTGCTGGGAGACTTTAAAAAAATCAATCAATCATGGTGGCATTTTGAATATATACAAACTAGCAGTGACTCATATCTGCCTCTGAAATGGAAATGGACTGCCTTCAAGTTGATCCCGACTTATGGTGATCCTATGAATAGGGTTTTCATGGTAAGTGGCATTCAGAGGGGGTTTACCATTGCCTCCCTCTGAGGCTAGTGCTCCCTAGCTGGCTAGGGCCTGCTCAGCTTGCCACAGCTGCACAAGCCAGCCCCTTCCTTGTTCCCCACTGCCAGCTGGGGGGCAACTGGGCTCCTTGGGACTGTGCAGCTTGCCCACAGCTGCACAGGGGACAGGGCACATAACCCCTGAGCCACTCACTGTGGGGTGATCTTTAGCTGGCCCTTGACGCCCAGGAGACACGAGCGGGGATTTGAACTAGCAGACTCTGGACTCCCAGCCAGGATCTCCTCCCCACTGGGCTATCCCTAATCAAAACACACCTGCCCCCTTGTGAGGCAGAATTACAGAGAAGCACAAAACAGCGTTTATATTTGCAAAGCCAGAGATTAATGTCAGGTGGTGCTCAGTTGTTGTTTTTTTAAAGGTAAATAGGTGCCCAACTGGGCAGAAGTGGTTGGTGTTGGAAGGGGGCAAGAGCAACTCCTGTTTGGGTTCTTCTGTTTGTATTCCAGAAAAGTTAAGCCTCATTTTGAGATGGTAGAAATTGTTCCTCCAGTTTCAAGATCCTAGTCCTGGAGGCTTTTTGCCGGCCTCACTCAAAAGAGATTCGAGGTCTTAGCCCAGCTTCCGCCAACGTGGTGCCCTCCAAGTATTTTGGCACCCGCGGCCCCAGCATCGTGTGGCTGTGTGGCCGGGGCTGATGGGAGCTGCAGGGCCGGAGTGCTGTCCGACGCTCCGGTCCGCAGTCAGCCCGGCCTCGGCCTGCAGGTCGCCCCTTTCCCGCCGCGAGGAGAGCAGCCACAGGCAGACCGCCGAGAGTTTCTGCCGCTACCTGCGGGAACGTGGCGCGCTGCGGGCGGCTCTTCTCTTTGGACAGATAAACCCGCACCCGCGGGAGACCCTCCCGGCTCGCTCTGCTGGGCAGCCTCGGCGCCAAGCCCGTCGCCATCCGCCTGGCCCCTCGGAGGAAAGGCATCCTCGCCGGCCCTGCAGGCGCCGCATCCAAAGGTTGCCTCCAGTCTGTGCGCAAAGGCGCAGGAGACGCCGGCAGGCGCCTTGCGGGTCCCTCGCTCGCTCTCGCCCTGAGTCAACTGCAGGCAGGCGGGGAAGCCGGGACAGGAAGCGCATCGGTGGGCCGCAGAGCGGAGGGAAGGGCGGCCTTTCCCCTTCCTTTGAAGGCGGCGCCACCGGCGAGTCAGGAGTCCAAGGGAGCCCGCTTGTGGCGGCGGGAAGGCCAGCGAGCGCGCCGCGGGGCCGAGCAGGGGATGATTCGGAAATTCGCGGCAGGAGTGTGTGTGATGATGTTGGCGATGGCGCCCCAGGCCCTGCAGGGAGAGCTGGAGAGTTGCCCCTCCGCGCTGAGGCGCCGGCTGGAGAGATGGAGCAGAGGGCCCTTGTTGGCCGCTTGGGAGCCGAGGGCCTGGGCCCTTTGCTCCCTGAGAAGAGGGCGAGCCTGCTGGAGCAAGGCCACCGGGGGCCAGAGAGCCCAGCTTCCGGGCCTCACAAGCCTGCCCAAACACATAGTTACTTGTTTTGTTTACTATTGTCTTAATTGACTTTTAACAGTTTTTTTTCTCATTTGTTTTTAACTCTTTTTGTTGATAATGTTAATGTCTCTGGTAAACCTCTTTCAATCTATAAATATTAAATAAATGAATAAAATGGGAAGCACGCACTCAGGACCTAGGTGCCAGAGCGGCACCCTCTCCACCTGCGGTTGGTAGCAGCGACGTATTCAGAAGGACGCTGCCTCTGCACGTGGAAGCAGAATCTTGCCAGCAGGGTTGGCTAGTATGCCAACAGAGAAAGCCCTGGGAAAGGAAGGCCTAATTCAAGTTGGGGCCCTCTGGGTGTTTTGGGGTGCTGTGCTGCCTGGGGCTGATGGGAGTTGCAGTCCAAAACATCTGGAAGGCCCGACGTTGGGGAAGGCTGACCCAATGGTTTGCTAGACTTGAGCTGCAGGCCCAGATGCCTAAGTGGGTACATTGTGACCCACTTCTCTTGTGCCGCCCCTTGGGGTGTCTACCAGTGTCCTTGTTTACCAGCCCCCTTTGTTAGCTACAAGGCAGGGCAATTTCTGGAAGCCACCAGGATTAGTACAGACAGAGGTTGCAGACCCTGAAATGCTTTCAGCTCTCGCCTCTGATCTTGTTGCACAGGCCCATCATTGATCTGTAGACTCCTTGCGCTGGTGGGACATTGAGACTTGCAAGGAGCTGAAGGTCTCTTCAAGTAGGAATTTGCAAAGGGGCTTTTCGTGCATGAGAGAGCTAGCTCTGCCCCACAGGCACTGACACGCACACAGACAGGCTGAAAGTTGGCAGCAGTGTGAAAGTGGCCTTAGACACACGTGGGTCTACTTGGGTTGGGCACCCTCGGCAGGTTGCAAACCCTGGTCAATCAGCTTTGTGTCCCTGTCATGATATATGCCACTGTGTCTTGAAGATACATAGAATCTTAAGAGAAAGCCCATCAGTTAGAGAAAATTAACTTCACTCGATGGATGTGCGCTCGCTTGTTAATAAAATACCTGTTCTAAATGAATCTGGAACTTCTAAACTATCTCTATAACAACCCTGCAAGGTGGGTTAAGCTGAACTACTGCCCCAAGGTCAAACAAGGACATTCATGGCCACTGGGGCTTCAGTGCTGTGCATAGATGAACTGCCAACACATTCCAGCTGGGAGTGATTTCACAGATTCATAGAGCTGGAAGGGGCCTATAAGGCCATTGAGTCCAACCCCCTGCTCAATGCAGGAATCCAACTTAAAGCATACCCAACAGGTAGCTTCTTGAATGCCTCCAGTGTTGAAGAGCCCACCACCTCCCTAGGTCATTGGTTCTGTTGTTGTAACATGCATACGAAGCTTTTCCTGATGTTCAGTCAAAATCTGGCTTCCTGTCACTTGAGCCCATTATTCCGCGTCCTGCACTCTGGGATTAAGATCCTGGCCCTCTTCTGTGCAGAAACCTTTCATGTACTTGAAGAGTGCGACCATATCTCCCCTCAGTCTTCTCTTCTCAAGGCTAAACATGCCCAGTTCTTTCAGTCTCTCCTCATAGGGCTTTGTTTCCAGTCCCCTGTTCATCCTCGTGGCTCTCCTCTGAACCTGTTTCAGTTTGTCTGCATCCTTCTTGAAGTGCGGTGTCCAGAACTGGAACCAGAACTCAAGATGAGGCCTAACCACTGCTGAATAGAGGGGAACTAATATTTCATGCAATTTGGAAAATATACTTCTCTTAATGCAGCCTAAAACAGCATTTGCTTTTTTTGCAGCCACATAACACTGTTGGCTCATATTTACCTTGTGAGCAACAACAATTCTAAGATCCTTCTAGCATGTAGTATTGCTGAGCCAAGCATCCCCCATCTTATAACTGTGCATTTGGTTTTTTCCCCTAGGTTTAGAACTTTGCACTTACCCTGTTAAATTTCATTCTGTTGTTTTCAGCCCAATGCTCCAGCCTATCAAAATCACTTTGAATTTTGTTTCTGTCCTCCAGGGTATTAGCTATCCCTCCCAATTTTGTATCATCTGCAAATCTGATTGGCAAACAACCACATCAGTGAAATATGCAAAACTCAGTCAAATCCTTACCAAAGACCACTTGCACTTTGGGACTAAGCTCTCAAGCAACAACTGGATTGCTCATTTGCTAACCAGTGAAAGTGAAAACTGCCTAGCACAGACATTACAGGGCAGAATTATGGTTCAATTTACTGTTAATCCTTATAGCTGGGCAGCATGAAACATTGAAATGTGCTTGCTTTTGTGTAGTGAGCAAGATGATCTGAGAGAATGCATAGTTTAAAATATCTTGCCACGTTCTCTCATGCTGTCTGCTATTAAGATGGATATCCTGGGGAGGGGGTGAAGGGTTCAAGTTCAGGGCCAAAGCCCACAGCACCCTCAATGGATTTCTGAAAGATGACTGGCATGATTTATGTTGCTCCCGAGTTGCTTCTGTCCGTCTGCTTCAAAAGAGTCAGGTCTTTCCTGCGACACTCATGCTGCATCATGAACATTGTATATTTGTTAAGTTTAATTGTAGTAAATCGCCCAGAGAGCTTCGGCTATGGGGCTGTATACAAATGTAATAAATAAATAAACATCCAGCATTCAATCCTGGACGTTCTGCAGGGGCCCACCACAGAGCACAAACAGGAAGACGTGGGAGAGGCCCGTGAGAAGTCTAGCACTACTCCAGGATCGACTGGGAGGCAGACTGCTTACCCTGAAATCTCATGTTTGTGAAGAGGTACGCCGAGGCACCTTGGGAACTGGAAGACGGTGGCTCCTACCCACCCAAAAGTACACCCTTTCCCTTAAAATCTCCCAGCTAGCCCATGTCAACAAGTCTGTCTTTTTATTTTCTTTTGTGAAAATTACAGACATAAAACAGCTACAGTGACTGAAAAACTCCTCACATCCAGTTAATTAGCCCAGCTTGCGATGGGAAGATGAAGTCATTCCTCAGAGAGGAAGAGTTATCCAGTCAGCCACAAGGCAGCAGAGAGGAAGGTGCTCAGTTCCTGATGGTGCTGTTGATGTGTGATTCCAGAATGAAGATGGTTTCATCCACTTGGTTTTCACTCGCGTCAATCCTTTATTAAAAGGAGAAATATAACCATGCATATATGTAAATGCTATATTAATAGCTTTGCTTATTCAAAGCAGTAAACAATGAAACTTTTTTTTAAAAAAAGTACTTTGAAAAACTGCAGATGACATAAGCATCATCTTAGAAGTGGTGTGTTCTCACGTGTGTGTGTGGGAGAGAGAAGGTGGGGGTGCCTCTTTATGGTGGTGGCTGAATTTCAAGAGGGCTAGAAAGGGCTCAGCCTCTAACCCTTTTGTTATTTCCCTCTTAGTGACAGTGTTTAGAAGGCAAGGGTGTATGCATGCGCGATGCCTAGCCCTGAGTTGGTGCCAGACCCCGAGTCCTCAGAAGACGAACAAGACACCCCACAGGCCCAGAGATCTTGAGGATCATGCAGGGCCCTCTGAATCCAATGCTGAGGATCCCCTTGAGGGACCCTCTGGCTTGATACCAGAGGAAGAACCCATGGAAATGTCAGAGGAGGAGCTGCCCCCCAGTCTTGAGGGCACCAGAAGCTTTAGGTCCAGGCCGAACAGCAAAGGCACAGACCTAGGCTTGGTGGCCTACTTATGAGTAAGCAGTCCCTGATGCTTCTTCACTCCCAACAGCTGTGGTTAGGGTGTGGTTTAGCAGGCCAGAGTATAGACCCCCTTGAGCCTTTCAGGGCTGGAAACACCACTAATCTCTTGCTTGTAACTGGTACTGCTATCTCCTTAGCACAGTGTACCTTGTGGAATACCTGGTGATATTCACCTAGGGCTGTTTCTTGACCTTGCTTCTGGCTCACGTTTTGGCCTGTATGCAGTCCCTGTGATTGCCCTTGGTTTCTTTGGAGTGTGCTACTCCAGGAGCCCTGACTTTGCTGGTAAGTACTTTGGTGAGAAGCTGGTATTTCTGGGACAGGAACCTTGGCACCTGAGGGGACCCCCTAGAGCATGACATGATCCAGCTAAAATTGGGGTGTGCGTCAGGGGTGCAGCTTAATGATGGTCCCACCTTACCCTTTGGATTGCCCTCCACCTTTTCTCCTATCGCTTGTTCTCTGGAAATTGCAAGGATGATTTCTGCTAAAGCAGAAGCTTTCTAATGGCAATAGCTGCCTGGCGGTAGGACAGACTGCCTGGGGAGACAGGGGGCTCTCCATCCCTGGAGGCGGTTAAGTGAAGCCTGGATGGCCAGCTGCCAGGGAGACTGTAGTCGCATCCTGCATCGCAAATCCTGCACCGAGCAGGGGATTGGACTAGATGGCCTCCAAGATCCCTTCTATGATCACTTGACCAGAGTCTGGGCTGCCCCCCACCCCATCTCCTCCTCACTCACTTGTTCACATTGTGCTTGAGGGTCTCCAGCTGCTGTCGTTCAGGCGCTGTGATCATTTCCTCAATCTCTTGGAGTTGTGCCTCCTCTGCCCCCGTGGCCTGCATTGAGGCGAGGATGGCCTCCACCCGCTGAGACTTCTCCAGCAAACGCCTGGCATGGGACAGAGGCTATGGGTCAGACCAGTTTAAGAATCAGGGCTGGCCAAAGATGCTACAAGGCCCAAGGCTCAAAATCAGACTCCCACAGTGAACGCACCTGGGTCACAATCCATGCAGAAGTCCTCCCTAGTGGAGCCCCACAGAAATGAACTCGCACAGAATAACGGGGGGGGGGGGCTGGGGCTCAGCTCTCTGTATTTCTCACTTTTAATATGCTCTTAAGACTTCCAGATTGAAAATCTGATATTTGTAACCCTCCGCAGGAAATCCCACTCACCGGTTCTCCTTGGTCTCATGTAGCCGCCTTTCTATCAGGTTGGCCACACTCTGGAAGGGAAGGAAAGGGCTCACAACTGTGTTTCCCCTGCCGGGAGACGAGGTTAGGAAAGGGGAGGGCGAGCAAAGCCGCCACGGGACACGCACCTTGTAACAGCGGTGGAGCAGCATCCGCGCTGAGGAGAGAGTATTCACTGTATAGAGGTAGAAAGTCCGGGAAGGGGCGTGATCGGGGGTCTTGGGGATTTCCTGTTTTTGCATGTGTGGGAGAGAAAACGTCCACTATGTTAGTTCAATAATGAAAACAGAACTGCAATGTTTGATTGATTAACTGGCAGAAATTCAGAGCTTGGAAAAGTTACTTTTTTGAACTACAACTCCCATCAGCCTCAGCCAGCATGGCCACTGGATTGGGCTGATGGGAGTTGTAGTTCAAAAAAGTAACTTTTCCAACCTCTCCCGCAGAATTAAAAAAACAAGCAAGCTTTTAATCAACTAAACAGTACCCTCAATTAATTGGTAAACAGATCTTACAATATGTATTATTTTTAATACAGGTATTTCTAAAAGTGGAGAAGGCAAAGCCCATCTTAAAACAGGCATCCCCTGCCACCCCCCACCCCCACTCTCTTACACACAGGAGGGAAGGTGTCACCTGAGATATCTGCTATGACACATGTGCATTGCCTAAAAACCTGTTTCTTGCTTCAGAAATATTTTTTTTACCCATATACAAATTCAATTTGATAGACCAATCAATTAAAATGCATACCATTAAAGAAATGTTAATCAAGAAATTAGACTGGAGCCCCAAATGATAATTGATTTTTATAAATAGTTCTTGAACACTTTCAAAATACTTCATATGCATTGTCATTCTTATAAGCTTGTAGGGTAAGTTTTATCAACATATTGCAGACAGGAGAACTGAGGCTGAGAGAGAGAGAGTGCACTTAGTGGCATGGGAGTTGAATGTAGGGCTTCCCGATTTGTAGTGAAGTCCCTTAGCCTGTGTTTGTGTGTGTGTGTCAGAGAGAGAGAGAATAGGTGGGGAGGAAAAGGGAGCCTCCATGTTGCAAGGACACAAAGGGGCAAACAAAGGGCCTCTGCACCCAGACTTGGTTTTTCTGCCAGTGTCCAGTTCTGGCACCAAAGGTGTATTAAAGCATAGCACTTTCATCTTTTCTGTGCAGGAAATTCATGGCAGCCATGAATTTCCATGTATGGAATACAATAAGGGAGTGGACGTACTGCACACTTTCCAGATTCTCCCCACTTTGTAATCCTGCTGTCAGTTAAGAAAGCGTTTTTTGCTCTATGGAATTTCATAGGGGGCATTGAGAACTGATGTTTCCCCAATCTGTAGTAGTTGTTGTTGTCATGTGCCTTCAAGTCAATTACGACTTACGGTGACCCTATGGATCAGCGACCTCCAAGAGCATCTGTCATGAACCACCCTGTTCAGGTTTTGTAAGTTCATGTCTGTGGCTTCCTTTGTGGAATCAATCCATCTCTTGTTTGGCCTTCCTCTTTTTCTACTCCCTGCTGTTTTTCCCCAGCAATAATTGTCTTTTCTAGTGAATTATGTCTTCTCATGATGTGTCCAAAGTATGATAACCTCAGTTTCATCAAATGTAGAGCCTCCCCCCCTAATCTGTATAGCCTGCCCAATGGTCTGTTTCTTGATTATGCTAGTGATAGAATCCTGGGGATTCTACTAGGATTCAACTAGGAAACTGGTTCGAGCATTTTGCAAAGAATTCTACTTCCATCTTAGTTCCTCAGGGTTTGGAAAGCTCTCTATGCTCATCCTGACTTGCATCCAGAGAAGCTTACGTTTTGCATAACTTATTTTGCAGACCTCAAATTACTCTCGGCAGCAAACATGAAGCGCATACCTGAAGGGCTACAATGTTAGCCGACAGCATTTTGTACATCATTTCCTTTGCTTCCTTGGCAGGGACCATTGCGAAGTCTTCTATTTGCTTCTGTTCCAGATGCTTCTTCCTCAGGAGCAGGCGGAAGATGCGGGCACAGCGCGACCCAAATCTAGATCAAGGAAGTGACAAAACACTTCACAACAGGTTTGTTTCTTTTCCTCTCTGTGTGCGTCCCATAAAGTAGCAAAAGGCTGCTCAGCTTGGCTTCCAGCTGATGGGAGTTGGGAGTCCAAAACATCTGGAGAGCCCCAGGTTGTCAAAGGCAGATATATATGTATGATGAAGACTTGTATGGCTCTACTAACTTCACCCAGTTTATTTTTGTTATCGGGACTAATAGGCTGTAAGCACTTGCAAAGTGATATTGAGATATAAAGGGCTCAAAAAGCATATCCTGTGTGTGCGTGTTATGTGCCTTCAAGTCAATTTCGACTTATGTTGCAGACAAGGAAGGGGCTGTCGTGTGCAGCTGTGGCAAGCTGAGCAGGCCCCAGGCAGCTGGGGAGGACTAGCCACAGAGGGAGGCAATGGGACACCCCCTCTGACTACCATTTACCATGAAATCCCTATTCAAAGGGTCGTCATAAGTCGGGATCGACTTGAAGGCAGTCCATTTCAATTTTTATGAATCAGCAATCTCCAATAGCATCTGTTGTAAACCACCCTGATCTGATCTAGTAAGTTCAGGTCTGTGGCTTCCTTGACTAGAATACCTTGACTATAAAATCATTAAGCAGGTTATTCTGAAACAGTTTTCTCTAAATGCTTGTTTCCCACACTGTTTTGCTGTTCAGCTTGCAACTCATGAAGTTACTGGTGAAGTGTGTTTGCACTCTGCTGAATGATTGGACAGATAGTATTTTGTTGGCACCTTAACAGATGGATGATGCTCAAGATGGACTAGCAGTTTTTGCAAGAAATTTAAACATGTCTCTGCCTAGGAGGCTCATAGTCTAAAGTGACTTGTAATCTAAACTGATTAGAAATTTATGGGAGGGAAGAAATTACACGGCACAGATATGGGTAATAGCAGGAAGATTCCTCCAAGCATATCAAGAAGGCAAAGAGAAAGAAATTGAGAGGAGCAAAACATCTGAGACTTGAGAACAGGAAGATCAAAGCATACCAGCTGAAACAATGAGAGACCAGCAATCTCAGATACAAAGAAGGATGCAATAATGTCTTGATTACATCCTGCTGGTGAGAGGAAATAGCACTATGCTTTCACCACAGTGGCTGATGTCTTGTCTGCAGCAGGTACAAGTAGCAGGCAACACGCATGGCCGTGTACTATATTTCTGGCAAACCTGGGCATGTGTGCGCGAGAAAGAACTCAGCAAATACATTAAGCCAATGAGGTCTGATATCCCTGCTACTTGATTCAAAGCACGTTTGCAACTTCTGCATCTCGGAGCCAGGCAAGTGTCACTTTACCTTTCCTGAACGATTGATTCCAGCGTTGCAGTGGCCAGAGACGCCAGGGCCTTATGAAGGTCTGTTTGAGGGAAGGCTAAGGAGAAATGTAGGAAACAATGGGATTTTGGTAGCAACTCAGTGGTTTGTGCATTCCCATGGAGCCTACCAGCTCCTTGCCTCCTCCTCGTGTACTGACTGGTGAACTTTGAAGGTGCCTTCTGGGCTCTCCAATTCTGTGAGGGCACATCGAGGCCATTTGCTAACCTGCCCTCAAGTAAAAAGATGCAAATGGATTGACAGTGTGGTTTTTAAGGCCGGGTTTGTGCACAGTTGTGCCAGCGGAACCCAACTTTGGCCCAGTCAGGTGCCTTGTTGCTTGGGGCAAGTTGAACTGCTTCCAGGTGACCCCTCAAGAAAGCATTTGTCACACTCATGGAACTGGGGATTCTGCCATTAGCTTTCAACTTTCAGATTCAGGACCCCACCTTCAATTACAGCCTGCAATGTTGAGGCCAGTTTTATTTTTTTAACCCTATGCAGCCACCCCTGCTTTTCTCTCTAGGCTGACCATAGCAATGTAAGGATAAGACCAAGGAGCTATCTGGTCTAGCAACAAGCTTCCTGCCGTGGCCAGCCAAGGCCTCTGGGAAACACATGGGCTGTGCATGTTCAGTTGCTGCATCTGGTGTTGAGGTACACTGCCTCTGAATGTGGAAGCTCTATTTTGCAGTAGCTTCTTCTACGAATGTACCTAATTCCCTTTTTAAAAGCCCTCAAAGCTAGTGGCCATCACATGATCTGGCAGTCTGCTCTATGGATTTAATAATGTCTAATGTGAAGAAGTAACAACAACCAAAGGAATGAGAGGACAGCGCTTTTATAACTTTAGAAGCTGCATAAAAGAGAGAATTTTGGCAGATGCAACTTCTCTTGCAAGGGGTGAGAAAATCTGCACCTGCTGAAATTCCCCCAGAAGAGATCACAATGTTCAAAGATACAGAAGGGTCAGCCTGTTTTGTCCCCGGCCACCTTTTCTCCGTTTCTCTCTTGGCAGAAAAGACACAACCCATCCTATAGTAACAGAGTGAGAAGTTGCGAGGCCTTCTCTTTATTCTTTCCTTGCCACAGATGGCACTGGCTGCTCTAGGGTCTAGCCCACCACAGGCCCCTTAAGATTCCTCAGTCCCTCTTCAAGAGATGTAACAGAAATGGCCCGCTTTAAATGGGGGGGGGAGAACAGGCTGGCTACAGAGGGTGCAAGGTTTAGCTGCTCTTCTCCCGGGGGGGTGCAACTGGGATTAGCGCCGTGAAGGAATCTCCATGAGCTGCCGGGGGTCCTGCCTCCCTTCTGTCTCATGTCTCTTCCTCTTGGCCGCAATCCATGCTCTCGGTAAGGCAGCTGCTGTGGCTGGCTTCCACTGCCCCTCCCCTGCTGGCTGAGTTGAGCTCCTGGAGCAGTGGCACTCCACCGCAGGGGGGGGGATGTGTACGTGAAGGACCTGTGTTCAGCATGGACGTGCAGGCCTGTCCTTCTGAATAACCAAGACAGCTTGGCTGTGAACAGAAGACAAGCCATTTTAGAGATGCGAAGGCCTAGAGGGGGAAAAAATAATAAAAAAGGATTTCTTCTGTTTTTTAAAAAAAATTCCACCCCCCTTACAAGAAAAATATGGGGAAAAACATTTTCCATAGTTTTTCTTTTTCTTTTCTTCCCCCCAGGCCTTCACATCCCTATTTTTGACAGTTGAGTCAATTAAGGATACTGATGACATACATTCCTCCACCGCTCTCGCCCGCTTTCCCAACGAATTCCAGCTACGGGGAAAAAAAAAGGTTGAATACAATGTTCATCTTTTGCCTGAGAAAAAGGACAAGAGTGTAACACTTCAGAGGGATTGTTCCTACTGAGAGGAAGGGCAGGATATAAATCTAATTAGTGAAATAAATAAATATATAATCCATAATGTGACTTACCGGATCATCTGCTAACAGAGTAAGATACTGATCAAGAATCTGCTTGGAGATGTTGTAACCAGTTGGAAGCGACCGGAATATCTTTAAACAAACCAATTAAAAAACGAGGTTACAGATTCGGCCAGAAATGCTGCATATATTTATTCTGGAGAATAAAAGATGAAGGGGTGTGTGTGGCATGATACCAGTCTTGAAATACCTGAAGGGTTGTCATGCCAAAAAGTGGAGCAGGTTTCTCCTCTGTTACTCCAGAGGGCAGGACTCGACACCAATCCATGGAAATGGAAGGGAAGCCGGTTTGGACTAAACATTAGGAGAAACCGACCATGGAGGGTCGCAAGCGGGTGCTCACCTCGTTGGAAGACAGGGGCTGGGTGTATGGTGCATTGGAAGAGGTTGTGACTTCACTCATGCGCAGCATTGTCCGCACAATTTCACTACTGGTCTGTTGGCACAGGAAGAAGGAAACAGAGGCAGAGTTTTCCCTGAAGCCGTCAACGTTTGTGTCTGGGTTGTAGGATGTATGTGGGGGCTCACATGACTGAATCCTCCGCCATACCAACATAAATTAAAAAATCCCCGCATTCAGAAAACCAGCATGTCAGGGAGAAGGATAAGCTAAAACTCCGGTATGATAAGTAACAACTGGCCAGGAGAAGGGAAGAGGAAATGCCAGAGTGGAGGAAACAGCCTCCAGTGACATAGAGCACCAAGAGGAATCCTGAGCGACTGCAACACACCTGGTCCATTCTGTTGGCTACAGCGCTGACAATTGCTTGATCTCGGAAGTGCTGGTGGAAACGGTCAATGTTGACTTGCCAGTAGATTCCGTCATCTGATGGAGGCTGAGAAGTGATGATCAGGAAAAGGTGGAAGTCAGAGCATCATTCTGTGTACCAAGATGCACACCAGGGAGCTACAAGTACCCCCTGCACACTCCAATCAAAATTCTGCTACCACAAACACTAAATTCTGCAATTTGTATAAATTATGCTAGCAAGTCTGCAAATTATGAGCAAGTTTGCAGAAACCTGCTTGGCATGGTTTATCCTGTTTTTTAAAAAAGAAAACAGCATAATTCCTTTTGCTTCTGTTAATCACTGGGAGGGGAAGAGCACATTGGCCATTCTACCTGTGGCCCACCTACCATTGAGATGATCTGCACGCCAATGACAGCTAGCAAAACAAGACTTGGGGGGGGGATAAATAACAGAAGTACCCAGGGCCACTATGAGATGTTCTGCTAGAAGGAGAAAAACCAAATAAAGTTTCAGCTCCTCTTAATTAACATGAGGCAAACCCCACCATGAAATCAAGCCTTATTGTGCCCCACACTTCAGTCAGATGTGCCTCCAACTCCTGTGAAGGCACCCCTGATCCACCACTGTGTTTTGCCTCACAATAATCAAGTCTGCTCTAACTCCCACCTGTTCCAGTTCCAGCCTCATCATTTAAAGACATTAAAACCACTTGGAGCTTTGCTGTTCCCTTCAAGGTCAGGGGAGATGGCTGCCTTCATAGTGCCTGTCCATGCTGGAACACCCTGCCCAGCTCAGCGGCTTGTTTACCTCTTTGCTGTCTGCGTCCTGCTTTTGTCGTTTTGCTTTGTGATAGCCATTGTCTTCAGTGTTGTCAGAGTGCCTCCTCTTCCCCTTCCCTGAAGGCCACAAGACAAAGTCCGCATTTTTGGTAGCAATCAGGATGTAGTCTGCATAAGCCTGCCTTGTAATAGATGCTCAGGACTTACCCAGCATCTTTGAAGGTATGATGTGCTGTCTTTTTCTCTCAGGGAAAATCCACAGGTGTTTTTACATGGTCAAAGGATTCTTTGGGGGAAGCTATGACTGTTTAAAGTGTTCTAATAACTGCTTTATTTAAAACTGCTTTAAATGTATACTGCTGATGGGGCCAAATGATGAAAGTGAGGTTATCATACTTTGGACACATCATGAGAAGACATGATTCACTAGAAAAAACAATTATGCTGGGAAAAACAGCAGGGAGTAGAAAAAGAGGAAGGCCAAAGAAGAGATGGATTGACTCCATAAAGGAAGCCACAGACCTGAACTTACAAGATCTGAGCAGGGTGGTTCACGACAGATGCTACTGGAGGTCTCTAATTCATAGGGTCGCCATAAGTCGTAATCGACGTAAAGGCACATAACAAAAGCAGATGGGACAAATGACACCTTCATCCTAGGGAACCTGAGAACTGTACTTCTGTGATGGGGGGGGGGGAGGAAAGCTAGGACAAACACTTTTCCAGCCTGACAAGCTACAGTTCCCATGGGGTTTTTTTTGGGGGGGGGGAGGAGCCATGACTGTTAAAGTGGCATAAAACTGATGGCAGGCAGGACCTCAGTTTCTGGTCACTCCTGAAACACCAGCTTCAAGGTGGTTGGCTGAGCCCACATGCCTCTTTTTAATCCCACTGTTTACAGAAAATCGCTTTGAGACATTGCGTGCCAGTTGCCAACCGCAGCTGCATGTTGTCTATGCCAATACTCAGTTTTACGAGGTTTCGTGAAACAATCCTCCTCACCTACGAGATTCAGTTTTGGAACCACATACATGTCCTTCTCGTTAAATACCAACGTGGGCGCAGGAGGAGGCGGGGCAGCTGATGGCTCTGGACCTTCAGGGGCCGACGGGCATCTCTGAACAAAGTGAGTGTCTGCTAGGTGTACGAATGTGTTGGAGACTTCACTGTACTCCATCGTTTTCCCATCTAAAGAAAAGGAAACAGACCCTCCACGTTGGCCTGAGTTGCAGGTCTCCTCAAGGAGGGCTTTCCAGGGCAGACGCCCACCCTATCAGCTCACCTTCCATTGTTTCCGTCAGCCGATCGGCCACTTTCTTCACCGTGGCGCTCATGGTCATTTTACCATTGAGGAGCAGCTCCTCCACAATCAGCTCACCCGTGTCGCTGTAGAGTGTCTTGGCCGTGTAGATGTAGCGAGGGTAGCGAAGGATCCGCAGCACTCGGCTGCACTGGGCTTCATACTCCACCAGGCCTCGCTTCTGCAGCTCGTATTTCACCAGGTTATGTTGGATGAGGACACAGAGGGCCTTCCGAACCTATGCAAGTGGGAGGAAAGCATGGCTGGTGTGTTGGTATCCATAGACGCCACCCTACCCTGGTCCAGAGCACAGCATTCCGTTCTGAGCAAAACCATTTGAGAAGGATGGCTTCAAAGAGCCTGAATGAACCTGGCAGATCATCAAGAGCAACCTTCTGCCAGCAACAGCAGTATTTATAATGCACCTTCTCACTAAGGACTCAAAGCATTTCATGTATGCGGTCTCAATCATTCCAACAGCCTTTAGTGGCATCTGATGACATTTTAACTTGCTAGGGCTGCAGTTTTTAACCTTGCTGTTTTCATCGCAACAGGAATTGTACAGCAATTATTTAGGAAAGTGTGCCATTACTTATGCACATAGTGCCATTGTCTCCTCACTGAAACACATACATTATTATCTATGGACAGGGGGAAGCTTCCTTGCAAGAGGGTCAAAGTATGATTTCAGACAATATGGGCTTCAGACCTCTTAATTAGAAATGAAGCCATACCACACAACATACATTTTTGAATTCATGTATTGATTACATCTACACATCCATTGCCAAAAATCTAACACAACAAAAATTAAAAATATGAGATTACAAGCAGTTTCCCACCCTCTAAAAAAATCAATTTAACTTTTCATTATCCAAAACACTTTTTTCTCTAAATTAAAAGAATTAAATATTCCAAGCAAGGCAAAAAATTGTTTCGTTTGAGCCAGGGCACACCGGAGCACAGCAGAACATATTTGCAATGTGTGACTTGCTCCTGAACATGTGAAATAACCATCTCTGCTCCTGGGGACAGCACATCATACCAGTGAGTAAACCCTAATCAGCCTCTTACATCTGAAATGAGGGAGACTATCGTCCAGGTTTGGGGAACGCAGGAAGCTGCCTGATAGTGAATCAGGCCCTGGGTCCATCTAGCTCAGTACTGCACACACTGATTGGCAGCAGCTCCCCAGGGTTTCAGGCAGGGCACATTGCCAGCCCTACCTGGAGATGCCGCCAGGGACTGAACCTGGGGCCTTCTGCATGCAAAGCCCTAGCCCTAGTGCAAGAGCCTTCACACAGCCCTGTTAAGATGAGCTAGGGCTATCCCCATATTAAACAGGCAAGGAATTTCTGAGTTTATTTATTTATTTATTATTTAATTTATATCCCGCCCTTCCTCCCAGCAGGAGCCCAAGGCAGCAAACAAAAGCAGTAACAACACTTTAAAACATCATAAAAATAGACCTTAAAATACACTAAAACAAAACTACGTTAAAAACATTCTTTAAAAAAGCTTTTAAAATGTCTTAAATAAAAAGGGTTAAAAACATATTGTTTAGGGAAAAAATGTTTTAAGAAAAACATATTAAAAGCAATTCCACCACAGACGCAGACTGGGATAGGTCTTAACTTAAAGGGCTTGTTGAAAGAGGAAAGTCTTCAATAGGTGCTGAAAAGTTAACAGAGATGGCGCCTGCCTAATATTTAAGAGGAGGGAATTCCACAGGGTAGGTGCCACCACACTAAAGGTCCATTGCCTAAGGCACTGCCTGAATATCGTGAGTTAGGTTCTCACAAGTCTTTATTTTCAATAAATCAAGATGTTTTAAAGCTTTTTAAAAAGATGTTTGTTTTATTATATTTTAAAATCTGTTTTTAAGACGTTTTATAGTGTTTTGTTTGCTGCCCTGGGCTCCTTCTGGGAGGAAGAGCGGGATATAAATTTAATAAATAAATAAATAATAAAATAAATAAACTTAGACATAATTAACTGCACACAGGATTGAGCTGCTTGTGAGTTCACAGCTGAGCAGCCATTTGAATCATGGATCTTATCTCTCACACTTGTAGCTGTTTTATGTCACGAACCCTGAATCTAGCAGTGATCTGGTCATGAAGTTGGAGGCTGCCGGGGTACCAGATGGGGAGCTGGGTCAGGTTCAGAGCTCGGAGCTGACTGCAAAATGTAAGGAGACCAGTGCACCTGCATCTGTTGGGCAGGAGCCCCCAGAGGAACCTCCCAGACCATTAGGGCCCATAGGGCCAGAGCCTGGACCCTCACAAACACCTTCCCCTAAGCCTGAAAAACCACATGCCTCTCACTGGCAGTGCAGGGAGTGCACCAGGAGGGAGGCTATGAATTGGAAGAGAAGGGCCTAGCTTCAGGCCACAGGGTTGGCCCTTTAAGGCTCTGAAGCGCTCCTCAGGCGGGTGGAACCTGGAGTACTCTTGATCCCAAGCTTTGCTGGAGCTAGTTGCTCAGTTGGTGCTATTCATGACCCAGCAACCAGTCTAGCTGCTTTCTCTGCCAGATCTGGCACTGGACCTGAACATTTCATTTTACCACAGTGCTTCTGTCTTGTCTGTAATCAGGAGAACAAGAAAGGCTACAGCCTCTGGAGAGTGGAAGATAATAGGTATGCTGGACTGTTATATTTTGGTCTTAACTGCTTGGAGTTCCTGGAATGGGAGTGGAGACACTCCTTCACTAGAGGTTTTTAAGCAGAGGCTAAGTGGCACCCTGTTCTGGATGCTGCTGTAGTGGATTTCTTGTATCAGCAGGGGTTTGGACTCGATTAACCTTTTGAGGACCCTTCCAGCTCTATGATTTATTATGTCTATCCAGCTTTTCCCTCAAGAAGTTCAGGGCAGAGTCTGTCCCCCAACCCGCCTTCTCTCACTTGGAACAACCCTGTGTGGTGGATGAAGTTGACAGGCCCAAAGTTATCCAGTGACCTTCATGGCTGAGCAGGGATTTGAACCTGGGGCTCCCTGTCCGAAGACCAAAACGTTGAGGTTCCCCAGTGTAAAGCCATTATTAATATAACGGTCTTTTGTCTGCATCAGTGCCCCTTAACTACTACTGTGTATACCTGGTCGAGTGACATCCCAGTGTCGTGAGCTATCATCCGTAATGGCTGGCCACCCATGCGAATGAGGTGTGTCCCAATCTTTTCCACGATCTCACCAAAATGTTCACGGAGCAAGAGGGAAGAAAGCTTGATTTCGGCCTGGGTCATCTTGTAGGAAAATTATACCAATACGGCTTTCTGTAAAAGAAGAGCGCATTCGCACAAGTCAGCTGATTATCCCAGGGCTAGGCTGGAGTAGGACTGGAGTGAGCTCTAGATGTCCCAATGTTAACTGCCAGCATATGTCATAGATCCTGTACTTGGAGAAAGCATGCCTTAACTTTGCACATATTACTGTGGACATCATGACTACTGTATATATATGAAGGCACAGAAGAGAACAGGAAAAAAATCTCCCCCAAAGCATTCACATCCCTACAGTGAGAACCAGGGCTGTGGAGTCGGAGTCGTGAGCAATTTTGGGTGGAGTCGGAATCGGTAGAAATGTACCGACTCTGACTTCAAAATAAATTTTGATTGACAAATTTTTAAAAATATAAATTCAAAACGTCAAAGAAGCTTCCCATGAAGTCAGCTGTAGTTGAGCATTTCACCATAACTCAAGATGGAAAACATTTTGTGTGTCAGTGTATGACACAGGACCCAGATGAAGACAAATGCTGTGATGCCAAGATCAGCGCAAATTCAGGCAGCGATAAAAATGCTCCTACGAGAGCTTCCAATTTAAAAAGACATTTACAGCCCTTTCCAGGGCTGTGGAGTCGGAAGCAATTTTGGGTGGAGTCGGAGTCGGACAGTAGAAAAATAGAGGAGTCGGAGTCGAAGGTTTGGTGTACCGATTCCACAGCCCTGGTATATACATTCAGTATATACATTCAGCAGATTCCAGTACTAATGTTTTCCTTGAACTGCGCTGAAGATAGGGAGTGGAGGTTGCATGCTTGAACATCTCCAATGGAAAATAAATCGTTCCTTGCACATAGGCTTGGGGCCAGCCTGCCAATGTGCTGAGATGATCGAGTAGTGGGCCGAGATGATCATAGCCAGTCATTGGGAGGGAAGCTGCCTCTCTCTGTGGAAGCTTTGTTTGACACGTTTTTGACTGCACGCAAACCACCTTTTTTAAAAAAGAAAAATTCCAGGCTTTTTACTCTTCAGTTATTTTAGTACTGCCAGTTTTTATTCACTGTTTTAAAACTTTTGATCTTATTTCAATCTTTTATTGTAAATGTCACATACACTTATGACACACATATATTTATTTATTTATTGTATTTGTACACCGCCCCATAGCCGAAGCTCTCTGGGCGGTTTACAGTAACTAAAAACATTAAAAACAAATATATAAATTATTTCTTTGTATTTTCATGCAAAATAATACACATGGTGTAGAAAGAGGCGCCTACCCTGAGAAGCTTACAATTGTAAATTTGGCCAAGGGAGGAAAAGAACATTAAGACCGTTCACGTGTCCATTAACATGTTCTTGAGACTGAATTTCAGTAGTTGAGAAGTAAAATAATAATACAATATCTACTCTATCAGAAATAGGAGCCAGGAGTCCTCACTCTCAGCTGACACCTTATATTGCCCCCCATTTAACCCCCCGTCCTTGAACCAGAAAGAGGACTAAGTTCTATCCTCTCCCTTCCCAGACGAACCCAGGAGTCCTGGCTCCCTGCTCCCTACCTAACTAACAACAACATTTTATTGCTGTGAACCAACCATTAAAGAGTACACAACTAGATAAATACATAATCACAAAACCAAAAGAAGAAAGGTGAGGATTTAAAAGCTAACAATCATTGAATGTCTAAGAGATATGACTGCATTCAGAAATATTGCTACCTGTTCAGTGATGCATTTATTGGATCCCTCAAGGACAATGCTCAGAAGAATTTCTAAGGATCGACGGGGAAACTGCCCACAAAGGGGCAGGTCATAAGTTCTCTGACTCCTTGATAAAATCCACAGTACGTACAAACACACACAGAGAGAGTTGAGGACCCAGGAGCCCTGCCTCCACTCCCCCCCGACCCCCTTCTAATCCACCCACCTTATCTGTCACGCGCGGATCGAAAGGCTAGACACTCCCCCTCCTCCTCTCTACAATTCCCTGTCACTAGGCCTCAGCCTTCCTTCACGTTGCGGCAACCATGGCAACTACGCTCCGCCGGAAGCTTCTCTAGCCTCGGAGAACCACTTCCGGTCTCCATCTCCGACACTCTCCTCTAACGCTTCGCTACTCACGCTTGGGAGCGGGAGCAGGGGAGACGGCGGAAGTGTCACGGCCGGAGCGTCGCCCTGCCTTCCAGTGTTCCTCTCTAGGCCCTGAGTCGGCTGTGGTGCCGGAGCGTTGCCGCTTCCGCCAGGCAGGAGGAGGAGGAGGAGGACTGGCTGACGGCGGCTGCTGCGGCGGGGGAGGGGAGGCAAGATGGCGGAGGCCTCGGCGGCAGCGGCGTCCGCCGTCTCCCAGCACCGCTTCTTCTGCCACAGCTGCAAGGGGGAGGTCAGCCCCAAACTGCCGGTAAGGGGGAGGCCAGGCTTGGTCTGTCTGTCTGTCTAAATATGCCCCCCTTTGAAATAAAGGAAGCGGCGCCCAGGGGGGGAGGGCAGAATTTTGCTAATTAGAGGAGGGGGCGGCGTAGGAGGAAGAGGGGGGGCTCTGGGCTCATCTTCTGAAAAGGATGCTGCGGGGGGGAGGGCAGAACTCCTGGGTCCATCTTTCTGACAGGGGGGCTAGGACTCCTGGGTCCTTTATCTGGCTGAGTGCGGAGTCCGAGGAGTTAACAGCGGGATCTTGCAGACGTCGCGTCAGGCGGAAGTCCCACTGACTACAGCGAGGCTTACTCTCGGGTAAAGCGTGTTTGGGTCGCAGCATCCGTGGGGTATGTGGGATTGTTTTTGGGTTTTTTAATGGAGTCTCAGTATGGTGCTCTCCCCCACCCCCAGTATGAAAGTGCGCAGGGGTCTTGTCGGGAGGGGGCAGGAGAGGAAAAGCCCCCTGGCACGCACCACCAGCTGCAGGGGTAATCCTGGATGCTGGGCTTGAGCCCCACATGCAGCTGCCTCCTGTTTCCCCAGCCCAGGATATAAGGATGTGGGGATCAGGCAGACCCCCGTGCCCTCTTCTCCTGCCTTCCCTCCTTCAGTGTTGGATGTGGGCTTATTACTGCTACAGGGCCTGCTACACAGAAGAGAATTGGCTCATCTAAAGTGTGGGGAGAGGAACCCATCTTGAATCCTGAGCCAGTGTGGTCTAGTGGTTAGATGTTGAGCTAGGGCCTGGGAGATCCCAGGGTTCGAGTCGCCACTCAGCCACGAAGCTAATGGCGATTAAGCCAGCCTCAGTCCTCAGCCTAACGTGCCTGACATGTTTGTTGTGAGGATACAGTAGAGGGGGAGGGCAGCCATGCACACCACCTTGAGCTCCTGGGAGGAAAGGCGGAATGTAATAATAACAACAGCCCTTATCAACATAAGAGTCTGGAGGAGATGTCTGTGCTATACATTTAAAGCAGTTAAACAGTCATGGTTCATTCACCCGAAGAATCCTGGAAACTAGTTTGTTAAGGGCTCTGACGGTGGCTAGGAGACTCTGATTTCCCTCACTAAAAAGGAAATCAGTTCCCAGAGTGGGATAACAATGCATTGCTGGGGGTTGTAGCTCTGTGAGGGGAAGAGGATCCTTTCTCTTCTCCCCCCCCCAAATATTATCTTTCTTTTTAAAAGATAGAGGAAAAATGGAGCAGGAAAGGGAGGTGAAACGAGAGAGAAAAACACATACTGGGCTCTCCTTCCGTGTCCATAAAAAAGGGAGGATGGTGGGGTATGGTACCGTGGTCCACCCACTGTAGTCGAGAGGTAGAAAGCATAGCCTGGTCCCCAATTTATGAAAGAATAGAAAGCCATGGAAGCGAATGTTATTGTGCCAACACTGTTATCTTTTTGGAGCCAGATCAAAATGTTCCTCTTCTCCCAGGAGTTTTAGCATGTGTTTTTAAATTGCTTTTTAAAAATGTGTTTTTAAAATTTGTATATATTTTTTATTGTTTTTAATTGTTGTAAATCGCCCAGAGAGCTTCAGTTATGGGGCGATATATAAGTGCAATAAATAAATTGCATCCCATTATCTTCCCACTCCTCTTCAAAAGACAGGTGCCTAGTTGTGTGTGTGTGCTATGGAGGAGGGAGAAGAGGATAGTGAGCTGGAACTATCCCCCTTCCTATAAGAAGAATAGGAAGAGAGAGGAAGGGAAGACTTTTTTTTTTTATCCTGCCCCATCACGAGGGTCAAGAGGTGGGCAGGGCTGGAAAATTCCAGGCGCCATCTTGCACAGGGGTCTAAAAAGTAGTGCTAGCACTTAGGAAATTGTTTCCCTGTCTTCTGGGAAGGCAAGTGCCCATTTTTAAAAAGGAAATACAAAACGTAATCTACATCAAATTTAAAATCATTCCCCAAGGAGGTTGTGGTGGTTCCATTGCAATATGCTCAAGCTTGGACTTTGGTGGGTGAATTTTATAGTGGCTCTTGCATCCTGCCACGCTCTTGATCATGGTTGCTGTTGGCCACTGATTTGTTTGCCTGCAGCAAGTGAGGATGCTAGCAGGCAGCCAGGCAAGTCTCCATTCTTCCTTCTGTCCTGATGCTCTAAGGTTATCATAGAATAGGAGAGTTGGAAGGGACCCATAAGTTCATTGAGTCCAGCCCCCTGCCCAGTGCAAGAATCCAAATTAAAGAATACCCAATAAATGGTTGTCCGGCTGCCTCTTGAGTGCCTCCAATGTTGGAGAGCCCACCACCTCCCTAGGACATTGGTTCCATTGTCGTACTGCTCTAACAGTTAGGACTTTTTTCTTGATGTTCAGCTGAAATCTGTCTTCCTGTAGCTTGAGCCCATTATTCTGGGTCCTGCACTCTGGGATGGTTGAGAAGAGATCCTGGCCTTCCTCTGTGTGACAACCTTTCAAGCACTTGAAGAGTGCTATCATATCTCCCCTCAGTCTTCTCTTCTCAAGGCTAAACATGCCCAGTTCTTTCAGTCTCTCCTCATAGGGCTTTGTTTCCAATCCCCTGATCATCCTTGTTGCCCTCCTCTGAACCCGTTCCAGTTTGCCTGCATCCTTCTTAAAGTGCAGTGTCCAGAACTGGATGCAGAACTCAAGACGAGGCCTAACCAGTGCCAAAGAGGGGAAACCAGTACTTCATGTGATTTGGAAACTATACTTCTGCTAATGCAGCCTAAAATAGCATTTGCCTTTTTTGCAGCTACATTGTGCGGTTGGCTCATATTCAGCTTGTGATCAACAATTCCAAGATCCTTCTTGCATGTAGTATTACTGAGCCAAGTGTGCCCCATCTTATAACTGTACATTTGGTTTCTTTTTCTTGTGTGTAGAACTTGGTACTTATCCCTGTTAAATTTCATTCTGTTGCTTTCAGCCCGGTGTTCCGGCCTATCAAAATCCCTTTGAATTTTGTTTCTGTCTTCTAGGGTATTAGCTATCCCTCCCAATTTTGTATCATCTGCAGATTTGATAAGCATTCCCTGCACCTCCTCATCCAAGTCATTAATAAAGATGATGAAGAGCACTTGACCCAGAACCGAGCCCTGCGGTACCCTCCTCATTTCCTCTCCCCAGTTTGAGAAGGAACCCTTGATAAGCAATAGATGGAAGGTGAAGAGTGCCTAGTGTGCAGCTTTGTTTAATCTGGAACTGGACCCTGCTTACTGGCTGTCTCTAAGCAAAAGTAACACCCCTATGTGCTATTTTCAAATTGTAGCCTTCTCTTAACCAATATGGGGCTTGCCTCTTTTTCAAGTGGGGTGAGAAGAGTCTTCTCACTCAAGGTAGAGAATGGCTGCCGTAAGCAGAGGTGCCCTTTGTGTTCATTAGGTTACCGTTAGCTGTGGTCGCCCATCCTAGCTTCTGGACACACGGTGGAGGGGGAGCATGGGGTGATGGTCCTTTGAGCTTCTGCTTGCGGAGCTGAGAGGCCAGAGCTTGGCTTTCCCAGTTGTCAGGGGGAGAGAGAGGGTCTCTAAACCCCTGTCTTGCAGGTAGGTTTGAAAAAGGCTGGCTTCAGCTTGGTGGAACGTAAGTTTGTTTGACGATATTTCTGTACTTATTTCAAAGTGGTTTACAAAAGTGAGGTACATACTAAAGGTAAAGGTGTCCCCGCACTTATAGTGCGAGTCGCTTCCGACTCTTAGGGTGCCATCTTGCGACGTTTACTAGGCAGACCGTATATATGGGGTGGGATTGCCAGTTCCTTCCCCGGCCTTTCTTTACCCCCCAGCATATGCTGGGTACTCAGACCATTTAAATTTGAGAAATCCGTATTACAGAGAATGGGGCAGAAGGGTACAATACTGTTGGTCAGGGGAAACCCTACCAAACAAATAATTTTTTACTAAATGGTGGAAGCGCCCAACAGTGGATCCCTCCTGAATCACAGGGGGAGGGCATTCCAGAGGGTAACCACCACCATGGAGAAAAAAACTGCTTTGGTGCTGCCACCAGATGACACTCGTCAGGTCGTAGCACTATTAGCAGGGCCTCCTCTGAAGATCTTAGTGATCTACTGGGCCTCCCTAGGGAAAGGAAGGTCCTTGAGCATGCCAGGCACCAGAAACCCTGGGAAATATTCTGCATGTCCCTCCAGTGCTTGTGATGGGACCCTGTTGTGGAGGCCTGTCAGTTTTGGATGACACCCCTGCTTACCTCCCCTGGACTCAGTAAGCCTTGGGGTTCTGCCACCTGCCTTAGATTGTCAAAACACAGGGGTGCCTCACCATACAGTGTCAGGGCACTGTCTTTGTCTCAGTGGATCATGAGTTGGGCAGACCTGCTCCATAATGGCTGTCAGTAGATTCATTACAGTGTTTCCATCACAGAAGGCAGAAGGCAAGATTCTTATGCGAGCATTTGGAGCTGATGAATACGATCCTCTTTGAGAAAGGATTGTACGCTGGGGGAGTTGAAGGAGTAAGAAGTGCACTTTTTGGCAGGAGCCTTAATAGTTCCTGCTTTGAACTGACAGGCCTGTCCGACAGAATCGCTAGGATTTCCACTGCAGGGGTGTCATTGTGTGGTGGCTTATCATGCAACCCCCGCTCCCATTGTGCCATCTGCAAAATGCAAACAGTGCCCAGAGGTAGAAAAATCTCTGCAACTTTGATGCCCACGTATTTTTGCTTCTGGGGCCTTGGAAGCTGATACATTTAAAAAATCCCAATCCCAAATACGATTGGCTCCTGAAAATTCATTGACAACGTCTACTACTATTGGCTGATGGCTCTTGGAATGTGACATCTCTCTTCCCACCCCCTCCACCCACCCACCATGCTCAATGCTGCCCTTGAGGTTGGTCCAGAAGCTGCAGCTGGTGCAAAATGTGGCGGCGAGACTGCCCACTGGGGCAGGGTATCGCCAACATGTCACCACGCTGCTGAAAGAATTGCACTGGCTGCCCATTTGGTACCGGGCCAAGTTCAAGGTTCTAGTTTTGGTGTTCAAAGCTCTGTACAGCTCGGGACCAGGATACCTGAAAGACCGTCTTATCCTTTATATGCCCAGTTGATCACTGCGCTCTGCAGATACCATCTTATCAGGAGGTCCGTTCTGCACAACATAAGAAACGGACCTTTAGTGTGGCGGCACCTACCCTGTGGAACTCCCTCCCCTTAAATATCAGGCAGGCGCCATCTCTGCTATATTTTCAGCGCCTTTTGAAGACTTTCCTCTTTCAACAAGCCTTTTAGGTTGAGACTTGTCCCAGTCTGCATCTGTGTTAGAATTGCTTAATATGTTTTTTAATAATGTTTTTAAACCCTTTTTTAACGCTGTTTTGTTTTAATGTATTTTAAGATCTGTTTTTAAAGTGTTTTTAGCACTTTGTTTGCCGCCCTGGGCTCCTGCTGGGAGGAAGGGTGGGACACAAATTAAATAATAAATAATAAATAAATAAATGCCTGCTTGCCTGCCTCTTCAGGGAGAGCCTTGTGGGTTTGTACATAGATCCATGTGTAAAATGTTTCAGAAAGTGCTGGCCAGGCTTGACAGATCTCAGGCCACCTGCCCTTCCAAAAAAATTCTGCACTGACTTCCAGAAAGTGGATACATCTTTAGAAGGTCAGGCAACCAAGAACTTGCTCTGGGCTCCAAAATGGTGGTTGTTCATGCCCTGGATCAGGAATGTTCTTGCAGGCCTGCAATCCAGGGAGAGAAGATGCGGGCAGCTCTGTCTGTCTTGGCTTGCTGGTCTTTTGATACCTGGGAAATGGTCTTCTTGGCTCTCTGGAAAATTCTTGCAAAGAAAACTTCTTTATTTCCAGAAGGATTTTTCTTTTTAAAAAATGGTGTTGGCGTGTAGGGATGATTATCCAGCCTTCTGCACATTTGAAGGAAATGAGGCTCAGACTTTTAAAAATCAACGGTACGTGATGCCTCTGTCCTCTTGCTCTTATTGCAGATATTGGCGGCAAAATGCTCTTATATGTAAACAAGGATCCAGCTCTGAGGATACTGCTGTGCCTGCATTTCTGATGGTGCTTTCAGATGACAGCACTTCTGCCATCTAGGTTCCCTTGCATTTCTCTGTGCTCTTTTGCTAGGAGTGCTCTCTCTCTCTCTCTCTCTCTCTCCCCCCCCACCCCCTCCCTCCCTCCCCCCCACCCCCCAAATTTATGCTTGACTCCCTTTTCTGCTGCAGTCTTCTGCAGTTTCCCTGTGTTGTGTTTTAGATATCCTTTTGTTTCAGCAAAAACACTGCCCCAAATCCCCTCATGACCTTTTGCTTTCCATAGCTGCAGTTCAGGATTTCCTGATGTCATGAATGATTTTTTTTATAGTGCAAGAATCTAGGCTAGACTGGGTTGATCTCTGCAGTGCACCCTTAAAAATGTGGTATTGGAATGCGTACCTGAAAATCTCAAAAGTTCATTGCTCTCGCTCTCCCTCCCTCTCTCTTTTTAAATCAAGTTTCTAGCCCTTAAGTTTCCACTGGTAGGCTTTGTATGCGAGCAATACTTTGTGATATCTCAGTAGCTGGGTGTTTCAGGGGGTGAAGCTATAGTAACCTGCAGGATTCCTTGTTCTTCCCTTTAATTATGTTGAATAAGTGATGCCAAAGAGTATATGCAAACTTGCGTACAGTAATAGGTCTCATAATCTGAGTGACCTTGATGGAGGTTCCTTTCTTTGTAGATGATGCGTCTGCCTACACTGAAGGCCTGAGCCAAACCTAGCCATGCAGTTTTGCTTTTTTAATTACTGGCAAATGCCTATACTTCCAGACAACTCTCTGGAGCTTTCCATAAAATGGCACTGCCTGTTGTGGACGTTGTGCTTTGTGACCAAGGCTTGGATGAGAATGACCAAAAAAGATTCAGATTTTTTTGTGTTATCTGGCGCTGGTGCTTCCTGCTCCCAACCTCAAGCTCTTGTTCCATGCTGGCTCTTTAAACTCCTAGCTTGGGGGTGGGTGGAAAGCCTGCAGCTTGAGTTGACAAGTGTGCAGTGTTGAAATTTAAAAGCTGAGTGTTAAGGAGTGGCTCTGGAGAGCTGGCATGAAGAAGGAAGAACTCCCTTTTCTCTTGACAGTAGGCTTTAGAGCCTCATTAGCACTTTGCTCCGCATCTTTTGGCAAATCCCTCTTGACGTCAGTTCCCTTTTCTGTGAAATGGGGACACGAAACCCCTACTTCCCAAGGCATGTTGAGTGTGTGAGGTTGAAGAAGATAATAACTTTCTGGGTTCCAAGGAGGTTTCCTCCCATTGAGACCTTTTCTTCCTGGGCCTCTGTTTCCTTAATCCACTCTTCCTCAACCTGATGCCGTCCATATGCTTTGCATGACAGTTCCTGCTGTCCCTGACCATGGGCCATGCTGGCAGGGCTTGATCTGAAGGGCATCAGGTTGGGGAAGCCTGCCTTAATCCATTGCAGTGGCCTTAATCCCCAATTTAATGACTGTGCCAGGTGGCTAGGTTGTTTTGGAGACACCTTTTTGTTTTAAAATCTTTCTAACCCACCTTCCAAGTCCTCCCAAGGCAATACATAACGTTTTAGAAACAATGGGATAAAATGACATAGAACAAATTACAAAATAAATCCCTTTCTCAGGCACTGTCATAGAATCATAGAATAGTAGAGTTAGAAGGGGCCTATAAGGCCATCAAGTCCAACCCCCTGCTCAATGCAGGAATCCAAATCAAAGCATTCCCGACAGATGGCTGTCCAGCTGCCTCTTGAAGGCCTCCAGTGTCGGAGAGCCCATTGGTTCCACTGTCGTACCGCTCTAACAGTTAAGAAGTTTTTCTTATGTTCAGTCAAAATCTGGCTTCCTGCAACTTGAGCCCATTATTTCGTGTCCTGCACTCTGGGACGATCGAGAAGAGATCCCAGTCATACAACTGTGTATTGAAAAACAGGACTGAGAAAATACTTCAAGTTTCAAGGTCCCAACAGCAGCGAGCGAGATAGGCGCCCTTGCAATGTAAGGGGGCAGATCGTTGCACTTGAGCTGGCCTGAGAGCTGGGTCCCAATCCCTGCCCATTCATGAGTGGCTTTGGCCAGGCATTGTCTCCTAGCCTAACCCATTTGGCAATGAGATGGTAGGGTATATGTGTGCGTGATTCTCTCTGGAACTCTGCTCTTTGGGGCAAGCATGGCATAAAAGTATGATTGTGCAAGCGTTCAAAGTGCTGTGCAAACATCATCTCTTTGAAATCTTTACAGCGACCCGAAGGAAAGGCTGCGAGAGTGTGGCTTGCTGTTGCATTAATGACAGAGGAGAGATTTGAACTAGGCCACCTTGGCAGCACAGGCTGAGGGAAAGTAGGAGGCCGGCACAATGAGCTTGAAAGGTTTCCTGCATGAAGCCCTTTAAAATCAGTAGGGGGTGGATGCAGGAGAACATCCGAGTGTTAATTGATTACATGGGGGGGGGGAGTTTGCAGGAGGGAAGAGTGCTGTTTGGACAGTCTGCTGGAGTGGGGGTAAAACTCCACCCAGCATGGAATTCTTGGGCATCAAGCTGGCTGAGCATTTAGGGTTTTGCAGCCCTTGGTTTAAAACCGTACAATTCATTCCCTTCCCTTAAAAGAGAAATCATTTGGCACGACCAGTCGTTGTTTTTTTAAAGAAAAGAAAGTGCCCTTGCGGCAGCCGCTTCCATATTCCATATTAGCACAAGTGCTCTGAGCTTCAGGTTTTTTCACTAAGTCATGTTGTTAGAGCCGCTTGTTGGGAATGGCTGAATGTGGGCTGGCGTGATGGTGATGAGGCTGAATAGCTGCATTCTCCGGCTGCAGGGGTGTGTGGTATGCAAAGGAAGGTTTGCTTTTTAGTGTGTCTGCGCGGTGGGGGGGAAAGGGGAGCATTTTCAGGTCGCTTGTTCAAAGCAACACACGGAGGGTGGCGGGAGAATTCTAATCCTGGCAACAAAACCAAGTTGGGGGAGGGCAAGTCCAATGATGATGAAAGGTGCTATTTAGCTTAGAACACATTTGTCTTTCCCTGTTAATCTCTGCCTCCATTTCTTTCCCCTTTGTCTCTTTCTGTCAGTTTACCCATTGTACGCCCCTTGGGGCAGGGACCTGTTGTGTATAAAGCAGGAGCAGCCAACATGTTGCCCTTCAGATGTTGTGGACTATAACTCCCCTCTCAGCCCCAACCAGCATGGCCAGTGGTCAGGAACTATAAGAGTTGTAGTTCAAAAGACCCCGAGGGCACCATGTCAGCTGCCCCTGTTATAAAGGATTGTGCTGTTTCTAGTCATGATGGCTGTATCTTACCTTCAGCATACCAGTCCCTGGGGAACACGAATGGGAGAGGGCTACTGCCCTCATGTTCTGCTTGTGGGTTTCCCAGAAGAATCTAGCTGGCTACTGTGAGCAACTAGATGAGCTGACATCATCCGAGCCTCCAGGGTTCTTTATGTTCTGACGCACATAAATCTAATCATAAAGAGGACTGAGTTTCATTGCAATTTTAAAAATGTCTGGTGTGAAGCTGCCTCTAACATAATTTTTTCTCATGCTCTTTTGTGTATTTATTTTAAAATTTTATAAACCACCCACTATTTGACGATACTGTGGTGGGGTACGAAAAAGAAATACACATAAAATGCACAGTGCAAGTTACAGCAATACAAATACATTAAAATTCATCCTTGAAACCAACAGGAACAATGTCTAGCAACGCTACCCTGAAAAAGCCAGGTTGGATTTTAAAAAGTCTTAAGGAGGCACCTAAAAGACACAGTTGTTGGTGCTATGCTAGTTTCCAGGAGGAGTCTCCCAAAGTGTGGGTGCCACCACACTCAAAGCTCTGCCCTGCGCACTCGCTCAATCAAGAGGCCTCACTTTATACATATGTATACAGATACCAAAATGGCTTCCAGGTGGTTTACAACTATAAAATCAATTATAAAATCCATACATAATTAAAATACACAATACCAATTCCATCAGAGCATTAAAACATCCTTAATTAAAATATAAGTTCAGGGGAATGCTTGCCTAACCAGCTGTGTCTTAAAGAGCCAGTGGAACGCCAATAATGATGTGTCCTCTCGTATTTCAGCAGGGAGGGCATTCCACAACACTAGTGCCATCAATGACAAGGGCCACCTCCATGTGCCCCTTACTGATCGTAATGCCCTTACCGGGTAACGGAGCGGAAGACGGTTTTTGAGGTAACCTGGTACAGAGTTATGTAGGGCAGAACCTTAAACGTGGCTCAGTGGCTAATAGGCGACAAGCGCAGATCCCGAAGGAGCACCATTCACTCCCCAGGCTGCAGCCTCCAGTCCAGCTGCAAGGGAAGGCCCACGTACAGCGCATTGGAATAGTCCAGACATGAGATTTCCAGTGCATATAATGTGCAGTTGTAGAGAAGCCCTGAGTACATTTGTAGGGGGCACTCTTTCAGTTCTCCGTGGGTCAGTGGTGAGGCCGTGCGTGGGGTGTACAGGTCCAGGCAGAATGCACGGAGCAGCCTTCTACTGAGCCAGACCGTCGGTCCCTGTCGTTCAGGATTGTCTATCGCAGAGATCCCAAACTGAAGTTCATGGACCGCCAGTGGTCTGCAAATGTCATGCAGGTGATCTGTGTCTGTGAAGAACACTTGCAATTTTAATTGCTTCTTTCATTTCTGGTATGTTACAATTCGAATTCTGTACAACTTATTTCTATAGACGAAATAAATGAAGCAATAATAATACAATTAAAAATCATACAGCATCTAGAACTTCCTGACTGTTAGAGCCATACGACAATGGAACCAATGGCCTAGAGAGGCAGTGGGCTCTCCGACACTGGAGGCCTTCAAGGGGCAGCTGGACAGCCATCTGTCGGGAATGCTTTGATTTGCATTCCTGCATTGAGCAGGGGGTTGGACTGGATGGCCTTACAAGACCCTTCCAACTACTATTCTATGATTCTAGCACAGCACAATCGCTACAACAGGCAGAAAAATCAGTAAGTGTACCGCTAAGACCTCCTGCAATTTTTGCATGGTCTGTGGGGGGGGGGAACAGTTTGAGAGCCCCACTGGTCTACACCTCTCCAGGGTTTCATGGGGGGGGGATTGTTTCCAGCCCTCTCTGGTTCCCATCCCTGGGACCTTTTGCTTCCAAAGCAAGTGCCCTGCTACGGAGCTTCAGCCTTTCCCTGCATAACCATCAAAGATGGTGATGATAAATGTATATCCTGCCCTCCCTCCCAAAGGGTTAGGGTGGCAAACAAGTGATAAAACATATTAAAAACCACATAGACAGGAAACAGACTGCAAACCGCTCCTGCACTGCTGACCAATTTCCTTTGGACCATCGTGGAGATTCTTAAAAGCAGTGCTCGATTACAGTCCTCTTCAGGTGTTTTAAAGGTTAGTCTGGTTAGTGGCCATGCACACTACCTCCCCTCACAACCTTGCTGCGTTCACATGAATAAGGAAATGTCAATGTCTGCTTTTAGCTTACTGTTGGATTTTAATTATCTTTTGAATGTTTTTTGATACCTGTTTTTACTGATAATTTTAATGGGTTTTTTTGGGGAGGGTAAACATTAGAAGTTGACCTACCCCATCCTAGAGTATGTCTCTGCATTTTCTGTGACGTGTAAGAGATATTCAGGATTACATTTTCATCCCAACTTCCCTCCAAAGAGCTCAAGGGAGGCTCCTACATGATTCTGTACTTTTCCACACACTTCTCCCTGTGAGGTAGATTCAAATGAGAGGTTACTGGCCCAAGACTGTGGGGGAATTTGAAACTAGAATGTTTGCAAAGCACTGCCCAAAAGTCCAAGACCCATCTTGGATTAGCTTTTAATGAGATGAGTGCAGAAAAAAAGTCTCTTTCAGGAGTACAGGGTCACATTTCAACAGTGCAGGAAGCAACAAATGACTGTGATGATGTTACCAAGAAACGGCCACATGTGCGATAATTTTTAACTTGAACAATATTACAATGTTTTCACTTTTGCCAACAAGCTCTGGGTATAGGAGAAGCTAGAAATGGGAAATACTGGGGTTGTGTGCGTGTGTTAATCTGTTGCAGCGAGCATAAAAGCTGTGGTTGTGGCATATTTGATGGATTGCAAGCACAAGTGCGTATGAAATTGAGCGAGAAGTCTATATTCCCAGGGTCAAGAATCTACTTTTGGAAGACACATCCCAAATGACCAAGGACTTGGGATTTCTCTCCCTCCTTACCTGTAAAGTGGCGGCATTTAACCTGTTGTGGGCATGGTTCTTCATGAGACAATCCCAGTCTGCGTTTGTGTTGGAATTGCTTTTTAATGTTTTTAACCCATTTTTTAAACAATGCTTTTAAACCTTTTTTTTAAAGATGTCTTACAAAGTTTTTTAAAAAATGTTTTTAAAGTTTTGTTTTAATGTATTTTAAGGTCTGTTTTTATGATGTTTTAAAGTGTTTTTAGTGCTTTTATTTG
This sequence comes from Rhineura floridana, assembly GCF_030035675.1. NCBI lineage: Eukaryota > Metazoa > Chordata > Lepidosauria > Squamata > Rhineuridae > Rhineura > Rhineura floridana. The sequence continues at coordinate 3,032,732 of NC_084501.1, forward strand.
CCGCCCTGGGCTGCTGCCGGGAGGAAGGGCTGGATATAAATCAAATAATAAAGAAATAAATAAATAGTGGCAGATCAGATTCCCTATACACTGACTTGTCCAACGCTACTGACCTTCCCTTGCATTGCACAGCTATCTGTTGTAATGGGTATCTTCTAGCATATTGCCAGCTTGATGCCATCCAGATGTTTTCATCTACAGCTCAGATCTTCCCAGACCATTGGCCATGCTGGCTGGGATTGATGGGACTTGTAGTGCTAGACATCTGAAGGGCACCAGGTTGGGGAAAGCTGTTCTAGGGTACTGATCTTCAAAATTGATCTTAAAATGGTTGTGGCATATACTAAGGTGGATCAATTCAGGGGCATTGCAAGGTTTGCTTTGCCTTTTTATAAAAAGGAAAGTAGAAAGTAGGAGGTGAGGGAGAAAAGAGAAGGCAAGGATAGGCCTATGCTATAAATGCCTCTTGGCTCTTCTGCCTCCCCCCAAATGGGAATTTTTGTCTGGAGATCCTTAATCCTTCCCTTCCGCTACAATTTTCAGGCTTCCCGAGAGGGAAAAGGGGTTTAACAGTCATATGCTGTCATAGATATATCCTGAGAGAGGCAGGAACAAAAGGGAAAAGTTGATTGATTGTTTTTTAAGTAAACTGGCCCCTGTTTTGCAAGGTAGGACTTTTCCTTTCTCAAAAGGAAAGGTTGAAGACCAGGGACAGGGAATTAGTGGCCCATTGGATGTTGTTGGTCTTCAACCCCCATCATTTAGGGATGCTGGGAGTTGTAGTCCAGCAATATGTGGACAGCCAGAGGTTCTACCCACTCCTGTTGAAGGCTGATGTTCTAGAGCATACTCACAACTCCTGTGGTGTGAGGCCAGCATCCTATATGAATAGAGTGTGTTGAGCAGAGCCCTTCTTGGAGTCCTCTGCAATGGACAAGGCTTCTTCAGCAGAGGAGTCAATATGGAAAAGTTAGACAAGTTTGGAAGCAATTGCTGTAGAGCACTGGAAAATTCTGGAATGGTAGCTATATTTGGCAATGCCTCCGGAAGAGGTGTTCTAGTTCACTTGAGCAAATCACCATCGCCACCACTACCACGGGACTTCTGCAGTTGTAGGCATGCCAAAATGTGTCATTGTTTTGCTTGTGCATCCTGTATTTATATTTTAGGGTACGCCTGTCCCACTCTATAGTTCCATGAAGAGGTTCTCCAAGTGGCTTACAAAAAGTTTGCCTGATGCTACACTTGAATGCAATTGTATCGGGAACAGAAATCAGATGGTGCCTGTCTGATGCCGGGATCATTCAGGTGGCATTTCCTGCCCTTCTCCTTGGTCTTTCCTGGGGTCGCCAAGCAGCAAGCCCACTGAGGACCTCCTCGTTCAGCCCATGGTGCACGTTCTGAGGTCAGAAGGACCTTTTCAACTCAAGGTATTGCGATGGGGGAGTGCAGGAATGGAGCGCCTTCTACCCTAAGCAGAAGGACCCACTACAGCAGGCTTCTCTAGCCTGGTGCCCTCCAGATATTTCTGGCTCCAGCTCTCATCAGCTCCATGCTTCAAGGACGGAGGTCAGGGATGAGTGGAATTGTAGTCTAGCAACAACTGGAGGGCACCAGGTTAGGGAAGGTTCACGTCTTTAAAACAGCGGGACCCTTTGGCCCTCTGGATGTTGCTGAAACAACAACTCCCAGTATGCATGGCCAGTGGCCGGGGATGATGGGGGCTGCAGTTCAGCAACATCTGGAAAGCCAAAGGTCCCCCCTCCCAATACCTGCTCTAAAATGTGAATGGACTTTGTACAATAGAAAAAAGGCTGCCAATTTGGTTTGGGGGCTGGAACATCTGCCTGCGAAATGTGAGCCTATGTGTGGAGAGATGGCTGGTGCATTGCAGGGTAAGGAACCAACGTTCTGTGTACTCTGCAAATAGACACGGCGCACCTTTCTGTGGGATCCCTGTCCTCAAAGGTTATGCTCCCCCCTCTGCACACAGTCGGTGAATGGCAATCATTTGTCTCTAGGCTAGAAAGTAAGGGGGTGCATTCTGGGATGCCCCTTGGGGTGTGGGCCAAGTCTTCTCCCTCCCCCAGCGATCCCAGCCACTGAGAATCAAACCTTTCTTTATCGTCGTATTATAATATAATTATATTAAATTTATTTATACGCCTCCTTTTGGCCAAAGGCCCTCAAGGCAGCTTACAAAGAAAAATAAACACAAGTATAAAAGCAATACAATTTACAAAAATTAAACTAAATAACAAATAACATTATTAAGAAAAAATGTCCTCTTTGTTCTATGCAAGCCTCACAAGGGCCTGTCCTATCCTTTTGACCCTCCAGCAAGAGTTTGTTGCCACTTTCCAAAGTGGATGAAGTTGACTTGGCATTTGGGCTTCTTGGTCATTGAGCACTTACTTGCCTAGGATATATTTCACATTGTTGTACACTGTGTTGTCGTCACGCCCTTGGTATGGCTGGATATGAAATGCGACCTTGATAGCATATCTCTTCGCTCCCTCTTGGCACTTGTGCAAAAGTCCAGGTACCCACTGACTCCCGGTGCCTTCCACTGTGCCTGGGCTTCTGAAGAGGCGGAAGCAGGCACAAGGTGTGCTTGCCTTTGCCTCCTTTCCCCGCGTACCTCCCTCACTCGCCATCCTCAGTCTGAGGGCCTGCCTCATACTGGGGCACTCTGGTCTGTCTTCTCCTCTTTGAATTGGCTCTTGGGCAGAGAAGGGTCTTCCCCCATCATTTGCTACCTGGTCCTTTCAACTGGAGAAGGAGGGCTTTGAACCTGGGACCTTCTGCATGCAAGAGAGGTGTGGGCCCCTCCCCTTTTCCCAGTGATGTGGGGTGGAGCATTTTCCAGCACAATATTTTTCCACAACAAATGCTCCATTTCATGAGTTCACTAGTGTCAATGAAAGGATGCCAATTAGAAATACATTAGGCACATTGCCAATTTTAAAGTTTTTAGCTTTGTTTACTAAATACAAGTAAAATAAATAGGTTAAATTAGATTACCCAGTAGGGCATCAACAAATTTTCTGATGCAAGTTGGATATGCAGATATCCTAATCTGCATGAGAAAATTTTCCAGAAAATGTTTCCGTTCAAAACTTTCCAGGAAACGTAAATCATTGCTGTTTCCCCTATCCTAATTCCCCATATACACATTTTATCATTCTTTATTGTCTCAACTTATCCACCCTGCAAAAAGTGCCTCCAGTTTTTTTCTCTCCTCACCACCCACTCCCCATGTTTACCATTTCTCCAACGACCCTGTTAGGCAGGTTAAGCTGCAGAGTAGCAACTGGGCCAGGATCTCCTGCCCCCTGGAGACTAATGGAATCCACTGGATTCCTGAATGCCCTGGGGGAGTTTCCAGTAGATAGATCAGGTGACCCTGTTGAAGCCCTTGTCACGCTGTGGAACAGCGAGGCGCGTCAGGCTCTTGACACAGTTGCCCCAAGCACCCTCTCCGGCATTGTGGAGCCCAGTTTGCACCTTGATACACCAGTGAGGTAAGGGCAATGAAACAGGCTGGACAACGGCTAGAGCACAAGTGGCAAAAGGCGTGCTGTGAGGCTGATTGGGCATGAGTAAAACATCATAACCATGCCTACTGTGTGGTGGTGAGGGCAGCAAAGAAGGCCCACTTCTCTGCCTCCATCGCGTCCTCAAGTAGCTGTCCAGTGGAGCTTTTCCATATTGTCAGGGTTCTGTTGACATCAACTCCAGGAAATTTAGTTTTAGACCCTTCGGAGGCCCACTGTGAATTGTTTGCAAGGCACTTTGAGAGGATAAAGTTGCTCACCTCCATAGCAGTCTTGATGATCCATTCATATCTACTGTAGTCCTCAATGAGGTGTCCAGTGCAACGTTTGCTGCAACTTCTTGGGAACAGTTTCAGTTGATGCGGCCTGATGACATAGACAAGGTGCTTGTGATGATGCAGCTAGCAACATGTCCTCTCGACCCTTTCCCTTCTTGGCTTATTAAAGCTTGCTGAGGGGGTTTGGCCAAGTGGATCCAGGGTGTGGTCAACTCATCATTGCGGGAGGGAGTGGTTCCAGCTTCCCTGAAAGAGGCGGTGATCCGATCACTCCTGAAAAAGCCCACTCTGAACCCAGACCCATTGGTCTACGACAATTACGGACCGGTCGCAAATACCCCCTTCTTAGAGAAGGTGATTAAGAGGGTTGTGGTGCAGCACTTGCAAGTACTCTTGGATGAAACAGATTATCTTGACCTATTCCAGTCTCGTTTCAGGCCAGGTTCAGGAGTCACTGTTTTACAGTGGTTCTGATCCTATCTCCAAGGTCATTTTCAGAGAATAGCATTGGGTGATTGTCTTTCAGCCCCCTGGCAGTTGTTTTGTGGGGTGCCGCAGGGTACCATCTTGTCCCCCATGCTGTTTAACACCTATATGAAGCCCTTGGAAGCGGTCATCAGGAGATTTGGGGTGAGGTGTCAGCAGTACGCTGATGATACCCAGCTCTATTTCTTTGTAACATCCGAATTGGTAGAGGCCGTGCAAGGGCTGGGCCACTGCCTGGACTCGGTGGTGGGCTGGATGAGGGCCAATAATCTGAGTCTGAATCCTAGCAAGATGGAGACGTTGTGGGTTGGTGGTTCCTGAGTTCAGATAATTGGTCAGTTGATCTGCTTTGGATTGGGCCGTACTCCCTCTGAAAGAGCAGGTCCATAGTCTGGGGGTGCTCCTGGATCCATCTTTGTCACTAGAGGCCCAGGTGACCTCAGTGGCTAGGAGTGCCTTTTACCAGCTTTGGCTGGTAAGACAACTGTGGCCGTTTCTGGATTGGGCTAGCCTGACCACTGTTGTCTAAGCACTGGTAACCTCCAGGCTGGATTATTGTAATGCGCTCTATGTGGAGCTGCCCTTGAAGTTGGTCCAGAAGCTGCAGCTGGTGCAAAATGCGGCGGTGAGACTGCTCACTGGGGCAGAGTATCGCCAACATGTCACCCCGTTGCTGAAAGAACTGCACTGGCTGCCCATTTGCTACCAGGCCAAGTTCAAGGTTCTAGTCTTGGTGTACAAAGCCCTATACAGCTCAGGACCAGGATACCTGAAAGACCGTCTTACCCCTTAGATACCCAGTCGATCACTGCGCTCTGCAGGTGTGGGCCTCCTGTAGATACCATCTTATCAGGAGGTCCGTTCAGCACAACATAAGAAACGGACCTTTAGTGTGGTGGCACCTACCCTGTGGAATTCCCTCCCCTTGAATATTAGACTGGCACCATCTCTGTTATCTTTCAGCACCTACTGAAGACCTTCCTCTTTCAACAAGCCTTTTAGGTAGAGATCTTATCCCAGTCTGCCTCTGTGTTGGAATTGCTTTGTAAAATTTTTATAAACCTTTTTTTAAAAAAAATGTTTTTAAACCTTTTTTTTAAAGTTGTTTTTTTAAAAAAAATGTTTTTAAAGATGTTTTGTTTAAATGTATTTTTGGGTCTGTGTGGTTCAGGTGAGATTTGAACTGAGGACTCTGTGCCTCGTCCCTTTTGCCCACAGCCAGACAAATCTAAAGCTGCATGGTAGCCGTTGACTCATAGCGCTACCTCACGTGGGTGCAATCTCCCTATAAAAATTGCCGCTGGGGCTGGTTTGAGTCTTTTCTCCTGGGTCGTCTTTGCACATTCAGCAGCGCTGTGGTGAAAAGGTTGTCCATGCATCACAACAAAGGGGACTTTGGCCATTGTAGTCCACCTGCATCTCCTGCTGGTGAGGGACTAAGATTAGAAAAATGTAGTGTGGGCTCCATATTCTCTCCCCCAGCCTAGAATATTTTTTCTGCCAGGAAATGCATGGCTGCTTCCAACTCCTCTCTTGTCCTACTCCTTTTGGTGCCTTAGCTGAGCCATCATCCTACGAGTGTGTCTCCACAAGAGGGGCTGTCAAACAGTTGTGTTTTGGGGACTACTTGGACTTGCAACGCTTGTGCATTTGCCTACAAGACCATTGTTTTTGGCCCCTCTGGTGTGACGCTTTGAGTCTTCGTTACTGAACAACGAGGCCTGGCCGTCTCTTGATGGTGGTTCTCAGGGCGCCTGTAAGTTGGAAGCTACGGCTGATGGACTGGGCCCTGTGATTTGTGGCAGAGCTGGTACTTGAGAATCGGACAGCCCTGAACTTGTTTTCCTTGTATTGGGGCTCTTCCCAAGGACTAATTCCCCTTTGCAACAAAGCTAGGGTGTGGTGCACTGTGGCCTGGCTGCCGCTGTGCCGTACCTTTGACATACCTATCCGGCTTCCTTCCCAGGACTGTGTCCTCTGTGCTTAATCATAACTCGTAATAAGGACTGGCCACCCTGATTTAGTGCCAGCCAGTCTTATAGACCCTGTGTAAACAGTCTGTATGATTAGTTTTGCTTGTATCACTCTTCTTTTTGAAAAATTACTTGCATAATCTGTTCCAGGTTGAGTGGTCACGGGAGGGAGACAGATTAAATAAGTAAAGGGGCTGAGCAGTGACAACAAAGACCCAGAAGCCAGAGAGGACACTAAGAAGTTTCCCCCATCTCCCTGGCTTCTGGGCTTTATAACATTTTCATCCCAACCTTCTTTGCATCAGATTTCAGGGTGGTGCACAGCATGAAACAAGGGCAAAGCACCCTCGTTCTTATCCAGTTTTGCTTTTTTTCAAATTGGCCATCGGCATATATAAGAAGTCTCTTTCAAATGTTCTGTTAGCAAGATACACCAAGAGGATTTTATCTTTGTTCAGAATTTGCCTGATCCTTGACCAAAGATAGAAATCGCTCCAGATTTTTGATGTGCCCCCCCGGCAACATTTCATATTTTCACTCGCCATGGTATGTTGGGAGGAAGACTGGGGTTCAGCTGCTTTGCTGCTAGGGTGACTGGGGGGTGCTTCAGCGGCAAAACAACCAAGCCAGCAAACTTGCCTGCAGGCAAAGCTGGTGGTGGAGGTATTTTTGGTTGCAAACAACCGGACACCCTACCAGTCTTTGCTCCAGGGAGGCACTACCCCAGATCCTGGGGGCTTGGCCAGAAATAGTTGTCACCTGATCAAACGTGCGCTTGCAACTGCAAATGCTAAAAACTCATAAGTAATTTAGTTGTTGGTGAGATTTTCAGGAAACTAAATTATGTGCCCCCGTGGAACTCCAGTGTCCATCCTTTCTTACCCCAACATGCCACAGAATCATTTCTGGGTGGTAATTTGTTTAAATCTGCATTTTTTCCGTCCGCTTAAAATCTCCCAATGTGTTACGTTTGTTAATTGCACTGTAGCTCAGTAAATATTTTATCCTCCTTAACTGCTGATCCCTCAAAACGCCCAAGAAATGTCTTTACCTCTAAACAGAAACTGAAAGTGAGTTGCAAGTCCAAAGGTTTGAGTTTATGCTGTATAGTTGTATAAAAGTGCTCTCTGCCTATAAATCAATGTGTTTTTTGATTGATATAGCAACCAGTAAGGGTGCTTTTTTGTTCAGAAAATACATGAATGTCAAAACTCATATTTTGATTTAAAGCAAAGGGTTTTAAATTGGCCTTTTCCCCTTGGAGTCTTGAAATCATTATTTAAATTGGGGATTGGGGGCCAAATACCGCCCTCCAGGCCTCTTTATTTTGCCCACAGGGCCGTACCCCCTCCCCAAAGCCAGCCCACTCTCTGCGCCTGCTCCACGCTCTCCTCAAATGCTTTCGCCAGAGTGGAAAGTGGCCTTGAAGCACTGTGCCTTCTCTTGGCTTCTCTCTAGGCTGGAGGATGTTAAGAGGTAGGTAGGGGTGTGTGTGTGTGTGTGTGTGTGTGTGTGTGTGTGTGTGTGTGTGTGTGTGTGTGTGTGTGTATACATACACACACACACATATATACGTATATCTGGGGGGGATGTACACAAACCTGGCTTTTGTGTGGCTAGAATGTAGGCTGCCATCCAGAGATTAAAAACTGCATTCGTTCTCTGCCCATTGACCTCTGACTCCACCCAATTCTTGTCTCTGGCCCTGCCCACCACTGGGATGTGGCCCCCAGAAGGTTGCCCATGTGGGAATGTGGCCCTTGGGCTGGGAGAGGTTCCCCATCTCTGGCTTTAAATCAATGAAACTACGTGGCTTGAATTTAAATCGGGCCGCCCTCCGAGAAAACAGGTTCCCTGAAGGTAGGTAGATCTCCTCTTTGGCCATGCTGGAACCTTCCGTATAAAGCTTCACAGCGCATCAGTTGTCAAGGGCATTGGTGATGGAAGAAAGGCAGTTCTCAGTGAATTCCTGGGTGATGCTTCTCATAATTCCAGGGAGACTAGATTCTGAAATCTGTCCACCCCTGGATAAATGTGTAGCACTTTGGATGTGAGTGTGGTGAGCTTTGAGAGGCTGATCCTCCTGCGATTACCGCTACGTGGACTTTTGTGTACGATTACCATAAAGAAAAGCAATTGAGTTGGGTTGGGTTCCATGTTGCAGTTTGGATTAAAGGGGGGTCTGGGTGGGAGGCTGAGTAAGGGGTGAGCAGTGAGGTGGCCAGATTTGCTGACACCAAATTATTCAGGGTGGTAAAAGCAACAAGGGAATGTGAGGAGCTCACTCCAAATTGGGTGATGGCAAATGTGCCTCATCACTGTAAGCAAGTGTAAAATGATAGGCACCCAGGGCAGAAATCCCCGGCTTCACATAGACAGTAGTGGAGTCTGAGCTTGAGGTGTATAATCAGGAAAGAAGTACTTGAGTCACGGTGGACAGGTCAGTTAAAATTTCTACCAAGTGTGTGGCAGCTGTGAAAAAGGCAAATTCCATGCTAGGGATCATTAGGAAATGAGCTGAAAATAAAAGTGCCAAGACTGCAGTGCCGTTACCCCAGTCTGTGGTGCAGCCACATTTGGAATACTGTGTACAGTTTGGTCACCTCACCTCAAAAAACATGTTGTAGAGCTGGAAAGGATTCAGGAAAGGAACTAGAGCATCTTCCCTAGGAAGACTTTTCAGTACAGAAAACAGAGAAAGGGGACGCGATAGAGCGGGGTAAATTCTGCATGATGCGGAGCAAGTGAATAGAGAAGTTTTTCTCCCTCTTTCATAATGATAATACAGTAGGGCCCCGATTTACAGCACTTTGCTTTACGGCGCTTTGCTAATACAGTGGTCTCAATGAGACGCAATTAGACTAAAGCCCCACTCATACGGCACTTGTTCTGCTTTCACGGCCGTTTTTGGGCGTTGGGCGCTGTTCTATTCAACGAGTTCCACTTTTCGGCGGTTTTTGCTTTTCAGTGGGGGTCTGGAACGTAACCCGCCGTATGAGTGGGGCCCTACTGTAGCAGCAGCATCCAGTGGAGCTGACTGTACGTCGCCCAGAATGGCTGGATGACCAGCCAGATGGGCGACTAATAAATTAAATAAATAAACATTGGGAAAACCAGGACAAACAAAAGCAAGGCCTTTGCCACACAGCACATCCCTATACGGTCTCGGCCCAGTTTATCTGATGGAGCGCCTCCAGCGCCACCAACCATGCCGCCCAACAAGATCAGCCACACAGGACCTTCTCTCAATCCCGCCAACTAAAGCAGCTAGGTTGGCGGGGACAAGAGAGAGGGCATTTTCAGTGGCGGCCCCCACTCTCTGGAACTCCCTCCCATATGACCTTCGCCATGCCCCTTCCCTGAATGTATTCCACCCAGCTTTGAAGACCTGGCTCTTCAGACAGGCCTTTGGGACTTCCGGGGAGGGTTAAATTTTTATGACCAATAGCCTACTACTCTGTACTGGAACTGTTTTATTGTTTTATTGTTATATTGTATTTTATGATGTATTTTATTATGATGTAATGTATTGTTGTTAAATTGTACGTCGCCTAGAGTGGCCATTGGCCAGATAGGCGACCCACAAATTAAATTATTATTATTATTATTATTATTTATTGCCAAACTATGGAATTTGCTCCCACAAGAGAAAATGATGGCCATTGTCACGGACCCGCCCTTCACCAGGGATAATCGCTCCTGACACTCCACACTTGGTCCAGGGAATCCCCACCCAGCGGGATGCTTGCCTCAGCCTGGGGCAGATGTGCTCTCTTCCCCACAAGCTTCAGCCCTTCCACCTTTTGTTCCACCCAAAGGTGACCCCCGGTGTGCCCTGTTAGCGCAGTAGTATGTATTTACAGGAACTGAATAGGACCCAGATATGGCAGCTCATGTGACCAGGCAGACACACAGGGATTTCAACGAACCAAATGACTATTAAAATACAAGATGTTGAATAGTATATTGATGCATAGTCCGTCTCTTCCCTATGTGTCCTACCCCTCCTATCTAATGTGCAATCCACCCTTTTCCACCCAGCTCACTCCCCCAACACAACCTCCCTCCTCACACTCCCAATCCCAGCAACAGCAACGCGACTATCTTTTATTCAAACCTCCCTTAGGACTCTCTCACACACCCCTTCCCACCTGGCAGTCCTACATCACTCTGACTCCCAGGCATTCCATTAACTCCTTCAAACCCATAACATTTAATAGCAGTTCCCAACAAGTGGTTTCTTTACAACTCCCCCCCCCCCGTTCAAATAAGTCTAAAGGATGGAGCTTGATCCCACCAAAGTCTGTTTGGAGGATTTTCAGGAGAGTTCCATCTTTCAGTTGGCTCAGTCTTTCACAGAAATGTCCTTGATGCCAAAGTCCTTGAGGCAAGACTATCTTCCTTCCTTCCCTTGGAAACCACGCCAAACCAAACCAGTACCGTAGTCCAGTGTTGCTGGAAGAGCCTTGCTTGATTGAAGAACTCGAGATCTCTCTCCTGGACAGCCCATTGGTGACGCCATTCTCCTTGCCAGGCATGTGCTGGAAGTCTGTGAGGTATTCCTGCAGCTTCCAGGACTACCATTGCAGCAGCTGGTTCTGGTTCTGCCTGGTCTGAAGCCATCTCGGAGCACGATGATGGGTCTGGATGATGAACCTGTGACCTCAGATGTATGGCTGGATCTTTTAAGTGCCCAAATCATGGCTAAGCACTCCTTCTGAATGGAAGAGTAGTCTCTCTCTCTCTCTCTCTCTCTCTCTCTCTCTCTCTCTCTCTCTCTCTCTCTCTCTCTCTCTCTCTCTCTCTCTCTCTCTCTCTCTCTCTCTCTCTCTCTCTCTCTCTGTGTGTGTGTGTGTGTGTGTGTGTGTGTGTGTGTGTGTGTGTGTGTGTGTGAGAGAGAGAGAGAGAGAGAGAGAGAGAAAGAAAGAAAGAAAGAGAGAAAGAAAGAAAGAAAGAGAGAAAGAAAGAAATCTTGCATCACTTATACTCCAAGGCATTCCATTAACTCCTTCAAAACATAACAGTTCCCAACAAGTGGTTTTGTTACAGCTATCAACTTGGACTACTTTAAAAGGGGATTAGACATATTAATGGAAGAAAAGGCTCTCAATACCTATTAAGAATGATGGCAATAACGTTGCCACAGAATAAATCCCCATACATCACTACTATGGTGGACAGGGTATGCACAAATAGATACATGGTATCCTATGTGGTAGTCGTGTAACGCAATTCAAAAATCTTGGATTGATGTATTTAAAGAAATAACATCGGTTACTGCTCTGGAAGTCACTTGCACACCACAGCTGGCATTACTAATTCTTTTTTTAAATGATAAAAGTAAACTGCTACACAAAGAACTATTCACCTTCCTACTGGTAGCTGCAAGACAAGCAATCACTCAACGTTGGAAACAGTTGGATGCTTTAGGTTTGGACGTATGGAGACCGAAGGTCTGGAAATTGGCTCTGATGGAAAAACAGACAAAAGTATGTGCAAACAAAGATGACTTTATTGAAACATGGTTTTGCTTTCTGTCCTATGCAAACACGCATAGCCGAATAATGCAACCACCGGCAACTCATGTACAATTGTGGAAAGGAGTTTTGGTTTAAGAACTTCTAACTTTTGTAACTTGTATTGCCCTTATTGTTGTATTTTAATACTTGTGCTTATCTTTCTTTGTAAGCTGCCTTGAGGGCCTTTGGCTGAAAGGCGGGGCAGAAGTAAATTTAATAAATAAATTAATTAATTAATAATAATAATAATAATAATAATAAACTATATTGATGAATAACCAGAGTCATATCTCGATGCATTTGCTTATAACTTGTGAAGGAATAGGAGACAAAGTTGTTAAGATGTAATTATAAGGGGAGGAGGAAGGGAAGGGAGATGGGGATAAATTTTAAATACTTACCTGTTTGTAAATATTCAATAAAATGTATTTTTTTAAAAAAAGAAAGAAGAATGATGGCAATATTATCCCTGAGCATCAGTTGCTGGCACTCAAGACCAGGAGAGTGCTGTTGCAGGCATGCCCTGCTTGTGGGTTTCCCAGAGGCTTCTTGTTGGTGACTGTGAGAACAGGATGCTGGGCCCAGGCAGGCAGCATCTTCTGTTCTTACGAGATCTGGAATTTTTGCGTTACGAAAGATGCATAGTAAAGTGAAATTCTAAGGATGCCTCCTAAATATTAATCTAGAAATAGAGTTTTGCTTCCTTGATCCCTGAGTGGTGGGAATATTAAGGCAAGGGGAGTCTGTGGTGCCTTTTTAAATCTGTTGGTTTACCAGTGCACAGGCAGGGGTTCCACAGCCAAGTTGCAAGGGAGAATTGAGATTGGTGCCCAAATTCAGCAAGGTCAAAGCGTGAGGGAGGCTTCTGGGAAATGTCTTTGTGTCTGCTTTCAAAATTGTTGGCTCACCTCTGTAGTTGTGGGGTTTTTTCAATAATGGTAATGGTCTAATAGTGCTGTGTGGGCAGATGATAACTGCTTCACTGGAAAACTTTGAATTCAAAAATTTTCCACTGCCCTTAAACAATCAGATTTCTGCTGATTATTTGACCCACATTAGTATACAATTTTTAATTCATGTTGATTTTACATGTGGGATAAATATCTGAAAAGTTTTTCCAGTTGCCTGTTTTGTTGTTATATGCCTTCAAGTTGACTACGACTTCTGACGACCCTGTGAATATTTTGGATATATCCATAGGGTTTTCACGGTAAGAGGTATTCAGAGATGGTTTACCATCACCTTCCTCTTAAGCTGACGGCACCCAGTATTCCCAGGCGGTCTCCCATCCAAGTACTAACCAGGCCTGACCCTGCTTAGCTTCTGAGATCAGACGAGATTGGGCGTGTTCAGGGTAGTATGGCCATAGGCAGTTGCCTATTATTAGTTGAACTGAAACATTTGATTTGGGTAGCAGGGTTGTCAGTAAAGTGCACTTAGTGTGGTTTAAATGTCTTATTCAAAGCTTGACTTGGGAGTTGTTTTTACCAGAACATCTGATGTGTCTTCACAGTGCAATAGTGTATGCTGCCCGTATGTTGTTTAGATTTTAAGGAAGGAATGAAGGCTCTGAAAACTGTTTTAACATACTGGACCGGGATAGCTTGACCACTGTTGTCCACGCACTGATAACCTCCAGGCTGGATTACTGTAATGTGCCCTGTGTGGGGCTGCCCTTGAAGTTGCTCCAGAACCTGCAGCTGGTGCAAAATGCAGCAGCAAGACTGTTCACTGGGGCAGGGTATCGCCAACATGTCACCCCACTGCTGAAAGAATTGCGCTGCCTGCCCATTTGCTACCGGGCCAAGTTCAAGGTTCCAGTTTTGGTGTACAAAGCCCTATACAGCTCAGGACCAGGATACCTGAAAGACCGTCTTATCCCTTATATACCCAGTTGATCACTGCACTCTGCAGGTGAGGGCCTCCTGCAGATACCATCTTATCAGGAGGTCTGTTCTGCACAATATAGGAAACGGACCTTTAGTGTGGCGGCACCTGCCCTGTGTAACTCCCTCCCCTTAAATATTAGGCAGGAACCATCTCTGCTATCTTTTCGGCGCCTATTGAAGACTTTCCTCTTTCAACAAGCCGTTATCTCAGTCTGCGCCTGTGTTAGAATTGCTTGTTAATATGTTTCTTAATAATGTTTTTAACCCTTTTTAAAAAAATGTTTTTAACGTTTTGTTTTAATGTATTTTAAGATCTGTTTTTATGATGTTTTAAAGTGTTTGTAGCGCTTTGTTTGTCGCCCTGGGCTCCTGCAGGGAGGAAGGGCGGGATATAAATCAAATAATTAATAAATAAATAAACATAATAATTTATTGTGACTGAAACATAACTGCTTCCAAAGGATAGTTCTGAACAGTTAATTGCATCTTTGATTTAGATTAAACTAGCATTTTTTATCCATTTCAGTTGTGCAATTTCACTTGTATTTACATTCATATCTTACTAATTTTACTAAAAATTAAAACAATGCATCATCTGGAAAAGAAAAGCAGTAGGAATTTCCCCCGCCCCAAATCGCTAGGCAGATGAGCTGGTAAGACTTTTTTTGCATCTCTCTTTTTCTTAGTTTCTAAGGTGGTTTTGAAACTCATCTGAAAGCTCTTATTCTAAAAACAACACCCAAGCGCTTTGTTGTAATTCAAGAAGCAAGGCGTGTGTGTGTTTGTGTGTTTGTTTGTTTGTTTGTTTGTTTGTTCCTGGCATTGAGCAAGGACTCTTCAGGCTCATGGACCTCAAGCCAAACCATCTGCTGGATCAGCAGGAGTGCATGAGAAACCATACACTGATGTGCAAGAGCTGTTACTAGAAATATTGGGGGCAAGCCAATAAATCAAAGAATAGTAGAGTTGGAAGGGTCCTATAAGGCCATCGAGCCCAACCCCCTGCACAATGCAGGAATCCAAATCAAAGCATTCCCGACAGATGGCTGTCCACCTGCCTCTTGAAGGCCTCCAGTGTCGGAGAGCCCACTACCTCTCTAGGTCATTGGTTCCATTGTCATATGGCTCTAACAGTTAGGAAGTTTTTCCTGATGTCCAGTTGAAATCTGGCTTCCTGCAGCTTGAGCCCATTATTCCGTGTCCTGCACTCTGGGACGATCGAGAAGAGATCCCGGCCCTCCTCTGTGTGGCAGCCTTTCAAGCACTTGAAGACTGCTATTATATCTCCCCTCAGTCTTCTCTTCTCAAGGCTAAACATGCCCAGTTCTTTCAGTCTCTCCTCATAGGGCTTTGTTTCCAATCCCCTGATCATCCTTGTTGCCCTCCTCTAACTACCTTCTTTCCTTTTCCCAGGGTGGTAAAGCAGGGTAGCCATCGTAGTGCCCTCCAGATGTTATTCTGTGCTGTATTTAAAAGATGATAGAATCATAGAATAGTAGAGTTGGAAGGGGCCTATAAGGCCATCAAGTCCAACCCCCTGCTCAATGCAGGAATCCAAATCAAAGCATTCCCGACAGATGGCTGTCCAGCTGCCTTTTGAAGGCCTCCAGTGTCGGAGAGCCCACTACCTCTAGGTCATTGGTTCCATTGTCATATGGCTCTAACAGTTAGGAAGTTTTTCCTGATGTCCAGTCGAAATCTGGCTTCCTGCAACTTGAGCCCATTATTCCGTGTCCTGCACTCTGGGACGATCGAGAAGAGATCCCGGCCCTCCTCTGTGTGGCAGCCTTTCAAGCACTTGAAGACTGCTATTATATCTCCCCTCAGTCTTCTCTTCTCAAGGCTAAACATGCCCAGTTCTTTCAGTCTCTCCTCATAGGGCTTTGTTTCCAATCCCCTGATCATCCTTGTTGCCCTCCTCTAACTACCTTCTTTCCTTTTCCCAGGGTGGTAAAGCAGGGTAGCCATCGTAGTGCCCTCCAGATGTTATTCTGTGCTGTATTTAAAAGATGATAGAATCATAGAATAGTAGAGTTGGAAGGGGCCTATAAGGCCATCAAGTCCAACCCCCTGCTCAATGCAGGAATCCAAATCAAAGCATTCCCGACAGATGGCTGTCCAGCTGCCTTTTGAAGGCCTCCAGTGTCGGAGAGCCCACTACCTCTAGGTCATTGGTTCCATTGTCATATGGCTCTAACAGTTAGGAAGTTTTTCCTGATGTCCAGTCGAAATCTGGCTTCCTGCAACTTGAGCCCATTATTCCGTGTCCTGCACTCTGGGACGATCGAGAAGAGATCCCGGCCCTCCTCTGTGTGACAACTTTTCATGTACTTGAAGAGTGCTAACATATGTTCCCTCAGTCTTCTCTTCTCCAGGCTAAACATGCCCAGTTCTTTCAGTCTCTCCTCATAAATACCAAGTGGATAATTCAGATACTTTTAGAGGAGTGGGTTTTTGAATGCCAGGCCCTCCATGGTTCTAAGAAAACAACCACCCTGTGATTGGCACTTAAGTAATTTAATTGGGGGGGGCTCTCCTTGCCTCCCCGCAGCTGCAGATCAAGCCACTCGAGGCCTGTCATCAGCAATTAGGAGCCCTTTATCAGAAGGCTTGCAAGCTGTGCTCTTCAGGCTTGCTGCGAAGAGATAAAAGACTATTTTAAGTGGAGAGTGGCTGGGCATACAGATGAGACCCTGAACTCAGTAGAATTCCTGTTTTGTGTCTGTTTTGTTGGCCTTCACCAACCTCCAGCCTTGCAGATCCTGTGGGCAGATCGCTCCTGTGTGTTTTCCACTTTGAGCTTCTCTCGCAGAATACTTGAACTTTCCAAACTACAAGCGGTTTGGAGACCTGCTGAGCATTTTCTTGGTAGGGTCCTTTCCAGGGGGCTGGAGTGCAAAACATTTGGAGGGCAACAGGTTGGCAAAGGTTTGCCTAAGAGACTGTTCCCCACCCCACTTTCGGAGCTAGAGTTCCCAGGATTGCCTGAGAATTGGGTGTGACTCTGAAAATGGTAGATCTGCCCTCGGATGTCAGCATTACTCCTCTGTTGAAGCCTTGGGGCTTGTGAGAGACTTAAAGATGGAGGGGGGAACGGGGGTGCAGGAAGCAAGGAAAACTGGAGGAGAGTTACCCATGCTCCTGTCCCTCTTGTTCCTTTCCCCAAGCCATGAAGGTTCTTATAGGAAAAAAACGTTGATGGTTCCTTGATAACAGGAAACACCCTCAACATTATTATTATTATTATTATTATTATTATTATTATATACCGCGTTTTCCACAAATATACATGTGCTCAAAGCGGTTCACACAAATACTCCAAATGCTGTAGCACAAAACATAATAAAAAGGGCTGGAGGGTGGGGCAAGGCGGCTGGAAATAGCCTCCCCTGATGGCAAACCGAGTCTCTCTCCCCTTATCTGTACGTGTAACATGTCCCTTCTGAGGAGGAGTGAAGGGACTGGACACTCAGGGCAACCCCCTTCAGGGGACTGCGTTTGATCCAGACCCTCACCTGGTGATTTCAGACTCTGGAATGGGTCAGCTGTGTGGCACCCGTGGGTGCAATGGCACTCCCCCTTAGAAAGGCTGCTCTAACCACTATGCCACACTGGGGTCTTCCAAGACTCAGATTAATGCTTCTGGAACCAACTTGTACCCAGATGCCTTAGGAAAGCAACCTGTGTGTGCATGCACTTTCTCTCTTTCTGTCTCTCGGGTTGGCTCATGGGAGGGGAGTGACCAGAGGGGATGGCACCCACAACACACTCTGAGAATCCAAATACGTCCATTGGTGACCCCTGGCCTGCTCCTTGTTTTGCACATGGCATGTTTCATGCCTGTGACTGCATGCTCCAGCATTCTCAGCCTAAAACGCCCTCCCTTTTCTCTCTCCCCCCCTTCTTTCTCTTTCTCTGCAGGAGTACACTTGTCCCAGATGTGAGTCTGGCTTCATTGAAGAAGTAACAGATGATTCCAGGTATCTTTCATCCTCCGAAACTCCTCTGTTCTTGGTAGATTTCTCGTGCCTTTTTATTCCCTTGTGTTTTTCCTTCTCCTGGCTATATTAACATATTCTGATGTTTTGCCGGATTTTGCACCATTTCGTACAATAGACCTATTGCGCATAGATGCACCTGTAACTTCCCAGGTGGCTGACATCTGCCAGGTCGGGGGCACGCACGTACTGTGGGCTCTCCTCACGCCCGTGAAATGGTGGTGCACACGCACAGCCATGATTGGGGCACAGGCAAAGGGGAGGGAGAAGCTGTAACGTGCTTTCTTGTTGGCAGAGGACTCCAGTGCTTTGACGTGCACAGAAGGAAGTGTCAGGAGGCGGGCGGGGGGGGTGTTCTTTCCAGACATTCAGGGGAGGAGCTCTGGGTGTTCAGTGAATGTGTACGTGGCAGGCTCCATCGTACGTGTATTCTGTCATCCATCTGCAATGTGCATGTGCAGATTATGAATGTGCAGATCTCCATGCTGCTTGGAAACCTGCCTCATCTGGAGTGGCTCATACGCACATATGTGCAGCTGTGTGGCAAGGGGGTGGAACCTGCTGCTGTTGTGCTGTGTTGATTGCGGGGGGTAGGTTCTCCAGATGTGTGGAAAGAGTTGCTGTGGTCCGGTGAGAAACCTCTGGAAGCTAGACAGGGCCCTTTGCCATCAGTTGCTCATCCCTCCGGTAAGCCCTACAGGCTTACCTGTACTGGTGTAGTGGCAGGGTTGATGTTCTTGCATATCCTGTATTAATGAAAATGAATTAAAAACCACCTTGCAAAGTTAAAAAAAACAATCCCGCTGCTCAAATTAATATGTGACTGTGGACCCCGAATGCCTCAAGTTCATTGCCTAAAGATGGGGCAAGAAAACAGACAATGGAAGTCTGTCTTTTGGGCTCCATGGTGTGAAAAATCAGCCCTTTCTTTCCTTGTAACGTTTAAGCCAGCCTTCGCCAGCTGGCTGCCCTCCAGATGTTGTAGACAACTCCTGTCGCCCACTGCATCCTACAGCCGTGCTAGCTGAGGCTAAGGGGAGTTAGAGTCCAAAACGTCTGGAGAGCACCAGCCGGGTGAAGGCTAGCGTAAGCAATCTCCGGCTAAGTGAGTCTTACAAGCACGAAAGGCTTTACTTGGAAATTCAGGGTCCAAGGGCCACAGAGGTCATGTTCATCTTGGATGTACACGTATTACTCTTTTGCAACAGGGTTTTTAACTCTGCGGTTTTCTTACTAACTTTTGGGGAGGTCGTAACTCACGGTTCATCTGTTCTTCATTTTGGGGAAGGGCTGTAGGTCGATGGGTGAGCAGGTGCCTTGTGTGTTCTAGGTCAGGGTTGGGAACCTTTTGTTCTAGGTCAGGGTTGGGAACCTTTTTTGGCCTCAGTTGGCTCCAGAACTGACCATCCACGGCAGGTGATTTTCAGCAGGTGGATGGGGCCACCCCACTGTCATCACCTGATGTCATATGACGTGGGCTTGCACTTTGATGGCAGAAGCCAGCAGCAGAGACTTATCTTACATCTCAGGGCTACGATTCCTCAGCCCTGGCCTGTGCCTTCTGTCTTTTAAAGAGGAAGCAATCTCCACAGCTGGCATCATATCTGAGGTTTCCCCGAAATGGCCTCATGGGCCAAATTTAGAGGCCCAGCAGGCCTGATGAGACTGTTCTCCGGAAGTTCCCCACACCTGGCCTGTGCTCCAGGTTCAGTTCCCGGCGTCTCCAGGGCAAAGGATCAAGTGATAGAAAAGACCTTCTCTGGCAGCTCTAAGCCAAGAGCAGACTATTCTGCACTAGACAGGCTAAATCATTTGTCCTGATGCAAGCCAGCTGCCTCTGTGTGCATATGGAGAGGCTGCAGGTCAGCGGGCAGCACCCCAGGAGAGATGCCTGCATGAACCCTTGGAGACCCTGCTCCAGTTAGCCAGCGCTGGGCTGACTGCACCAGTGGTCTGACTCAGCCCTGGCAGCTTCTCCTGTTGGGAGGGAGGGGCTCATTTCCCCCCAAGGTCTGATCCTCAGAGACCGGGCTATATTTGTCCTGAGCAATAGGTGACATGCATGCTAGGTTAAAAAACAAACTATGAGTGATCGTTTGAGATCTGGCTGCCAAATTTGGAATCAGTCCTTGAGAAGGTCTGACTCAGTGTCACCTTCAGGACTGGAAAATCGGTGCATGTCTCGGTCGTCCCCTGGCACTTTGTCACTTTGGGATGTGGAAGTGGTGAGTCAGCCCTGTACAAATTCGATGCCCTGTGTGGGAGAACCAATTACCTTGGGAGGTGGTGGGCTGTCCAAAACTGGAGGCCTTCAGGAGGCAGCTGGACAGCCACCTGTCGGGGATGCTTTAAGTTGGATTCCTGCATTGAGCAGGGGTTGGATTAGGTGGCATCACAGACCCTTCCAACTCTATCGTTCTATGGTGGCACTGCCCTGGGGTACAGGCCTTCTGGACAATGGTCTTCTGTGGGATTTATGGGATGCGTTTTGTCCCCTCCCCGCCAGCCCTACTGGATCAGAGCAACAGCCAGTCCAGCTCTGTTTGCAAGAGAGCACAGACAGGTGCCATTGGGAATCTCTCAAACAAGGCAGGAAGACAACAGCCCTTCCTTGTTTGTCCTCCACAGTAGATGGCCTGTGCACCTGAAGGCTCCATTTAGCCCTCGCGTCTGTTTATATCCTCCCACATGTCATTTTCAGAACTTTGTGCCAACAGCCAGGGCATTCCAGTATTCAGAAGGTGGGCCTCAAAAGGCACAGGTTCAAATTACTATTCGTTCATTATTATTACATTTATATCCCTCCTTTCTTTGAAGCGAGAGCTAGTGTGGTGTAGTGGTTAAGGTGTTGGACTGTGACCTGGGAGACCAGGGCTCGAATCCCCACCCAGCCATGAAGCTCCCTGGGTGACCTTGGGCCAGTCACTGCCTCTCAGCCTCAGAGGGAGGCAATGGTTAACCCCCTCTGAATACCACTTACCATGATAAACCTATTCGTAGGGTTGCCATAAGTTGGAATCAACTTTAAGGCAGTACATCATTTCTTTGAAGGAGTGCTAGATGACTTACATGGGTCTCCAGGGGCTGTAGGGAACCACAGAAATTTCAAACTGGCTTAAATTTCTTGTCTGTTGAAAAATGATAACTGGAGACATGATTCCCTACAGCAGGGGAGGAGAGCCTGTGGCCCTCTAGATGTTGTTGGACTCTGACCCCCATCATCTTCCCTGACCATTGAGCCGGCTGGCTGCGGCTGATGAGAGTTGGGAGTCCAACAACCTCTGGAGCACCACAGACAGGCTTCCCATCTGGGGATTTCTGATTCTCCCCCCTTCTTTTTGAGTGAAGGCTTTTCTTCCAAGTATGCAGTCTTTTATTTTATTTTATGAATAAGCATTTAGCACAGGGCTGTGGAATCTCAGGCCCGAGGGCCAAATGTGCCCCTGAAGTTCCCACAGGCCGCACACCCTCTTCCACAAACCATACCCCTCAGTGGCTCTGCTTCACAGCCCAAGTGTTTGCCCCTAGCCAAAATGTGTCCTCCAACTCTAGATGGAGACGAGTGTGTGTGTGTGCCTATTGTACAAGGGTAGAATTTGCATTCATTGCTCCACCCACTTTTACCCTGGCCCTGCCCACCACTGGCACGTGGCCCTCAGAGTGTTGCCCTCTGGCTGAAAAGCTTCCCTCCCTCCGTCCCCCATTTGATGATGATGGACTGCCTTAAAGTCGATTCCAACTTATGGCGACCCTACGAATAGGGTTTTCTTGGTAAGCGGTATTCAGAGGGGGTTTTACCATTGCCTTCCTCTGAGGCTGAGAGGCAGCGACTGGCCCAAGGTCACCCAGCGAGCTTCATGGCTGTGTGGGGATTCGAACCCTGGTCTCCCAGGTCGTAGTCCAACGCTCTAACCACTACGCCACACTAGCTCTCTTCCCTCCGATTTAGCCATTTAAATTTTCCAAAAGAAGTTTGCAAACACAGGCCTTGGTGATCCTTGAGACTAGGACTATCCTCCTGCTGCAGATGAGAGAGAGAGAGAGACTTGCCTAAAGCCACTAACTTGGCAGTGCCGAGATTCGAACCGGAGACTTCCTCATTCCCAGTATAATCCAGTCCATGTCCACTCTGAAATAAGGTCCCGTGAGTTAAATGGAGCTTATACCCAGGTTAGCTTATAGGGTAGCACATAAGTGGCCCATAGGTTCATTGGCGGCTTTGCTCTTGGGCAGGGTCGGGGTCTGATCCTGATCAAGCACCTTTGGTCTCACCGCATGCTCCCCCCCTTCGCCTCCCACCCCAATTCCAGTGTAGAGTTTCCTATAACGGTAGTTCCCAAACTTTTTTTTCCCATGGACCACTCGGCAGGCCACTTAATGACATATCTACCTGTTCTAGCAATTGTAATTTCACAAATTAATTGTAAAATAAAGTACAAATGTTTTGCAATAAAATACAATGTAAGAAAAAAAGAAGCAATAAAATCCAATTAAAAATAAATATGTGTATTTAATGAGATGAATATCTCCCATCTTCAACCATAAATCCGTGGACATGCCACAGGCCCCCTGAATGAAGCTTGTGGGCCTTTGGTGGCCCACAGTTTGGGAACCCCTGGCTTATAATCATCCTTTCCACAAGGTAGAGAGCTTGAGCTTCACCATTTAACTCTGGCAATGCCAATTCATGTTCTTCCCCCACCCCTGTTACAGCTTGGGCCAGGGGCTTCTGCAAATGGCTTCTCAAGCAATCTAAATCCAGACTGGGGATCATAGTTCCGGTTCCCTGTGAAGACATGCTAGCAGGGTGATGACTCCCCATCTGCTTGCTGCCAGACCAGACTGGCTGGTGGGATTGGGGCTGGCAAGACTCTCCTGTGAGGCGCATCCTGTTTCCTGCTTGTGCCGTGTGGAAGCGCCCTCAGAGCCAGTCTGGAGCAGTGGCTAGCACAGGGGTGGCTGACTGGTTCTGGCCCCCGAGGGCTGCACTCATGCTTGTGCATGTGAGAGACGGGGGGGGTCACACTCATTCGAGGGCCACATTGACCCGTGTGTGTGAGAGAGTGAGAGAGGGGTGGTAGTGGTCAAACAGCTGTGCATGCATCCACACGCTCTTTCACATGCCACACAGCCGCCTCCCTCAGCTTATCCCTGCACATCAGCTGAGGAGTGGAGTTATCGCCTCTTCTCACTTATCAAATGAGGGGCGTGTTGCACCCCCCCCCCCAATCCAGATATTGGTCTGGGTGGAGAGGTTTAAACCTCTCCACACATCCCAGCACTGGGTCTGCTTTATTCTGTTGGTTTTTCTTTAATTGTTAACTGCCACCAAAATTGATGGGGGGTCTTGTGGAGGGACAAAAACAATTGGCTTGGACGGGATGGGCAAATCATGCTTCTGGACTGGAGATGGGGGTGGGGTTGAGTTCGGATGTGGGAACTCCGGGTTCAGTGTCCTACTTAGATGAGAAATGTTCTGGGTGGTCTTGTACACCTTGCCCTGCCCTGCAGGGTTCTAGTGCTCCTGTGGACTGCCTTAAAGTCAATTCTGACTTATGGCGACCCTCTGAATAGGATTTTCATGGTAAGCGGTATTCAGAGCGGGTTTGCCATTGCCTCCCTCTGAGGCTGAGAGGCAGTGACTGGCCCAAGGTCACCCAGTGAGCTTCATGGCTGTGTGGGGATTCGAACCCTGGTCTCCCAATACTCTAACCGCTGCACCACACTGGCTCTCTGGTGCTCCTGTACTGACCCAGAAAGGAAAAAGGAGGTTGATGTGTTTTAATTATCAGGTAAGGGCTGTCTCATACAATGACTCCTGTAGCCCAGTAGTTTGCAGGTCCCTTCTGATCTCCCCGCAGGCTTCCTTCTTGGGGAGGCTGCTGCTTATGTGGCCTTCAGCCCCTGGCCTGGCCTGGCCTGGCCCGGCCCACCCTGTGGGAGGCAGGCTTTGGGTGTTCTATTTCTGGAAGCACGTTGCCCTCCCTCATCACTTTTTTCTCCTTAGTTTTCTAGAAGGCAGTGGCAGCAGCGGGATAGACGACAGCCCCTCCACTCCATTTGCAGAGGTGAGACTTTTCCTGTTATCAGCTGGAGGCTTCCGTAAGCATGTAAAGTAGAGATAAATGAGTTGTCTTTTTCCGACTGCGGCACTTTCCTCGGAGACTCCATGGGCGACCAGTTTGGGAGGAGGCTGTTGATGAGAGTTAGAGGACAGTTTTTGAGAGAGGTTGATATGAGAGAGGCAGCCCTCTTTAAACATACGCCTGAGGTTGCAGTTGGGGCTGTGCAAAAAGTAAAGCCCTCCCTGGCTGTCAGGATGTTTGGAGGAACTGTGTTGGTTTGTAATCTTCCATGAAAGGGAAGTGAGTTCTGCAGGGTCTTTGAGCGAAGATAGACGGTTCCTTTTAGGTTTTGCAAATGCATCACAAGCAAGGTTAATTATAGCATTGGGCTGAAGCGATTATATATTTAGGCTGATGACTATTGTTCATACCTCTGTGTTTGGAGTATGAAACAGGCCTCTGCCTTGGAGAAGTGGGCAGGTGCTAGGAGGAAGGAGGGGGCCGTTTTGTTTGAGCCCCCTGCCTGGTTCAGTGGCCAGTCTGGGACCCTCACCCACCACCCAGGACCCGCTCTGCATTTAGACCTGCTATGTGGCTACAGCAAAGCGGCGAACCAGCAATCTACGAGCTAGGTTTGGCTCTTGCTTCAGTAAGTGGCCATCGTGACAAGCCTCGTTGTCTGTGCTTCCCCGACCCACACGCCCTAGCTGCAAAGTGCAGATTTACTTTACAGGGGTGCTGTGTTATCGATTGGTGATACAATGTGAAGCCTGAGGGCTGTATCCAGCGGTTGCCTGCTCAGAGTAGACTTCTTGAAATTATTGGACGTGACTAGCTTAGGCCCATTAATTTCAGTAGCATAACTTAGTTTAGGGTACCCCGAGTCATGGAAGGGGAACACCATGGGGAGCTCCAGATGTTTTTGGACTCCCAGCACCCATTGCCATCCCTGACCATTGGCCGCACCGATGGGAGTTGGACACAGAACATCTGGAGGCCCCCACAGACAGGTTCCCCATCCCTGTCCAAAGTATTCTACATCTGGGCTTTCCTGCTGTTTGGAGTGCTTCTTAGCAGACTGAACTAACTGTCAGCACTTTGTATTTGAGCGGTGGTTCTTGAGGCCTTACTTCAAATGCCTTCCCTTTTGGAGGCCTGTGGGGTGCCCCCTCCTCCTTAAAGAGGAATGCCAGAAGAGGTATGCTTTAACAATGTGTTTGCCTCCAGGTTAAGGTGTTTTTTTATTTACCCAGGCGTTCTGATTTGCATAATCCATCACTCTGACTTTTCAGTCTGCTGTCTTTTATTACGGTTGCTGATGTTAGTGTTTTATGGTATTAATTAATGCATCTGTATTGTTGTATCTGTTTCGATGAAGGGAAGTATAGAAATGTTTTTGAGGTAAATATTACTAGCAAAAGCTTTGTCCTGCCCTGTCTCCACAAACTGCTCAGGGAGGCATCCCTGGTGCGCTGGCCTCTTTCCACTGCCCCACTTATTCTCACCAGGGAGGTCGTTTATGCTGAGAGTGACCAACTGGCCCAGTGGGGGGGAAGGATTTGAGCCTTGGCACCTCCAGGTCTCTGCCAGACCCGCTCTCTATTGTGCCATCCTGGCTTGCTTTCTTCTGAAGTTGCACATGGAGGAGGGGGCAGGGACTCAGGAGGGGGGTGTCAAAGTGCTTTTTTGCCCATTCATATGGATTCTCCTCCCCCCAATTTCAGTTCTTGCTAAACCATGTATTTTTAGCCCTTGTTGACAGGGCCCATTTACAGTTAATCCATATATTTCTTTCTAGCCTTATCCCCACGGCATATGACGGCTGACAGTATATTAAAATGGGAAGACATGGTGGGTGGGAGCCAAAGATTCAGCCGATTCGTGTACCTTGTGGTGGGAGTCTGGGGCTTGTGTTTTTCCTGCTGTGTCTCATCATGCCATGTGACCCCCTGAAGTTGAAAAGAAGGGGGCGTTCAACAACAACAAAAGCAGTATTGCTTAGGATGATGAACCTTTGGGTACTAAAGCCACTTTGGATGCTAATCTAGCAAAATGCCAGGGTATGACTGTTTAGAAACTGTGTACATTTATGCTATGCCACCTTAAATCAGTCATCAAAGGGAAGCCTAAGCAAGAATCTGTACAGGGTTTCTGGAAATTGCTTGGGCTTGGATTCTGACAAGTCCTTGGACACACAAACCATGAGGACTGGAAGCTTGATACTGGGTGTTCTTTTTAAATGAAAATTTTGTTTCTCTAGATCCCTGTGCCCTCACAACTGTAAAGGTTTAAAATGTCAGCCTCTTCTCTGAACTCAGCCCAGCTTGTCTCATATCCTCCAGGCCACACAGGCATTTTCTTAAAAATGAAGGTCACCCCCAGCTGCCTCCCATCTGTCGGCTCATTCTGGATTTAGCATCTACACTCAGCATGTCAGAACACCCTGCCTGTTCAGATGACCTCAGCCAGGTTTCAGTCCCTGAGTTCATTGTCAGCTCGGATCCTGCTGTCATAGCCTGGTTGCCGCTGATGCCGCTTGTGGCAGGAATAGATGGCTGCTGCCTCAGCAAGGCTGAGAGGAGGGGTTTGTCTTTCCATGTTGAGGATCTGTCAGTGACGTGATGTGTGGCAGGCAGCACTGGCCAGCTTCATGTTTTGAGCGGTTAGCTGTTGCTCAGGTGCATGTGTGTGTGGGCACCTGAGCTAGCTTCCTTCATAGAATTTAGCTCTTCCTTTCTTATGATTTTATCCCTGGGATTCTCAGACTTTGTGTCAGAGCTCCGTTGCCTCTGTGCTGTGCAGAATTAGGCATTAGGACATAGTTTTGCAGCCTTTAGTGATGCTTCGAAAGTGCTCCCTTAAAGTGCCAGAGGCAGGCCCACAAAAGAACAGCGCTTGGAGAGGACATCCCTTCTCTGTCCAAGATTCCATAGTTTTCTTGTCAGATGCTGTGACAAACCGTGCTTGGTTTAAAAATGGAAGCAGGTGCTTCCAGTCTCCTCGTGGCTTGCGGAGAAAGGAGGGAGAAGCACACGAGCTCACTAAGGTCCATTCCCACTGCACTGGAACATCGCAAGCTGCCTTCTACCATGTTAGACTGTTGGTGTATCTAGCTGAGTATCGTTGACTGGCAGTGGTCTCCAGGGCGAGCCGGGCACCAACGGTCGGCCAGATTAGACACTCACCGGCCCAACCTGGACCAAGCCCCTGGATGCTTTTCTGCAGCCAGCAGTGCTGCTGCTTTTGAACAGGAGCCAACCTCAGCGCCCATCCAGGGGGATCACCCACCTATTCCAAGTAACTACAAAATGTAATGCCCAAGCCTGTAGATCTGTGAAAAATACCGATTTCATAGACCTATCGTCCGGATGAGACTTTTTAGATATGAAATCTGTACATTTCATAGATCTATGGCCCTCCTCTAGGATGCACACCTTAATGTGATGAGGGGGTTTGAGAGCGTCAAAGAAGCTGAGACCAATGCTGTCAGGAGTCTAGACTCCTAGCAGGGGCACCCAAGGCGGAATGGCCCACGCTAAGACACCAGACTAAGATGCATCCAGACTCAGAGGAAGGCAATGGGAAACCACCTCTGAATACCTCTTACCATGAACAGAGTATCCAAAATGCAACACGAGATAGTGCTGGAAGATGAGACCCCCAGGTCAGAAGGCACTCACCGAGCTACTGGGGAAGAACACAGGACAAGTACGAGTAGCGCTGTGACTAATGACGCAGCTGGGTCAAAGCCGAAAGGAAGCCCAGAGGCTGATGCGCACAGATGCAAAAGGAGAGTCCGGAGTTGTACAACGCAAACAATAGGAACATGGAATGTGAGAAACATGAACCAGGGAAAGTTAGAAATTGTCAAACAAGAAGTGGAATGCATCAACATTACAATAACGCAAGGTCTGAGCAAGTTATATCAATGAGATTTAACCTATTAACGCAACCATCATCCAAGTCTGTGCTCCAATGGCAAACGCAGAAGAAGAAGAATTTGAGAGATTTTACACAGAAGTACAGAAAGAAATTGATCCCACACCAAAACTAGATGTGCTGATAATCATGGGGGACTGGAATGCAAAAGTAGGGAACAGAAAAGAACTAGGAATTGTGGGGAAATGGGGCTTAGGAGGTAGAAATGAAGCAGGAGAAAGACTTATTGAAAGACAAATAATTGGGTGTTAGAACAAATTAAACCAGAACTGTCACTAGAAGCTAAAATGATGAAACTGAGGTTATCAT
Organism: Rhineura floridana; assembly: GCF_030035675.1. Taxonomy (NCBI): domain Eukaryota; kingdom Metazoa; phylum Chordata; class Lepidosauria; order Squamata; family Rhineuridae; genus Rhineura; species Rhineura floridana. Next base: position 3,060,745 of record NC_084501.1, read on the forward strand.
ACTTTGGACACATCATGAGAAGACAGGATTCGCTAGAAAAGATAATAATGCTGGGGAAAACAGAAGGGAGTAGAAAAAGAGGAAGGCCCTACAAGAGATGGATTGATTCCATAAAGGAAGCCGCAGACCTGACCAGGGCGGTTCACGACAGATGCTGTTGGAGGTCGCTGATTCATAGGGTTGCCATAAGTCAAAATCGACTTGAAGGCACATAACAACAACATGGCTCAGCTCCCATTTGCAAGCACTGCTCCCCCCCATACCTGGGGGCCAGAGGAGGGCAGTGACTACCCCCAAGGCAGTAATGGCGGGGGGGGGAAGCTTGTGATATTGGTGTGAGGCCATCATTGCTACCGGGGCAAACCCCACCCCCAATGCTGTCCTCCACAGTTTCAGGGATTTATTTGAGGTCACCTGCTTTCTAGCAAGTCTGTCTCAGCCCTACCTGGAGTCACCAGGTGCTCTTCCACTGAGCGTAGGCTCTTCCCTAACTTCTAGTTTAGCATTACATGTGAAGAGAGCTCAGAAGGCTTTCTTTGGAGAAGGAGGAAACGAAGCCAAGGTCCACCGTTTCTTCAAGGCATGATGGGTATCCTGCAAAAATCACCCCAGTCAAGTTTTTCAAGTTACACAGCTCTTCACTTCCTGGGCCATAAAGTGTTTAGCAAACCTGTTTAGTTGGGTCAGCCTTGCAAGGATGCACATGGAGCCAGGGACTTGAAATTCCTAGTTTCAGGATCCCCATCAAGTCAGCTGGTTTTCACTCACTAGCACTAAGGATGTGTTGGCAAGGGGGTCAGCTTTATGAAAGGTGAAAGGGCGATATTTAAGCGCAGATCTATATACGATACTCAGCACCTTCCAAATTGCCAATAGCTAGACACACACACGTTTCAAAGCATTTGTTAAGTAGTCTCCACACTTCCAAACCTTTCTTTGCATCAGTAAGTCCTAGAATCTTGCCTACTTTAGTGAGTTTTGTTGCCAACTTTCGCTTTTATCACCCTCCCAACATCTTTTTTCCAACCAACTGTATTGGGAAGGAAGTACCTGGATCCACCCCCGATGGCTCCTCTGTGAGCCAGTGTCCCCTCTGTGCCGGTTCCACACTAGGGCCTCCTTTTCTTCACAGAGGTGGTCAGCCCTGTGTCTAAGCTGTGTCACTTAAGATGGCAGTTAGAGGCTCCCATAATGGGATATGCCCACCTCCCTGTGCCCACACACCCTGGAGATAGAAAGTGAGGGTGTCAGGTGAAATGGTTATAGTTGAGCCTTCCCAATATTTTGCTGTCACATGCGGAGTGATAACTATACCAAAAACTGTGACCAGATCCAGCCAGTTGGCTTAAATTTCATCTCGCTCTACCTGGCAGCTGCTCCGGGCTGTCTCCCTGAGTCAGTTGATCCGGGAGGCTCTGCTTACCTGCAGATTGTCTCTCTGTGTGGCAGGTGGGTTTCAGGCTGCCAGAGCCCCCAGGTGTATGTAAAAGTAAGCTCTGGCAACAGCAGGCAGGCCCTGAGCTGGCATTACCCCCTTGGGCGGTACGGCCTCTTGGTTTCTACGCAAACTAGGCAGGATTCCTCAGTGAAGTGATGCTCTTCCCGGGAGGCAGCTCCCTACTGGCTGCTGTTGTGCTGGAAGTGTTGAAAAACTCTTGCCCAGTGGGAAATATTTATTTATTATTTGGTTTATTATCCCACTCTTCCTCCCAGTAGGAGCCCAGAGCGGCAATATCCCTTGTTGGGGCAAGGTGCTTGAGAAGATGGTTCAGCTTCAAGCACGCTTGGAGGAAACTGATTACTTGGATCCGTTCCAATCTGGCTTCAGGCCCGGCCGTGGCACTGAAACTGCCTTGGTGGCCCTGGATGATGACATCTGTCAGGAGAGAGATAAGGGGAGTGCGACCCTGGCTTGTTCTCCTCGATCTCTCAGCAGCTTTCAATACTGTTAACCACAGTATCCTTCTGGAGCATCCCTGGGAAGCTGTATTGGGGGCACTGTGCTTCAGTGGTTCCACTCATACCTTTAGAGCCACTTCCAAAAAGTAGCTATGGGAGGCTACTGTTCATTCAATTCAATGGGAATTATCCTGTGGTGTCCCACAGGGTTCCTTCCTCTCCCTCATGCTGTTTAACAGCTTTGTGAAGCTGCTGGGAGCTGTCATCAGATTTGGAGTGAAGTGCAGTCAGTATGCAGATGATGCCCAACTCTGTCTCTCCGCAGCACCTGAATCAGGAGAGACTGCTGAGGTGCTGGGCCGGTGCTTGGAGGCAGATGTGGGCCAATAAATGGAGGCTGAATCCAGAAAAGATGGAGGTGTTAAGTGTCCAGAGTTCTCATGTGCAGGAGGTGTGGAGACAGCCTGTTCTAGGTGAGGTTGCAGTCCCCTGGAAGGAGCAGGTCTGCAGCTTGGGGCTACACCTGGATGTGGAACTGGCTCAGGTGGCCTCAGTGGCTAGGAGTGCCTTTTTCCACTCCAGCTGGTTTGCCAGCTTTGGCCCCTTTGGACTCCATGCCCTGATATCTTAGAATCATAGAATCGTAGAGTTGGACGATGCTGATAAGGCCATCGAGTCCAACCCCCTGCTGAGTGCGGGAATCCAAATTGAAGCGTAACCGACAGATGGCTGTCCAGCTGCCTCTTGAATGCCCCCAGTATTGGAGAGCCCACCACCTCCCTAGGTCATTAGTACCATTTCCGTACCGCTCTCACCCTGTTAGAGTTTTTCCCGATGTTCAGTCAAAATCTGGCTTCCTCCAACTTGAGCCCATTATTCCAGCACTCTGGGATGATCGAGAAGAGATCCTGGCCCTCCTCTGTGTGGCAGCCTTTCAAGGACTTGAAGAGTGCTCTCCCATCTCCCCTCAGACTTCTATTCTCAAGGCTAAACATGCCCAGTTCTTTAGTCTCTCCTCATAGGCCTTTGCTGCCAGTCCCAGACATCCTCATTAACCTGCTCTGAACTGTTCCAGTTTGTCTGCATCCTTCTTAAAGTGTGGTGTCCAGAAGTGGACGCAGAACCCAAGATGAGGCCTAACCAGTGCCGAATGGAGGGGAACCAATACTTCACACGATTTGGAAATTATACTTCTGTTAATGCAACCTAAAATAGTATTTGCCTTTTTTACAGCCACATCACTCTGTGGACTCATATTCAGCTTGTGGTCAGCAACAATCCCAAGATCCTTCTCACATGTAGTATTGCTGAGCCAAGTATCCCCCATCTTCTAAGTGTGCATTTGGTTTCTTTTTTGTAGGTATAGAACTTTGCAGTTAGCCCTGTTAACTTTCATTCTGTTGTTTTCAGCCCAATGCTCCAGCCTATCAAGATCCCTTTGAAGTTTGTTTCTGTTTTCCAGGGTATTAGTTTCCTTCCCAATTTTGTATCATCTGCAAATTTGATAAGCATTCCCTGCACCTCTTCATCCAAGTCACTGATGAAAATGTTGAAGAGCACTTGGCCCAGGACCGAGCCCTGCGGTACCCCACTCGTTACCACCCCACCCCCCCATTTGAGAAGGAGCCCTTGATAAAAACACTATTTGAGTACGATTCTGTAGCCAACTGTGGATCTACCTGATAGTTGTTCCATCTAGCCCACATTTAGCTAGCTAGAATATCATGGGTCACTTTGTCAAAAGCTTGGCTGAAGTCAAGATATATTGTGTCCACAGCATTCCCACAGTCTATCAGGGAGGTTGCTCGATCAAAAAATGACATAAGATTAGTGTGGCAGGATTTGTTCTTGATAAATCCATGTTGGCTTCTTATAATCACTGCATTGTTTTCAAGGTGCTTACAAATTTACCACTTTATAATCTGCTCCAGAATTTTCCCAGGGATTGATGTCAGGCTGACTGGTCTGTAGTTCCCCGGTTCCTCCTTTTTGCCTTTTTTGAAGATAGGGACAATATTAGCCCTCCTCCAATTACCTGGCACTTCACCCATCCGCCATGATTTTGAAAAGATAATAATGTTTCCGAGAGTTCTTCAGCCAGTTCCTTCAATACTCTAGCATGCAGTTCATTGGCCCTGGAGATTTGAACTCATTCAGAGTGAATAGGTATTCCTTGACCATTTGTCTATCAATCACAAGCTACAATCCTGCCCCTTCAACTTCATGTTTCCCAGGAGGATCATAGACTTCCAGATTGGATTATTGCAATGCGCTCTGTGTGGGGCTGGCCCCGAAGACAACTCAGAAACTTCAGCTGGTCTAAAATGCAACAGCCAGATTACTGGCTTGGGTTCCCTTTAGATCTCATAAAACTCCTGTTTTAAAACAGCTGCATTGGTTGCCAGTTTGTTTCTGGGCCCAGTTCAAGGCGCTCCCATTAGTATTTAAAGCCCCAAACAACTTAGATCCCAAATATCTGAAAGACTGTCTCCTTCCCTACAGACACCCTCTTGTGGTGAGATCAGCAGTAGTTCTGCCACCCTCAGAAGCTCAAGGAGTGTTGGCCCAGGGGAGGGCTTTTTCTGTGGTAGCCCCTAAGATGTGGACTTCTCTCCCCACTGAGGTGCAACTTTGTACACTTTTAAGCAAAGGTTGAAGACGCACCTCTTTATCCTGGCATTTGACACCCGAGGCATATATTTTTAGGACCTATCCTATTTTGGGATCCTTATTGTTTTTAAATTGTTTTTAATACTGTAAGGTTATTATAACCTGCCTTGGGACCTCTCGGTGAAGGGCAGGCAAGAAATGCAGCAGCAGCAGCAATAATAATAATAATAATAATAATAATAGAATATGTATTTCCTCTTCCTCCTGGGCCTTGGATGCCCCTGGAAATGACTTTGCTTTGGTCTGTGTGGATAGGCGGGCCAGTGAGTGCAGCATTGAGTCCACAAGCATTCTTGTGGACAGGTTTGCAAATGTAGTGGCAGGGAACTGTTTCTGTGCACTCCGAAGGCTCCATCGGTAAATGGAACAAAACTCCCCATCTCTTCCGGGTTGGATAAATATCTCTAGGTCTCGTTATTGGATTTATAGTTGCTTGGGGGATCCAGAACCTCGGAACTACTTCTGCCCTGCCTACCACAACCACTCCATTTGGGGAGGGAAAGGCCCTAGTCCTCATGATGCTGGGAAGTGTGGAAAGGCACAGTCTCTAGAAGACTTTCAAAACATAGTAGGAACCATGTTTGTGTGTGGGCGGGGGGGGTGCTCCAGTGCAGCACACAAGCCGTTACCCTTTCCTTTCCTGCTTGTTCCTTCCCACTGGTCATCCTGTGTTGTGCTGCTGTTTTGGTGGTAGTGTTTTGTTTTGAAGTAGGTTGGTTGTGATTCCGTGCCTTTTAAAAAATTGTCTTTCCAAGACATGCTGGGAATGTCCGTGGGTGTCGGACGTGGTGGGATCCAAATGTTTTTAGAAATAAGTGAAAATCCCAACCCCAGCCTCTGGCCCTCGGTTCTTCAGCTTGGGCTGACTGTGCCATGCCCGACTGAGCCTCTCCAGCTGGTCTTCCCAGTCTCTCCCCTCTTCCCTTGCCGTTGGGAATGTTGTTGCCACACATCCTACACAGGGGCCATTCTTTACACTGCGTGTATGTGTGTGTTATCAGAAGGGAAACACAGCGGCAGGAAACTGGGGCACTCACAGTCCAAGGAAGGTTTGAGAACAATTGTTGGACCGTGGATTGCTGAAGCGTCATAGGATCCCGGGCATACAGGGTTTGTTTTCCATTACTGTTATAGTTGCCCAGTATCCTAAGAATTGCAGCTTCCATTTAATGTTTCTAGTCTTTCAGGCTGTGAAGCTGGGCTCAAAAGTGCACGTGTGAAATCTCAGAAGTGTGAAAGGAAAAAGCCGAGCAATCCCAGTTAGAAGAAAGTGTGGGGTTTCCAAACCCTGAATTTTTTCCTTCTCCCCATGACTAGCCGAGAGAGAATGAACTCCACGTCATTTTTATGCAGAAGAGAATTCTGCTTTTTCCTAGCATAGACCCTTGATGTGCTGTTCACTGGCTGAGTGTGTGCTGCACTAACCCTTCAGAAATCTTACTTCTTGATCTCTTCTGTTTCCATTCCCCAGTTTTGGGACCAGCTGGATCGTTCAATGGTCTTCCCATTCCTGAGCAGTTCGTTGGATCCTGATGGCAGAGACAACGAAAGGGGCCACCAAGCCCATGCAGACCTGTGGGGACCAAGCAGACCCCCGCGGCTGCCCATGACGCGGAGATACAGGTCCCGGGTTAGCGCGCGGCCCGACAGATCACCCGCCATTGAAGGGTAAGGGTTGGGGGGCAGGGAAGCCCTGTGGCATCCATGGGCTGCTCTGGATACGAAGAGGTTGCTGGAGAGAGCCACCTCAGTGGCTCTTGGAGGTTTACAGCAGGTGTGAAGCCCCCGGCGGGGGATCCCTGGGGAAGGGAATTTGCCTCCCTGCCCAGGTGGCTGCTGCTGACTTTCAAGAGTCTCCAGACTACAACAGGAAGTCTTCAAGAAGTAGCTGAACTAGAATCAGAATTAAACCCACACTGAATAGAGTCAAACGTGATGATAAGTGGGATTAGGATTATTTCACACAACAAAGGTTAAACTAGAGTAGCATAGCTAGAAAGACTGCATTATTATTACCAACTGTAGTGAACTGATCACTGTTCTTGCTTGTAACGCAAGAGCCTCCCGGATCATGCCAAGGGGGCCACATCTAGTCCAGCTGGAAGAAGCGCACAAGCAGGACCTGAGTGCAGAGAGCAGCCTTCCCCTCCAGCAACTGGCATCTGGAAACATACAGAGCGTAGCCATCATGACTAGAAGCCACTGATAGCCTTTTCCTCCACGAATTTGGAGGGATCTATAGGCCTGCTCTATCTATTTCGTGTCCTCTTGGCCATCTCTGTAAGTAACTGATGCAGGGGTTGCCAGGTCAAGCCCTCCAAATGTTGTTAAGACTACAGCTCCCAACAACTCCAGATGTTGTTGGGAGTTGTAGTCTAACAACATTTGGAGGGCCCCACCATGGCAACCCCTGCATCCTCGAGGAGACGTTTCTTGCATCACACAAAGTGACATATAATCCCCCCAAGCGGCTGCAGCAGTCAGTCTTCTCAGGTCCCGCAAGACCCTGCGTGTGTGTGTGGTGACAGGCTTGCTCAGCTACCCCTCTGGACGCTGCTCCTGTGCCGCCACCTGTTCTTCCTTTTTCTTACACGTCTATATTTTGTCTCCCATCTTCTGTCCTGAATAGAATAATACAGCAGATCTTTGCGGGCTTCTTTGCAAATTCAGCAATTCCTGGTTCTCCTCCTCTCTCCTGGTGAGTCATGGGCACTCTTTGCAATCACATGTTTTGCTTTGGCTGTAATGGCAGGCAAGCGTGCGAAAGGCTGGCAGATGGAAGGGGGATTTTTTATTTATTTGTTTGTTTAAGATATTTCTATCCCCCTTGGGCAGCTCACTCTGCCATCCTACACAGTAAACAAAAACACACAAAAACCATTAAAATAGATAAAAATAAATAAAATACAATTAACAATTCAAAGGGAGTGCTATTAAAAGGGGACTTAAAGAGGTAAAACTAGAAAGGGGGGGAATAAAATCCATTTCAGGCTATCCCTTCTGTCCTGTTACTTCTGAAATCCTTATGCCATCATGTCTGGAAATATTTTCAAATAGTTTTTTCTGAACAAACCGTCCCCTCCCCCTCCCCTGGGCCTATTAGAGGCTGGGGAGTATTCCTTGTATCTCATGCCTGAAGGAGGGAGGGAGAGAGGGGTTACGCTAGTACACATCCCCCTTTGAGCCCTTTTGGGTGCTGTAGGGTTTCATCCTGTGGCCCCAGCCTGGCCACTGCAGCCATAGCCCATCAGCTGCATATGAGCCAACAGTGTGATATGGCTGCAAAAAAGGCAAACGCTATATTAGGCTGCATTAACAGAAGTATAGTTTCCAAATTGCGTAAAGTACTAGTTCCCCTCTATTCAGCACTGGTTGGGCATCATCTTGAATACTGCATCCAGTTCTGGTCTCCGCACTTCAAGAAGGATGCAGACAAACTGGAATTGGTTCAGAGGAGGGCAACAAGGATGATCAGGGGACTGGAAACAAAGCTCTATGAGGAGAGACTGAAAGAACTGGGCATGTTTAGCCTGGAGAAGAGAAGATTGAGGGGAGATATGATAGCACTCTTCAAGTACATGAAAGCTTGTCACACAGAGGAGGGCTGGGATCTCTTCTCGATCGTCCCAGAGTGCAGGACACGGAATAATGGGCTCAAGTTGCAGGAAGCCAGATTTCAACTGGACATCAGGAAAAACTTCCTAACTGTTAGAGCCATACGACAATGGAACCAATTACCTAGAGAGGTGGTGGGCTCTCCGACACTGGAGGTTTTCAAGAGGCAGCTGGACAGCCATCTGTCGGGAATGCTTTGATTTGGATTCCTGCATTGAGCAGGGGGTTGGACTCAATGGCCTTATAGGCCCCTTCCAACTCAACTATTCTATGATTCTATGAATTCTGATCTCCCCCTGCGTCCCATTGCCCTCCCTCCCGGATGCCAGTCTTGCCTGAGGTACTGCTAACGAGTCCTTCCCCCCCCCCGGCCATTTGCTTGTGGGCCAAGCCCTGTGGACTAGCCTCCTGCCCCTCCCAGCCCCCTCCTCCCCTGGAATGCCTTTGGTTCCAGGAAGACTAGCTTGGAGGCTGACACAAGTGGAAGAACCTTGATCTCCTGTGGCCTGGCAGCAGGGGGGGCTGCGGCCTCTTCACACCCTGCTGGAGCTCTTCACTTCCCCGTCTGAGTGCCTCTTTCTTTCCCAACCTCCAGGGGTGGCATGTTGCACTCGAGTCCTGGGGACTACGCCTGGGGACAGAGCGGCCTTGACGCGGTGGTAACACAGGTAAAGGTGCTGGCAGGTGCAAGGGGCCCTGCTCTCCTCCTCCCTCCTGCTCCCCACCCCCCTGATCTCCCAACAGTGGCTTCTTTATCATATTGATCATTCCCCACTGCCCCTTCCCTCACTGCCAGAGTCTTTTCTCTCCTTGCTGAGCAACAAAGAGGGTGTGCGGAGTCTCTGTCGTTGGCTGCCACAGGCAGTGGGGAGAGAGCTAGAAATGAAAGAATCCCACTCAGTTCATGGGGGGGCCGCAGTGTGCTGCTGAGGCTCAATAGGCCTGGCATGAACTGAGTGGGGGTCCTACCACACGCCCAAGACCCTGTGCAATGCGCAGGCTTTCTGTGGCAGTGTGAAAAGGGATCCCTGAGGCTCTAAAGCTCTGAAGACGGCTGGCTTAAACCTCTCCTGCTGGATGAACATAAATGTTTTGGAGCATGTTTTCCATGCAATGCAACATGGAAGCACTCTTAAATTTGTTCCTCTTGCAAAGAAAGTTTCTCCTTCTCCCCACATCCCCCAAACCACACCAAAAGTTGTGACAGCACATGCAGTGCCTTCCAAAAGTAAACAGACCCCTGACCAATGCTCTCATATTGCTGAATTACAAATGGTACATTGTAATTTCATTCTGTATGATATTTTCTTTTGAAACACTGAAACAAAATCGATTATTGTAAGGTGACATTGGTTTTATCTTGGGAAATGTTTGTACGAAACATAAAAAACTGAAACATGTTGCTTGCGTAAGTATACAACCCCTGTGCTGCGGAAGCTCCCAGTTTACACAGAAATTGAAAGAAACTGCCCTGTCAAGGACACAATTACCTTACCGTTGGCCTCCACCTGTGAACCATTAAGTTGCTGTCACATGGTCAGGATAAAAACCCCACTGTCTATTTATTTATTTTATTTATTATCTGATTGATATCCTGCCCTTCCAGCAGGAGCCCAGGGCGGCAAACAAAAGCACTAAAACCACTTTAAAACATCATAAAAACAGATGTTAAAATACATTCAAACAAAACAACTTTAAAAACATTCTTTTAAAAAGCATTGAAGACATCTTAAAAAAAGGTGTAAAAACATACTGTTTTTTTAAAAAAGGTTTAAAAACATATTAAAAAGCAATTCCAACACAGTAGCAGACTGAGATAAGGCTTGTTGAAAGAGGAAGGTCTTCAGTAGGTGCCAAAACGATAACAGAGATGGTGCCTGTCTAATATTTAAGGGGAGGGAATTCCACAGGGTAGGTGCCGCCACACTAAAGGTCCGTTTCCTATGTTGTGCAGAACGGACCTCCTGATAAGATGGTATCTGCAGGAGGCCCTCACCTGCAGAGCGCAGTGATCGACTGGGTATATAAGGGATAAGACGGTCTTTCAGATATCCTGGTCCCAAGCTATATAAGGTTTTGTACACCAAAACTAGAACCTTGAACTTGTCCCGGTAGCAAATGGGCAGCCAGTGCAATTCTTTCAGCAGCGGGTGACATGTTGGCAATACCCTGCCTCAGTGAGCAGTCTCGCCACCACATTTTGCACCAGCTGCAGTTTCTGGACCAACTTCAAGGGCAGTCCCACATAGAACGCATTACAGTAATCCAGCCTGGAGGTTACCAGTACATGGACAACAGTGGTCAGGCTATCCCGGTCCAGAAAGGCCACAGCTGTCTTACCAGCCGCAGCTGGTAAAAGGTAAAACATTTCAGAGTATCCAAAGGAATTTCAGAAGAAAATCACCCTGTGCTTTATAGATTACAGCAAAGCCTTTGACTGTGTAGATTATGAAAAACTATGGAATGCTTTAAAAGAAATGGGGGTGCCACAGCATTTGATTGTCCTGATGCGCAACCTATACTCTGGACAAGAGGCTACTGTAAGGACAGAATATGGAGAAACCGAGTGGTTCCCCATCGGAAAGGGTGTGAGACAGGGGTGTATTTTATCACCCTATTTGTTTAATCTATATGCAGAACATATCATAGGGAAAGCAGGATTGGGCCAAGATGAAGGTGTGAAAATTGGAGGGAGAAACATCAATAATTTAAGATATGCAGACGATACCATACTACTAGCAGAAACCAGTAATGATTTGAAACGAATGCTGATGAAAGTTAAAGAGGAAAGCACAAAAGAAGGACCACAGCTGAACGTCAAAAAGACTAATGTAATGACAACAGAAGATTTCTGTAACTTTAAAGTTGACAATGAGGACTTTGAACTTGTCAAGGATTATCAATACCTTGGCACAGTCATTAACCAAAATGGAGACAATAGTCAAGAAATCAGAAGAAGGCTAGGACTGGGGAGGGCAGCTCTGAGAGAACTAGAAAAGGTCCTCAAATGCAAAGATTTGAACACCAAAGTCAGGATCATTCAGACCATGATATTCCCGATCTCTATGTATGGATGTGAAAGTTGGACAGTGAAAGAAGCGGATAAGAGAAAAATCAACTCATTTGAAATGTGGTGCTGGAGGAGAGCTTTGTGCATACCATGGACTGTGAAAAAGACAAATAATTGGGTGTCAGAACAAATTAAACCAAAATTATAATTAGAAGCTAAAATGATGAAACTGAGGTTATACATTGGACACATGTAAATGTAAAAATGTAAATGTAAATTTAATTTTTAGGTCGCCTATCTGGCCGAAGCCACTCTAGGCGACGTACATATTAAATTCCAATAAAATACAATAAATACAGTAAATACAATAAAATATGATATACTCAGCAATAACAAAAATAACAACATATGCAGTACATAACAACAGGCATTCAGTATGTAATTAGCCCATCCCGGTGGTCCCAAAGGCCTGTCCAAAGAGCCAGGTTTTTAAGGCCCGGCGGAAAGTATCCAGGGAAGGGGCATGCCGAAGATCGAATGGGAGGGAATTCCAGAGAGTGGGGGCCGCCACTGAGAAAGCCCTCTCTCTAGGCCCCACCAACCTAGCTACTGTTGTTGGTGGGATTGAGAGAAGGCCCTGCGTGACTGATCTTGTCGGGCGGCATAATTGGTGATGCTGGAGGCGCTCCTTCAGATAAACTGGTCCGAAACCGTATAGGGATTTAAAGGTTAACACCAACACCTTGAATTGGGCCTGGAAAACTACTGGAAGCCAGTGTAGATTGAATAACACTGGCGTAATATGATCACGGCGACAACTGTTTGTAAGTAAACGAGCCACCGCATTCTGTACTAGTTGAAGTTTCTGGACCGTTTTCAAGGGTAACCCCACGTAGAGGGCATTACAGTAGTCTAATCGAGAGGTGACCAGGGCATGTACTACCAGTGGGAGCTGATGAACAGGGAGGTAGGGTTGCAGTCTGCGTATGAGGTGTAGTTGGTACCAGGCTGCCCGGCTCACTGCCGAAATCTGAGCCTCCATGGACAGCCTGGAATCAAGAACAACCCCCAGGCTGCAGACCTGGTCCTTCAGGGGCAATTGTACCCCACTAAACCTCAGGTCAACAGGACCCAGCCTACCCCTGTCTCCCACAAGCAGTACCTCGGTCTTGTCAGGATTTAGCTTCAGCCTGTTCCTTCCCATCCATCCACTCACGGATTCCAGGCACTTGGACATGGTCTCCACAGCCAACTCTGGTGAGGACTTAAACGAGAGATAGAGCTGAGTGTCATCTGCATATTGGTGACACTGCAGCCCAAATCTCCTGATGATGGATCCCAGCGGCTTCACGTAGATGTTAAATAGCATGGGAGAGAGGATAGAACCCTGTGGCACTCCACAAGTGAGAGGCCAAGGGTCTGAAACCTCATCGCCCAACGCTACCTGCTAATGCCTGTCAGAGAGAAAGGAACGGAACCACCGTAGAACAGTGCCTCCTATTCCTAGTCCTTCCAGGCGATCCAACAGGATACCGTGGTCGACGGTATCAAAAGCCGCTGAAAGATCCAGGAGGACAAGAAAGGTGAATTCTCCCCTATCTAGTGCCCTCCTCATATCATCCACCAGAGCGACCATGGCTGTTTCAGTTCCATGTCCAGTCCTGAAACCCGATTGGTATGGATCCAGATAATCCGTTTCATCCAAGTGTGTAGACATGATTCACTAGAAAAGACAATAATGCTGGGAAAAACAGAAGGGGGTAGAAAAAGAGGAAGGCCAAACAAGAGATGGATTGATTCCATAAAGGAAGCCACAGGCCTGAACTTACAAGATCTGAACAGGGTGGTTCACGAGAGATGCCATTGGAGGTCACTGATTCATAAGACCATAAGTCGAAATCAACTTGAAGGCACATAAGAACCACAACAAACATTTCCCAACGTAAAACCAATGTCACCCTATAATAATTGATTTTGAGTTTCAGTGTTCCAAACTAAAATATCATACAGAACAAAATTACAATGTACCATTCAGTAATATGAGAACATTGGTCCGGGGTCTGTTTACTTTTGCAAGGCACTGTATCTCTTCAGTGAAACCAGTGCTCTTCTCTTCCATAAACTTCTGCTCTCCCTCCCTGGTAGCTCCTGGGACAGCTGGAAAATACAGGACCTCCCCCAGCAGATAAAGAGAAGATTTCGTCTCTCCCGACTGTGACCGTCACTCAGGAACAAGTGGGTAAGTTCTTGCTTCCTGACGACTTCTGCTTTTGTCAGCACGCGGCTGAATTGGCTAGCCGGAAAGGGCTGCCTCCTTCTGCAACGTGTGACTGGGCTCCAGGACCATAGTCCTTAGAACTGCAGTGGTAATCCCCACCCCATCCCTGCCGAATGAAAACAATAGCTTTCCCACCGTGAACCCTTGTGGTGCTGTGTAGCCACGAATGGCTTTCTGCAGACATTCTGGCTTTAGTCCCTGATACCATTTGGGCCTGGAGTTTGTGATTCCAAACAGCTTCTGCTGCTGAGCAGCCTCACAATTCAGATTGGCCGATTCAGATGTTTCACTAAACCATTTGGATCACAGAATATGTTTTGCAAGCGTGTTCCAAGCCAAGGTGTCCAATTTTTAGTTTGCCCAGCTGTTTGCAAACTGTGTACTTTCAATTTGAACGTCAGCCCAAACCGTTCTTGGTCTTCCTTCACCGAAGTTTTCATGATGTCTGAAGTGAGCCACTGTCTCTGGTTTAGGAAGGCCGGCTGTGGGTTTTTTCTCTCTCTGTGCCTCAGCCCCCACCCTATCTGCTGTGAGGGAGTAACAAGAGGGGCCTGTCTTCCATTCCCAATTTGGCAGAGCAGTGACTTGGGCAGAGACACAGCAGGACTTTCCTCTGGCTGGGTGCTCTGGACGCATGGGGGGGGGCTTTAAACTTACTTCATTGCATGCTGGTTATGGGTTACTGGGAACCACCAGTGATGCCCTCGGGCAGGTGGGAGGCCCAGACTGCAGGCAGGAGTTCAGCCATGACCCTTCTCAGGGCTCTTGCCTCTCAGGCCCGTTGATACAATGACCTGCTGCTGCTGCCATCTGATTGTATGAATATCCTGTTTATAACCATAAGGATAATTCACATCCCCATCTGCAAACCGTGGAGTGGCTTAGAATCAGCATGGGAAGGGACCTTTGAGAGCATGTAGTCTTGCCCCATTCGGTGCAGGACCTGCAATGCAGGATGCAACTACGAAATCCCCTGAAAGATGGCTGCCCACCTCCAGCAAAGGGGAGCCCACCATCTCCAGAGGTGGCTTGCCTACTCCACTGTGGAACAGCTGTTACCATTAAGGAATTCCTCTTAACGCTTAGCCAAAATCTGCTTCCCTCCAGTTTCCACTGGCTAGTTCTGGTCCTGCTCTCTGGAGCAAGAGAGAAGCTGCCTGGTCCATTCTCTGCGTGTGACAGCCCTTCAGATATTTGAAGGCTGCTCATGTGCTTCCAGTCGACGGCTCTTTTCTCCAGAGTGAGCACTCCCGTTTCTTCCTACTGTTCTGTGTAGAACTCGGTTTCCAGAGCTCTCGCTGTCCTGGTTGCCCTCCTTGCTCCTCTCCCCTCCCCATCTCTTTTTTTTCTTTTGTATCGTGCCTGCAAGCCAGTCTGACAGGCGACAATATAAAAGGCAAGCCCGCTTCAGGCCCCGATTCCTGAAGTTACGGGGAGATCCCCCTGGGCTACGCAAGACTCCCAAATCAAGCGAGGCTCACGGCACAGGACAGGGCGAACGTGGGAGTCGGGCTCCTGGTTCGTCTAGCTCAACACTGCCCACTCTGACCGGCAGTGACTCTTTGGAGTCTCAGGCAAGTTTTCCCCATCTCGACCTGGAGCTGGTGGGGACTGAACCTGCGGCCTTGTGCGGGCAAAGCAGATGCTGTGCTCCTGGATGGCGCCGGGTCGGCTTCTTCCCCTTGCCCTTTCTCCCTCAAGGCCAAGGACTGCCTTGAGCAGCTCCCGGCACCCTCTGATCCTCTCACCGGCGTCTTCCTACCCTTCTTCTGGCTCTTCTTCCCTGCGTCTCCCATCCCCCGTCCCCCGGTTGCTCCTTGCCAGCCAGCCTCCTGGCATCTGTCTGTCTCTCACTGCTTGTTCCAACTAGCCTCTTCACTCCGGGGTGCTTGCCTTGATTTCTTGTTTGCTTCCCCCGCTTCTCTCTCTCCCTCTCCCCCCGAAGGCGGTAAGCCCGAGGGCAGGGGGGCCTGTGACGCTTTGCTTTCTTTGCTGCCCTGATGTGCCGTGCCCCATTTCCTGCAGATACGGGTTTGGAGTGCCCCGTGTGTAAAGAAGACTACACCGTGGCAGAACAGGTCCAGCAACTCCCGTGCAATCACTACTTCCACAGCAGCTGCATCGTGCCGTGGTTAGAGCTGGTAAGTTTGCTTCTGGGTCGGCTGGGAGCTGGAAGGAGGCGCACCCACCAAGACTGGCGCTTAGACACCCCAGGGGAGGGGTGGCAAGAAATGATGGGTGCCACAGCGGGAGATGGATCTGACCTGCAGGGCAAAATTCATCTGGACAAGAGCTGTGCAGGAACCCTTGGTTGTGACTCGGGCAGGAGAATATTCCCATGGATTGTGCTGTATACGAATTTGCAGGTGGTGACTGGGGGTGGGGGACACAACTATTTGGTTTCTTCACCTTGGGCACCAGAACATCTTTGGCCAGACCTATTGGCTGTCCTGAGGCTCTGAATCGGCGATTTCAGCCAAAGGTCATTGGCACTTTATGTCCTTTAGCCAGAGAGTCACCTGGCTGGCCCCGTTATCTAACAGGATTTGGGCACATGCCTCACGCAGTTGCCTCTAGATGCCCAGAGAGGAGTCTCCTGAGCCCTTTGTCAGACAGCACGGGATTCAACAGTTTTCCAGAGGGGAAATTCCAGAGTCAAGAGATCTGTGGCTTGTGGCTTGTATTGTGCGTTTACCATCTGAGTGGTTAAAAAGTGGATATTGTCTCTATCCATTCAGTGCCAATCCACTTCCTTCCACCTTCACCTCAAAGGATCCAGGGAATTCTTAGTGATTTGGGGTCAATTCCAATGCATGTCTCTTAAGTAAGAGAGGAGGGCCAGGATCTCTTCTCAATCATCCCAGAGTGCAGGACCCAGAATAATGGGCTCAAGTTGTACTGAACATCAGGAAAAAAATCCTAACCGTTAGAGCGGTACGGCAATGGAACCAATGACCCAGGGAGGTGGTGGGCTCTCCAACACTGGAAGCCTTCAAGAGGCAGTTGGACAGCCACCTGTCGGGTATGCTTTAATGTGAACTCAATGGCCTTATTAGGCCCCTTCCAACTCTACAATTCAGTGAAAAGATATGTGTTGCAGGGAAGTGAGATCTTACCAGCAGGAGGATGCCTTTTCCTGCCCCTGAGTCTGCTATACACCAATGCCATGGGCATATAGTTTGTTATAAGGCTTACATGTGAGAAGTCAATACACGCGGTTTGCTGATTCCTCAATTGTATTTAGGGGATGAATTGCATGGTTTGGACATACGCATGTTAATTTTTTTAAAAAAAGCAACCACAAATATTTATGCCCTGCTGCACCTTCAGTGTTTGTCAGCGGGCATGGAGGTGGAACTTCTGAAGACCTTGTGGCAAAATGCCATCTCCTTCTCTACCAGGCATCACTTTTATTTTCAGAAGAAATCTTTGAGAGAGTCTCTTTTCTTAATATGGTCCCAACCTAAAGCATTAACAACTTGGGGGGGGGAGGAGGGTGTGTGACTGACCCCAGCTGCTTCAGTGCAGCCGTCGTCCATACATGTGCATTTTCCTTTGTCAGCATGACACGTGTCCCGTGTGCCGGAAGAGCTTGAATGGGGAGGATTCCACTCGACAAGCACCAAACTCGGAGGCATCCACGAGCAACTCCTTTAGCAACGCAAGCCACCTACATGATCGATGGACTTTCTGAAGCCTCTCCAGTGCGGTGGGGCGAGGGAGGGGGTGGCGCAGGCCTGTAGTATTCCTTACTACAGTTGTAAATTGTATAACTATAAACTACAGAACCAAGTAGCAAGAAGAGAGGAGGAGAGAGACCTGGCGCCACAGGTGGCACTCCATCCCCACCCTGCCACGGCTGCAGCAACTGCCAGTCATCTTTCCAGAACTGCTAGCATCTCCATCTGGGTCACCGCAGCATCCAAATGATCTCTTTCTTAGTTTCCAGAGTGGTCAGTTTTACAGTTTGGCGAGGGGTCAGGAGGTTCCTAAAGGTTTGTGAATACTTTCCCCTGGTAGCAGGAGAGGCTTCCACCCTTACAATTCC
This sequence comes from Rhineura floridana, assembly GCF_030035675.1. NCBI lineage: Eukaryota > Metazoa > Chordata > Lepidosauria > Squamata > Rhineuridae > Rhineura > Rhineura floridana. The sequence continues at coordinate 3,078,265 of NC_084501.1, forward strand.
ACTGGCTTGCAGAGGGCGGGCAGGCTGATGTTGTCGTTAGCCACTGGCTCCATTTTCTTTTGGGAGTACAAGGAAAGGGCAGCTAGGCATTGGCTGCGAAACTATTTTAAATGGGACGGAGCGAGGTGAGTGGAGGTGATTTGCACAGGCCTTTTCCACTGTCAACCCCAATGTTTGGGATTTGATTGACTCTTGTCTTTCCTGCAACCTAGGACATACTGTATTTTGGTTGAATTTTCTTTGGCTTAGATTGATGGAGGCCCTGGCTTCCTTTTTTCTCTATTCTGTTTTTCTGGAAAAGATGGGTGGGGGAAATTTGGCTCACAAGGAGAAGCAGCAGAGGGGAGCCTTGCATTCCATGAAAGCAAAGTATATGATGCACCTCAAGTGAACGATGCTGCCCTGCTCTTGTCCCCTGGTCCCTGGGTTTGCCTGGGCCAGAATTCAATCCACCTGCTACTTAAGACCTATTTTTGCTGCCTTGTTGTCAAATGGACCATGTGTAGTTTATTCCCCAGATCAAAGACTGTCTTTTTTCCAAGCTATTCTTCAGTATTTTAAATGAGAATGCCATCGCTCGATACCATAAAGAATGTTTTGTTTTTGTTTTCCTTTTAAGTGTTTTTTCCTGCAACTTTTTTCTCCATCTACCATCTTTTCCCCCCCTATTGCCCTTTTATCTTGTGAATCATGTCTGAACTCAAAACTTCCTGTGCTGCACACTGCCTCTCCCTTCCCCCAAAGCACCTTGCATCTGGAACCAGAAGGGTCTTTGGCTTTGATAGGAGGAGGGCGAGGGCGAGGGTGAGGGGAGATGGCAGACTCATGTCCCGAGGAATACAAGGAGAAGCAAAACGCCAGGAAAACCGCGTTGCCACTTCATTGCTGTAACAGTGTACCAGGTACACTCAGTTTCAAACTTAACATCTTCTGTTTGCTATCGAAAGTTGAATAAAAGTCTTTAATAAGAAGTTGAGCAATAGAGAGAATTCTTGGTTTGGCTATGTGAAGGGTATTTGTAGTGGGGAAGGGACCATTTGAGAAGGTACAAAAGGGGACAGCCGCTTCACATTTGGACATAGAGATTGCAAATCCATTACAAAAATAAATAAATCCTAAAGCAACAGTAAGGTAAAACCTTTATTAGGATCAACTTTAAAAATGCCAAAGTAACCACATTTGGTCACGTTCCCTAGTGGTTGGAAGGCACATAAACCCCATTTTCCACCCTGGCAAGATTCTGACATTTATGTAATAGAAGGTCCACTTCTAGGGTCATTCTTGTGGACAGCTGAAGTAATTCTCCAAAACATGGGGTGGGGGAGACTCATGAAAAAAATCCAAAAGCAAGAATAGGATAAATACCTCCTCATTAGAACTAATTGAAAGCTGATGGGACTTAACAAGCGTTTGAGTTTCCCAGCGCTCTTCCTCAGGCTGTGGTGCTATCTGAGAACTGTTATGTGTCTAACCTCATCTGCCTGCATCAGCCCTTAAATGCTGCCTTAAACTGGCCTTGGACTTTTTTTTAATGTCCACAAATTGCACTCTCTTCCCCTCTCCCCTTTTTGGCTAACAGCCTGAAGAAGCACTCTGAGGAACGTGAAAGGTGGCTCACTACTTGAGTTCTAGTTGGTCCTAGTTAAATTTGGATTCACAGTTGGAGTAACTGATGACATAAATGTTAGACACTGAGCCAAAGTCTTTACAGTGCGGAGTGGATTCTGTGATCACACACCCAAAAAACAACTTGGTACAAGGCATAAAATTCTTCCTGAGAATCAAAGCTGCCTTTTTACATTTTAAAGCAAGTTTCTAGCCATTATTAAGGTTGCAAACAAAAGGCATGAACTGGGGTGGGCAACGCCTGGTAAAAACCCCATAAGATTATGGGGGAGGGGTCTTGGCCCAGCAGGGTTTTCCACAATCTGTATACCACTCTTCCCTTCCCATGCCCCTGATCCTGCTTCTTGAGATTTCAGCAACATTAGCCACTGGCAGCGATGCTGTTGGTATTTGCTCCTTAATAAGAGCTGGAAACCTTTTCTTAAAAAAAATAAAAATAAAGGCTGAAATCTTCACGGGAGTAGCAAAGAGGAATGCAGTACCTTCTATGTCCCTCTCCCTGACTGACAGAGCAGAATGAATCTGTGCATATAAAAAAGGCATGCTAACTCATGTAGCTTAATGCTGGTGGCAGAGTTCAGCAGCAGTTGCCCTTGGGCTCCGTCAGATTCCGCTAGTTGCCTATTTTGAGATGCTTGATTGTTCTGTAAAGGGAATAGTTTTCATGTATCCCTTAATGCCCTGGCCTCTCCCTTTGTGCTCTCTTCCCCCCCCTTCTCCCACCCAGTGGACCTTTTCTCCATTCTGTTAAGCGACAACTTACATATTTATATACAAGGCTGTCCCTTTCCCTAATCACATGGAGAACAAAATATATCCAGTGCTGTTTGTTATGATGCTTCCCTTTGCAGGGGCAGTGTATCCTGAAGATCAGATCTTTTGGCCTAAGAAGGTGACCAGTTGCCTTCATGCTCTCTTTGTGACCTTCACTTTGGGCATCTGGTGAGACAAACGTTTGCTGGGGTTTGCCAAGCAAATTCTTACATTCTTCATGTGGAAACAAGTCTGAAAAGAAGAGCTGGAGGGAGCAAAATGATTTTATACTTTGATTTGGATTCCTGCCTTGAGCAGGGGGCTGGACTTGATGGCCTTATAGGCCCCCTCCAACTCTACTATTCTATGATTCTGTTGAAACACGCACTTCGACATCATTTGTCTGACTGCTACCACCTTTCATTGCAATTGTTGCTCAGGAGGTCGATAGCTTTCCGTGACATTTATTATTTATTTATTTATTACATTTATACCCAGCCTTCCATCTCACCCTCCCATTTGCGGCCTGGAGAATGCAGTGTGGCAATTTGTGGGATAGAAAAAAGGACGCTTATAACCCTCTAGCTGCAAACAGTCAAGGAGGGGGTAGGGACACGTTTTCAGCCCAAGAGTCCCATTTCCTTCAGGGCAGCCTTCTGGGGCCTGCGTCTAGTGGTGGGCAGGGCCAGAATCAGAGCAACAAATGCAAATTTTGCCTTTGTACAGTAGGCTAGTTTCTCCACGTATCTGCACACCCCTTGCTATCCTCCATCCTGGCAGGCAGGCAAGAGGCATTAGCCATCCCCCTGACACTGTCTGGTTTCCTGGTGGTGGACACAGCAGCCAAGGCAAAGGGCCTTACGCTTTTGTAATTCCATGTGATTGAGGCTGCGTTGATCAGGGACCAAGGGCAGACAGATGAGGCTCATCTCACGGAGCTGTAGGATTAGAGTGACTGCAGCGCCCTCCCCCGCTGCCCAAATGGCAGTGTGCAGTGCAGGAGCTATGTGAAATTAATTTTGGTTCCATGCAACAAAGTTTTCCGTACAGTGGGGTGTAGGCTGGAGAGAGGCGCTACCCTGTGTGGAGACAAGCTGTTGCATTCGTCAGGACTGACTGAAACCATGTAGAAGGTATCTGGAAAAGAGATGCTCCGTATGTGCGAAAGGATGGTCACTTAGACATTCTTAGCTGGGGAAGGCACCCTTTGTGAAATCCATATCCTTGTCTGTTTTCTTGAAGGGTTGCAATCGAGCTTGTCTGCCCCCTCTCCTTTTTTCCCATCCCCAAAATGTTGCAGGCAAAATCGGATGTTCGCCCTGTACAGTCAGAAGACCAGCTCTGGTACTCGGAGAGAGAAAAAGTGTGTGTGTGTTTAATAGTGGCTCCATTTTCCAGCTTCCTCAAAGCAAAAGAATGATGTGAGAACTGCTGGATCTTCCCTTGATTTTTAGAAGGAGTCAGAAGCAGACGGCTACGAGGGCCTGGATTTTCTCCCAGAGCTCATTTCTCCCACCCGAAGAGGCCCGTCTTTCATTGCTGCTCTTTCTCTTCTTCTCCAGGCTTTTTGTGTGTAAAAAATCCAAGCTGCCGTGGTGGTGAAGGAAGAGAGCAAAAGAGATTATACAGATTAATATATGAGAGAGAAATTTTTGTCCTACAGCTGCAGAGAACCTGATCTTCAGATGTTTTTTGAGTTCAGGGTTCACTTGGGGCTCTTCCAGACAACTTGTTTGTCGAGACTTCATCCTGATTTTTTCATGGGGAGGTAAGTGACATTTTCCCATCACCTTCCTTATCACAAAAAGGAAAGCGGGGAAGTCTTCTGGGGAAGTGGATTTGTTATGCAGCTATAATTGTGCAACCTGAATTTGCCAGTAAGTGGTTAAATCCCACCTGAAAACAGTGACGGCCTGCAAGCACCCTCCGATGAATGTGGTCTTTGTGCTGATCTGTCCACGCAAGGGAAAAATCAGGTGATGGAGAACTGTGCTACTAGGACTGTACCACTTCAGGCTATGGGTGGGGAATTGCATATTTGCATGTTCCCTTGTGTTAGAATCACCTCATGGACCTCTAGTGATCAAGCAGAAAGCTAAATTAGAAACCTCTTCCTGGCATTATAGGTTCTCTTTTATGTGGGGTAGCCTCTGTCAACTTGGTGACCTCCAGATATTTTTGTCTTGGAGAGAACCAAGATGGTGAAAACTGATGGTAAGGGAGCATGCACAATTCCCCCTGCCTGTGTCTGCAGTTCCAGGAATTTTGTACCATGTGATTTTTCTGTCCATGTAGAGTGGCACTCTAAGCAATTTAGAGCTTACTAGCTAGAAGTCAGAAGTGATAATGTGACCTCTTCCAACCTGTGCAAGTTTAATGTAAGGCAGATAGCATGGCTCTTAAAATGTAAATGTACTGCCTTCAAGTCGATTCTGACTTATGGCGACCCTATGAGTAGGGTTTTCATGAGGCTAAGAGGCAGTGACTAGCCCAAGGTCACCCAGTGAGCTCCATGGCTGTGTGTGGATTCGAACCCTGGTCTCCCAGGTCGTAATCCAACACCTTAACCACTATGCCACACTGGCTCTCAGCATGGCTCTTACCCTCCATAAAAAGATGATAATCAGAGCCAACAGCAGGAGTCCCCCAAGGATGCTGCCAATCAAGATCCAGAGGGAAAGAGGGACCAGTTTGGACTGGATAATCTCCAAGACAATCTGCAACAACAGAGGGGAGAAAACCACTGAATCCTATTGCTAGTTTTGAAGGTATGATGAGCATTCAGAGAACAAAGTGCTTCATCCATGTTAGTTCTGTCGGACTGAAAAGGTGTCACTTCTGGACAGGTAGAGTGATGTTCACATAAGCAGGGTTTTATACCTGAGTTTTCCTAAGTCTAAGTCCAACTCATTCAGCACCTTAAAAACAAACAAAAAAACTCCAATGGTTTCAGCCCTTATGAATGTATATTTGAAAGTGTGTGGCTCATAGTTGCATCTGGGCAATCCTTACGTAAGAGAACAAACGAATACAAACCGGATTTTGAAATCTGAATGACATAAATTTTGCATGCGGCAATAGCAGATGAACTAGATAAGATGTGAATGGTGTGACTGACCCTTAGATGCCCTTGTTTTCTTTACTAAATAGTTTGGAGTGGGGTGGGGGAGAGAGATGATGGTCTGGATTGGGACCCTGGTGGGAAGAGCCCCCCCCCGCCAGCAGTCCTGATCCAAATCTCCACCCACCCAGCTCTCTGCTATAAGTAAAAGAAAGACATGCTTAAGGACCACTCATGGAAAATACAGTGTATAGCAGCCTTCCCAAAAGGGATGCCTCCAGGTATTTTGGACTACAACTCCCAGCAGCTGTGCTTGCTGGGGCTGATGGGAGTTGTAGTCCAAAACACCAGGAGGGCATTGGGTTGGGGAAGGCCGATGCATACTTCGCCTGTGAGATTTTCTGTGCTGAGAAGCCAGACTTCACTGCTCTGTTGTATCTCCTGGCCCTTCTCTGTTGCTAGCCTCCCTCCTCCAAAGAACACCCCAAGAATAAACTATTCAAATAGCAGAAAATGCAAAATTAAGAGGGAGTTTGAAAATTTGTGGGGCTTTGCCTACTTGAAGCAGGTTACAGAGCAGAGGTTTTCTAGAAGCAGGACTTCCTTTTGATGTGGCTGGGCCTTCCCCCACCCCATACTAACCAGTATTGAGTACCACCGCCACTTTTTTTTGCAGCCCATGACATCCACAGGACTTTTGTCAAGGTACGAGTCTGAGCACCTCATTTTTTACCCCAACAAGCACTGGCTGCTAATACAGAAGGAGGTGCAGCTCCATAGCCCAGGCCTTGAAAAGGCCACTGTCGCTCCAGCCCCTCTTACCTCCCGCTGATGCGCCGCCTTTGGCAGGAGAAGGATGCTGTCCTCTTCTTGAGTGGTCAGCATGAACCTGCTCACCACCTTCACAATCTTAAATTTAGCCTTTGTCCCATTGGGAGAGGAGAGGAAATAAAAAGACAGAAGATATCTTTTTTTAAAAAAAAGCAAAAAACCTCCCCAGGCATCCTTCCTTCCCTCCCTAGAATGTTGCACAGCAGAACAGCCTTGCAAGGATGGACAAGTTGCTAACGGTCTGTTACCAACTGAGCTGGCAAGTACGTTTATTTTGATTTCTTTCATTATTGCATTTATATCTCACCTTTTCCTCCAAGGCGCTCAAGGTGGGGTACATAGTTCTCCCCCTCCTCCATTTTATCCTCACAACCACTCTGTGAGGGACGCCAGGCCTGAGAGACTCTGACTGGCCCAAGGTCACCCAGTGAGCTTCATGCGGCTGAGTGAGGATTTGAACCCTGGTGTCCCAGGTCCTAGTCCAACACTCTTAATTGCCTGTTCTTCCCCCCCCCCCACATTCAATCAAGATTTTCCCTTACCACAAAAAATCCGATTGCTTTTTTTAAAAAAACCCTTATGTCGTTAACCACTATTTGGGAAGTTGGTTAGTGCAAAACATTTCTTTTTTGGTGGGTAGCTGCTCCCTGAGCATAATGCAGCCATTTTGTTTCCAGTCCCCCCCCCCCCCCGCTTCCCAGACCAAATGGCGCATCTAGATGCCTCTTTCCACAGATTTTGCTGTATACTATAGGCATGTCCAAACTTCAGCAATCTGTTTGGAGGAACTATTCTCTCAACATCTGCAAAACACAGTAACTATAGAGGATTACTCTGGAGCCTGTAATCCCAGCGCATCTATCTACCTATTTATTTATAATTTTTATTGAAGTTTTATTTACTTACTGGATTTATATCCTGCCTTCCTGCCAAGGTGGTTTACCATGTTAAAGTACTAAAACAAACAAGTAATATAAATTATATAAAAGATGGACTGACAGAGTTGTCTCAGGCCAACTGGGAGCTGATGGCACAAGCTGTCTGGCCTGTGCACGCTCTCTTTCTGTCAGGCCCCACAGAGCTCCAGGGAGAGTGGAGAAAGGGCTGACCCCGCCCCCCCAGTTCTCTCAGGCCCTCGATGGCTCAGGAGCCAGCAGTACGTGTGCTCCCTGGCACAGGATTCCTGTTGTTCTTGTTTCCAGAACAAGACAGGAAAACACAGCATCAGTAGGGTACATCTTTCTCAGATGTTTTCAAAAGTAAAGTGATCATTCATTACTCTCATTGCTGCAGGCTTATATTTAAAGGATGCCATCTGCAAAGAGACTGACAGTGTGCACCATTCCATTTATACAGACACCACCCCTCAATGCTCCCAGGTGACCATATTTTAAGAGCCAATATCTCAATAATAAGGGCAGAAAACAGGGTCAACAAAGGGCACTTCTTCTTAGTGCTCTTGTGCAACCTGACTGGAGATGTATCAAAACCATTACCTTGGATCCTCGCAAATGATCTTGTCCTATTAGCTGTTGAAATTTTCCACAGCCCAACTTGTGCAGCAACTGGGCAAGGGAGAACCATCACATCCTGTTAAATGCCTTGAAGGCATCCAACGACAATAACTTTACTGGAGAATTGCTTCCAGCGGCATGATATATTATGCTCAGGATTCGCTGGATGGATTCAGTTATCTAGCATCTCAGCATAAAACCTGTCTGGTCAGGGGCCATTGTAATGCCAGTAAAGATGTTTAAGCACTGCACTACAACAGAGGTGAATAGTTTTGCATCCTAGCTTATTAAATATATTGACCCTAACTGAACAGGATCCTTTTTCTGCTTTAGCAGTACAATTGTCTATGTTTCCATCTATGTTTCTGGTACAGCAACACCCTCCAGAAGTAGCTGAACAGACGCAGGATCAGCTGCTCTCTAAATGGCTTGTAAAAGCCGTTCCCCCAGCTCCTGTCCACTCCAGATGATTTTCCATTTTTTAACCTCTTTATCACCTTCATTATTTGCTGTTCAGCAACTGGAGTATTTAGGAATTCTCTCCGAGATCATGAGAGCTGTTGCTGTCATGCAGATAGAAGTTGCCCTTTGTGCTTGACCGTGATTTTGAAGGGGAACCCACCTATAGGGAATGCTGCTGCAATCAGCCTGAACTGTTTGCGCCTTCTAAACATCTCAGTGCTAAGGTCCTGGAACATCTGCACCAGCTTGTCATTATAAGTGATTAATGTTGTGCTGAGCTTTGAACATTTTATTTTTCAACACTGAAGCATTGGAAATGGACTGCAATGTGTCTGGGGAACTCCCCCAGCTGCTGCCTCACTTCCCCTGCCCCAAAACACTGCTATGCACCCTTTCAAAGTCATCTACTGAGGCAATGATCCTTCCCTGCAAGCTATTAATCCAGCTAGCCAAAAATTCAACTATAGCTGCATCTTTCTCCTGCTCTGAGATTCTTCTCCAGCTAAACGTTCTTCCTGGGACTTCTGCCTTCCTGCTGTGCCAGTTTGTTCTCTAATTCTGTGGTCGCCATCTTGAGTTCAGCAATTGTAGGCTGGGGTTCCAGATTTAAAAGTAAACCTTTGTTAACTGTCTTTGCTGTATCATTCAGCTCTGAGGAAACCACTGAAATGTTAGGCTCTAATACCTCTAGGGCTGCTGCCCAATCTGTAAAAAGCATTCTTCTGAGTTTATATATTCATCAGGTTCACCCTGAGCTGTCAACTCACGTGTCAGTTTCCTGCTCTTAGAGGCCACTGCACAACATATCAATATATCTGCCGATGTATTACAATATCAATATCACTGTCAGAATCACTATGTTGAATTTCCGGCTCACCTTGCACCCTGGGCTTTTTTGCAGGGGTACATGGGGTCCCCTCAAGTTCATACTGTTGTGGCCAGAAAGCTCATGTTTTAAGCTGTCACCCAACACAATTATTATTCTGAGGTAGGGAGACACACAAAACGTGGATCTGAACAACTTGTTTGCGATATAAAGTTCTAGTCTGGAAGCACCCAGAATTTTATGTTCTACAAAAAGTTGCCTTCTGTTCAGTCATGTGAATGTACTAATAAGTAGATGAATGGAAGGACCAGAGCAATCAGATGCATGAAAAGTATGACGGCATTCAAGAAAACAGAATTGTGCAAAGTTACATAAAGAAGAATATAAATTTTAAGTTCAGTCTAATGCATATAAGAAGCTCTTTCTATACAGAGTCAGACCATTGATCCATCTAGTTCAGCATTACACTAGCTGGCAGCAGCTCTCTGGGGTTTCAGAGAGGGGCTCATGATTGTGAAACATTTTCCACCTCTTGCTGTGGCAACCACAGGTAAAGGGGGAGGGCATCTGCTTTGCATGCAGAAGGTCCCAGGTTCAATCCCCAAGGGCAGCTCCAGGCAAAGGATCTCAACCCCCCGCCCTCCCTTGGCCATTTCAATCTCTGGGGAAACACGGCCCTGTTCTCCCTCTCAAATAGCTCCCCTTTCCAGTGACGAAGACTCATTTTGAGGAGTAAATTTCTCAACGGCAGTGATGAACAGAAGAAAAGCGAAAACAAGAGAACGCAGCATCTCTTTGACACAGGACAGTGGACTGATGGCGGGAGGGTCAGAAACAGAACCAATAAATAAACAATGCATGCAGAAGAGATGGGAACAGAATCTGCACTCACCCTCCTGAAAAACTCGTTGTGAACCGCTCTCAGCAAGGAGACGGAGACTTCCGCATTCCTCTCTATGCGCAGCAGCTCACACTTCACAACGTGGCATCCGGTATTGGTGCAGTTCTGTCAGGAAAGAGAGATGTCGGCCCTTTGCCCGTAAGAGCGGCTTCTAATTCTGCCCAAGACCATTGCAAGGTGTGCTCAGAGTTTTAGGCATTTTCTGTTTCTTTCCCATCCTGTTCACATGTACCTATTTCCCAGTGCTTTTTCTGCCTCAGACCTGGGCTGCTTCCAGCTGTGAATGAATGGAGTAGCACTCAGTCATTGCCCTCCTGCTCTAAGCTGCAAATGCAAGAGCAACTCTGTTTCCAGCCTTCTGGAATCCAAATAACATTCTGCAGTCGGGGGCAGTCCCCTTTCTCCAGCCCCAAATGTTGTGATGGGATGGTTTTCATTGGGAACTCAGTTATGTATGTGTGGGTATTTAAGGGTTAAATAATCCCCAATCCTGATTGTGATTGAGGGCCCCAATCTAAGCAAAAAAAAAGGCTGCTGTAAAGGAAATGCTATTTGGAAAGGGAAAGGTTGAAGTGGTAGAGTTGATCCCTGGAGTAGAGAAAGCAGGAAATTCATAGAATCATAGAGTTGGGGAGGGGGCCTATAAGGCTATCAAGTCCAACCCCCTGCTCCATGCAGGAATCCAAGTTTAAAGCATCCCAAAAAAGGCTCTTCAGCTGCCTCTTGAATGCCTCCAGTGTTGGAGAGCCCACCCCCTCCCTAAGTCATTGGTTCCATCGTCATAATGCTCATTCTGTTGTTTTCAGCCCAACGCTCCAGCCTATCAAGATCCCTTTGAATTTTGTTTCTGTCTTCCAGGGTATTAACTATCCCTCCCTAGAGCACAATCTATATAGGTCATAACCCATTAGAAAAGTTATTGAATAGCTGCGCAATGGGTCATCCACATGTGGGGAATTCGCACGGCTGTTCCATAATATTAAAAAGAAAACTTGGGGAGTCAGGGTGGAACAGTAGCTGAAGAGGGAAAAGTATTAAGAAAACACAAGGTGGGGTTGGGAGACAGGAGAAGAGACTTCAGTGTGTCTACAGTGTGGGCAGAATATAGCAGAATGTGCATTAAAAACATTAGGGTAAATGCAATTGCAGGTTTATTTATTTATAAAAGTATATATATTCTGCCCTCTCCCAAGATATCAGGCAAGATATCAGATTAAAAGCAAACCCCACTATATGGACCTTCACTTTACGGACACTCGCGAGTACAGACATATTCACAGTAGCACCATTCCCCTGTTTACGTACGCTCGCTTCGCAAGGACGGACACTTAACGGCATGACGCCACCGCCCGATCAGTTTCCAACTACAAACGTTTTCTTAAAATAAGGCCTACCGTGTTTATTTTAGTTATAAATGCGTTATTTACATGAGTTATACCCGTATATGACGACTGCAGTGCAGTATATGCATCGATAAGTGAAAAAAGGTTGTGCTTCACTTTAAGTACATTTTCGGTTTACGTACTCGCTCTGGACCCATTGCGTATGTTAATGCGGGATATTCCTGTATCAAACAATTATTAAGATAACTGACTGCTTAAGAACATTGTAGACAACTGCACAGTTCCTGTCAGCGTAAAAAATGTCTTCAACAGATGTCTGTAAGTCAAAAGTGAGGATGATCAATCTCTGTTGGATGAATGTTCCACAACGGAAGCAACGACCCTAAAGGCCCAACTTGTAGTTGAGGCCAGTTGGGTCCCTGACAGAGCCAGTGTGGTGCAGCAATTAAGAGTATCAGACTAGGACCCAGGTTCGGATCTCCACTCGGCCATGAAGCTCATCTTGGGCCAGTTGCTGTCTCTCAGCCTAACCCACCACGCAGGGTTCTTGTGAGGATAAAACTGAGAAGGTGAGAACCATGCTTGGTACCACCACCTTCAGCACCTTGGAGGAAAGGTGGGATATAAATGGAATAATAAAAATAGACTATGAATGCTCCTCCTGATGATCTCACTGATCATTTGCAACATAAAATAGAACAGCTGTCACCAGATGGCACACTGTCACTTTTAATCTTTTCTGATGGGGCTTTTATTGTTATCAATTAAAAAGAATACTTTCAATTTTACTAAAATGCTCACAGTGGAAAAGAAAAATGGGGTTGTGCTAGAGGTGGCCAGCCTTGAAGCCAGAGAGGGAACAAGAGGAGGCTGCCCTGCTCTTTGGCACTCACCAGTTGCTCTATGTGCTCAAGTTCTTGCGGATGAACAGGGATCACACCACCAGTTGCTCTTTGGGCTGTCTCTGTCAGATTCTGCAAGGTGCAGGTCACCTTGGAAATGGAAGAAGGTACCAACATATGAGCCAGGGCATCCACAGCAGACATGCAGGCCTCCAAAAACTTACACCCTCAACAGCAGCAGGTAGAAATTCCTTCCCCACATTTATATTTGGCCTCCATATTCTCCTTTGGCAATAATATCACCTAAACTCAGTGGTGGCCCCCAAATTATGGAATGATCTCCTTGATGAGGTGCGCCTGGCACCAACACTGTTATCTTTTTGGCACCAGGTTAAGACTTTCCTCTTCTCCCAGGCATTTTAGCACGTGTTTTTAAATTGGTTTTATTGTGTTTTAAATTTGTATATTTGTTTTTAATGTTTTAATTGTTGTTAACCGCCCGGAGAGCTTCGGCTATGGGGCGGTATACAAATGCAATAAGTAAATAAATAAATAATAAACTATACTCAGCAGCCTCCTAATTAAGAGGAAACTGCTGAACCCAAACTGCTAAAGGAAGCTGTCAGAGGTATTTGCAAATTGAGATAAAGTTGAACTTTTAGAATGATCAGATCTCAGGATTTGCATCAGAGGACCTCATAAGCCCTGAGCCACAGGAGCCTGGCTGCTGGATCAGGCTAATGGCCCGCCTAGTCCAGATTCCTGTTCTCACAGTGGCCATCCAGATGCCCCAATGGGAAGCCCCCAAGCATGGCATGCGCACAACAGCATCTTTTGCCTGCAAGCCCATAGACACTAACTGTAACCTAGACTGGAGTTCTGAAACAGAGCAGAAGAGGAATCAGCGACCATCGACCCGCAGGCCAAATCTGCCCATGTGCAATATGCTGTGCATTTGTAGGGCTTGTGCAGAAGAACTTTCTGCCAGGTTGTGCTCCATGGGAGGGGGAGTGTCATTTGGAATGTCTTCCTCAGGAACCAAGATGGGCTGCACCGTTTGTGGAAACGACAGCAAGAAGTGAGGCCTCGTAACGCCTGCCCAGCCACTTACATTATCTGCAAGGATGCGTGTGACCGAGAGGAATTCACTGTTCTGATAGGCTGTGGCAGGCAGATCCATGATGAGGGAGAGATTCCCCACTACATAGCAGCCAAGGTTTTGCACCTGCAAGAACGAGGATAGTGTTCAATAAATGGGGCAGACACCTGGAGAAAGCTAAAATTAAAAAAAACTGTAGGGACGCCATTTTTAGAAACGAGCATTTTGGATTTCTCTAAGTTGAATGTTGAAAATCTGATTGTGCAAGAGCCATAAACTAAATCTTCAAGCCCATAAAAGTAAACAGTGTCTTTGCATTGCAGACAGATAGTGAAATTATCTGTCAAGCAGTCTCTGCCTGTTACGTAGCTGTGAAACCAGAAATCCAAAAGAGGGTAGAGAAGAATTATGGTGATAAGAAAAAAGGCCTGGCAGCACCCTCCCTACCACATTTCACATATAAAAGGTGGGAGTAGATTTCTTGGTGGAGAAACTGCCAGTTCTTGAGCCATGCCCCCTCACGCCGACCAGGGAGGAGCAATGGGGATAAGCAATGGGTTAGGTTCCATACCACACCACTGTTGACAGCTGTCTCATAATTTCTGTTCTATCACTCACAGGGTGGGAGGAGAGGGAGGTCATAGAATTGTAGGGTTGGAAGGGGCCTATAAGGTCATCCAGTACCATGTTCTTATACAAATTCTAACAGTTGCAACCATTATTAGACTTAATCCCTCACTGATATGATAAGCCTATTTCCATTTTATCCAACTCCTGACATGATGGAGTTCCCCTCCCTCCTAAAACTAAATGGATAAATAAAATCCCTGCACTGAGAAGATGATGTCTTGACAGAAGGAGTGCTGAGCCTGGGGCCCTCCAGATGTTGTTAGGCTCACATCATCCCTGGCCGTTAGCCATGCTGGCTGGGGCTGAGAGGAGTGGGAGCCCAAACAGCTGGAGGGCCACACAGGTGCCCCAGCCCTGGTTTTAAAGCGTTTGTATTCCAAGGGTGGAAGACGAGCACTCAGGCATGTGAGCTCTGCAGTCTGAACTGAGTTTCTGCACTAGGACTCCTTTCACCCTGATATGGACATGGCCTTCTATGCGCAGAGATATTTTTAGATTTTGCATGGAGGAGCCTGCAATTGCAATCTGAAGTGGTTCAGCCCAGACGCAGGTTTGCTGCTGCCTTCCTAGTGCAGCTAATGTTGTAGGGCAGGTGTGGGGAACCTGTAGCCCTCCAGATGCTGCTGATGGGAGTTGTAGTTCAGCAACATCTGGAGGGCCACCATTTCGCCCCGCCTGTTGTAGGGTGATGTTCTGCAGCTGTTAAAAGGCAGAGCAGCCCGGCTAAAAAGAAAGATGGCAGCCCGTCTTGTGAAACCCCCCTGCCTTCCCCTCCCCTCCCCCCATGGTTCCCTATTTACCTTGACAGTAGTCCTGAACTCAGGGCTCATACCATCTGGAAACGTACCAACAGGATGCACTTCGTAGCGGTTCAGGGTGGACTCACTGAGGGAGAGAAAACCACAGCAAAACAAGGCAGGTCAGTTCTAGTGCGCCATTTAGATTGTGTAGGCCACAGTTTCTGATTTCTCCATGGCAACCCTTGCAAATGAACCAGATCCGTCCCTTACTCTACAGAGGCGGCCCAAGACCTTTTGTTGCCTGAAGAAGAAAATCTACGTGCCTTCCCTTTCTGTCCCACCTTACCATGCTTAACCCCCATGGTGGAGATATAGCAATAAAGTAAACTGACACCCTTTAACAACACGTGCACCACCACCCTCAGAGGCAGGCCAGATCACCCCTGCCAGCGGGCTGCAGGGAGCCATTGTAATGTCATTTCTTTCCAAGCTCTGTATCCATTCTGTTACCAATTGGATCGCATTAGTAAAGTGAAGATTGTGCATATCTGGTGCACCCGCCATCTTGCGCATCCTCTCCCTGCTTTGCTGGCTCTGGTTCTTCAGCCTTGGTTCAACGGAGTTCCGCTCCTGCCCCCCGCCGCCCCAGGAACTCCACAAAGTGGAGGCCCATCCCCTGCTCCCCTCCCTGCAAGCAGCTCACTCCAAGCAGAGGGCCTCACCTGGTCAGGAAAAGGTCAGGCTCATAACGGACGTGGGCAACGGGTTGCACAGCGTTGTCAGCCAGCGTCTCGTTCAGTTCATGGCTGTCGCTGCGGGACAGATGAAAGAAACGGTGCTTTCATCATGTGGACCTTTCCACAATAAGTTCTTTTTTTAATGTTTTGCATCTTATTATGGGTGGGGACATTTCATTGTAAAAAGTACGTTTATGGCCCCAATCCAACACAGAGTTAACTGCACTTCAGGCCATTCGTTGATTAATATGCTGACAATCATATAATAGCACAATCCTATACATGTCTACTCAGAAGTATATATACATTTATTTCACAGTATTTTATCCTGCTTTTTGGGCAAAAATGGCTCCCAGAGCAGTTCCCAACAATCACTAAGTCTTTCCCCACCCTCAGCCTTACAATCTAAAAGGCATGACACAAAAGGAAAAGGGTTTGGGAGGGAGGAAGAAAACAAACACAGGCACTACCCTTAGTGACAGAGTTCTTATAATGGCCAGCTGGAACGGAAACTATTCAAGGAGCTCAAAGCTTTGGTTGAGCCAATAGGGCAGCCCTGCTGGGGACGATAGTGGTGGTGGTGGTGGGTGAAGCCTGAGGGGGAGCTAGTCTTCTGAGGGTGGCCTCCTTCCCTTCCCCCTGCTGTAGTAAGTTCACTGGGGCTTGCTCCCAGATAAATGGGTATAAAAATGACAGATTATTGTTTACAGAACACCATGCATGTCCTTCTTGGCAATCACTTGTGACCGAGTAAGATTGTCTTCCAAAATATAGTCTTTAACAATGGATCCGTCTGAATCTGTATCCACCGCTGATGTCCCAGACCATGACTAGGGGCTTCTGGATTTCACAGTCCTGCCCCCGTCGCCATTTGCCATGGGACTTTTGTTATGGAAGACGCCTGTGCGTGAATTTGTTTTATGTGGGGAGATCGGTGCACCACGATCAACACACCATCTTGACAGAAAAAGGCTTTGATCCAATGGCATGGGTACCATGACGATTGGAAGTCCCTTATCTGCTGCAGCCTTCATCCGACTTCACAGCTGTTGTAACATACACATTGTTATCCTCCGCCTGTTCTGCCGTTGAGGACATTCTTGGATCGTTCTTTGTCTGGTTCCTCTCCCTTGACCTTACTGCCATGGGTGACCCTGCTGGGAGAACATGACTTGCGACGGCATCGCTCCCAAGGTTCATTGGAACATGCAAGCCCACTCACCACTACAATGCATGTACAATGTGCTTCGTAGCACAAGCAACAACAGAAAAAGAGATCTCTGCCCTCAAGGATCTTACAACCTTATTTTTTTTACCAGACAGAGAGAGCAGTGGGAGCGGCAAAAGTAAATCCAGGGAGTGGTCAGTGCCTCATTACAGGAGGGAGTTATGCCCACCGCCTTGAAAGAGGTGGTGACACTGCCCCTCTTGAAAAGGTCCTCCCTGGATCCAGAGGGTTTTTTTTAAAAAAAACTGCCATCCAGTCTCCAGTAGTCCCTTCCTGGTCAAGGTGATCGAGAGGGTGGTGGCCAGCCAGCTGCAGGAATGCCTGGAGAAAGCAGATTGTCTAGATCAGTGGTTCCCAACCTTTATGAGCACAGGACCCCCTTTATAACCTGAAATTTTTTTGTGACCCCCTTCCCCCAGGGAGGCAGACTGGCTGCCAGGAAGGAAGGGGGAAAGCAGCCTTTCTTTGCAGGCTTGCTTCTTTTTGCTTCACAAGAAGCCCTCTCCTCTCATTCTAAGTAAGGGCACTGTCAGTAGCAGCAGTGCAAGGAGACGGGAATCAGTGCTAGTAATTCCCTCTTCTTCCTGGTAGCTCCACCCTCAGTCACCTTTGGCATCTGCCATGTATTTTATAGGCAGATGCCTGCCCTTAGTGCGCCTGAAAGACGCTCTGGCGCTTCAGCAAAAGGCCTCCCCTCTCGTTTGGAGCAAGGGGGAGGTGTCGTCTGCAGCGGCAGCAGAAAGCAGACAGTGTAGAAGGAGTGAAGACTTTTTAAAAAAATTAATAATTCATTTCTTTACTGTTCACGGCCCCCTCTGGATTACTTCCCGGCCTCCCTGGGGGTTCCAGCCCCCAGGTTGGGAACCACTGGTCTAGATCCATTCCAGTCTGGTTTCCGGCACTGAAACAGCCTTGGTGGCCTTGACTGATGACTTTTATTAGGAGAGAGATGGGGGGGGGGTGACCCTGCTGGTTATCCTTGGCTTTGGACACCATTGTCCATGGCGTCCTCCTGGAATGATGCAGGAAGGTGGGAGTTGGAGGTACTGTGTTGCAGTGGTTGTGCTCCAGCCTGCAGGGCCGCTACCAGAAAGTAGGACGAAGAGGTTACTGCTTGGCTCCATGGCTTTTGGGCTGTGGGGTCCCACACGGGTCCATTCTGTCCCCTATGCTATTCATCATCTACAGTATACATGAAACTGTTGGGAGCTGCCAATCAGGTATTTGGAGCACGGGGCCATCAGTATGCAGATGACACACAGCTCGCTCTCTCCATTCCATCGGAATGAGGAGAGGCTGTGAAGGTGATAGACAGGTGTCTGGAGGCAGTGATGGGCTGGATGACAGCCAACAAACTGAGGCTGAACCCTGATAAGACGGACGTCCTGTGGGTGGGTGATTTCTACTGGGAGGGGTTGTGCTCTCCCTGAAGGAACCGGTTCATACTCTAGGAGTACTCCTGGATTCCAACTTGTCACTGGAGTCTCACGTGGCTTCTCTGGTTATGCCCAGCTTAGGTTGATTCACCAGCTATGGTCTGTCCGTGCCTGGCCTCAGTTGTCCATTCTCTGGTGACCTCCCATCTGGACTACTGTAATGCACTGTATGTGGGGCTACCCTTGAAAACAATCCAGAGGTTACAACTACTGCAGAATGCAGCTGCTAAGTGGGGCAGCCCGATGGGATCACGTGTCACCAGTCCTGGAAGTACTGCACTGGCTGCTAGTGAGCTACTAGGCCAAATTAAAGGTGTTAAAACTAATACATAAAGCCCTAAATGACTTGGGACCCAAGTACTTAAAAAGGGCCTTCTCAGGGTCAACCATCTCAGACCCTACGATTGGGAGGTGAGGCCTTATCGGTGGTGCTGTCACTTGGGGCTGCCTGGCTGGTATTGACCCATGACAGGTCCTTTCCAGTGGTGGCTCCCCATTTGTGGAATGCTCTTCTCCCTGGTGAGGTGCATTTATTTATTTAAAACATTTATAACCCGCTCTATTTTCAAAGAAAAATTTGTCTCCTTTATTAATGACTTTCAGGCGAAATTCAAAAACATTCCTGTTCACTTTGGCTTTTGAAGGCTGGAAGATACTGCTCCTGGCAACCCTGACAGAATGTTTTAGAATGCCGCTTTGTGGTTTTTTAAAACTATGATTATTGATGTGTTGTATGCCCTGGGCTCCTTTGAGAGGAAGGGCAGGATATAAATGAATGAATGAATGTGAGTAAATGTGTTGCCACCTGTCTGTTGACATCACAGCAGCTTTTGTCCCTACATTCTTATTGCAGATTAATTAACGTGGACATAATACTAAGAGGAGGGTTACGCCCTTGGATGTTAATGCAACCTCTGCATGTAAATCAGCTGTATAAGGGAAAGAGGCAGGGAGGTACTGAACAGAGAAATGGCTCTCCCTGATGGAGCAGTGTGGGATTTCTGTCCCCAAACACAGTTGCTGTTGTTTTCTCTGCCTGAGTCCAGATGTCTGCATGGCAGGCAGGCAGGCAGACCTCTGAGCTGCCAGGGACAAGAACAAGTAACTTGGGTTCTGGGAGAGTGTGGGCTCTACCCCAAATGAAAACCCACCCCTGTACAGTCTCACATTTAGATTTACCAATACGCAGCTTAAGCATGCAAAGAGGGCCTTTAATTTTTATTTATTTTTTAGTGGACCCAAACATCTTGGAGGAGAAGAATTAGGCTCTGGGCAAAAACTCAGCCAAGATAATTTCCATTAATCCATTAATGTTTACAATAGTTCCACTTAATACAGCTCATGGTTTGTCTGGAGCCTTTGATGTAGGGATGTATGAAGTTAGCAATGTCCGTTCTGTCATGCATTTGGCTTAAGCAGAGCTGATTTATTTCCACTGCAGTTTGGATTCTGCCAAACACAATGTTATTTGTCTTGCAGTCCCCTATGAGCGCAATTTTACCTATTTTGTCATGTTTTTGTTGTTGTTATGTGCCTCCAAGTCGACCATGACTTATGGCGACCCTATGAATCAGCGACCTCCAAGAGCATCTGTCATGATTTGTCATGTTTACTACTACTGATTTCACTTTGAAGTTTTCCTGCTTCTTCACAGACACAATGTATATGCTTTAGAGTTGTCTTTTCACAGTAAATGAAGTAGCTAATGGCTCATGAAGATGCCCAGCACAGTTGGGGGTAGACAGTAGCACAGGCTTCAAGCCTAAATGTGTCTACTTAGGGGTAAGAGCCTTTGAATTCAATACAGCTTACTTTTGAGAAAGGGGTTAAGATTGCAGCCTCAATCCTACACACATTGGCTGGAATGGCAAAGCCTCTGTTCTGGATTAAGTCCCACTGATCCTCAGAGATTTAGAGGAACAGCAAAACATTTTTAAAACATTTGGTTGGTTGGGAAAGAGTTGGGTTGCCTGTTTTTTGTGTCCTGATTAAAAAAAGAAAGTAAAAGGGTATCACAAAAGCCACCTCTTCTTAATCTCTTTGAAACCCCATGTAGTTTTAAAACCATCAAAGTGCAGTGAGCAAGCTTTGAAGTTCACTTGAATGCTTCTCCCAAATGAATTTAAACAATACAAAGAAACTGAAAGCATGGGGAGTGGAGGATTAAGAAGGTCTTTCTGTGCAAGATGTAAAATCAAGCAACAGCCCCTCTCCTCTGGTAAATAGAAAAGTCAGCAGTTGTTCAAATCTGTCCTGGGAGTAAGTCCCGTTGATCTAATAGGATTTACTTCTGAGCAGGCCTGCAAAAGATTGCACTGTCACACTGCAGAACACATCCCACATTCTGCTTGAGCTAGATGGACCAGGGGTCTGACTTGGTGGAAGCCGCTTCCCATGTCCCAGAGCAAAGCAATTATTAATGGCCAACGTTGGGAAAACATCTATTGCAGGGTGGGTGGCTAGGAGGGTGGTCTTCTCCACTGGAATGTCAGGCAGCACCCTTCACTTTTGCTGACTCTGGTTCTAGTGGACCATGTCATTTTGGACCACCCATGAGCCTCTACCATAATTACTGTCATCTTCTGCCACTGTTGCATCTCCCTGATTGTTCAGAAACAGTGCAAAACAGCATTACAAACATTAAGATTACGTATGTAAGATTAAGTATGTTTCTGAACTCATACGGATTGGACCAAGATGAAGGAGGTGTGAAAATTGGAGGGAGAAATATCAATAATTTAAGATATGCAGACGATATACTACTAGCAGAAACCAGTAATTATTTGAAATGAATGTTGTTGAAAGTTAAAGAGGAAAGCACAAAATAAGGACTACAGCTGAATGTTAAGAAGACTAAAGTAATGACAACAGTAACTTTAAAGTTGACAACAAGGACATTGAAAGACAATAATGCTGGGAAAACCAAAAGGGAGTAGAAAAGAGGAAGGCCAAACAAGAGATGGATTGATTCCATAAAGGAAGCCACAGACCTGAACTTACAAGATCTGAACAGGGTAGTTCATGACAGATGCTCTTGGAGGTCGCTAAGTCATAGGGTCGCCTTAAGTTGTAATCAGCTTGAAGGCACATAACAACAAAACATGTTTCTGAACTCTGTAGGACTCACTTTTCAGTAAAACATACATCTCACCAGAACTGGCTAGGTGTCTTTCAATATTCCCTTTGGGGAGGTGGCTAAATGATGGGCCAATAGCCACTCCATTTACAATGATATAACAAGGCAGTCAGGAACAAAACACAGAACTGTGTATTAATCTGCAATTCTTTCCCCCTCTTTTAAAAAATGGCATTAGCACCAATCTGGTCCTGATGTGTGTGCTGGTTGGGGAAAACCCAGACATACTTTTCAATCCATTTCTTCTTTTGGTGGGCAACACCTGGAAACTAGTGTTGAAGTGTTAAAAAGGGAGTAGGAAAGGTTCTGTCCATGTGCACCCCAGGCTGCTCTGCAACTCAACTATCCTAGCTGTAAAACAGTGATAACATTAAACACTGCAAAATAAAAAAGGGAATTTGTTGTGCTAGGGCAGACGTAGGGAACCTTTGGCCCTCCAGATGTTTTCAACTACATGGCTATTTCCCAGGCTTGCTGGGGCTGATGGGAACTGTAGTTTAGCAACACCTGGAGGGCCAAAGGTTCCCCAACCCTGTGCTAGGGTGACAGTGTGGTTTAATCCACTTGAAATGTGCACACCTAAAGTTCCAGCATGTGCTTAAATCCTTCCCACAAAATACTGAAAGCCCTAGAAGAGCCCTCAGGAGAGGTCAGCTTCTGGTGTTCCTAAATGCACCAACAATATTTCATAACGGCATCGTTAAAAGGCAAAAACAGGGAGAAAACGGGACGGTGTTTTTTTGTGGAACCTAAATCCCAGGAAAATAGGGAATCTCCATCCCTGGTAGGAAGGGACACTTGGGAAATGTTAAATTTGGAAGGGGAATCCTGACTCAGTTAAGCCAGATGCCAGACCAGCAATGATAAGCAAACCCGATTACTATGTCTTTAAACAAATGGGGACAGGAAGCCAATCTAGTATGACTTTGCGTTCTGAACGCGGGTCTCAATTCGTGAACTCTAAAGGGCCTTCACAGATCTCAGTCTGGACTCGCCTAGTCCACGTAGGTTTGTTTCCCTCTCCCTGGTTCTCACCTGCTGGCTGTGAGCTTCACCTGTGCTTTGTTCAATAGGGAGGAGCAGCTGAATTCAAACTCAAGGACAAAGGCTACCTGAGAAAGATAAAAAGAGGCATTTTTTAAAAGGGGTGGGGGGAGAACAGCCATGCCTTAAAATATCCCAAAAGGGGGTGTGGGAGGGAGTGTTGTGGACCTCAAGTGCAGAGGCACAGGAGAATGGGTCCTGAAGGGGAACTGCAAGCTGGGGTAAGTGAGAGGCAGTTAAGCCACTGGGAACATTATTCCCAAACCCTACTGAAGAACTTGCCTTGCCAGCTAAGGTCCACCTAGTTCAGCCTCCTGTTCCTCATTGCCACCTACCTGGGCAATCACAAGCCATGGAGCGAAGGGGACACCCTTCCCCACTTATCAAGGTGGCCATTTATACATTGCCAAAACAAAGCAGAGAGTTTTGCATATCATTTGCACATGCTAATGTATGTGTATTTAGAAATAGATCCACTTATTTATTCCATGTGTTTGCCAACTTGACTGGGTGGCCTCCAAGTTCTAATATTTAAAAAGGGAGAGAAAAATCTTTCCATAGTCACTTACACACACACCCATCATAATAGAACTCTCTACCTCATCCTCCTTTAGCTGCCTTTTCTTTTTCCCCCTACATGATAAAATGCCAAACACAGTTCACCTGGGAAGCGTTCCAACCGAGCCCACTCTTCCAAGGGGATCCTGAGGAGCCGGTCTCTCACCTTTGCCAAGGACCTGAAGACAGGGTAGCCCACGCTGCACGTTCGGGCCTGAGCAGATGGGGCAGTGCATTCCACCTTCACTGGGTTCTCCCCCTGTGTAAGAAAGGAGGGAGTTAAGCAGCCGTGCCCTGATATAGACCTCCATAACTGTAAAACTGTGAAAGGAAATCACCCATCCCATGGAGAATGAAGTGAATAGTTAGAAAGGGGGTTGTGTGTGGGAGGGGTGTGTGCATGTGTGTGTGTCAGCATCACTTAACTCTCTAATGGGGTAAGCTTTTTTTTAGCATCCAGGATTTTAGCCCCTAAAGTGTGTGGGATATAGCACTTTTTAGTCTTTTAGTTTGGGAATGCTTAATTCTTGTACCCCTATGTCAGCTTTTCCCAGTTTGGTGCACCCTAGTCAATAACTGCTGAACCAGGCTGGGCCCTTTTAAATGAAGAGGCTCCTCCCGTAGAAGGTGGAACTAGCCAGGGAGACACAGCTCCTATTTAGTCTCCATCTGCAGATGACTGCTGCTGAAGTTAAGAACTGAGCACTGCTCTTATGGGATCTTCAGCCTGAGCAGCATGGCCACAGAGCTGTCCAGGGTACCACTGAAGCATCGCCTTGCCTCACCTCGCCAGAGGCAATTGCTTGAACAGAACAGATGCTTGCTTGCAGAACTCACCTGAGAACTTGCCTCTAGGAAGAGTTATGAAGGATGGCCAGGATTTCATCTAATACTTACTGGTAGCAAAGAAAATCCGTATTACTAGGATATGGTCTCAAATGTTAGAGGCAGGTTGCTATGTAAAAATAACTAAATAATCCAAGTATACGATATATAACAATTTCATTATTATATCAACAAGAAGTGTCTGGAATGGGGTCCAGGCTCTTCAAGAAGGGTGACCACCTTTTGCATTCCTGGGAGTGCTTTCAAAAAGCTGCATGGTAGGCAGAAATTCAACAGGTCTGAGGGAAGGGCTGACACCCAGCTATTTAAAGGCATAAGAGACTTGGGCTGGGGGAAGGTGGCAGCTGGAGTTGCATACATTCTGGGCTCAAGTGCAGAAAGCCTGCTTGATCTGATAATAATCATATAATCTCTGCTTTCGTTTAAAAGCAAAACAAAGCACAACCCCATGCGACTGTGACAAAAACATTCATGGCTGCAAAGACAGGCTTGAATGCCTGGTGCAATCTCAGGAGTGAGAGGTGGCATTGGATTTCTGGAGCTCAAGGGGTGTGTTGGGGGGGGCTCCAATGCATGTCTCATTGTCTTCCCCTGTCCCCATGATGAGAAGAAATGAACAAACAGAATAAATTATGCAAAAATACAGTAATGCCTCAGTTAACAAAGGAGATGCATTCTTGAGCATTATTAACAGAAACTTTCGTTCCAGAGGTAGGAATAACATGGAAAGAATAGGGATAGGTTCCTACTCCTGCTCATAGTTGGGGGGGGCAGTGTCAAGAGGGGCTCTAAAGGGTGCCTACCTGGCACCCACCCCTCCCCCTCCTCTGAATCGTATTGGATCCTCCCCTCCCCAGCCCTGGGAGAAAGCAAGAGGTCGCTTTAATGCAAACACACAGGCTTGTCAGTTTCACCCTAGCAACAGCAAAGACACAGCCTGGACAGTTTCACCTTAAAAGGCACAGGCTTGTCAGTTTCACCCTAGCAAGGCAAAGACACAGTCTGGTCAATTTCACCTTAAAAGGCACAGGCTTGACAGTTTATCCAAAGCAAAGCATACCTGGTCAGTTTCACCTTTAAAAAAGCCTTTGTTAAAAGGAAGATTGGTTAACTGAGGATTGGTTAACACATTTGCATGAGTCATACAGGATTTAGCTGGTGGCACCATGAGATTTAAGCCTTGGAGGTGTGAGGGGCTTTCTCCAGAATACTACGAAACCTATCAGTCCTTCAGAACCCATCATTGTTCCTTGCCAGGGGATGCCCCTCGCTACCCTGGTGACTACACCCTGCTTCAGCCCACCCCTCTTAGCCACACCAAAGGACCAGCCAGGAACGGGGCTACTGCCGCACCTTAGGCACGAGGCTGGAGAAGTGGAGGTTTCTGGAAAACCAGAGCCGTAGGCTGGTGTTGTAGGCGTTCTCCTGCTTGTTCTCCAGAAGAACATCCACCAAGACTTTCCGCTTCCCTTTGCGGATCACGTGAGGCTTCTGCCTGGAACAAGAGGAGGAGATGGCAAATGCCTGGCTTGCAGGAAAGGGAAGGAAAGAAAGGAGGGCCGCCTTCCCCAGGGAGGTCCAAAGCTTGGGGGCCAGCTCAAGCGTCCAGACACTTCCCAATTTAACTCGATCGTTACATTTGTTTTGGAGATTTATAACCCACCTCTCAGTCAAATGGTTCTCAAGACTGCTTACAATAGATCAGGGGTCACCAAGTTTTTTGGGCCCATGGGCACATCTGGAAACCTGTTGTGGGCACCCCAACCTGAAGGGAGCCCCAGGTGGCTCACACACAAGAGGATGACATAAAATCAATTTAAGACCACAGTCTTAACACAGGGTGGGGAAATTTTTTCATCCTGAGGGTCACATTCCTTCATAGGAAACCTTCTGTGGGCCACTTGTAGGGACAGAGAGAAAAGTGGGCAGAGAAATGTGTGTACCAACTAACTTTTGTACAGTAAGCTACACTCCAATCATGCAAAAGTCAGAGGTTTACACTCTCTCTCACACTCACTCACACTCTCTCTCTCCATCCTCCTTCCAGGTACGGAAGAAGCATTGTCACAGTTCAAGGACCCGATCCAGCCAGGCAAAAGCACTCAAGGAGGGAGCAGAGCCGGGCCGGTGAGAAGTATAGTGTGGGCCTGAAGAGGGGCTGGCCTGGGCAGGGAGCACAGTGTAGGGAGAGGAACCAGGGCCAGACAGGCTGCTCTGGAGGGTTGCATTTGATCTGTGGGCCTGAGGTTCCCTCCTCCTCTTCTAATACCAGCAATATAAAACACTTCATAAAAGCTTGAACACCCAAAAGCCTGGCCAAACAGAAAGGTCTTTACGTTTCTCCTGAGCATAGGCAAAGAGGTGGTTAGCCTGTTTCCCCTTGAGAGGGACTGCCACAGCCAGGGTGCCACCACCAAGTATGCCCTCTCTCAGATCCCCATTGTCCGTCCTACTCCAACTGGTGGGGCCTCTCCCCAAGGTATAGATTTCAGGGTAGAAAGTACTGGCAAAGTAGGCGCTCTTTCCAATAACCCCTTCAACTGGGCCTGGCAGCTCACGGGCAACCAGTACAGTGCCCTGAGGTGAAATTGCTGCACTGTACAATAACCAGCAGTAGCATCCTGCAGTAGCTGCAACTTCTGGACTATCTTCAAGCGTAGCCCCATATGGAGCAAGTAGCAGGAATCTATCTGGAAGGTTATTAGAGCATGGATCACTCTCCCCAATAGTTGGAGACAAGTGTTCTTTCTGGTAGCGAGGCACAGGGGACTCAGAGGTATTTAGCAAGAGGAAGACCTGATTGCAGCCACCCAGTAACCCTTGCAAATCTACCCAGAAGTAAGTCCCACCAATTTACTGCAAGATATGCATGAACAGGATTGCTACCTAAGGCTACATACAAAAGTACATGGAAATCAGGACGCATTGCATTTTGACTTGTGTTCTCTCTCTTGAGGTCAGCCTCTGGCATCCCTCTCCCCTCGCAATGCATTTGACAGATACTCTGGCCAGCAAATCAAATGCTGATTCAGTGGTCTGTCTTGCCTCTCTCACCATGCTTCAGACGGGATGTCTGACTGTTTTTTTAATTATTGTTAAAGCACCATGTATACATTAATTCTATTAAATGTGCATTCCTGCCGTTATCTAAAAAAAAAGGAAGATGATGAACACTGAAAAAAACTGCTTCAGAAGAGGAGAGATGGGTTAGTGTTGGCCAGTCAGTGCTATGTAGAGCTATTTTCTACTCCAAAGAAAACATAAGTTTTCCCCAAGTTGATTCAGGAAATATGGTTGCTGTATATCTGACCAAAAAGTGGTGAATGTGCCTCCACAGATTCACAACTCCAATTGCGGCCATCTTGTAGGGAGGCCTGACCCTCTGAGCCCTCCAGCACAGACTTTTCAACTTTTCACTCTATGCACCTTAACCCAGGTCTCCAGAGGCCTCCACAGTCCTCTGTGTTTTGGATCTGATTCCTACCTGGAATTTGGATCTGATTCCTACCTGGATCCAGTGATATCCATCCGAGCTTGCAGCACCAGATCTGTTATACACTTGTTGTCATCGCCACAATCCTTGAAGAAGGGGATCTAAAAAGAAACCAACAAGTAGGATGATTCTGTGGGATGCAAACCCCTGCCCCCTCAGGCAGGAACTGTGATGATGATATTGAGAATTAATCATGATTACAGAAAAAGATACTTACACAAATAGGTTATAAAACTACATATTAGTTCTTAAGCTGAAAACAACAGAATGAAATTCAACAGGGATAAATGCAAAATTCTACACTTAGGAAAAAGAAACCAAATGCACAGTTATAAGATGGGGGATACATGGTTCAGCAATACGACATTTGAGAAGGATCTTGGAATTGTCATTGATCACAAGCTGAATATGAGCCAACAGTGTGATGTGGCTGCAAAAAAGGCAAATGCTATTTTAGGCTGCATTAACAGAAGTATAGTTTCCAAATTGCATAATTTAGTTCCCCTCTATTCAGCACTGGTTAGGCCTCATCTTGAACACTGCATCCAGTTCTGGTCTCCACACTTCAAGAAGGATGCAGACAAACTGGAACAGGTTCAGAGGAGGGCAACAAAGATGATCAGGGGACTGGAAACAAAGCCCTATGAGGAGAGACGGAAAGAACTGGGCATGTTTAGCCTGGAGAAGAGAAGACTGAGGGGAGATATGATAGCACTCTTCAAGTACATGAAGGGTTGTCACACAGAGGAGGGCCAGGATCTCTTCTCGATCATCCCAGAGTGCAGGACACGGAATAATGGGCTCAAGTTGCAGGAAGCCAGATTTCGACTGGACATCAGGAAAAACTTCCTGTTAGAGCCATACAGCAATGGAACCAATTACCTAGGGAGGTAGCAGGCTCTCCGACACTGGAGGCCTTCAAGAGGCAGCTGGACAGCCATCTGTTGGGAATGCTTTGATTTGGATTCCTGCATTGAGCAGGGGGTTGGACTGGATGGCCTTAGAGGCCCCATCCAACTCTACTATTCTATGATAAGCTGCACAAAAGAAAAAAGGGAATTCCCATCTATTTGTAAAGAAAAAGTTGTATATATAATCTATTCTTATTAAATTTCATTTTAAATATACTGAATATCTTAAGCATCTTACATATCTCAGATCCCTTCTGCAGCATATAATCAATCCCCATGCCAGTTATTCCTAGCTTTTTCTTTTTTAAAAAAGAAAATTGGGAGACTGGATTCCATTTTGTTTACCTCCTTCCTTATATGCTCTTAGGGTCAACTTAATGCCCTCGCTATGCTGGAAGACCTGACAACAGTCTGTGCCTGTGTTGCAATTGCTTTTCAAGATGTTTTTAAAGCCTTAAAAAAAAAAGATGTTTTTAAGAAGTTTTGTTTTAATATGTTTTAAAGTTTTATTTTTAAGATGTTTTAGAGTGCTTTTAATTTTTTTGTTTGTTTCTCTGGGCTTCTGGCAGGAAGGGTGGGATATAATAAATTTTAATTATAATAAATTTCTAATTAGCTCTGTTTTACTTGGTTTATGATCCAGGAAGAAGGAACTGGTGTTGGATGCAGAATTCAACTTCCCAAGAATCTCAACCGTCTTTTTTTTTTTATTAAAGCAAGTTTCTAGTATTATACTGGAAAGATACATGTGGGTAAGGCCTACTGAGATGCCTCAATGCCATCTTATAGAGGCCACTCACCTGCAAGTGTGGATACTTTACTTTATTTATTTATTTATTTATTTATTACATTTATACCCCGCCTTTCTTTTCATGAAACCCAAGGCAGCTTACATGTGGTTCCCAGCTGGTCTCTCATCCAGCCACTGACCACACCTGACCCTGCTCAGCTTCAGCAGGGAGCTGGCCTTAGGTGCCTTCAGAGCATAGCTAGGGACTTGGGGTGTACCAAAGCTTATAGTGGGGTGTGCACCCCCAGTTCCTTATTTGTAATTGCCATACGGGATCATCAAGCGTTTATCACCACTGCACAAACACAACAGTTTTGAATGACAAACATGATTGTGGATCTTGAAGGCGACAGTCTCCCAGCAACGGTGATGCAGGAAACTAGGAAGTAGTCAGGCCATTGCCTCGTCTAGCTCAGGACTGGCCACACTGAAGCTCTCCAGGCTTTCAGATGGGGAGATGATGCCAGAGGTTGAACCAGGGACCTTCTTCATGCAAAGCAGATGCTTGGCAAAATTTATGGGGTTCAGAGATATATAAAGCTTTAGTTTGTTTTCTGATTAGCCTGCTTGCTTATTTTTTTAACTTTTGTGCAAATAAGGAACTGGGAACTAGTAACCGACTTCAGCATCACAGAAGAATGATTGAATAAGAGTCATTGAGGTTCAGCGTCTTACTCATCTCTTTTCTCCAAAAACAGAATTAGTTATGTAAAATAGTAAAAATTGCTTCTATAAATTATGCCTACTAAGAGAAAAAAATGCAGATCTGTCCAATTTGCACGTTTTTATATAGGCTGCAAAATTCATCTTTTTTTGTTCTTTACACAGGATTTGGATTTTATATAGATAAAGATATTTAACATGGAGTACTAACTGCCTTGACTATGGGGGGGGGCAGGAGAGGTTTGATACCCCCAATGTCTTTTGCAGATACCTGCCAACTTTGGGAATTCCAAATGGAGAAGGTTTAAACTCCCCACTTCAGGTCTTCCCTCCAGCCTGTCACACTCACCAAGTTCTAAACACAAAATTTATGCATCCTTCTGTCCTGTTTGCAAATTTCAAGTTAAAGCATTTCCTACAAGGCCTGCTTGCAATACTGTATTTTTCAACCTTCAAGAAGAAGAGAGGGATATAAAAAAAATAAATATCTGAGCCGCTCAGATGCTGCAAAACTTATCTTAATTCACAGAGCATCTGAGGTCTTGCAAAGTCTTTCTGCTTTGATCCAGCAGCTCAGGTGCCACAAGTCACATCGGAATCCATGAACAAAGCTTATTAGTCAAGCAAAGCAAGGAGATTACTATATTTTTTGGAAAATTTTATTATGATTATTTCACACTCACTTTATCAACAAAGTGTCCAAGGCAGTGAACAGAATTGCCACCCATGTCAAATAAAAAGGCCACACAACCAACATAACCCAAAAGCCAGGGACCATCATCAGCCAACACCATAAGCATACTCAGAACGGTATAAAAATCAAGCCCAACAAGAGACCGGGCACCAGTTTGCACATTAGATTTTTTTAAAGTGAGCACTTAGAAATGTAGCAGACGAATGCCCTTGCATGTCATGCAGGTATAAGAGAGCCAGGAGTGGCTGCAGATTCCTCAGGGTACAATTGAGGAAGAGATCATGTGTTGCTGGATTAAAACAATCCCACGGACTCACAGTGAGTTTCCAAGCTCAATTCAAAGCCCTCGTATTAACCTTTTAAGCAGGGTGGGGCAGCCCCTGGCCACCCAGATGTTGCTGGACTACAACTCCCATCATCCCTGACCACTGGCCATGCTGACTTGGACTCGGAGTCCAACACTCTCTGGAGGGCCACAGGTTCCCGGCCCCTACCGTAAAGCTTCAAACAGGACCATATCAATCCATCCACCGAGATGATCATCCAAGACTTTTCTTGGATGCTCACGCAACAGGTGGTGACATGAGACTCTTTTCTGTGGTGTCTCTTCACCTTTGGAATGGCCATGCCGGCTGGAGCTGATGGGAGTTGCACTTCAAAAAAGTAACTTTTCCAAGCTCTGGGGAAGACCCATCTGGAGACCTTGTTATTATCATTTAGGGTAGGGGCAGGGAACTGCAGCTTCCATCAGCTTTGACCATTGACTATGCTGGCTGGGGCTGGTGGAACTTGCAGTCCACCCAAATCTGGACGGCCCCCATAGGTTTTCTGTTTTTCCCAGCTTTTAAGAACTCCTAACGAAAGCATTATTTATCTTAGTTTACTGCCTGTTTGAATGATCTGCTGCTGTTTTAGTTTGTTGTTTTAACTCAGGTTTAGCCAAACTGGTGCCCGCCAGACATTATGGACTACAACTCCTATCATCCCTGGCCATTGACCACATTGGCTGGGGCTGATGGGAGTTGTAGTGCAAAACATCTGGAGGGCACAACATTGACTATCCTTGTTTTAACATGTAGAAGTTTGCATGCATTATATTATTATTATTATTATTATTATTATTATTATTATTGAATTGTACTTCTTTGTTTCTTTGTGCTACTCTGTTAGCTGCTCTGGGAACATAAATTTATGTTGAAGGTGCAGAATATAAAGTATATGTATTGGTGTCACCCCCAGGCTTGCTGGTGTGTGATGGGTGGAGTCCTTACAGAAGCTTGAATAGTTGGGAAAGGGATGTACGTGCGTGTACTACTCACCAGTTTTTTAACACTGGTGGGTGATTTCTCATCCAGCACAGGGCCTGGCTCGTCATCATTCAGTGCAAACTTCACCATGACTGTGACAGGCCTCATGTAATCCGAGGTGTCCTGCAAAGGAAAGAAGAATCTAGCATTGTCCCTAGATAGTAGACCTCATTTGGATTCCCAGGGTTGCTCCTGTGAGATTAAGATGGGGGGAGAAGACTCTGTACACCTCAGCTCTTTGGAGGAGGGATGGACTATTAGCTACCAGGCTAAGTTCAACGTTCTAGTTTTGGTGTACAAAGCCCTATACAGCTCAGGACCAGGATACCTGAAAGACCGTCTTATCCCTTATATACCCAGTCGATCACTGTGCTCTGCAGGTGAGGGCTTCCTGCAGATACCATCTTATCAGGAGGTCCGTTCTGCACAACATAAGAAACACACCTTTATTGTGGTGGCACCTACCCTATGGAATTCCCTCCCTATAAATATTAGGCAGGAACCATCTCTGTTATCTTTTCGACGTCTGTTGAAGTCCTTCCTCTTTCAACAAGCCTTTTAATGTGAGACCTTATCCCAGTCTGCATCTGTGTTTTTAAAGCTTGTTTTTAAAAAATATGATTTTAAGGCTTGTTTTTAAAAAAGATGTTCTTACAGGTGTTTTGTCTTAATATACTTTTAAGGGTGTTTTGTTGTAATATATTTTAAAGCCTTTTTTAATGATGTTTTAGAGTGTTTTTAATGC
The DNA here is from genome assembly GCF_030035675.1 of Rhineura floridana. NCBI lineage: Eukaryota > Metazoa > Chordata > Lepidosauria > Squamata > Rhineuridae > Rhineura > Rhineura floridana. The sequence goes on from NC_084501.1 coordinate 3,110,481, forward strand.
TTTTGTTTGCTGCCCTATTGGGAGAAACATCTAATAAATAAATAAATAATAAACGAGGAAGAGAGAAGCACATCACGCGAACACAGTTTTAACAGGACATTCTACAAAAGCCAAAAATGGGGACAGTGGTTTTTACAGGGACAAGGACCAGAAAATAAGGGGCTGCTGTCCCTGGTTAACAAGGACAGAATTTAGAAGGCAAGGAAAGAGAGCAGGTGCAGCTCCACACTCTGGACGCACAACACCTGCTCCCTTTGAAGCAGCTCTTAAAGTTGCAGGCTCATCCGTGGGATGCCCCGGATGGGTTGGAAAAGACTCTTGCCTGAAACCCTGGAGAGGCAGCCAGACACACAGCCTTGCCCAGCCTAAGGCCCCTTCTTATGTTCCGGGGGGGGGGCACAGCTCAGTGGGAGAGCATCTCATTTGCCTGCAGAAGGTGCCAGATTCAGCCCCTGACATCTCCAGGTAGGGCTGGGAAGGAACAGTTTCGTCTTACCATGAAGGGTGTTTCTTCGTGGATGACAAGAGGTCTCCAAGCGGGTAGTGTAGCTCCCCCTACAGCTCAGAGACAGGAAATGCTTCAGCAAGTGCTTTTGCTCCTCCCCTCTTGTTGAAGCTCAGTTCGTTTCTTGGAAAAGTTTTAGAGATCAGCCTCAACAGAAATCTCAAGGATCAAACACAGTATATGAAAAAGAGAACACTCATCCCTACAACAAACGTGTTAGGAACAAAACGTGTTAGGAATAAGGTCAGCTGACCATTGACAAATAGAGTAGAAAGGAGTCATGACACTCCGATTCAATCCCAGCCACCGGAAAATCAATCAATCAATACAGAGACTCACAAATACTATAAGGGTGGGCCTTGGAGACCTCTTGTCATCCATGAAGAAACACCGTTTACGGTAAGAACAAACTGTTCCTTCTCTCATGGATGACAGAGGTCTCCATGCGGGAAGTGCTAAAGCTACAGACCTAGGGTGGGACAATGGTAGGCCCAGAGGAGGATAAGACCTGTTGCAGAACTCTGGCCAAATGACAAAGGTAAAAACTAAGACCAAAGTAACAAAAAACAGTACAGTAAAAGAGAGATCTCACGAAAGGATGTACTCTGAGCTGAGACAGGAAGAGAACTGAGCCTCAACAAGAGGGGAGGAGCAAAAGTATTTGCTGAAGCGTTTCCTGTCTCTGAGCTGTAGGGGGAGCTACACTACCCACCTGGAGACCTCTGTCATCCATCAGAGAATGTCACCCATCTGAAACCCCTGTAGGGCTGCTTCCAGTCAGAACAGGCAGCACTGAGTACATGGATAAATGGCCTGACTCCATGGAAGGCACTTTCCTGGGGCTCCCCCCACCCAGGAGTTGCACTGAGCACAGAATTCTGCAAAACCTGGTCACAGAAACACACAGAGTTGGCTCTTTAATCCTCCTAGTCTGGCAACTAGTTAGGGGCCTGAAAATGCTGGCCGGGCCTCTGAGGTCCCGTCAGTCAAAGAGTAGGAACTGACCCACCCACAGTACACTCACAATCACGTGGAAACGGGCTGCTGAGCACGTTGTCCTGCCCACGGTGGCTCGAGTCCTCTTCTGAAGCAGCTTTTGGGAGTTGCCATCAAAGACTGCCCTTGTGCCGAACTTCCTGTCATCCAGGGAGATGTTGTACTTTATATCTAGAGCAAAGCAGCGAGTGGGGTCACATTAAGTCAGCCTTCGCCAACCTTGGGCCCTCCAGGTGCTTTGGACAACAGCTCCCATCATGCCTGGGCATTGGCCATGCTGGCTGGGGCTGATGGGAGCTGTAGACTGGAGGGTCCGAGGTTGGCGAAGCCTAGGTTAAGTCATGTGACCAGCAGACAGCCAATCACAGTTTGGCCCAGAGGCAAGGGCATTGCTAGGTAATTTGGGGCACAGGTCCAGAGACACAAATAAATTTGATGTATAGATGCAGATTTAAAATTTAAATATCACAGAAGGCAAACCAACTAGTTTCCCATCCAAATTACCCCAGAAAAAGTGTTCAGTTAATTTGCATCCTGCCCCAGATCATCTCCAATCAGCTTCTCTTCAGTTAATTTACCCCCAGTTAATTTCCCAACAGATCCTGCTCCGAATCAATTCAATTCCCCTTCAGTTACCCCCATTCATTACCCCCAAATAATCTCTAGATAAAGTTATCTTAAATTAATTTACTCCACCATCAAATTAATATCCTACCCAGTAACTTCAGAACACTCCCAATTCAATTTCCTCTAAATTCATTAGCCACTTAGAAACACCCCAGGGACTTAGAAAAAGATCCACCCCACCCCTGGCAACGTCCCTTTAGCGAGGGATACTCACTGAAGTGGCTGTCCCTCGGGCCCAGGGAGCGGGAAGACACCCTGAAGCAGACGTTTGCTGTCACGCAAACAGACTCCTTTCCATTCCTCTGACAGTTCTTCTGGATCACATTGATGGATGGAGGATTGGCAGAAATCGAAGTGTTGACCTGCATGATCCTCCTTGACCTGCCCACCTCGGCAAGAAGGAAAAAGAATTATTTTTTGAAAACCACAAAGTGGAACCTAAGCGTCTGAGGCAAAGAGCAAACTGGATCTAGACCCGTTGCATATTTTTGCCCCTTCTTGACAAACTGGTTTGATTCCGAAAACAAAAGCTCATTGCAGACTGATTCTGTATTAGTCAGCAGTGTGTCCATTTGAAAGATGTAAGCGGTCCTAGCAACGGGAGGGGGTGTATCCACACCAGCGCAATGACATCATGGGTGAGCATATACCAAGGTCACAAGCGGAGGATTTCCAAACACGTAATCTAATCAAGGAGAGGGTTTGTCACACACATATCAAGTAAACGCACCCACGCTTCTGGATGGCAGGATCTACAATCAATCTAGATTGAAAGCAGCATGTTATGGATGAGAGTGAACAATTCCAGATTGCAAAAAACTACATTTTTGTGCTACAAAAGTGTGTATGTAGCCGGGGTGGGGAAGAGTTGCAGATGGAAATATCATCTGCATTTTCCTCATCCCTGCAGGGCTGGCTTTACCCACCTAGGAGGAAACTAGATAGGCTGCAAAGCTGCTGCTGAGATTAGCAATTCCAATCTCCTCAGTAAAATCTACTATTTTGTTTATTTCATACCTATCCCACCTAACGTGTTGCCTTTCTAAAAGTATAGTTTGTTTTGGTCCCAGTAGGTTGGGTCATTTAAAAGTCCAGATGGTGAAAAGGCTGTTTATTGGAGGCAGTCAGAGAAAAATAAATAAATCCACTTGGTGGCAGTGATGTCACGTTAACAAGGCGAGGGAGATGGACTGGCAGGCTGGCTGGGGGGCCTCCTTTTCTTCCCACAGTGTAGGCGACAGCTAGGGATAGGTGAGAATTTCGATTCAGTTCACATTTCAAGCAGAATTTATCAAATTCGCACTTTCTGAAACCATATGAGAACCAAAACACAGCCGTCCTTTGAAATTCGCACTTATTAGAACTTTGGGATGCAGTTTGCCAATTAAACAACATGTACAAAAATGCGTATATTAGGGGAAAGTGTGCATAAAAATGAATACATGAGTGAAGATAACATGCAAAGACATGAAACAATGAGTAATGGCTTGCAAAAATGTGTGCCTTTGTCAAAACTGCCTACAAAAATGTGTTTATTTGGAGAAATCTGCACTAAAATGGTGGAGAATTTTCATGAGGATTTTTCTTTTTTTAAAAATACACAGATCACTGTAGAAATGTAGAGAACTGAATGTAACATCGGAAAAGTGAGAATCTGAGAGAACCAAAACCGCCAGATCTTCCCATCCCTCGTTACAGCGTCGGCCTTCCCTTCACAGCCATCGCTGGTGTTCATTGAATGTAACTTCCTACAGAGCAGATGTGAGGCTGTTGCTCCCTCATAAGTCTTGTTTTGCCCTTAGAGGATATGATGGAACCCTACGTGCTGGTGTCACACAGGACACTTCCTGAGCAGACTGTTTTTCAGGGAAGGGTAAGGAAGGCGGCTTGCGGGAGATAACATTGCTTTTCAGTTCAGCTCCAAACATCAGCTCCAAGCCTTCCTCTTTACCCCGCTCTGTGCAATTCAAGCTGAGGAAGAGTTCTGTGTAGAATTCCAAATACTCATTGGTCCAAATAAAGCTGCCCTGCCCCACTTGCTGAGTGGGTGGGTGCCCCTTCCATCTCTCTGTTCCCCTCACCTCAAGACCACCGCAGCGCCCTGAGCTCCGACAGCAAGATCCACCAGACCGTCCCCATCCAAATCGATTTGCCCATCCAAGCTGCGGCCAAAGTAGCGGAGACCTTGGTGGAGCCCTGCCGATTCTATTCGCTGTTGGAAAGTAGAAAACAAAGGCTGGAGATACACTGAAGGTGTTGGGGGGATTTTTTTAATCAATGGGGCAGCTCCGTAAGGTCCCTCATTGCAATCATTCCAAATATACTTTTTTCTCTCTAGGGAGAAGCTTTGGGAAAAAAGCATTTACAAACATTCATGCCATATAGAAGACAGAATCAAGAATCAAAATTTTAAGAAAGACATTGACCAACTGGAGCATGCCCAGAGGACGAGCTGGATAGTGGCCTGGAAACTTAGTCCTATGAGGAACAATTTAAAGAGCTGGGTAGGTCTATTTAGACTGGAGAAGAAAAGATGAAGGGGAGACATCAGGGCCGGTTCTAAAGGGCAGCCAGGTTGGGCACTGGCCCAATGGCCCCTGGAGCTACAGGGGGCCCCTCAGCCACCCCTCCGCTCGCCTTCCATGATCCGCAGGGGCCCCACATCCCCCACATCTCTCCACTTACCTGTCTGCTGTCTTTTACCATTGCCCTTATCAAAGATGGCGGCTGCGGTTTCCCTAAGGTACTAAACCCCTGCTGCCATCTTAGTTGATGGCAGAGATGCACACGCATAGCACGCATGCGTGCCATCAACAAAGATGGCGTCGGAGGCTTCATCCCCTTAGGGCAGTCTTTCCCAACCAGTGTGCCTCCAGATGTTGTTGGACCACAACTCCCATCAGCCTCAGCCAGCATTGCCAATGGTCAGGAAGATGGGAGTTGTGGTCCAACAACATCTGGAGGCACACTGGTTGGGAAAGGCTGCCTTAGGGAAACCGTGGCCGCCATCTTGCTTAATGGCAATAGTAAAAGACAGGAGACAGGTAGGTGGGGGTGGGGTGCGTGCACATGTGCATGCGAATGCAAATGAGCACGCACTCATGCCGGGGCCCAGGGTAAACTGATGCCCAAGGGCCCCGGCATTCCTGGAGTTGGCCCTGGGAGACATGATAACACTTGTCAAACAGCTGAAAGAGCAGACTTGATCTCTGTTGCCTCAGAAGGCAGGACTAAAACCAATCAGGTGAAAACTGCGGGGAAGCAGATTTCGGCTAAATGTTAGGCAATGATTCCTGGTAGTGGCAAGAGCTATTTGATACTGGGACAGACTGTTTTGGGAGGTGATGGGCTCTTCGTCGTCAGAGGTGAACACTGACTCTCACTAGGGATGTACTAGAAGTCTACCCAGTTTGGATTTGGTACTTAAATTTCCATTAATTCCTTATTCTCAATAGGTAAGGATTATAATGTACCGAATTTCAATGGATTATTTTGAAAACAGACTTTAAAAAAAACCGCCTCTAAAATATCAATATTAAGAATGATAATTTATTGATATTTCCTTTAAAATATCAATATTAAATACAGATTTTTTTACAAGTGAAAAAAAATGGATCAGTAAAACCAAGAGCTAGTGGATAAAGAATGAACCTAAATCAATGGCACCCTGTTAGGTTGACAAAATGCTTTTGAACTGGCACTGGCCAACGGATCCCATCCCTAACTCTCACTCACCTGTTTGAAGCGCGGCAAGACAGTGGTCCGGTAGCCATGAAACACATAGACAGCCCCCTGGTGGTTATCCTCCAATGGTGCGCCCACCACCACATCATTAAAGCTGTCGTGATTAAGGTCAGGAACAGCCAGGAGGGAGTAGCCAAAACGAGCATCTTGAGGTTTCGGGTCGGCATGGAGGGTCCCATTGAAAGATAGGAGCAACTTCAAAAGAGAGAGAATTGTTAAAATCTGCATGGCTGGGTGAAAATTGGCACTGTGAGGCACAGACCTCAGAACAGAAGCTTCCACAACAGTGTGCTGTAACAAACCCGGTGGGTCAGTGGTAGGGATGGGTCAAGAATTTAGATTCAGTTTGCATTTCAAGCCAAATCTATCAAATTCGCCCCTTCCGAAACAATACCAGAACAGAAATTCACACTTATTTAAATTTTGCTGTGCAGTTTGCCAACAAAACAATGTTTACAAAAATGCACATGTTAGGGGAAAGCGTGCATAAAAAATGAATATAGGAGTGAAAATAACATGCAGACATGCATTATATGATGAGAAATGGCTTGCAAAAATGTGTACGTTTGTCAAAACTACAAACAAAACTGTATTTATTAGGAGAAATTCACACTAAAATGCTGGAGAATTTTCAAGAGGATTTTTAAAGATATGTCCCTGGAGGCCAGTACCAGCATCACTGAGCTTCTGCAAATGAAGCCCCTCTGAGCATTCCATCCTCAAAGCTCTATAACTCCCACCTTGGTAACAACAGCATTTGGATGTTAGCAGCTGATGAAGGCGGAGGCTGAAACGTTTTGTTAATACAATAAAAACCTCTGTTTGGTTAATCACAATTACGTTCATATTTATTTTAGGTGATTAACGGAATCCTTATAGGGATCCAGAGCAAGCTTGAGTGAAGTTCTGTTTGTTGCTTTTAAAACTGTCTTATATATATATAAGCCCTAAGGAACCTTCAGATGAGAAGGGATATTGTCATCAAGCCTGCAGATAAGGGTGGTGCTGTTGTGGTACTTAACACTACAGACTATATAGCAGAAGGTCAAAGACAACTAAAGGATGAAACAACATATAGATTTCTTGACAAAGACATCACCACAGATCTCAATACTCGTATCATTACATCTATACAAAACCTTACAAGTAGGAAACTTCTTAAAGGGGAAACTGCTGATCTCCTTGTTAATCCAAATCCCACCCCTGGAAGGTTTTACATGCTGCCTAAAATCCACAAAGCCAACAATACTGGTCGCCCAATTGTCTCAGGTAACAACACAGCCACTGAAAGGATTTCTCTGTACATTGACTTAAATTTACAAAACATGGTGCAAAACCTCCCATCATATATCAAAGACACCAAGGACTTCTTGCTTAAAACTGAGTCTTTAAACAAGCAGTATCAATTCCACAACAATATTATACTACTACTTTAGATGTCACATCTCTTTACACCAATGGGATTCAGGCTTTAAATGAGTTCCTTAACACCAGAGATATGAACAGTCCTCCAACAGAGGTTCTCACAACTTTAGCTACACTAGTCCTGACTTGTAACAACTTTACATTCAATGGAGAACACTACCTGCAACTACAAGGCACAGCTATGGGGACTCGCATGGCTCCATCAAAAAAAGAGCATGTATAAAGAATGGAAGGGAGGACGCATCACCAAGGAAGAGTACCGACGAGCGGCTCGGGCTTGCAGGAATAGCGTAAGGAAAGCTAAAACCCAGAATGAGCTGAGGCTGGCGAGGGAAGCGAAGAACAACAAAAAGGGGTTTTTCAGATACATTCGAAGCAAGAGAAAGACCAAGGAAACGGTGGGACTGCTGCTCAATGAGGATGGCAAAATGTTGACAGATAACGAGGAAAAAGCAGAACTGCTCAACACCTGTTTTGCCTCCGTTTTCTCCCAAAAAGGGAACAGTGTGCAACCTTGCATCGGTAGCAATCTCAGTAAGGGGTCAGGATTGCAGTTCAAGACTGATAAGGAGATAGTCAGGAAATACCTAGTTAACCTAAATGAGTTCAAATCTCCAGGGCCTGATGAACTGCATCCCAGAGTATTGAAGGAACTTGCGGATGTACTCTCGGAACCTCTTGCCATCATCTTTGAGAAATCCTGGAGAACGGGAGAGGTGCCGGAGGATTGGAGACGGGCAAACGTCATCCCGCTCTTTAAAAAGGGTAAAAAAGAAGATCCGGGGAATTACAGGCCGGTCAGTCTGACTTCAATACTGGGAAAGATATTAGAACGGATAATAAAAGAGTCCATTGGCAACTATCTAGATGACAATGCTGTGATTAGTAGGAGCCAGCATAGGTTTGTCAAGAAAAAATCCTGTCAAACTAATCTCATCTCTTTTTTTGATTGAGTCACTAGCTTAGTAGATGGTGGAAATGCTGTAGATGTCATCTATCTAGATTTCAGCAAGGCGTTTGACAAAGTCCCCCACGACCTTTTGATTAGCAAACTCGTCAAATGCGGACTACATGGAAATACTGTCAGGTGGATTCACAACTGGTTGGAAAACCGTACTCAAAGAGTGGTCGTTGGTGGCTCTGCTTCGGACTGGAAGGAGGTCTCAAGTGGAGTGCCACAGGGTTCTGTCCTGGGGCCGATACTCTTCAACATTTTTATCAATGACTTAGATGATGGCGTGGAGGGAAGCCTTATGAAGTTTGCGGATGATACGAAACTGGGAGGGATAGCTAACACAATGGAAGACAGGAATAAAATCCAAAGGGACCTGGATAGACTAGAAAATTGGGCTGAAATTAATAAAATGACATTCAATAAAGACAAATGCAGGATTCTGCATTTAGGCCACAAAAACAAAATGCACGGGTACAGGATAGGAAATACCCGGCTTAGCAGTAGTGCGTGTGAGAAGGACCTTGGAATTGTAGTGGATCGCAAGTTGAACATGACCCAGCAGTGTGATGCTGTGGCAAAAAAGGCAAACACGGTTTTGGGCTGCATAAACAGAGCTATAGTTTCCAGGTCGAGGGAAGTAATAGTCCCACTATATTCTGCATTAGTCAGACCTCATCTGTAATACTGCGTTCAGTTCTGGGCACCTCATTTTAAGAAAGATATAGACAAGTTAGAGCGGGTTCAGAAGAGGGCGACGAGGATGATAGCCGGTATGGAGAACAAGTCTTATGAGGAAAGGTTGAAGGAACTTGGCATGTTCAGTCTGGTGAAGAGAAGGCTGAGGGGTGACATGATTGCACTCTTTAAGTACCTGAAGGGCTGTCACATAGAGGAGGGTACAGATTTGTTCTCTGCTGCCCCAGAGGGTAGGACTAGGTCTAATGGTTTTAAGTTGCAGGAGCGTAGATTCAGATTGGACATTAGAAGGAACTTCTTGACAGTAAGGGCAGTTCGGCAATGGAACCGACTGCCTAGGGAGGTGGTGGGATCCCCTTCGCTGGATGTCTTCAAGCAGAGTCTGGACAGCTATCTGCGGGAGATGCTCTAGCTGTGGATTTCCTGCTGTGAGCAGGGGGTTGGACTCGATGGCCTACAAGGCCCCTTCCAACTCTATGATTCTATGATTCTATGATCATATGCGAATCTCTTCATGGGTAAACTGGAACAGGAGATTCTCAAAAAGGCACTCAACAAACCACTTATATGGTGGCGATACATTGATGACATCTTTATGGTCTGGACAAATGGTAAAGAGAGTTTGGAACAATTTAAAAATTACATCAACTCTATCCATCCCTCTATTAAGTTTACATTTAATAGTACAAATGACAATCTGCACATCCCTTTTCTGGATGTCCTTCTCACCATTGAAAACAACAAAATAGCCACTGATCTCTACAGCAAACCCACTGATGCCCACACCTATTTAAACTGGAAATACTGCCATCCTAGGCATATAAAGAAGAACATGGTGTATAGCTTAGCTCTGAGAATCAAACTTATTTGCAACACTGAAGATAAATACCAGAGAAGGGTCAGTGAACTTAAAGAACACCTTCTTCTAAGATGATGTTCTCCACATATTATCAATTGCAACATCCACTGAGCCTTCATTCTGTCCAGAGAAAACCCTCCATCCTACTGAGCAGAGAGCAACGGATTCCATTTGTGGTAGATTTCCATCCAGCATCTCCTAACTATCACAGAGCAATCAGGGAGAGCTACCCATTGCTGGCAAACTCTGAACATCTTGCTAGAGCCATCAGCAGGCCCCCTGTTGTAGCATTTCGCCAACTTCCTAATTTGTGCAGACTGTTGGTGAGAGCTGTGCTTAAGCCACCTATCACCAATCCAGGGTCTCATCCTTGTCACTCCAAACGCTGTATCTCCTGTGTGTACCTCAGGGAGACAGCCACTTTTACAAGCACTAGGACAGGCAGGACATATTACATCAAACAGAACATCACCTGCAGGTCCTGCAATATAGTTTACATCATCGAGTGCAAAAGACCAGGATGTCATATCCAATATGTAGGAAAGACCGCAACTGACCTACGCACGCGCTTCAGGAACCACAAGTCGGCAATTTTGACAAAAAAAGTGGAGCAACCAGTTGCAAAGCATTTTAACATCGAGGGTCACAGCCTGTTGGACTTTTCCATAACAGCGATAGAAATGCCAGCAGATCCAGCAGCATTGACTAAAAGGGAGAACTTTTGGATTTACTCTCTGGACACATTGGCACCACATGGCCTGAACCTGGAGGCCAGTACCACCACTACTTAGCTCCTGCAAATGAAGCCCCTCTGAGCATTCCATCCTCAAAGCTCTATAACTGCCACCTTCGCAACAGCATTTGGATGTTGGCAGCTGACGAAAGCAGAAGCTGAAACGTTTTGTTAATATATTAAAAACCTCTGTTTGGTTAATCACAATTACGTTCATATATATATATAAACGTAATTGTGATTAACCAAACAGAGGTTTTTATTATATTAACAAAATGTATACATATAAGAAAATTGAATTTACGATAGGGAGAAAGAGAAACTGAGAGAACCAAAATTTACAGATCTTTCCACCCCTAGTCAGGCTTTCAAGTGCAGCAGGTCCCAGGTACAGAGAGCTAGGAGAGGCCTGAGCCTGAAACCCTGCCAGTTAGCCATGGATAATACTATACTAGAGGGCCAACAGTCTGGCTCACTGTAAGGCAACTTCCTACGTTCTTGTGCCGTTCTGGATGCAGAATGGTCCAGGTGGCAGCCAGGTGACAGCCCCTCTTGAAAGGCACCTTATCCAAGGCCCCCTCAAAGCTGGCAGCAACACTGGGGTGAAAGGACAGAGATTGTGGGATCTTTGTCTTATGCCTCAGTTGTGGGTCCACCAGCACAGGAAGAACCCTCTTTTCCCCCAAATATTGTATGCAGAGAGGGGTGATTTCTCCACTTTCACTGAGGGATTTTTTCTCATTGGGTCACCCTCTGAAGCTGACTGGCAGCAGCTTCAGAACGGACTGAAGGAAGTACTTCTGTACACAGTTCACATTTGTCTTACGGACACAAAATGTGGCAGTGAGCACTGGCACAGATGGCTTTTTTAAAAAGAAAATCACAGAGATTAATGGAGACATAGAGATCTATCTATAGCAGATCGCCATGAGAGCTAAATGGAACCTCCACGTTCTACTTCTGAATAACAGCTGCTGGGAGGCTCTGGTTGTGAGCTTTCCAGAGTTTTCCGACTAGCTGCTGTTGGAAACGGGATGCTGGTGTAAAGGGCTGTTTGTCCTTTCAAAGTGGGGGTGGAAAGCACAGGAAGCAGCCTTGTACAGAGTCAAACCATCTAGCTCGGTACTGCCTCCAGGGCTTCAAAAGAGGAGTTTTCCCAGCCCTACCCGGAGATGCTGCCTGGGGTTGAACCTGGAACCTCCTATGAGCAAAGCACATGTTCTGCCTCTGAGTTGCTGCCGTTCCGAAGGGCTGCCTTTTTTTCTGTTGAGGGCCAAATTCCCCTGTCAGAGGCTGCATGCTGACTATGGGCGGCGCTGAGCCCAAAGTGGGTGTGGCCATGCCTTTTCTCTCTTTCCAATACCACCTCTCTCTCTCTCTCTCTCTCTCTCCCTGCCCCCTCTTCTTCCCCACCAGGGAGAGGAACAGATTGTCCTTGCAAAAAGGTATGAATGGATAGCAGAGAGCTTTTTAAATCAGGACAAGGGCCTCATATAATTAGGTTGATTACTGCATATAGGCCTGGGGCCAGAGGTCACCCACCCCAATTATAAAGAATTAGCAAAATTCATATTGGACAGGTCTATCAGCAGCTATTGACCCCCAACACCCCCTTTTTGCCTCCTACCTGAATCATATTTGGATCCTGCCCCACCCCACCCCAGCCACGGGAGAAATTAAGAGATCGCCTGCCCGCTTGGGCAGTTACATGCTAGCAAAGCAAAAGACCAGGCACCTCTTTGTCTGTTGAATGCACTGACTCTGACTGTCAGTCTCTTTTCTCTCTGTCTCTCTCTCCCTGCCCCCCACTGCTAGCTAGTATTTGATCTTCCCCCTCCCACAAAAAGGCAAAGAGCACACTAGTCAGTTTCACCATCACATTCGTAAAGCAAACAACAAAACAAACGCAACAGTTTAATGTTATATTCACTGTGGGTTTTTAAAAAACAAATCCTGGCGTCAGGGAACAGCTGCAGAAACTTGCAACAGGAAGATCAGTCTGCAACAGAAGTCAAATGTGTGAACTACCCAGGAATCCGGTACCAGCTTTGAATTAAGAGAAATTCTCGGCCAACCTTACTGATGACCTCCAGATGTTTTGGACTACAACTCCCATCATCCCTGACCACTGGCTATTCTAGTAGGTCTGATGGGAGCTGTACTCCAAAACACCTACACAGTACATTACAAATGTTGGATCTTTTGTTGCAGGCTGAGGTTCGAGACGGCTCCTGTGTCAGAAACGTCAGATAATTGGTCAGTTGCCTGCTTTGGATGGGGTTGTACTCCCTCTGAAAGAGCAGGTCCATAGTCTGGAGGTGCTCCTGCATCCATCTCTGTTGCTAGAGGCCCAGGTGATCTTCGTGGCTAGGAGTGCCTTTTACCAGCTTCGGATGGTAAGACAGCTGTGGCAGTTTCTGGACCAGGATAGCCTGACTACTGTTGTCCATGCACTGGTAAACTCCAAGGTGGATTACTATAATGCGCTCTATGTGGGGCTGCCCTTGAGTATGGTCCAGAAGCCACAGCTGGTGCAAAATGCAGCAGCGAGACTGCTCACTGGGGCAGGGTATCGCCAACTTGTCACCCCGCTGCTGAAGGAATTGCACTGAGCTAAGTTCAAGGTTCTGGTTTGGATGTACAAAGTCCTATATAGCTCACGATCACGATACCTGAATTACTGTCTTACCCGTTATATACCCAGTCAATCACTGCGCTCTGCAGGTGAGGGCCTCCTGCAGATACCATCTTATCAGGAGGTCCGTTCTGCATAATATAGGAAATGGATCTTTAGCGTGGTGGCACCGACCCTTTGGAATTCCTGCCCCTTAAATATTAGACAGGCGCCATCTCATAGAATCATAGAATAGTACAGTTGGAAGGGGCCTATAAGGCCATCAAGTCCAACCCCCTGCTCAATGCAGAAATCTCTGTTATCTTTTCAGTGCCTACTGAAGACCTTCCTCTTTCAACAAGCCTTTTAAGTTGAGACCTTATCCCAGTCTGCTTCTGTGTTGGAATTGCTTTTTAATATGTTTTTAAACCTTTTTTTAAAAAAATGTTTTTAACCTTTTTTAAAATATGTTTTTAAAGCTTTTAAAAATGTTTTTAAAGATGTTTTGTTTTAATACATTTTAAAGTCTGTTTTTATGATGTTGTAACGTGTTTTTAGTGCTTTTGTTTGCCATCCTGGGCTCCTAATGGGAGGAAGGGCGGGATATAAATCAAATAATAAATAAATAAATAAAATGTCTGAAGGCTACTGCCCCCCCATTTTAGACACACTCACCTGCCCCACTCTGTAGATGGAAACGCGACCTGTCTCTTTGTTCTGGGGGCCCAGGTACATGGGTGCAGCCACCAGCAGCACGTCCGTGATTCCATCCCCGTTCACATCCACGGGGCACACTTCACTGCCAAAGTAGGAGCCAATCTGCAAAGAAAGACCCCACCTGTGTCACAGCTGCACAAGTCCCTCTGCGTTGGACATGACAGCACATGTGCAAGTTCTACCTTTGACCTTATTGCATACATTTCCAAGTCTCAAGAAAGAAAAGAAATCCCGACCCCTGGATACAAAATCAAGAGGTTCAGCAGACAGTTTCACAGGACTAGAGATCATATATCCAAGCAAGGTTCAGAACCCACTTGCCTGTTTTCAAATACTGATGGTTGAGGAATTTGATGTTTTCAAATTCTGATATGGCATGACCTGATCTGCACCTCTCAGATTAACATGCGGAATGGAATCTGCTCAATTTTGCAGTTCTCCACATTTTTACAAGGCAGTTCTTGGCAATTTAAACATGAAAATACACTTTTAAATACTTATTTTGAGAAAAATATTAAGATTATGTATTTAAATTCATAGTTAAATGATGTTAAATTCATAGCTAACATTTTGATGGGAATTTTTTAAAATGTGCAGATTGATGTGGAAACAGAACTTAATTAAAACAGAGAGATTCCTCTATCCCAGGCTATTTTCAAATATCCTATGATATCTGCCAAAACAACGTTACACATCCGTGACTGCTATGTGTAAGTAGTTATGGGAGGCTACTGTTCGGCACCATGAGAGTGGTCCTGTGGTGTCCCTCAGGGTTCCATCTTGGGGGGAGGGCACCACTATTTTAACATCTATGTGAAGCCGCTGGGAGCTGATGTCAGATTTGGAATGAGGTGTCACCAATATGCAGATAACACCCAACTCTGTCTCTCTGTTCCATCTGAATTGGGAGAGGCAGCTGAGGTGTTAGACCAGTGCTTGGAGGTGGAAATGGGCTGGATGCGGGCCAAGAAATTGAAGCTGAATCCTGAAAAGACAGGGGTAATATGTGTCCTGAGTTCTTGAGTCTGGGAAGTGGGGAAACAGCCTGTCCTGAATGAGGTTGCACTCCCCTGGAAGGATCAGGTCTGTAGCTTGGGGGTGCTCCTGAATTCAACCTTGTCACCAGAGGTTGGTGCTGCCTTTTGGACAAAGATGGCTTTGCCTCTATATTCCATGCTCTGGTAACTTCCAGATTGGATTACTGCTATGCACTCTACGTGGGGATGCCCTTCAGCTGATCCAAAATGCAGTGGCCAGATTACTGGCTGGGGTTCTCTTTAGATCTCATATAATTCCTGTTTTAAAAGAGCTGCATTGTTTGCTAGTTTCCAGACCTAAGCCAAGGTGCTTGCGCTAGTGTTTAAAGCACTAATCTACTTAGGCCCCAAACATCTGAAGGACTGCCTCTTTTGCTACAGACCCTCTTGGATGCTGAGATTGGCAGAGTGGGGGCCCTGTTGGTAGCTCTAATGCTCTCAGATGTTCGTGGGATTGTGGCCCAGGAGAGAGCCTTCTCTGTGGCAGCCACTAAGCTGTGGAATTGCCTCCCCACAGAGGTGCCTTTGGCACCTTCATTATATATCTTTTGCTGTATGCCGAAGACATAGCTCTTCAACCTGGCCTTTGAAACCCAAGATATTGAAATTTTAGAACCCACTCTAGTTGTGATTATAATTTGTTTTAAACTGTTTTGAATATTGTATTTTATTTTCTTGTGACCTGCCCTGGGACCTTCTGGTGAAGGGCGGGTACTAACAATCATCATCATCATCTCCAGAAATCGGCTGCTACCATCTCCACCCCCCCATATCTCACTTGGTCCCCAGTGAGGGCCTGGGAGATTGTAACGCTGCCATTGCTGCTCATCTCAAACAGGATCACTTTTCCCTTGTGCTTGAAGCGGGGGGCACCAGCCACGTACAGCCCCTTCCCACTCCTCAGTTTGACAGAGGAGACCGTGTACCCTGGGAGAGAGAAAGAGAGTGACAGTAAATAAATACATTGCCCTGAACGTTAGCTTGGGCACGTCATTTAACTTGCAGCCTTAGTTCTCCTTTCTGTAAAATGGGAACAGACAATGACCTACTTCACAAGCTTCATGTAAGGGAAAGCAAAGATCACAGACGTTATGCATTATTATTATTATTATTATTATTAATAATAATAATAATAATAAATTAATTAAATTTCTATCCCATCTTACCTCCCAGAAGGAGCCTAGGGCAGCAAACAAAGACCAAAACACTTAAAACATTTTTAAAACATCTCAAAAACAAAACATTTAAAAAACAAAACATCTTAAAATGTTTAATATGTTTTTTAATAATGTTTTTAACCCTTTTTAAGGTTGTTTTTTAAAATATTTTTAATGCTGTTTTGTTTTAATGTATTTTAAGATCTGTTTTTATGATGTTTTAAAGTTTTTTAGTGCTTTGTTTGCCGCCCTGGGCTCCTGCTGGGTGGAAGGGCGGGATACAAATTAATTAAATAAATAATAAAAACTTTTTTGAAAAAGAAAAACATCTTGAAAAGCATCTTAAAAAGCAATTCCAAAACAGATGGAATCTGGTATAAGGTCTCTACTTAAAAGGCTTGTTGAAAGAGGAAGGTCTTAAAAAGATAACACAGATGGCGCCTGTCTAATATTTAAGGGGTATTTATTTATTTATTATACTTGTATACCGCCCCATAGCCGAAGCTCTCTGGGCGGTTTACAGTAAAAGGTAAAGGTGTCCCCACACTTGTACTGCGAGTCGTTTCTGACTCTTAGGGTGACGTCTTGCGACATTTACTAGGCAGACCGTATATATGGGGTGGGATTGCCAGTTCCGTCCCCGGCCTTTCTTTACCCCCCAGGGTACTCATTTTACTGACCACGGATGGATGGAAGTCTGAGTGGACCTCGACCCCTTTTACTGGAGATTCGACTTCCTCCTTCCGTTGGAATCGAACTCCGGCCGTGAGCAGAGCTTCGGCTGCGTTACCGCTGCTTACCACTCTGCGCCACGGAGGATCTTAATATTTAAGGGGAAGGAACCGTAAATAAGTATTTAAGTATAATGAGTTCCTCTGGCTCCTCCTCTCCCTGAACAGCTAGTCATTATGAGTACTCTTGTAGCTTTACATTCTGGTGACTGAGTTCGCTTTTTTCCTCCTCCGCTCCCCCCTTTTTCTTCTCTGTCATGTCCTTTAGATTGCAAGCCTGCAGGATGGGACTGCTTTGTTTTTATTAAACATTTTATTCGCCATACATAACCCACTCTTGGAGCAATTATGGCTGAAGAGTGGAATAAAAAACTGTTTCATAAATTTAAATTTCATACATTTAATGTTTGCATTGTTGCTGGAAACGGCCACTGAGAATTAGAGAAACTGATGGAGGGGGAAAGGACTGTCAACTGCCTTGATAGTTAAATGGAACCTCCATGTACAGAGGCAGTCTACCTTTGAACACCAGCCACTGGAAATAAACAGTAGGGAAGGGGTGTTGCCTTCCTGCTTTTCTTATGGCCACGATGGGAAACAGGATTTTGGGCTAAATGGACCTTTGGCCTGCTCCCGCAGCACCGTTTATCTTTGCACCTTTTGTGGGCGTGTCCACTCTTCCTTTTTCTGTACAATGAAGAGCTGCATCTTTCCTTACCGAGATAGGCTGCATGGTTTTTTAGCTTCAGGGGGAACTCCCTCTCAAAGGCTTCCCTTGGCGGGATGATCCGTCCACTCCTGCTCTCTTTCAGCACTGCGCCATCCCAGTCGTATGCACCAACCATGCCAAAGAGGATTCCATCCTGCCAGGGAACAAGCAACTCCATAGTAACCCAGCCACACAAAACGAAGAAGGCTTCTGCATAATTCAAAAGCTTGCTCCCAGCTAAAGGTCAGATTAACAATCATTCTCTTAGCAAGGTAGGACTAGAACCAATGGCTGGAAATTGCAGTGAAACTTCCTGATGACACCAGCTGTGAGGCAGCAGGGCAGACCATCCCGGAAGGCAGTGGGCAGGCAGGGGCTGGATGGCCACCCATCAGCGATGCTGTGCTTGCGTGATCCTGCGTTATAGATGTATTTTTTTACATTTCTATTTCACCTTTCCTCCAAGAAGCTCAGCAATATTCATGGTTCCCCCCCTCCCATTTTATCCTCACAACAACCCTGCAAGATAAGTTATCTATTTATTTATTTATTGTACTTATATACCGCCCCATAGCTGAAGCTCTCTGGGCGGTTTACAGTAACTAAAAACATTAAAACAAATATATAAATTTAAAAACACATCTTTTAAAAACAACTTAAAACACAATATAAACATTTAAAACAAGTTAGGCAGAGGAATAGCGACTGTCAGCTTTTGGGGCTGGGCAGTGATTTAACTCTGGGTCTCACCTTTCCTAGTCTGACACTTTGACCACTACAGCTCGCTTGATCGTGTCCTGATCATGTCCAGACACTGTAAAGCACTCTAGACAGGGCTACCCTTGAAGACTGTTCAGAAACTTCCATTAGTCCAAAATACAACACCAAAGCTATCAGCTGATAGTGCTTACGACTAGCACATCCTGTCGGGGCTTAAACTGAATGACAGCTGTGGTCTTTAAAGCTGTGGCTGTTTTAGCATTTTATTCATTTTAATTTTTATGTATATTTTAGGTGCAAACCTATATCCACTAACCTGGAACAGGAGAACCATGTACATCACCTTGAACTCTTTGGAGGAAAGGTGGGATTCAAATGCAATAAACAAAGAAACAAACTCAGCAGGACTTCGTTCTGAGTAGGTATGTATAGGATTGTGCTCCTTTTGTTTTAAAATGCTGTTAAGTTGCCTCAAGTGTCTTTAGATCAAGAGATGGCTTAAAAAATAATAAAGAAATACCACTTATAGGAGAGCAAATAAAAGGATGCACTGAAGAATCCCTCTGTGGGGTGTCCCTGACTTTGGAGACTTCAGTGTTTGGGATGTAGAGTGGACTTTGCCCCTTTCAGTTCCATCCTAGATTGTAGTTTATTCACATTATCCCTTATACGTCTGTTGGAACAATGAAGAACTCAGACATTTTACAGCCCCGCCCCTCTATTTGCATAGCCCCACCTTGGGCTCCATTGCTTGGTCACTGACCAGAGTGTGCCATATGGCCACTTTATAAGACATAATTTGCCATTGCCTTTTGCCCAGTCGTCATCCAACCTTCTCCAAGTGTCATGTTCCCAGATCAAGCAGTTAAACCAGGGGTAGCCGATATGGTGCCCTCCAGATGTTCCTGGATTCCAACTCCCATCAATACCCAGCTAGCATGACCAGTGGTCAGGGCTGACGGGATGTTGTTGGAGGGTTAGGCATATTGGCTAATCCTGGGTACCACAATAGTTTACAGTCGTTTATGCCATAAGTTGTCTTCTTACCTCGAGGAGGTGTGTGGAGAAGCCGATCTGAGACATCTCCAGCTCAAAAGAGCTATATTCACGGGTCCCTGGTGATAAAGGGAAGGAAAGCAGAAATCTGTCAATATTTGTACACCCCTTTGCAGTGGAGGCTGGTGGCTCCGATATCAGTGGGGGAGTGAATCCGCTTCAGGTTTTAGTCGGAACCTTCAAGGAGCTGTCCAAAGTGCAGCACCTTGGGCAGCTCCTTGAGAGTTCAGACTACAACCTGGAGCGGATTCACTGCCCCACTGACATCAGAGCCACCAGCCTCCACTGCCCCTTTGGGTATTTCTTAGCAGAAAAGCAATCAAGAAATAAGATAAGCAGAGAAACAAATGAACAGGATGTGCCCTGTTTGCTGAAATAATATGTGCTTTCAGGAGAAAATGGACAGGGAGGAAGAGAGGGATTTAACTGGATTTCCTTCTGGTGGGATCTACATCTCCACCAGCAGAGGATCCCATGCCCCATCAAGTCCAGCATCGCCGCCTGGCTCTTTGGGGCACTTGCAGGGGTCCCAAGACCATGGCAGGACCCACTGCCAACACTTGCCTTGGGCCCCTTATGATCCTGCCATTTGGCAAAGACAGCCACTGTTTTCATTTCCCACAGTGCTGCCATTGTGGGAAATTTAAATGGGGGTAGCTCAGCACTGACAGCCAGTGTGGTGTAGTGGTTATGGTGTTGGAGTACGACCTGGGAGACCAGGGTTCAAATCCCCACACAGCCATGAAGCTCCCTGGGTGACCTTGGGCCAGTCACTGCCTCTCAGCCTTAGAGGAAGGCAATGGTAAACCACCTCTGAATGCCACTTACCATGAAAACCCTAGAGCCGCCATAAGTCAGAATCGACTTGAAGGCAGTCCATTTCCATTTTCTAGCACTAATCAGAGGAGTGCTGCTGCTACCAGGTAAGCCCAAGAGGGAGGGAACGCTATTGGCACAGAAGAAGTACCTCGGCACAGTCATAAACCAAAATGGAGACAATACTCAAGAAATCAGAAGAAGGGTAGGACTGGGGAGGGCAGGTCTGAGAGAACTAGAAAAGGTCCTCAAATGCAAAGATGTATCACTGAACACCAAAGTCAGGATCATTCAGACCATGGTATTCCCGATCTCTATGTATGGATGTGAAAGTTGGACAGTGAAAAAGGCGGATAAGAGAAAAATCAACTCATTTGAAACGTGGTATTGGAGGAGAGCTTTGCACATACCATGTGCCAAGAATAGCTAACTTTGGTCAAGCTGAAATGGGTCAACCAGAGAGAATTCTGGGAGCCTATGGTTTCCTAGGACTTCCTACTGGGGGAGATCCACAGCTCAATCTCAGACAGACAATTTGCAACCTTGCAAGATGCAACTAAGCCGTAGCTGTTATCTCTTATCAGCTTCCTGAGATCAAAAGTCAGGAAGAGGGCGTGTTGTAGATCAGGACCCCTGGGTGATGCTCTCTAGCCCCCTTATCTTCAAAGGCTTCAAAGGAGTGGATCACAGCAGGGGCGGAATAGGGCGTTTTGCCTCCCCCACTCCTTGTTGACCGATAAACTCCATAAAAAAGGAAGGATGCTCCTTCAGCCTTTGTTCCCTTTTTCAGTCTACTCGACTCGCCTGAAGTGTGACAGAAAAAGCCGTTTGGGAACCAGGCTATGCTACTGGGAGAATAGGACCTACGCTACTGTAAGTATAGGATCTTAGCTTAGATAGACCTTTGTTATATTCTTTTGTCTGTATTGAACTTCTCTCCTTTGTTATGCCAATGTACCTCATGTAGCCCGTTTGAGGGTGATTAGCTTTAAGGAATCAAACTGTTGTTCTCTTTTGTATATATACACCATCCTACTTACCTTTAAATAAACTATCCTTTTATAAATGGTGTGTATTAGCTTGGAACTAAAGATTCTAAATCTAGTCCTTGATTGCTGAACGCTACTGATTACTGTTAATGAATTAGGCTTAATCCCTTAGAATTCACATTGGTCTCTGAGATCCCTTCTCTCAGAGGAAGGAACCAGGAAGAGGGATGGTGGCAGCACTACCGTGAGTAATTACTCCTGAAAGGAAGGAGAGTTTTTGCCTGAGAAGCAGAGAACCAGAAGAGTTGGGACTGTTCTCGGAAGTAAAGGACCCCCCTTGGGGAACTAAGGACAAGGGACCCCACAGGGACAATTCTTTGACACCATGGACTGCGAAAAAGACAAATAATTGGGTGTCAGAACAAATTAAACCAGAACTGCCACTAGCAGCTAAAATGATGAAACTGAGTTTATCATACTTTGGACACATCATGAGAAGACCTGATTCACTAGAAAAGACAATAATGCTGGGAAAAACAGCAGGGAGTAGAAAAAGAGGAAGGCCAAACAAGAGATGGATTCCATAAAGGAAGCCACAAACCTGAACTTACAAGATCTGAACAGGGTGGTTCATGACAGATGCTCTTGGAGGTCACTGATTCATAGGGTCGCCATAAGTCGTAATCGACTTGAAGGCATATAACAACAACAACACTTCTCACACACCCCATTTTGTTCATCTTTCATAAGCCAGTGAACCTTGCAGTATCTTGCCTCCCTCCCCCCTCAGCCCTTCCAGGACCTTCAAGGCTAAATATCCTGTCCCCCAAAGCATCCACAATATCGTTTAGGGCTGCCTCATCAGTCACATTGAAGAAATACTTCTCGTCAGGGTCGCTGGCAATGTATTTAATCTCATTGATGAAAGAGTCTGGATCTTTCTGCCGCCGAATGTAGTGTCCCAACACCTGAGGGAACAAAAGCCATTTTTTTACAAAAGTACAGAAGTGCTCATTTTGACACTTTACAACCCACCTGAAAATGTTGGGTGTGTAGATGAACGCAGGGTGGGGGCTGAGAGATGAGAGAGAGGAAAAATACAAAAGGATTCAAGCACTAGATTTGGCTAATCATCTCAGAGGAGTATGCCAACATCAGCCTCTGCCCCATCTATATAATTTAGTTTATTAATTCCCTGGTCCTTCACATGCAGATTGGAATTAACCAATATTATATTTAGTAATAGTCATCTGGAATAAAATAATGATTACCTGCCATTGAAATTGTCAGTCTAGAGACGAATTGTGGTTTTAGTAATTCATTATATTGTATGATTGTATCATTGTACGTCGCCTAGAGTGGCCGTTAACTCGGTCAGAAATAAATTTTTATTATTATTATTATCAATCTAGAAGGAAGCCAGACCTCAAATCGTGGCTGACGAACCTGCTATGAATTCCCTTTTTATATTACGTCTCTCTTCACACTTTCCCCTAGGATGCACACCTTAACGTGGTGAGGGGGTTTGAGAGTGTTGAAGAAGTTGAGAGCAATGCCGTCAGGAGCCTAGACCAAGAGGCTAGACTCCTAGCAGGGGCACCCACGGCAGAATGGTCCAAGCTGAGACACCAGAGTAAGATGCATCCAGACTCAGAGGAAGGCAACGGTAAACCACCTCTGAATACCTCTTACCATGAAAAGCCTATGAACAGAGTATCCAAAATGCAACACAAGATAGTGCTGGAAGATAGTGGGAGATAGTGCAGGTCAGAAGGGACCCACCGAGCTACTGGGGAAGAACACTGGTCAAGTACGAGTAGCGCTGTGACTAATGACGCAGCTGGGTCAAAGCCGAAAGGAAGTCCAGAAGCTGATGTGCACAGGTGTAAATGGAGAGTTCGGAGTTGTACGATGTACACAATGGGAAGCCACAGACCTGAACTTACAAGACCTGAACAGGGTGGTTTACAACAGATGCTACTGGAGGTCGCTGATTCATAAGGTTGCCATAAGTCGAAATCAACTTGAAGGCACATAACAGCAACAACTCTCTTCACCCTCACTCACTCTTTTTCTCGTTCTTGCACACACGGAAAGAGACATCATCACCACCACCCTGAAGCCTCCAGGCGCCATCATGCTCACCGCAATGGCGTAGCGTGTCACGTTCCATTTCTCACACTCTTCCAGGGCCTCGGGGAGTTCTTCGCCATCATGAGACTCCCCATCGGTTACCACAATCATCAGTTTGGTGGCCCCCTCCCTCCCACCTCTTTCTGGGCTGAAGGCCTCTGTGCTAAAGAAAGAAATAAGAAACAAGGAGGGAAGACCACTCGGTGAAACGTTTTCCTGCTCCAAGAACGGTGTCTCTGTGAGAGGCGGCCTGACCATGGGGCAAGATTTTGCATGCTGTGAAGGCTAGCAGTATGGAAGTCAACAGATCTGATTCACTGGAGCAAAACCTGCCAGGATATTCTCCTGCACAAGCCATATTGAAATGAATGGATTTCAGTGGGGCTTGTTCAGAAGAATTTCCCAGCAATTGCACCCCAGTGCAGTGCTAGGCTCTGAACTGACCTCAGACGATGAATCCTTCCAGGTGAGCAGGCAGAGCCCCAAGATGCCAGCACCAAAGACCCAGGAGAGACCTCCCCAGCCCTGCCTCCAGGGGACTTCCTAGAAACTGCTCTTGGTCTGGGCTCTTGGTCTGTCTTGCTCAGTACTGACCACCCTGACTGGCAGCAGCAGGGTTGCAAGCAGGGGTCTGTCTCTCCTCCTAGCCCTACCTGGAGATGCCAGGGATTGAACCTGGGACCTTCTGCATGCAAAGCAGAGACTCTGCTACTGAGCTACGGGCCCCTTCCCCAAAGGACCCTCATCTTGGGAGGGCATGCTTTTCTGAACCACCTCTGGCAGAGGTAGGGTTGCCAGGCTCCTGGCCTGAGCCTGAGCCTGTATCTTTAGGAGAAGAGAAAGTCAGCCAAGTGCAGGGGTTCTGGCAACGCCGTAATGGGAAAACCCACAAGGGGGAATTCTCCCTTCCCTTGCACAACTTTTAAAGATACAGAAGACCTCTTGGAGGCCGGGCTTGGCAACGAAGTTCACAGAAGCAACAAACACCCCATAGATCAGGGGTATGAGGCACGAATTATGGAACAGGGGGAATGGGGCATGCCACACTGAGCCTCCTCGGATACATCTAGAAGTCTCGTGGAATTATTTGCCCCTACACACACACACACCTCACCTAGTTTACCAACTAATACCGAAACAGGACCCCCTCTTAATTAAACATCAGTGAGGAATTTCCCTCAGATTTCCCTACTTTGACATTAAAATATCCTTGGCCAGCTCCGGATGAAAGGACACATGTCCATTTGTTTAATGTGTGAGCTGGCCTCCAGCTCCTCTGTTGCTCTCAAGACACACATACCAGGCCTTGTGGATTGCGGAAGCAGTCCGAGTTTCGAGCCCCTCCTGGCGGCTAATGTTTTTGGCTGCTTCAATGACCTCTTCCGCTGTTTGGTAATCCTTCAGAGTCCATTCATGGACTGCGACCTCACTGTACTGCAAGACCCCAACCTGTACAGTAGGGGAAAAAAAGATGCAATTCGTTGAGAAAGGTGCCCTTGCACAGAGGAGGACCCTCAGCCCATATGGCCCCATGCTGTCTACACTGACTCGCAGTGGCTGGCTGACCCGTGCTCTAGGCAGGAGTCTTTCCCAGCCAGATCTGGAGTGAGCCTTTGATCTCCTGAGTGCACAGGAGGTGCTCTACCACTGAGCCTCTCTTGGAACGCAAGACTTTATACCAGGGCAGGTTATAGTTCCATCAGTATGGTCTACGCTGACTACTCACAGTAGCTCTTCTGGGTCTCAGACAAAGGCTTTCCTTGTTGCCTGCCACCTGATCCTCTTAATGGGAGATGCTGGGGACTGGACCTTGAATCATTAGCAGACAAAACATGTGTTTCTCATAGTGCATAACACTCTACTATAGTGCAAGACCCCCACTCTATATGGGTGCAGGCTGCCACATGTTGCCTATCCACATGCCATGCTCCAATCCCTGAAGGACCACTCAGTTCCAGGCAAACCTGCCCACTCATTCGCATCTTCACCTGAAGCTTCCTCCCTGCTAAAACAAGATCAGCACAGAGCATGTTCTTTGGGCTGATTGCAGGTGTTGCCACCACTCACCATATGCTCAGAGGCACATGTTACCAAATTCTTCCAAGGTACACAGAAAGCAGATTGGACTGTGAAAGATCAACCCAAATGGTGTTTGCATTTTGACAAATTTGTAAGGCAGTACAATATCTCAGAGAGGAAGTCAGGTCTCCTGCTCCCCTGGTGCATTCACTATAGCTGTCCAATTTCCCTGCTCTTTAAAAGTTTGAGGTACGTTCTTAAACCGCAAGGGGTTTTTTGCCTATTATTATACTGACCTTTTAGCGCTGAAGTAAGGATCACCCTGAATGTATGTGAAAGGGCTTTGCCCCTTGAAACTGTTGGGCTGGTGACCAGTAGGCATTACTGTCTCTAGTAGTTTTCCATGAAGCCTGCAAGTTTGAAGACGTAACTGTGGTTAAGGGGGAGTTATGTCTATGCTCTGTCTGGGAACGGACTGCCAGGGCCATTGCTATGGTAGCCATCTGGTAACAGCTGGGAAAGTTGTAACAGAGTCTATGTGTTGTTGCTTCTTCTGAATTATGCCTCTGAGCTGAGAGGCTGTCTTTTGTGTTTTATCTATGGAGAGAGATGTACCAGAAGGGGGGTGACTGAAGAATCTCTACATGTATTTACTCTTAAGCCTCTGGCCTTAATGTCTTTCAATAAAGACTCTTAACATGCTCTGAAGAAGTTTTCTTGCTCAACTTAACTCCAACGTAATGTATGCTGTTTCACACAACAATGCACACACACCAACAGTGGTAGCAGAGGATGGTTACGCTCCACAGCGCATTACACGGGAGTAAGTTGCTGGTCTGAACGGCAGACGGAGTTCCAGAGAGGGCAGCTTGATTGATTGAACCAGACGGAGGTGAGCAACATGGCTGTAAACCAGTCTGGGGGAGGCTTGCCGATGGAACGACTTAATGAAAAGAATTTTGGCAGCTGGAAGCCGAGGATGAGGACTTTGCTGATAACAGAGGATTTATGGGACGTTATTGAGGAAAAAACCCCGGCGGTACCGACCGCGGCCTGGAAGCGTCGAGACCAGAGGGCGCAGGCGTTTATAATCTTGGCTCTATCGGATGCTCAACTGATGTGTGTGAGAGATGAGCCATCGGCTAAACAGATCTGGGACGCATTGCAGGATTTGTCCCAGGAATGGCAGCGGAGGCAGGAGGCGCAGAGAGCCCAGCCGGTGGAAGCTGTCAGAAGCAAGGAGGAGAAATGTGCCGAACCGGAGCAGGCTGTCGAAAGCAGACAGGAAAACAAGCGGGAGCAGCAGAGGCTGAAGCCTTGTTTTGCTTGTGGGGCTCGTGGGCATCTCCGTAAAGATTGTGCAGTCAAGCGAAACTCCAGGGACAGAGGCTTGAAGCAGGGAAGTGTGAACTTTGTTTGTAAACAGAACTCTCAAGATTTACGACCTGTGAACTGGTTGCTCGACAGCGGAGCAAGCCATATATTAATCAAAGACAGGAGTCTGTTTTACACGTCTACAGATGAGCAGGACTTTGTTTTACTTGCTGATGGATCACGGAAATCCGTAAAAGCACGTGGTCTGGTGAAATTTGACAAACTTGGCATAATGTCAGACTGTTTGTTTGTTCCGGAATTGGCTCATAATATTTTATCAGTTAGCAAACTGGTAAGTTGTAATTATTCAATTTTGTTCCACAAAGGCCAATGTTTTATAATGAGGGGAGATGAAGTGTGCATGCAGGGAAGTCTTAATGATGCACAGTTTGTAATAAAGAGCAGTCAAGCAGGGTGTGCTGTGTTAAATGCTGAGGCACAGGTACATCAGGGCTGCGTCCATGAATGGCATCAAAGGCTGGGGCATGCGAACCTTGACACGATAAAGAAAACCCCTTTGCACAGTGAAGACATGCGTTTAAGAGACTGTGGTCAGTTAATGGATTGTGATTCTTGTAATCAAGCTAAAATGACTATTGCACCAATAAACCGGGAGGCTGAGAGAACCACAACAGCTCCCTACCAGCTAGTACATGTTGATTTAGCAGGGCCAATAAATGCTTCACGAGGAGGTGCGAAATTCTTCATGGTACTGGTAGATGATTTTTCAAGATTTTCTCATGTTTTTCTGTTAAAGCATAAAAGTGAAGCTGAGCAGAAGCTGAAACTGTTCATTAAGAGAATCGAAACTCAACACTTGGTCACGGTGGGGGCTATACGCTCGGACCAAGGTGGGGAATTCACGAGTAAAGCATTGAGTGACTTTCTGGAGAGTAAGGGAATAAACCAGAATTTCACTGCTCCACACAGCCTGTTTTCCAATGAAACTGCTGAGAGAAAAAATAGGGTGCTTGGGGAAGCAATGAGAGCCATGCTGCTGGATTGCAGTTTAGGGAATTCTTTCTGGGCAGAGGCAATTCTTTATGCGAATTACATTCACAACAGGGTGTTACATAGTGCTATTGGAATGTCTCCTTATGAGAAACTTACTGGCAGAAAGCCTAGAATACAACACATTCAAAAATTCGGGGCAAGGTGCTGGATCCACATTCCACAGGGAAAAAGGAGGGGCAAGCTTGCACCCAGAGCACAGCAAGGTTTTGTTTTGGGATTTCAGAATGCATATTACAGAGTTTGGTGTCCAGAAACACAGCAGTTAATTCTGAGCAGAAGCATTAAAGTCTCAGAAAAGCCTTGGGATCAAAGGGAGACAGTCCGTCTTACAAGAACAAATGACACACAAACACAATCACAGAAATTTAAGCCAGATGTTGACATTAAAGTGGAAGGTACACAAATTCCTCTCAGAGATGCTTTGCATGAGCTCATTTGTGGAAAACGCAGATCGAAGAAACGAAAAGCTGAGGAAATGGAAGCTCCTGCGCAGGTTGTGCCAAGCACAAGCACAAATGGGGGGGCAGAGAGAGCCGAGGCTCTGGTTCCTTTAAGACGCTCCACGAGAGCGAATTTAGGCAAACCGCCTGACAAATTTACTGTGGGATTAATAACAAGTCCTGGAATGAATAAAGTTGTAGACATGGATCCTGAGACACTTTATTTGACATGTGTTGAACCAAAGTTTGAGTGAATAAAGTTTTTGAACTGTACTGAGATGTAATTTTGAACTGTACTGAACTGAAATGTATTGCAAGAGGTATTGTAGAAATGTATGACTGTATGATTATGTATTATGGAGATGTATTTCATGTGTATTTTGCAGTCTTAATGGAAAAAAGGGAGGCTGTTGGGCTGGTGACCAGTAGGCATTACTGTCTCTAGTAGTTTTCCATGAAGCCTGCAAGTTTGAAGACGTAACTGTGGTTAAGGGGGAGTTATGTCTATGCTCTGTCTGGGAACGGACTGCCAGGGCCGTTGCTATGGTAGCCATCTGATAACAGCTGGGAAAGTTGTAACAGAGTCTATGTGTTGTTGCTTCTTCTGAATTATGCCTCTGAGCTGAGAGGCTGTCTTTTGTGTTTTATCTATGGAGAGAGATGTACCAGAAGGGGGGTGACTGAAGAATCTCTACATGTATTTACTCTTAAGCCTCTGGCCTTAATGTCTTTCAATAAAGACTCTTAACATGCTCTGAAGAAGTTTTCTTGCTCAACTTAACTCCAACGTAATGTATGCTGTTTCACACAACAACGCACACATGCCAACAGAAACATGCTACATAAATGCTAAGCATGACATTAATATGAAGGGAAGTAACTTAGGCAGGTTACCTGACAATGAGTGTGTGCTACTATTGGGGGGGGGTCAACATGGACGAGAAGGAAGGGGAGCATCTTCATCAGCCAACATGGTGAGCAAAGAGGGGACTTGTCTGCCTGTTGCTTGGTCGGGAATAGGGAATCTGTGTGCCCTCCCCCAAATGCTCTTGAACTATATTTCCCGTCATCCCTGACCACTGGCCATTCTGGCTACTGCGGCTGATGGGAGATGCAGTCTGGCAACATCTGTAATAACAAAAGGTGAATTTTTCTTGGGGCAAAGCCATCTGCACTGCTTCCTGCCAACCCTTCTTGAGCCTTGGAGAAGGTCCTGGCATTCATGCTGACTCAGCAGCAGAGAGTCCCTCCATCTATCACTTACAATGAGGCTACAGAAAACCAGGTCTGTTCCCCTCCCTTGCTTTGTTTTCTTTAAGCTTCCTGTTTTCCACAGGCTAGGATTTTCAAATGTCCTAAGCCTCTGCCCTGGGACAGGCTACAGTCCTGCAGCAGCAAAGGAGCTGGAGAAACACTCAAGAGATATTCCAGCGCGTGCTTACAGACTGGAGAGAGAGAATGAGATCTAAGGCAAACTCCCAAACATGGTGATGCTTTGCAGCCGTAGATGGTCATTATAGGTGCATTCCATTTAATTTAAGGTTTTCAGTTTTTGCCGTCATTTAAAGGTGTATTAATTTAAGGTTTTGCACAGATGAAATGGAGGATCTTTCCCACTGTTTGTTGAGCTGCCTTATTTATAAGATGTCAAACCCTGCAAGAGTTCGTTGTTCATTCTGTATTGTGATCCAATGAATATAAGCTGAACTTCTACTAGTAAACAATAATAGATTATATAATTGAGAAGGGGGCTTTGCATGCCAAAGTTTTCTCTGTTTAGTGATTAATGACTACTGTACAGTAGGGCCCCGCTTTTCAGTGGCCCGCTTTTCGGCGTTCCGCTGTTACGGCGGTTTTCAATTAGAGTAAGGCCCCACTCATATGGCGCTTGTTCTGCTTTTACGGCGTTTTTCGAGCATCGGGCACCATTTTATTGACAGAGTTCCGCTTTTCGGCAGGTTTCACTTTTAGGCGGGGGTCTGGAACGTAACCTGCCATATGAGTGAGGCCCTACTGTATACATAATTGGCCAACCCCTACCTTATATATCAAATGATGGCTTTTGTCATCTGAACAAATATATTTTGGATGAAATTTTCCCAAACTCTTCATATGGGATATAACCTTTCCTTCAAAAGCTGCAGGCGGCCAACAACAGCAAGCTCAATACAGCCAACATTTGCAAAATTACTAAAAGCAGCAAAATACCCCCAAAAACCTAATAAAAAAAATAGGACAGCAAAAAATAAGAGAGTGCAACAAAAACTAGGCCCTCTGACACTGTTCTGAGTTTACGTTCTGAAATGTAAGCTCCGCCCACGGGGGCTTATTGTCCCCTGACCCGGTTGCCCTTCCTCTGCTGTCCCAGATACACGCTCCATATGCTTGGTGGCAATGACAATGTACTTTTCCCAGGCATCTGGGCAGCACCAGTGATATGATTATATATTGGTGCATCTGTTTTTATTTTAATTTTTATTATTGTAATTTTTTACTTGCTTGCAAATTGCTTCCAGACTTTTTAGTGGGAAGGGACATACCGATTTAATAAATCTAACCCAAACATGGTAATATTATGTAACTATGAAGAACTACAGAGCCAGTGTGGCATAGTGGTTAGAGTGTTGGACTAGGACCTGGGAGACCAGGGTTCAAATCCCCACTCAGCCATGAAGCTCGCTAGGCGACTTTGGGCCAGTCGCAGCCTTGCAGCCTAACCTACCTCACAGGGTTGTTGAGAGGACAAAATGAAGAGGGAGGAGAACTTTGTATGCCACCTTGAGCTCTTTGGAGGAAAGGTGGGATATAAGTGTAATTATAAACATAGATAAAAAAATTAATAGTGGTGACTTGATTGAATTCTGCTTTTCCCCCTGAGCCTTTTTTCTATTGCATTGCGTCTATTAGACTATAAGTCTGTGAGCAAGGTCAGTGTCTCTTTATTAATCTTCGGTGCCTAGAAAAAAAATAGGTGTAACCAATAATATGAACAGTAGTCATGGTTCATCCTTAACTCTTTCCCCACAGCTCTGGCTCAGCAAGTCTTCCTTCTCATCATGATGAGTCAGGGAAATGGTCCAGAAGAGCATCTCAGTGTTTCCTCAGCCAATGTATCCGGAGGATGTGGGGAAGATGCTAAACAGACTCTTGCAGACATCTCCTGGGTGGCTCTCAACCTCTGTTGTTGTTGAATGCCTTCACGTCAGTTATGACTTATGGCAACCCTATGAATCAGCGACTTCCAGTAGCATCTGTTATAAACCACCCTGTTCAGATCTTGTAAGTTCAGATCTGTGGCTTCCTTTATGGAATCAGTCCATCTCTTGTTTGGCCTTCCTCTTTTTCTACTCCCTTCTGTTTTTCCCAGCATTATTATCTTTTCTAGTGAATCATGTCTTCTCATTATGTGTTCAAAGTATGATATCCTCAGTTTCATCATTTTAGCTTCTAGTGATAGTTCTGGTTTAATTTGTTTTAACACCCCATTATTTGTCTTCTTCGCAGTCCATGGTATGTGCAAAGCTCTCCTCCAACAGCACATTTCAAATGAGTTAATTTTCCTCCTGCCTGCTTTTTTCACTGTCCAACTTTCACATCCATACATAGAGATCAGGAATACCATGGTCTGAATCATCCTGACTTTAGTGTTCAGTGATACATCTTTGCATTTGAGGACCTTTTCTAGTTCCAGGAGAGCCAGTGTGGCATAGGGGTTAGAATGCTGGACTACGACCTGGGAGACCAGGGTTCAAATCCCCACACAGCCATGAAGCTCACTGGGTGACATTGGGCCGGTCACTGCCTCTTAGCCTCAGAGGAAGGCAATGGTAAATCACCTCTGCATACCTTTTCTAGTTCTCTCATAGGTGCCCTCCCCAATCCTAGCCTTCTTCTAATTTCTTGTCTCCATTTTGGTTAATGACTGTGCCAATCATTATTGTTAATCTACCCCTTTTGAAACCTGCTACTCCATAGACTGCCCTTTCCCAACCTGCTGCCTTCCAGATGTTTTGGTCTTACAACTCGCATCAGCCCCAGCCAGCACAGAATTCTCACAAGAATAACCAGTTAGCCTGCAACAGTGATTTTACCATATAAAAACAGGTTTGGAATAATTAAGCTACTGTGATGCTAAAGTATCAAGAAAAGTGTAGAGAAATGAGTGGAACCCAGTGGTCCAATATATTAACTAAGCATGAGAAACTGAAGGTTTTGGAATCAATGATATTACGTTGTAGAATGACTATTTATGGATAACTAACAGAAACAGGAATTTATAAATGGATGTGTATCTTAGTAAAGATTGCACATATAACTGTGTCTATATTGTAATTTAACTGGATTCCTGCATTGAGCAGGGGGTTAGACTCTATGGCCTTATAGGCCCCTTCCAACTCTACTATTTTATGATTCTATTATTCATATCACTTATAGTTTTGTACATTATTTGTGTCTTGATGATAATTAAAAAAAGAAAAAAACTGATTTTAAGCAAAACACTAAACTCACTTGGATCTGCTCTGGATCGATGAAAAACTTGCTAAGGATGTTGCTAAGAAAGTTCTGCACCTCGTACCAAGGATAAATGCTGTTGGATCCATCAAGGACAATTATGATGTCCATGTAAGTCGAACATCCTGTACGAAGTTGAAAAGGCAGAGAGTTAGACAATGGCAAAGGAGACATTTTGGGGTGGAAGAGTTAGAGGCAAAGATGTTTTCCCCCCTAAAAAGCCAGGCCTAACAAGCTGACCCATACATGGGATCCATCTAGGTGATCCAAGTTATGGCAGCCTAGCGCCACATTCGTTCATGTGTCTCTGCTAATTAAGAAGATGAGAACTGCCTTGTGAGGTAGATCCACCCAAACAAAATAATCAAGAGGGTTGGAGTACCTGACCTAAGAGGAAAGACTAAAGCACACAGGGGCTACTTGCAGCCCTCG
The DNA here is from genome assembly GCF_030035675.1 of Rhineura floridana. Taxonomy (NCBI): domain Eukaryota; kingdom Metazoa; phylum Chordata; class Lepidosauria; order Squamata; family Rhineuridae; genus Rhineura; species Rhineura floridana. The sequence goes on from NC_084501.1 coordinate 3,143,491, forward strand.
GCTGAGTCCCAAGTGCCTCACAGCAGGGCCAGCTCCCCAGCTGATTCCCTTCTCTGCTGCCTAGATGACTGGGGCTGGAATGCACTCCTCAGCTGTTCATAGCATCAATCAGTGGCAGCAGAGAGGAGCGGCATGATTGGATTGCTCCTCTCCTCGCTGCCCAGCTGAGCACTTGGAAGGGGGAAGGTATGATGGGACCTCAGTGTGCCAGGAGAATAGTATAAACCTCCCATCCCCTCATGCAGAGATGGTGAGTGAAGGTGAGTAGGAGGAGGAAGGGTCTGCCTGCCTATCTGTGACAGGGAGGAGCACAGGCTCTGGCCACCACCAACAGGCAACCTCCAACCCACTGCTGCACCAGACTTTAGGGAACCCTTGGCACTTTGTTATTAGCCCCCAACACACCCACAATGAAACCACACATTTTTTTCTTACCTCCCTCCTCTCAAGGCCCCTGGGTGCATGGCGCTGCTACCTCTGAACATGAACCAATCTCTGTTCCCATCCATGGTGACCACCCACCATCTCCATGTATCCAAATGTAATGCCCCAGCATAAAGGTCTGTGTGGCTAGGGCAGCACGTTTGAGGTAAATAATTAAAATGGTGTGCACTCAGCTACCATGGATGAGAGCTAAGCTTGCCACCCGTTCAAAAGCAGCATTGCCACTCACCTGCTGTTGAAATGGCTGTCCAGGGCCCAGCCCAGAGGGTGGTAGGTGGTGACACAGCTGAGTGATAGGGTAGGGCATTGATTTCCATTAAATCAGAATTGGCATCAGACTCCCTGATAATTCACGTCTGCTATCTTTGTAGACCAACCCTGAAACCTGTGAACTTCTGTTGCTTTTCCTGACACTAGATTTTTACCACATCTAATATAAATTAAGAGAGCCAGTGTGGTGTAGTGGTTAAGGTGTTGGACTCCGACCTGGGAGACGAGGGTTCGAATCCCCGCACAGCCATGAAGCTCCCTGGGTGACCTTGGGCCAGTCACTGCCTCTCAGCCTCAGGGGTAGGCAATGGTAAACCCCCTCTGAATATCGCTTACCATGAAAACCCTATTCATAGGGTCGCCATAAGTCAGGATTGACTTGAAGGCAGTCCATTTCCATTTTCAGTAAAAGTTAAACTGGTCAGCCTGCTTTGCTTGCTCACTGAAATTGACTAGGAGAAGGGAAGAAGAATGTGTCTGTGTGAGTGACAGTGTGTGTGTATGTGTGTGTGTGTGTGTGGGAGAGAGAGAGAGAGAGAGAGACAGAGACAGAGAGAGACAGAGAGATGCATTCAGCAAGAAGGGGGCACAGTGAATGGCTGCCTCAGAGGGGGCGGAGATGTGCACCACAAGCAGCCTACAGCCCCAGCTAGGACCAGCATGGGAGGGAGGAGAAGGGGAGAGAGAAGCAGGCTGGATTGGCAGGAGGATAGAGGGATGGACAGGCAGACAGGCGGGAGAAGAAGAGAGGAGAGGAGCATGATGGTTGGATGGACCAACATGCAGACAAGATAGTGGGAGATGGGGAGCACTGAAAACTGTTTTCCTCCTTTCCTTACCAAAAGTTCCCAGCCGGTCTCTGCTTGCTAACATGAAAATTGTCCAGCCTCAGACACAGAGGAGGAGAAGAAGGTGGCGGCAAAGCTGCTTTTCTTGCAAAATATTAATATTTCCTTTCAAAATATTGATATTGCCTTTCATTTATCGATATTTCCTTTCATTTATCAATATTAATATTGTTCTGCAGCCATTTGTGAATTTTGAAAACACTTCAACATTTTAGTGTGAATTTCTCCTAATGAGCAGTTTTTTGTATGCAGTTTTGATTTTGCAAGCAATTTCTCCTAATATAATGCATTTTTGTTTTCACAGACTGGTACCCAGTTTTATGCACATTTCTCCCCAAATATGCATTTTTGTAAACATTGTGATGGGAGGACTGCATTGCAAAATTTGAATAAGTGTGAATTTCAAAGAAGGGCTGTGTTGTTTTTTTCTCATAGTGGCTCAGAAAGTACAAATTTGATAAGTTTGGCTTTAAATGTGAACTGAATCGAATTCCTCCCCCATCCTTAGCCACCTTCCATAATTTGTCAACCTCTATCACTCTCTAAAGAAGTAGATCATGAACTCGCCCTGGACACCATGATAGTAGGTAACATAACTGCTTGTTGAGGGGGAGAGATGACAGACTGAGCAACAGAATCCTGAGAAACCGCTGTGGCTTCTATGCTGAAAGTTAAAGAATGGTTTGATGGCAGGAAAAAGCTTAGGAGGGACAATGTGCTTTTGGTCTGGAAGTGGACAGGCAAGAACATTTTGGAGATTGTGATTCCTAAGGGAGTAGCCTCCTTCACAGGAGCTTTAGGGGTTATTAGGTTTGCCCCCATATCCACCAGCCAACACCCTGTAGGTATCAAGCACATGCTCTCTTCCTCATCCTCCACTCTCACCAGCTGCCAACACATCCTACCAGGCTCCACCCCCTAATTTTCCAGGCACCACCCCTTATCTCCCAGGTTCCGCACCCCTTGGCCTGGGGGTCCTGGCTATTACATTGGAACAGCAGAAACAATATGACATTCCAGTGCTTAATAATAAAGCATTTACCTGATACACAATTGTTTGGGAAATTCAGGGCAAAACTTTAGACAAAAATAGCCAGCGCTCAGATCATTTATCAGCTTAGCTCACAATGCATTGTATCCATAGAATGCTGAAGATGCAGTATCTAAAATATTGCCTGAAAGCAATTCTGTATATTGACGGAATGCAACAGCTGCAAAATTGCTGTAAAACTGCTTGGACTCAATAGTGTTGGCATGAAAGGTTCGGTTGAAAAATTAATGAAGACACGCTGTCAGCTTTATGCAAGTGTCACCTAGCAGTCTGAAGTGGTGGTGGTGGGGGGGACTTCCATAGTGCCAAAAAAGAAGACAAAATGGGGGCACCTAAAATTTGCATCTGGAAACCTGCAAATAATTGCAGCACTTTAAATAGAAATACATCTGACCATACCGGGGATGACTGTGCTCAGGTGAGCTGTGTGCCTGTTGCTCAGTCTGCTGTCCAGGCATTGCTAACTGGTTATGGGCAACTTCCAGTCATTGTCCCCCGCCGCTCTCCCTTCTTATGGTTTTTTAAACTGGATTTGGACCAGATCCAGCTCTACAAATAGAGGACTGACTTCTGTAAAGAATGGCACATGCCCTCTGAAGTGGTTCAGCCCAGGCACAAGGTTGCCACCTCAGGGAGACCACGAAGCAAATGCATTGGCACATGATGTATTGCTGAAGTCCTTCCAGCACCACTTTCCAGAGCGTGAGTCAGACCTCATGTGGAATCATTAAGTCCTGGGCCGTCGGGGTTGATCATGAGGCAGGGGCCTGTAGGCTGAAGGAAGATGATAAACTTTGGGGAATTTAAATGTTTGTAGTAGTGCCTTCTTTTCAAATCACAAAAACATCCCAGCTTTAATGCAGGAAGCTTATTGATACAGTGTCAAGCTGTTTGTCCATCTAGCCAAGAATGGCGTACACTGAAAGTCAGCAAGTCTCCAGGATCTCTCCAGGATTTCTCATCATCTATTATCTTAAATGCTTCAACAGGAGATGCTGGAGACTGATACGAACCAACAGTGCAATGTGGCTGCAAAAAAGGCAAATTTATTATTTATTTATTTATTTATTTATTAAATTTATATACCGCCCGACTAGCAATAGCTCTCTGGGCGGTGAACATAAAACAGGAGATGCTGGAGACTGATACGAACCAACAGTGCAATGTGGCTGCAAAAAAGGCAAATGTTATTTTAGGCTGCATTAATAGAAGTATAGTTTCCAAATCACTCAAAGGACTAGTTCCCCTCTTGTCAGCATTGTCTAGGCTGTGTCTAGTTATGGACAATGCACTTCAAGAAGGATGCAGTCAAATTGGAACAAGTTCAGAGGAGGGCAACGAGGATGATCAGGGGACTGGAAACAAAGCCCTATGAGGAGAGACTGAAAGAACTGAGCATGTTTAGCCTGGAGAAGAGAAGACGGAGGGAGGATATGATAGCACTCTTCAAGTGCATGAAAGGTTGTCACACAGAGGAGGGCCAGGATCTCTTCTTGATGGTCCCAGAGTGCAGGACACGGAATAATGGGCTCCAGTTGCAGGAAGCCAGATTTCGACTGAACATTAGGAAAATCTTCCAAACTGTTAGAGCGGTACAACAATGGAACCAATTACCTAGGAATGTGGTGGGTTCTCCAACACTGGAGGCATTCAAGAGGCAGCTGAACAGCCACTTGTCAGGCATGCTTTAAGTTGGATCCTGCATTGAGCAGAGGGCTGGCCTTGATGGTCTCATAGGCCCCTTCTGACTCTACTGTTCTGTGATTCTATGAACCTGGGGCTTTCTGCATGTAAAGCAGGTGCTCTGCCCCTGAGCTATTGTACCTCTCCAGGGAATCATGAATTACAACTAGGTATGGAGGAGATATTCAATTCAATTTGCATTTAAAGCCAAATCTGTCAAATTTGCACTTTCTGAAACAATGAGAACTGAAACACAGCCATCCTTCAAAATTCACACTTGTTCAAATGTTGTGATGCAGTTCACCTGAATATTTACAAAAATGCATATATTCATGGAAAGTGTGCAGAAAAATTATTAGCAAAAATAACATACCAAAATGCATTATATTCATATAAATTACTTGCAACAATGTGAACATTAGTCAAAATTGCATACAAAATGTGTTTATTAGGAGAAATTAATACTAAAACGCTGGAGAATTTTCATGAGGCCTTTTTTTTAAAAAAAATTGCAAATTGCTGCAGAAATATGGAAAAGAATTTAAGATTGGAAAATGAGAAACTGAGAGAACCGAAATTGACAGATCCTTCCATCCCTAATTACAAACTAGGGGTGCTGCATCTCCCCAGGCTGGGTGAACGGAGCCTAGGAGATGTGATGACACCTCACAGATCGAGAGGCAGAGGCAGGCTGGATGGGGCAGGGCTTCGTGGGGCCTAGTAGGGGCAGAAGATGGCACCTGGTGGGTGATCACGAGCGGCACAGCCTGGCTTTGCTTGGTGTGTCAATGGGGAGAGCCTGACATACACACACCGGAGCAGAGGGAATAGCAGAGCCTGAAGCCAACCCAAATTTAGTTGGCCATGTGTCCTACTTTACAGAGGACAGTCCTCTGCTTGAGGGCTGTCTGGTTTAAGATAAGGACCCACATAAAGGAAGAGCAGGAAGAGCTCTGAAGTTGCCCGTCCACCATCAGCATCCCCTGGTCAGCGGCTGGAGGAGGCATGCAGACCCTCTGGTGTCTTCCCCATTAGGGCAAGATGTATTGCGTTTATATTTAAATTATAGTAATTATTTCTGCATTTCTACATATAAATTACCATATGCAATTTTGATGCAAATTGGTGTTCTCTTTTTTTGGTGATGCAAATCCTCTTTTTCAGTAGTGCAAATGTGGCTCCCAAAATCCAAATCTAATTGTAATTCATTCGTGGTCCACCAACCACAAATAAAATGTTAAAAGTTACAGAATATAAAATAAGCAAGGTTGTTAAAAGGCATGTATGTGTGAATATAAAAGCAATCCTAGATTGTCTAAGCAAAATGGCTACACTTAGGACATTTGCAACTTGCCCTGTGATTAAAAAAATAGAGCCCTCCAATAAAATGATAAACAGAGACTCTGTAAGAGTGACCTGGAAAGGTGCACCAGAGTTCCTCTATCCCCCTGGTAAAACTGCACTTTAAAAGAACTTGTAGAACTGATTCCACCTCTTCATTTTTACTAGGATAGTATGTATCGTTTACAAGAACTTTATTATATTTTGCCTCTGTTGCTCTAGGCCAGCGGTATCTAATGCGGTGTTCTCCAGATGATGTCAGACTTCAGCTCCCAATGGCCACACTAGCCAGCGCGGCCAATGGTCAGGGTCCAGGATAAGAGGAATCGTAGCTCAGCAACATCTGGAGGGCCACAGATTGGCTAGCCATTATCACTGGGCATCTGCTGAGGTCCCGGCCCTCTCCCCATTTGGTGCTGTGCCATGTGTATCCATGTGAACCCAGAGGGAATCCTGTTAAGGGCTCCCCCAAACCTGGAGCCAGTCCTGGAAACAGGCCACCTCACCAGAAGCCTGTGACCTACTTTAAATGTGCGCCTCAGCCCTGGAATCTGTGAAGATAAGAGTGCCTCTGAACATTATTTATTTATTATTTATTTACACATGATTCCCAGGCAGTCTCCCATCCAGGCACTGACCAGACGTGACCCTGCTTAGCTTCAGCAGGAAGCTGGCCTTGTGTGTCTTCAGACCATAGCCTGGAACCATGTACAGAGTGCCACTTCCCTTTATACTGGATCAGCATAACTATACCTGCTGGGCTTGAGATTAGAGAGAAGGGCTTCCAGTAGAGGCCTCCAGTGCTTGTCACTTTAGAAATCTGACACATTGTGCAGGATGTCCAACCTACTCTGAGCTGTTGGGGCGATGTTTTCTGTCAGGCGGAAGTTCTCATCCACGCTGGTACAAATCCCGGTGCTAAACATGGACGTCCCACATTCCTGGGACCACAGAGGAGCACACACCTGTCAAGAGGAGAGAATCAGACACAGTGACTTGCCCACCCCCCACCTTGAAAACACAAAGTGGTTTAAGTGCCATGGCTCTCTCTTACATGGCATCCTGGGAACTAAGGTTCTGTGAGGGGGAAGGGTTATAGTTCAGTGGCAGATAGGGTTGCCAGGTTCCTGGCCTGAGACTGATCCTGTATCTTTAGGAGAAGAGAAAGTCAGGTGTTCTTGCAACACTGTAATGAGAAAAGCTACAAGGTGGAATTCTCCCTTTCCCCTGCACAACTTTTAAAGATACAGAAGACCTCTTGGAGGCCGGGCCTGGCAATCAAGAGGTCTTCTGTATCTTTAAAAGTTGTGCAAGGGAAGGGAGAATTGTGGTTTTTCTCATTACAGGGTTGCCAGAACACCTGCACTTGGCTGACTTTCTCTTCTCCTAAAGATACAGGATCAGTCTCAGGTCAGGAACCTGGCAATCCTAGTGGCAGAGCAACTTTAGACAGCACTGAGCTAGTGTGACTCTGTAGAAGACAGCTTCCTGTGTTCCTCTTTACACCAATCCTCTGTTTGGAACCATGAGGACTGGAATCTTATTTTATTTTTAGGGAGAAAGGCCATTATAGCTCAGTGATAAAGCAGATACTGTGCATACAGAAGGTCCAAGGTTCAGTTCCCGGCATCTCCAGGTAAGGCTCAGAATGTCCCTGGAAGCTGCTGCCGGTCCGTGTAGGCTAGATGGAGCAATGGTCTGACTCAGTATAAGGCAGCTTCCTTGACTCTTCTTTTGCTAGAAAATCCCCAGCACCTTCAGAATCTGAGAGAGTTTTGGGCAGGATTGGAAGCGGGGAATATTTTCAGCAAAGTTCAAAGGCTGATTCTTGTACCAGAGCTGGGACCGAAACATGGGGCAGGCCCCTGATAAATAGGGACCGCTGAAGCAGATGGAATTTATTATTCACTGGAAGTTGTAATTGCTGTTTTTTAAATAATGTTATTTGTTATTTAATTTTTGTAAACTATTGTCTTATTGATGTATTTTATACTTGTGTTTTTTTGTAAGCCGCCTTGAGGGCCTTTTGGCCATAAGGTGGGTATTAATAATAATAATAATAATAATAATAATAATAATAATAATAATAATAATAATAATAATAATAATAATAATACAGGCTGTAGAATTCCACGTTTCCCAGTGCAGAATTATGAATGTGTGTTTATTCCTCATTCGGCCAAATGTCCCATCTCCACAGCCCTTGTCCACTTGCTGGACTCCCCCTCAACAGCAACTGCAGTTCCCCCCACCCCCAGTATTGTTTGCTGCTTTGAAAGGATGTCCCAGGCACCCCACTCTTAGGGCCTCGCTGCCTGCAGGCCAGTTTCACACAGCTGCTCACGCGGGCTTCAAGAGTAAACAAAAGCCCTGCCACAAAAATGCCAGGCAGGCAGCTCATGGCCTCCCCTGCTTGCAGGGAACGCCCAGCCACACTGGCTGAGATATGCTCCACAGTGTCTCTGGACAGCTCTTCAGGGAAGGAATGAAGCTCTTTGGGGTGCCATCGCCTGCATGCGGAACCTTCTGGGAATGAGTCTGCAGGTGTGATCTTTGCAGACACTCCTCCCCTAAAGAAGGTCATCCCCTTCTGCTGCTGACAATAAATCCCTTTGCTTAATAGGAATTAAACAGGTAGCTGTTGTTTGTCCTATGTCGATAAAATTGCTGTAGCTATCATGAGATATGACAAAACAACCACAAGTACTCTTAAAATACACCACTTTTAAAAATATAAATAAATCTTGAATATATCCAATAACATTTTTGTGAATCTTGTTCCACTCTGCTACTGAAATCTGAAATGCATTTTCGGCCTGCCACGCAGCTGCTAAAGACGCAGGAGTTACGCTGGGGGTGGGAATGGCAAGCTTACCGTTAAAAGCCTTAATATTTTTTTCCTTGCTCTGCTTTTTCTTGCCCCATGTTTGCAGGATATTTACTATGGGTTGTATTCAACTAAGTCAGAGTAGACCCACTGAAATGAATGAACCTAAGTTAGTCATGTCTATTGATTTCAATGGGTCTACTCTGAGTAGGTCGTTGACTATGACATACTCTTCTGTCTTTTATAGTAACTGAACGATTCTACACATTTCTGGGGCAAGCCCCTATGTCTTTTACTTTTCTTTTGTAAGAATGACAAAATACTTTTGCAAGGGCCGACTACAAAACTCTCTGATTACTACAGATTCAGCACTGGCAACATTACACCAGCCCCTTCAGGCCCAGCGCCAGCGGGTGGCCAGATCGGGCACTGGCTGAGGGCCCCGCAGCTGGGAGGCAGAAGCTCCCGCTCCGTGATCCCTGCCAGCACTGGGTCGCAGTATGCGACCGGATGGTGGTGTGGATAGCAGAGCAGGAACTCTGCTCTCCCAGCCAACATCACCCCCACATGCGCATGCAGCCAGCAGGTGATTAAATAGGCCTGGCTGTTTCACCTTGTGTGTTAGCGCGCATGCCTGCCATCCTCCAAGATGGCACATATGTGTGCTGATAAGCAAGATGAAGCAACTGGGCATATTTAAGTGCATGTGCGCAAAGGCATGTATACACATACACAGGGGGGAGGCTGGTGCCTGCCCTGAGCCTCTTGACTGAAGCCTGGTGATGAGGTCCCAGATGCCTCTGAATCTATCACAGATTAGATAGATAGATAGAAGACAGATAGGTAGAAGGTAGAAGGATAGAGGAATAGAGGGATAGAGGACCGAGGACAGATGACTACTGTCTTCAGAAGAGGACCTCCAGAACTGAAAGTCTGTCTTAGTTATGTGCCTAGCTGCAAGTGGGTTAGTACAGCCTTACCTTAAGACAGGGGCCCACAACATTCTGGGGGCCTGGGTAGGGATGGAAGGAACTGTCAATTTTGTTTATCTCAGTTTCTCATTTTTAACATCTTAAACTCAGTCCTCCACATTTCTGCAGCAGTTTGCAAATATATATGTTTTAAATCCTCATGAAAATTCTTCAGCATTTAGTGCAAATTTCTCCTAATATACACATTTTTGTATCGTTTTGACTAATGTGCACATTTTTGCAACCAATTTCTCCTAATGTACTCCATTTTTAATGTTATTTTTACTAATATGTGCACTTTCTTCAAATGTATGCATTTTTGCAAACACTGATTGGTTGGAGAATTGCACTACAAAATTCAGAAAAGTGCAAATTTTGATTCTCATATTGTTTTGGAAGTGCAAATTTGGTAACTTTGGCTTTAAATATGAAATGAATTGAATTTCTCTCCCATCCCTAGGCTTGGGACACATTTGAAAATCCAAGAAACTGTTGTGGGTACTGCAAAATACCCATTTCAGGTAAGAAAAACTGGTGATGCTCAGAAACCCTCTCCGCAAAAACAGGCAAAATACCATCACACATCCCAAAATAAATAAAAGGTCCCAAAAGCAAGCGCTCCCCCCCCAAAGGCAGTCCCTCAACATTTTTTTTAATGGAAGGGCCAGGGGGCTTTCCTTGAGCACCAAGGGAGTCTCTGAGGATGCGGTGGTCCCATGGGCACTACGCTGGGGACCCCAGCCTTAAGCTTACACTGAAAGAATTGCTGCACGGTTAAGCTCTTTCTAGATCTCATTTTCTGTATGTTTGTATGTATGTGTGTGTGTGTGTGTTTTAATTTAAATACAGATAAAGACACCACAAAAATTGCTCACCACAAACCCGTCGTCTTTGTTGGCCACAAGTGTCATTCCAAAATGCATGTTTTTGATTTGCCTGGAGTTGTTCCGAAGGGCCACGTCACCTAAATGTCAGTTCACAATGGGGGTGGGGGGAGAGAAAAGGGGAAGCAGAAGGAGGGGAGGGGCACAAACATGTGAGCCTTGACAGTACATAGTTGGGGCTGGGTTTAGGGGTGAGGCTGCCCCGCAAATTAAAACCATCCTTACTGATTATTATTATTAGTAGTAGTTGTAGTTGTAGTAGTACACTTGTATACCTCCCCATAGCCAAAGCTCTCTGGGAGGTTTACAACATAAAAATCAGTAAACAATATACAATATACAGTTCATATTTGGTACAATTGCTATTAAAAAGAAAAAACAATACATCACATTTTAAATAAACATAACTAAAAAATAAATCTCAACAATGTACATAACATAATAACAGAATAAACAAAACAAACCGAATATAACAGTTATAAAAATATCTAAAAATATTCTCCAATGTCCCATTGTGCTTCTCCCCACCTAACCCCATCTTCTGTGACCAATAGCACTATAAACATTTCTTCCATTGTCTTCTTTCTCCAAGACAACCCCAAGATGACTCCAAGTGCGACGCAAAAAAAATACTGATGTATTTTATGTAGACATCTGAATGTTTAAACCTGCCTCCCCCACCCCCAAACCCCCATGGATTCTGTTCCTGCAAGTTGCAGGGTCATGCCTGGTTTTGTAAGGATGATAAAAATCACAGAAGGGACCAACAGACTATCGGGCCTCTCTCCCAATTACAGGAGTCCAGAGGGCGTCTCTTATTTTTTGTGGAGCCCCCCTTAACTACTGTTTATAGAAGGCTTAAACGGGAGGGCACCTTCCTCTCCACCTCTGGGATGATGACAGTGATGATGATGAATGAATGAATGAATGAACTGAATTTATATCCCACCTTTCCTCTCAGTAGGAGCCCAGGGCAGCAAACAAAAACACTAAAAACACTCTAAAATATATTGAAACAAAACATCTTTATAAACATGTTAAAACAAAACATCTTTTCAAAGCACTTTTATCTACACAATTGAACATGGAGGCCAAGGTTTATAAAACAGATTCTGGAGCATCAATAGACTATAAAGACTGCCTTAGGCTCGCTGCAAGGGCACTCCCAGTCAGTTCTAGGGCACAATAAAAAGCGGTCTCTCTCCATTTCTCAATTTTCCAGTCTGTTCAGTTTGCAATTAAAACAAAAACTCCTCATGAAAATTGATGAGTATTTTAATGCTAATTCCTTCTCCTAATATTCTCATTTTTATCCTAATACTGTATACACATTTTTGCATGCAGTTTTGCCTAATATACATGTTTTAGCAAGCAATTTGGCTGAATATAATGCATTTTTCGAATGTTATTTTCATTAATATATGCATTTCAACGCACACTTCATCTTAGTATGTGCATTCTTGTGTGCATTACCTGGCTGCAGAACTGCATTTCAAAATTTGGAGAAGTGTGAATTTCAAAGGACGGCTGCATCTCAGTTCTTGTGTTGTTTTAGGAAATGTAAATTCAGTGGGTTCATTTTTAAATGTGAACTGAATCAAATTTCTCCTTGAACCCTAGTGACAGTGTTAACCATTCAAGCTCTAAATCATGGATGGAAAACCTGTGGCCCTCCAAAGATGTTGTTGGACTCCAACGCCCATCAGCACCAGACAGTATGGCCAGGACCAGCACCAGCCCACCAAGGGTCCTCGGGCACACCCCTCAGTGGGCCCCCACCTCCCCGTGTACACACACACACACACACTCACTAGGAATGTGCTAGAATTCCACCCAATTCGGATTTGGAACAGAACTTTCCATTACTTCACTTCAAAATATCAATATTTTAAAGGCAATATCAATATTTCCTTCAAAATATCAATATTACTATCGATATTTTTTCTGAGCAAAAAAACCCACAGATGGGTAAAAGCAGTGACTAGCAATAAAGAACAAACTCGAATCAATTTCAGCTTGTAAGGTTGACGGAATGCTTTCAAACTGGCCAACAGCACTTCAATATGCCTGGTCATGCAATCCCATGCATCAATGTGCATGCCTACCATCACCCAAGTTGGTGGAAGAGGCATTTTGATGTCCCCACCATCATCATGGGTGATGACAGATGTGTGCACTGATGCACTGACGAGCATATTTAAGCATGCACTGGCTGCACTCACATGCAGGGGTGATTCCAGCTGAGAGAGTGGAGCTCCAGCTCTGCAATCCACACCATCGTCTGGTTGCAGCCCGTGACCCAATGCTGGTGGGGATCGTGCAGCAGGAGCGCTACCCTCCCAGCCCCAGCCGCAGGGGCCCTCAGCCAGTGCCTGACCTGGCGACCTGCTGGCACTGGGCCTGAGTATGGCCAATGGCCAGGGATAATGGCAGCTGGAATCCAGCAACCTCTGGAGCACCCCCACAAGTTCCCCACGGCTGCCCTGAAGGACTTATGGAGAGCCTTTATGTATCAGGCCAAAGGCCTTCTAATTCAGCATCCTGTCACCCACAGTGGCCAACCACATGCCCCAATGGGAAGCCCACAAGCTGGACAGGAGGGCAACTGTTATTCAGAGGTAGACTGCCTCTGGATGCAGAAGTTCCAAACAGTGATCTCATTACCTACCAATGTTGACTTTGGCGCATGTGGAATTATTTTTCTCTCCCACAATGCACTTGTAAACGTCACCTTTTCGGTCATCCGCTGTCCCGTCCCAAGGCGCTCCCACCAGCATCCTGTTGGGCAATGCATTATGAAGTCATAGTTAGAGTAAACCACACCAATATTTTCACATTATTTTCCAGAATATATTATTTATTTATTTATTATTTCAATTTCACCAAAAGGTCCCAGAACAGATAACTATATAAAACACATTAAAAACCGTTTTAAACAAAATACAATCACAACTAGAGAAGGTCCTAAAAACACATATCTTAAGTATCAAAGATGAGGGTGTCTTCAGCATATGATGAAAACTGTATAACAAAGGTACCACCAGACACACCTGTGCGGGGAAGGGATTCCACAGCTTAGGGGCTGCCACAGAGAAGGCCCTCTCCCAGGCCACGATCCTCCAAACTTCTGATGGCCGTGGAACTATCAAAAGGGCCCCTCTGCTGATCTTTACATCTGAGAGGGTCTGTAGGGAAGGAGGTTTGGGGCCTAAGCAATTTAGGGTTTTAAACACTAGCGTAAGCACCTTGAATTGGGCCCAGAAACAAACTGGCAACCAATCCAGTTGTTTTAAAACAGGGGTTATACGAGTTCTAATTGGAGAATGGCCACTGCATTTTGGACCAATTAACGTTTCTGAGTCACCTTCAAAGGCAGCTCCACATAGAGCGCATTGTAATAATCCAGTCTGGAAGTTACCAGAGCATGGAGTACAGTGGCCAACTCGTTTCTATCCAAAAGAGGCCTTAGCTGGGGAACCAACTGGAGGTGGAAATAGGCACTACTAGCTACTGAGGCCACTTGAGCCTCCAGTGACAAGGTTGGATACTGGAGCACACCCAGGTTACAGACTCGCTCCTTCCAAGGGAGTACAACCCCACCCAGGACAGGTTGTCTCCTACCTCCCAAACTTGAGAATGCATAACACCTCTGCCTTGTCAGGGTTCATCTTCAGTTTATTGGCCCACTTCCAGCCCATCACCTCAAGGCACCGGTTTAACATCTGAACCACCTCTCCTGATTCAGATGGAACAGAGAGATATAGCTGGGTGTCATCCACATCACTCCAAATCTCCTGACGACAGTTCCCAGCTGCTTCGTATAGATGTTAAATAGCATGGGGGACAAGATGGAACCCTGCGGAACATCACAGGACAGCTCCTATGGTGCCAAACAGTAGCCTCCCATAGCTACTTTTTGGAAACAGCTCTGGAGGTACGAGTGGAACCACTGAAGCACAGTGCCCCAGCCACACTTCCCAGAGAGGCTCCAGAAGGATACCGTGGTCAACAATATCAAAAGCCGCTGAGAGATCGAGAAGCAGAGTTGCACTCCCCCTCTCTCTCTCCCCAGCAGATGTCCAGGGAGATGCTGAAGCCAGACTGGAATGGATCGAAGTAATCAGTTTCCTCCAAGCGTGCTTGAAGCTGGACTGCCACCACCCTCTCAAGGACCTTGCCCTAAAAGAGGAAATTGGCCACTGGGTGACAGTTGGGTCCAGGGAGATCTCCTTAAGGTGGGGACATACCACTGCCTCCTTCAAGGTGGATGGTGCCTCACCCTTCTCCAGTAAAGCACTGATCACTCCCTGAACCCACCCAGTCAACCCCCTACAGCTAGCTCTAAGAGAATCAAGGGGGCAGGTGGTTGGCCATACTTCTTCAAACAGCTTGTCCACATCCTCATAAAATATATTTTATTCTTATATTTATATCTTAGAGAGAAAGCTTGGTCCTGCCCCAAAAGGACCTGGACACAGAATTAGGAGCTGTGGGTTCAAGTCACTGACTCGCTCTTGATCAAGAATAATGCTAACTTTTTTTTCTGCCAAAGCACCAGCCCTTTTGATGGCTATAAAAACACTAGGAGTTTCCCTGCTGATTGCACCTCATGCAGCTCTTCTTCCTGAGGTGCAGGGCCTGCCCCAGAAAAGGGGGGAAGGAGGCGTCAGCCCTACTGAGCAAATCACCATCCCCCTCAGCTTCAGCATCATATCTGGAAAGAGGGAAGTACGGTGAACATAATGTGCTACCTTACTGGGTTGTTGTGAGTGGAAATTACATATTGTAAAAAACAAGTAGTTTGCAATTTTTAAAAAGCCGCTGTATCACCTATAATTACTGAAAGCAAGATAATGAACTGTGAAATTTGACAGGGCAGGGCTGGCTGGATGTTTGTGCAGGAGAGAGAAGGGAGGCGAAAGGGAAAGCCTCCCTCCCTCTTGCATCCCCTTCCTTCTTTCATTCCTCCTTTCCCCCACTCCATCCCCTTCCCAGTGGGTCCCCTACACCAGGGGCTCCCAAACTGTTGTCTGTGGACCACCAGTGGTCCGTGAGCTTTATTCAGATTGCCGACGGTGTATCTGTGGATCTGTGGTTGAAGACAGGAGACGGCACATCCATCACATTAAATATTTTTATCGATGATTAATTGTGTGTGTGGTATTTCTTATATATTGTATTTCATTGTATTACAATTTGAATTCCATAGAATCCATTATATTCCATTAATGATCAAACAGCATCTACTGTGGCACATTACGACTGCTACAACAGGCAGAGAAATAAATTAAGTGGTCTGCCAAGACCTTCAGTAAATTCGAGTGATCCATGGGGGAAACGGTTTAGGAACCACTCCCCTGCCCTCTTCTCAGTCTGAGCACCTCCTTTCCTCACTCAATACTTCTGAAAACAGCAGGGGAAAGGAGAAGGGGACAGATCCAATAGGTTGCTGGGTGTGCACCACTACCACCACCACCAACCGCTGGTTGTTAAGGGTGCTGAGAGTTGTTAGGAGACCTCCTATTCCCCTCACAGAGGTACACTTCCCAGGGAAGGGGGCTTGACTGTCAAACCATGCTGGGAATCGGGGCCTCCTTACAACTCTCAGTCCAGAGGCCTCATAATGCCAGCCAATAGTGCATTATTAGAAGAGGGTTTGGTGGCATGAAATCACACTCCAGGAAATGTTGCCAACCTTTCAAGTGGATCCTGCAGCTGTGCTTTTAACAGCAACAGTGTGGATATCAGCAGGTGTTGTTTTGTTTTTAAGATGTTTTGTTTTTGATATGTTCTATATTTTTTTTAATATGTTTTATAGAATTTTTAGTGTTCTGCCATTTGTTTGCTGCCCTGGGCTTCTTCCGGGAGGAAGGGCAGGATAATCATCATCATCATCATCATCATCATCATCTCCAAGCCGAGAAAAGTTCTGCACCTCAGGAGCAAGCCACACTGTCCCGCCCTGCCCCTGATCAGTTGGCATCTCTAAACCTTGTTAGCCTACTACACTGAATCCAAGAGCCCAGGGCTCCCTGACAATCCCATCTCCATCAATAAATCCATTACACATCCTCTTTCCTCCACCACCCCCAGCATCATTTCAAGTCATAGTCGCCAGACATATGGTGAACTCATTCACCAGGACAGGTTCCACGAGGCTCTGAGCCATCATGGGAGAGCAGCCTAAACCTCTGCTCCAAACACCCACCAGCACCAACTGGGGCTGCATGTTATGTCCCTTAACGAGTGCCTCTATTTGTGTTTCCTGGATCCACATGATCTTTGGACCCAGTTCCCTGCCTGTCCCAGGTTCCCCCCAACAGAACATTAGGATATCTGGCATGCTGAATTTCTTTGCCATCTGTGAATTATTCTCAAGGACACGAGTGCTGCCAGTAGTTCCCTTTTGTTCTCTTGTTTGGCTTTTTTCACAATCCAGTCGGGGGAAATCTAAGATACAGCTCAGATTTCCCCTTTTTTTCAGCCATGAAGGACTGACGTCTGGAAGCCAGAGACGGCAGTGGCTGCCCCAAAGAAAGAGGAAAGAGCAGCCATGCATCAGGGTGCTAGTTTTGGACCTGCATTTAGGCCTCTGACTGAAGGACAGACAGAATAATAGAATCATAGAACAGTAGAACTGGAAGGGGCCACACAGGAATCCAACGGAGGCCACATTCACACCGGACATTTATTCCACTATTATTTCACTTTAAAAAGTCATGGCTTCCCCCAAAGGATCCTGGGAAGGGTAGTTTGTGAAGGGTGTCGAGAGCTGTTAGGAGACTCCTATTTTCCTCACAGAACTACAACTATCAGATTGGTTTACAAACAATCATTCTTCCCAGAGAACTCTGAAAATTGTAGCTCTATGAGGAGAATATGAGTCTCTTAACAACACTCAGCACCTTTCATAAAGTTCCCTTCCCATGATTCTTTGGGGGAAGCTGTCCAGCTGTCTCTTGAATGCCTCCAGGGTTGGAGAGCTCAGTACCTACCTAGGGAATCGGTTCCATTTTGAGGTACCACAACCTGTCAGGAAGCCATCACCTACTTAGTTTCTTATACTTGGATCCTTAACCTTAAGACCAAACCTTCACCGCAACAGAAGTCCCCCTGACCCACCCAGGGAAAGCATCCAGGCATCTAGGAACCATGGGCAAGGAGGAAGGACTGCTTTAAAGTGTCCCCTAGCAGCCATTTGTCCACTCAAGATTGTTCTCCCCATACCGTGTGTTTGTGTGTGGACTGTGGAGTGGGGGAGATACAGATGTCCACAACTTTTCCCATGGAGGGAGAAAAGCAGAGGAGAAGACTGTCTTCTTCCACATCACTACTGTCTAATTCTAGCACAGTGTTCTTCAACCTTGGGTCCCCAGATGTTGTCGGATTACAACTCCCATCAACCCCATCCAGCTTAGCCAATGGCCAAGGATGATGGGAGTTGTAGTCCAACACCATCTGGGGACCCAAGGTTGAAGAACAATGTTCTTGTCTGTGTCACTTATACATTATTCTGCTCTGTTTCCTCATTAATCTGTAAATTAATTAAAAAACCCTCTCCAAATAATATTCAGAAAAGGCTCATTTTCACACAACAGGTATTTAGATGTGCATTTTTGCTCAAAATACATATTTAAAAGTATATTTTCACTCAAGACGTTTAAAGGCATATTGTAGCTCAGAATACATATTTCAAGATGTGTTTTTGCTCAAAGCACAAATTTAAAGACACATTTTAGCTCAAAATATGTAGTTAAGCATGTAGTTATGCATTTTCTCTCAAAATGCATATTTACAATTATATTTTCTCTCAAAATATTATTTCAAGGCATATTTCTGATAAGTTGAACCGCTGAGAATCATGTCATCATGCAAAATCTACTGGATTCCTAATTTCTCATCTACACAAAGTCCTCAAGCATCCCTAGGATGGGGGAGGGGGCAATTGTGAGTGGGAAAAAAACCATTTCAGGGGAAAAGCAGCCTTCCTCCCACCCCCAAGCTCTTGGGCAATGAAACCCACCATCGTCGGGAGAAGGTTATGGCTGTGGAGGGCTTTCCTTCCCAGCAAGAGGTAGGAAGGGAAGAATCTGACAATTTCGGGTGCTCTCACTTTCTAGTGTGTTCAACTTTAAGTTCAGCTGGCCACATTTCTGCCTCAGTTTGCAATTTTTTAAAAGAGGAAGGTCCTCACAAAGCTGCATTAGCGTGCTGCAGAGTTGGTGCACACTTGCCCTAACATGCACATTTTTGCAAGCAATTTAACCATCAGCTGCAGTGATACTGAGGAGGCAGGCAAGGCTGTCCTTCCCTCCTTCTAGTGTTGGGGGGAAATTTGATTCAGATTGCGTTGAAAACTGAATCTATCAAATTTGTACTTTGTGAAACAGTATGGGAACCGAAATACAACCATCCTTTGAAATTCACACATCCGAATTTTGCAATGCAGATCTCCAACCAAACAATGTTTACAAAAATGCATATAGTAGGGGGAAATGTGCATAAAATGAATATGTTAATGGAAATAACATACAAACATGCATTCTGTTAGGAGAAATTGCTTGCAAAAATGTGTACATTAGTCAAATCTGCATACAAGCGTGTTTATTAGGAGAAATTCACATCAAAATGCTGAAATTTTTTCATGAGGATTTTTAAAATAAAATATTTGTAAATCACTGCAGAAATGTGGAGAACAGAGGCGCATCTGGCACCTTCAGTTCAGTTTTGGGTGAATGCTGGAGGCGCACCTCATTACCCTGCCCTTTGACACCTGAGATGTATATTTTTAGCACCCACCCTATTTTGTGATTTCAGGTTGTTTTAAATTGTTTTTAATGCTGTATTCTAAAATTGTTGTAACCCACTCTTGGACCTTTTGTTGTTGTTGTTGTTAATATTGTTATTATTATTATTATTAATTATAATAATAATATGGAGCTGGGCAAGATGGTGGCAGCATGAAGGGTTCCTGCGGGGTTCCTGCGAGGTTGCAAGAAGACAGTGGAGAGAGCGCACTGGGCAAGCTGCTGGTGCTTTATTTTGAACACCTTTGCCTCTCGGGACCTGTGCAGAGCAGAGTTACCGGCAGAGATGCAGTTGTGCCACTTCTATTTTCCACAAGCTCCGGAGCTATTGAATACCGCCCACTCATCTCTGCTGCCAATATGAGCTCTGGCGCAGGGGTATGCCCCACGGGCAGATCCACCTATGCCGAGCAGGCCTCCACCCTTCCCTTTCAAAGCCCGTTGTTTCCATCTCTCCCGTGGGCAGACCGCCCACACCAAGCAGGCTTCTACTTCGTTCCTCTCCTTTCTTTCTGAGCCCGTCATTTCCACCTTTGCAACGACCTACAAGAGCCGGAACGTCGACCGCTTCATCCCCGTGATCAAGTAGAAGTACTGCTTACCGTGGACACCGTCTATGTTGGCAAAAAGCTGGACCGCTCCTATGCCTTTTCCTGTATTAGGACTGGCAGATGCAGGACCAGGAAGACACCTCAGTGGTATCATGTTTTGATAGTAGACATACTGATGTAAGAACTAGTAGACATTGTCTAATTGTTAGGAATTTATTAGGAAAGTGTTAGGAAAGTGTGATTTGTTATTGTATTTTCATTGAAAGTTGTTATTGTTGCTTTTTAATAATGTTATTACCTTGTTATTTAATTTTTGTAAATTGTACTGTTTTTATTTATATGTATTTCTATATTTGTGTTTATTTTTTGTAAGCTGCCTTGAGGGCCTTTTGGCGAAAAGGCGGGATAGAAATAAACCACCACCACCACAATAATAATAATAATAAAAAGAAGGGAAAATTAGAAACTGAGAGAACCAAATAGCCTTCCATCCCTACTGCCTTCTTTTATATGCACAGAACTCATGTGCTGCACCTCCTATTCGTGCTGGGAAAGAAAGCACCTCACACAGCCGCAATAGCCTTCTGTCCTTAGCAAGCGGCTGTGCTTTACTTCCCAAGGGAGGAGGCGGCAGCAGTAGCAGCCCAAGGGCCACATCCCCTCATAGGGAACCACCCGGGGGCCATATGGATGGCAAATGTGGACGGAGCAAAAGATGAGAATCCAAGCATACAAAAGTCAGGGATTTCTACACACACTTCTCTCCATCCTCCTCCCAGGCAAGCAAGGGACGTTATCGCAATTCAAGGACACGTTCCGCACAGGCCCAAGCACTCGAGGTGGGCGTGGCCTGGAGAGAGGAGTGCTGGCCTCCGGAGGGGAGGGGCCTAGTGAGAATCCTGGGGGCTGGATAAAGAGGTTTGGAGGGCCACATTCGACCCTCCCTGGGCCTGAGGCTCCACAGTGATATTGAAAAGTATGATCAAAGCATCTCCATAGGACTTCGAGTCTCTTTCAGAAGTTGACTTGAACATGCTGCACAGCCTTGCCCCTGCCGCCAGAAAAGCACAACAGCCATGGGCCTGTTGTCAGCTGTGTGTTCGGTGGCCAGATGAGAGGGGTTCTACACACATACAGATATGAATATGCAAAGTTTCTCTGCACACAGAGGGATCCTCCTGGGCCAATCAGGGATCCCCTCGTGTGGACGAGTTCTGCATGTGCATATTCTGTAGGCATGTAAGGCCTTTTCACATGTCTACCAAACGTGGGGCCAGCACAGCAGAGCAGCACAACTCCACAATCCCCTCATGAATTTTTCAGCCTGTAACCCCCCCTTCTGTTTTGGCCCTCAAAGTGCTAATTTTCCTCCCTCTTTTGGAGAAGTATAACCCCTCAGGACCCCCCCTCTAAAAACATTTACAGACAGGGCCAGCCCCAAGACATTTTATCGCCTTGGTGGAGCAGGAAATCCTCCACCCACCGCCGATCAAAGTACACAGTGTCAAAGGCTGCCCAAAGTATTTTGACATCTGAGGGGAGGAAAGACCCCATAAGCACCCCTCACCCTCCCTGGTGGTAGTAAAAATGCCACACTTTATATTTAAAAAGTAAAGAGCCAGCCATTAGCTGCCCTTTCATGACACTGAAAATCAGCTGCCTGAGTCGGCCAGCTCACGCTGCCTAATGGTAGGTCTAGCCTCATTCACAGACTTCCTTCAGTTTTCTGGACAACTGATCAATTATCCTGGAGAGTCAGATGCAGTGGTATGAAGCTTACACCGACATGTACGTTTTGGCGATAATCTATTAATGAGAGGGGAAAGTTCATATTCATTTGAGAGCTCACAAAATTTAACCAGCCTGGACTTACCACTTCTTTCCCTGAGCTGTGTACTGGAGGACTTTGTAGCCAAACTGGGCCTCCTGTGGGCCGCGGAAAATCTGAGGTCTTTTCACATCAATGTTAAATGGGGTGCCAAACCCTTGAAAGACAAGAGAGAACAAGGGAGAGAAATTGAGAGCATTTTAAAAAATATATTTTTATTACTTATGTTACTGTCTTTTAACTTGATATGTGGATTTTATTTATTTTTATTGTGAAATGCTTTGCACACACAAATGAAATGGCAGGATATAAACATATTAAACATGATTAAATAAATAAATGGCACAGGTATTTCCCCCATGCTATTTTTACACTGATTTTGTACTGGTGGTGCTGGTTTTATGATGATTTTATATTGGTTGCATTTGTACTGTTGTAAGGTATGTTTTGCTATTTATTTATATTGGGGTATTTTAAACTTTATGATTTTGCAAACTGCCCAAAGGACTTTTTGTTGTAAATGGCTTAATAAAAGCAATTATATATATAATATTGTTGATCACCGTCATCATCATCTTTATCTCAGGGACACTAGTGCAGAGGCAAATTCAGAAGTGCAGGGTCCCTTCATGATTGTCACAGCCGTGCCCCTTCACAGCCACGCCCCCTTCTAAAATTATAGAATAATCTGGCCAGGTTTGAATGCTGCTTTCTGCTTCTCTATCACTATTACTATTTGACTGCCTTTTCTCACTACTAGGGATATTGCTTGAAATATGGGGGCCCTGCTGGGACCTGGCTCCTAAAAATGTAAGGGGTCTAAGACCCCCTGAGACCCTGGACAACTACAGCACTGGGGTTTGCAGACCTCAGGTTGGTGTTTCCAAAGAATGAAGATCACTGGTGGAGATGGTGGTGTCTTTGTTATATATGGTTTAATTACACATATGTACAAGCTGAGAATAAGATGGAAGAGCCCACAGCAATTAACACTCCAACTGGTCCCTCATTATGTTTCCGGGGTGGGGTGGGCTCCCCAACGTCATAGCAGTGGATTCTCACAGTGAGCAGAATTTGTGTCTTCCCAGGTTAGACCTAGCTATTCTTCTCTCACATTCACTCCCAGTTTGGGATGGGGGGGGTAAGAGAGAGAGAGAGCTGACAGCCGAGGAGCCCTGATTCCCAAAGAGCTCTGTCCTTCCAGAACTGCCTTGAGGACTCTGCCAGGGCCATCAAGGTAATCTCTAGCACTTCTGCCCATTAAACCTCTCCATCCTGACCAAACCTCAGTCTTACAACCAAGAACCACAGGGCTGTAGATGACCCATCAGATGACATCTGGACCAACCCCCCAATCATAAAAAACAAGTTAGCTAGCACAAACTCAACAAATTGGGGAGTGGCTGAGTGGACATAACTCACTGGTAGAAAGCATGCACAGCCTCAGGATAAATCCCTGGAAGCATCTTCAGTTCAATGGATCAGCAAAAGTGGGAAAGGGTTTTTCACCTGGATGTTGGAGAGCTGTTGCTAGGCAGAGAAAATGGGGCTAGTTGGGCCAATGGCCCAACCTGGCAGACGGTGGTTTCCCTGTTGCTAGGGAGGGGGCAGAGCTCTGTGGTAGGAGACAACTTGCATGCAGAAAGCGCCAGGCCCATATCCCCATCATCTCCAATTGAAATATGGGATTGGAGGTGGGGGACCTCTCCCTGCAGCCTTGGAGCTCAAATAGGCCACATTCCCTTCTAGGCAGCCTTCCCAGGGGCCACAAGCAATTGTGGAGCAATTAATGTTAATTTTACCTTTGTATAGTAGGCTATATAGTAGGGTGTATTTTATCACCCTATTTGTTTAATCTATACGCAGAACATATCATACGGAAAGTGGGATTGGACCAAGATGAAGGAGGTGTGAAAATTGGAGGAATATCAATAACTTAAGATATGGAGACGATACCATACTACTAGCAGAAACCAGTAATGATCTGAAACAAATGCTGATGAAAGTTAAAGAGGAAAGCACAAAAGCAGGACTACAGCTCAACGTCAAGAAGACTAAAGTAATGACAACAGAAGATTTATGTAACTTTACAGTTGACAATGAGGACTTTGAACTTGTCAAGGATTATCAATACCTCGGCACAGTCATTCACCAAAACGGAGACAATAGTCAAGAAATCAGGAGAAGGCTAGGACTGGGGAGGGCAGCTGTGAGAGAACTAGAAAAGGTCCTCACATGCAAAGATGTATCACTGAACACCAAAGTCAGGATCATTCAGACCATGGTATTCCCGATCTCTATGTATGGATGTGAAAGTTGGACAGCGAAAAAAGTGGATAAGAGAAAAATCAACTCATTTGAAATGTGGTGTTGGAGGAGAGCTTGCGCATACCATGGACTGCGAAAAAGACAAATAATTGGGTGTCAGAACAAATTAAACCAGAACTATCACTAGAAGCTAAAATGATTAAACTGAGGATATCTTACCTTGGACACATCATGAGAAGACATGATTCACTAGAAAAGACAATAATGATGCGACAAACAGCAGGGAGTAGAAAAAGAGGAAGGCCAAACAAGAGATGGATTGATTCCATAAAGGAAGCCACAGACCTGAACTTACAAGATCTGAGCAGGGTGGTTCATGACAGATGCTACTGGAGGTCGCTGATTCATAGGGTCGCCATAAGTCACGGTCAACTTGGAGGCACATAACAACAACAACAACAACATAGTAGGCTACTTTCTTCACACTCTCCTCCATCCAGAGAAGCAAGACATTATCAGAGTTGAAGGACACATTCTAGCCAGGCAAAAACACTCAAGGAAGGTACACAGGAGGGCTGGCAAGGGGTGTGGCCTGAGGGCCAGAAGGAGAGGACTTGAGGGCCACATTCAGCTCCTGGACCTAAGATCCCCCATCCCTGACTTGGAGGGTCTACCGGTCAGTGGCAGAGCTCATGCATTGGCAGGCAGAAGGTACCACCATCAGTCAAGGATCTCAGGATTAGGGATGGAAACATCCGCCAGTTTTGGTTCTCTCAGATTTTCATTTTCAAAATCTTCAATTCGGTTCTCCACGTTTCTGCAGCAATGTGCAATTTTTTTTAATTCCTCATGAAAATTCTCCAGCATTTTCGTGTGAATTTCATCTAACAGAAGGCA
This sequence comes from Rhineura floridana, assembly GCF_030035675.1. NCBI lineage: Eukaryota > Metazoa > Chordata > Lepidosauria > Squamata > Rhineuridae > Rhineura > Rhineura floridana. The sequence continues at coordinate 3,168,161 of NC_084501.1, forward strand.
ATGTTGACTAACGTACACATTTTTTGTAAAACATTTCTTGTCGTATAATGCATTTTTGCATATTATTTTCACTCATATATTCATTTTCATGCACACTTTCCTCTTCACACATGCATTTTTGTGAATATTGTTTGGCTGGTGAACTGCATTGCAAAATTCAAATAAGTGCAAATTTTGAAGGATGGCTGTGTTTGAGTTCTCATGTTGTTTTGGAAAGTGTGAATTCGGACTTCCCAGGAGGATCCCTCCGCCTGTGCAGCCCTGAGACGGGCTCCCGTCTTGGATGAAACTTTTTCAGTTTTAAATCCAGTCAGAAGGGTCTTTTTTGACTGGGGATAATTTCTTCCGGATAAGGAAGAATCGTGAGATTTCCCACACAGCTTTGTTGTGATTGTTGGAGACTGGATTTCGTCAGAATTGTCTGTGAAATAAGGTCTTCCAGCAGTTCGGACAGAGCGAGGATTTCTAGCTAAGCTCAGCCGAATAAGTGATCCGTTTTTTTTTCTTTAAAGAAAGACGGACTAACAGGCAAGCATTCTCCTGTCTACACTTTATTATTTTCTTATCTATACAGCTAAAGAGATTTGTCAAAGGAACAGCAATTAAGAAAACCTGGGTGAGCCAAAACTTCCCTTTCCTCACGGAACTAAGGGGGAAGAAAATAAACATAGCCTATCTTTTTTTTTATTGCAAAAAGCTGACATGGAAAATAGCATTATAAAGATTTCAGCGGATGAGGGGTTTCTGATTGGAAGAGAAAGGAAAAATCTTTTTGATTTATAAGACTTTTGTGTAACACATGTCTGGGACTATTTTTTCTGATCTACTTTTTTTTGACGAATCTGCTCTTTCCTTCTGCTACTAGTTATTTGGACGCTGTGAACTAAAGCTGTTTTTGCACTTCTGGGCATACAAGAGATAAGGACTGTCTAGAGTGTGACGTCAGTTGGTTTGAAAGATTAACTCCTTTGTAACTGGATAAAGAAATAAACTGTTCTTTGCTTGGGACATTGAAAATTGAAGGAGTTTTGTTCCTTTGGCTTTAAGAATGACAATTAAGAAGATCATGGATGTACAAGAAGGGACTTTATCTTTAGACATGTTTCAGAAAATAATGAATGGGATTAAGTCAATAAAACAAGAACTGAGAAATAATAGTCAAGCGTTGAGAATTGAATTTGACGAAATGAGACAGGAGCTGAAAGAAATTCAGGATTCTATGAGAAAGGAGAATAGATAGATCTGGAAAACCAAAAAAGGATGAAAGAGAAATTAAAGGCAAGGTTCAAACTATGGAGATTGGATTAAATATGGACATGGAAAAAGATTTGGATTTCCTGGCTGTGATGGATCCTGGAGATAAATATTACGGTTTGGAACTCAGCGCTGTCCGTGAAGGAATTGAAGAGATTGGAGATAAAGATATTATCGGTTCAAAAAAATTCCTGGACTGGAAGGATTTGATGGAACTTGAAATGGAGAAAGTTAACAGATTTAATCCCTGTTTTGTGTCAATGGAAAAATCTTCAAGAGATGTGCTAGTGTATCATGTAAAAAAGAGGAACAGAGATGCGGCTTTGCAACAATACTTCAGTGATATGTTCGGAATTGATGGCAAGAAAATATCTGTGATAAAGGAAATTCCTATCAGACTCTTATTATATGACTATGACAGCAAGATTATTGGGTGCGTAAAGATGGAAGATGGAACCAATATGGATAATGGAAGAAGAGCGATTTGAAATTACTGGACTTAGTAGACTTGATGAGTTGGATTAATTGACACGTTTATCTAGAAAAAAAATTGATGGACATATATCTCAAGGATTGGAAACTTCTCTTTGACTTTTTGTGGAAGAATAAAATGATATGATGTTAATGAGATTTGAAACCAATTAAGATAACCGCTGAAGGAAGGTGATTTTATAATCTATTAAGAGACAGGCTTGTTATATATTATAGATTTATAGCTGAACTATGACAAATCGGAAGTCAATATTTTTATATTTTTTTTCTTTTCTTGTTGTGTTAGTTATTGATTTGTGTTTTTTCTTTTTGTATTGTTTTGGTTTTGAAAATTTGAATAAAAATTAATTGAAAAAAAAAAGGAAAGTGTGAATTCGATAAATTCAGCTTGAAATGTGAACCTAATTGAAATTCTCGCTCATCCCTAGGCAGCACAGCTGGGAAAGATCCTTGCTTGAGAGGAGTCAGAAAGAACTGCTCTTGGCAGCTGGAGCAGACCATTCTTGGCTAGATGAACCACTCGCCTGCCTCCATATCATGCAGCTTCATACATCCTTTCCTTTTCCTGAGTGTGTCCCCTGTGAACCATAAGCCTCAAGGACGGAACAGAGATGGAACACAACATTTTTGGTTCAATGAGGACAATCTGAAAGCATCCATGCTATTATCAGTACAAATCTCTCTATTTCTCACCTGGGTGAACTTTGGGGGGGGGGGACCTGTTCAGCTTAAACTGAGAAAAGCTGGCTAAAAGGTATCATGAAGAGAAGGTCACACAGATGATGCATAACCCGCAAGAATTTTAATGACAACAAGCTTATGGAGGAAAATACTGTGCAGCGGACTGCTGCTTGCAACGTAGAACTAGAACGGAAAACCGAGGGCCTGAGTGCAAGTGCAGCATTTCGTGGTATGGCAAACTGGGAGGGCCAATACAATGCACTGGCTAGAGAGGGCACAACTGGCTAGCACTCACGTCATCAACAACACAAGTCAGAAGTGTGTAGATTTATCTTATCTGTTATTTAAATCTTAGCATTTCTGTGGCATTTTTCTTCCTCAAGTCCCCCAAAGTGGCTCACAGAATAAATTCTCTCTCTCTCTCACACACACTCACACTCACACTCACACACTCACACACAGAGAGAGAGAGAGAGAGAGAGAGAGAGAGAGAGAGAGAGAGAGAGAGCAATGAAAGTCATAAAATAAACCTCAGCAGGAACCATCTTTCACAAGCAGAAACTAATAAATTGTAAAAAGCCCATTTACAAAATACCAGAAAACAAAGAGGGAAAGGCCTTGGTTCCAAGGGAGTTCCAGAGCCAAGGCACCACCACAGAGAAGGCTCTGTTGCTCAGACTGACCAAGCTAACATGAGATGGTACTGGCACGTGGGATGGAATCTCCTCTGGAGAACTTAATGGGAAGGAAGAATCATGTGGGATTTCTAAGGTTAGAGTGAAACAAAAACCATCCTAAGGGTCATTTTGGCTACTGTTTTGGGTTCAATGGGGGGGGGATGTTTCAGCCTCCAGCCCTCCACAAAATTGCATGCCAATTGGAGGAACCACTGATTTGGGGGTGGTTCAATAAAACCCTATATGGGAGAAAGCATTCCTTTAAAAATGCTGGAACCAAAACATTTAGAAAATAATTTTGCCTGTCTTATCCTGAATGAACTTTAAACTGTATGCTCCTTGCGAGAGGGACCTCTTTTTTGTTTGTTTACGTTTTGACATCATAGGTGCAATGATAGCGCAAAATATGAACAGTCAGTCAGTAAATAAACAAACTACTTGGGTGGGTAGAAACTTGTTTCTACACATAGAACAGGGTCTCCACAGACCTTCTGCTGGATTCTTGTCTGCTTTGCATCTCCTAAGCTTAAGGCAATGTTGTTGGGAATGTGTGTGCTGAGGGGGTGAGATTTCTTTGGTCAAGAAGAAAAACAATTTGATGCTTGCAGCTGCTAAAACAGCCTCCCTCCCTCTGACATGGTAGAGCTCCTGATCAGCCAGATTTTCAATCCAACTTTCACAAAGTTCCCAACAAATTTGGTCTGTTTCGGGTTAGCGGCAGCATCCCACATCCGCTCAGCGAACGTACTCTGGAGGGAAGGGCAAGCCAGAAGCGAACGTGGGCTGGTTTTTGAATTTTCAGGGAACAGTTTATGTTGCCCCACAAAAATACCCATCTGGCTGGCTCAAAAAGCCTTCTCTGTTCAAATTCCTCTTCTGGCAGATAGTTGTTGCAAAGGATTCAGCTGAGCCTTTTGGCTCTGCCTGGGAATTTGTCCTCAGACCCCAGCTCTGGTACATTTGAAGTAATAGTAAAGATGGCAGCAAGATTTATTCTAATGTGTGAGACAAAAAGAAGAGGCAAGCTCTGGTACCGAGTAAAATTTATTGTAGTGCTCTACGCGTTTTGGAAATACTTTCCTTCTTCAGGAGCTAAAAACATTCAGACAAACTCAAATTAATGTTGTGGAGACAACACTATGGTCTTAAACACAGCAGAGTATTTTTAGAGACTGCATTCTATATAAATCACTTAAAAAACATTTTATTTTTTTTTCATTATATCCCTGATCATTAACATCAGACCGGCATCTTATAAAACCATACTATATGGCTCAAATTGAACAAAATCTTGTAATAGCCATTACAAAGCAGCTTAAACATAAAACTCTCTCATTCCCCCAGAAAAACACAAAGACATTGCCCTGTACTGACCTGTGGAGCTATATCTCCTTAGCTATGTCAAAGCAGTGCAAATTCTTTATCCAAACCCCACACTGAATGCAAACCAAACTTAAAGCCTGCTACTATCCATACTATATAAATCAGCCCAGCCGCACAATCACTGCATTTGTGAATTTTACTGATCCAGCTGGTACTTACAGTGACTGACTAGCATATATAGTTGTTACAGACAGTAAACCAGGTTTCATGTAGAACACTTGCTTCTTATTTTATTTAAGCTCAGAAAAATCCAGATCCTCATTTAACCCTAGAGGTCCCAGACTTTTCAGAGAAATGATCCAGAATAACTCTCTTGCTGAGTAATCTGTCATTACCCACAACTCTTTCAATGGCCCCAAAAGTTCTCTCATTTGGCTTATGTAGTTTCTCAACAAAGTGTCTGACCAACGGAGCACCCATTCTTTGGTGTCTTAAATTGCAAAGATGTCCCCCAATTCTGAGTTTTAATGGTCTTGATGTCTTCCCAACATAAATCCGATTACAGGGACAAGAATTCAGATAAAATGACTTTTACAGAATTACAGGTAAAAAAATCTTCGATTTGAATATGCTTTCTAGTGTTGGGATTGACAAAAAAAGATTTTTTTCTTTTGATTTTTTAAAAAAGTTTATTCAAAATAAAAAAAAATTGTCAATCCCAACACTTGGAAAGCATATTCAAATCCAAGATTTTTTTACCTGTACCTCTCACTCTGTAGCTCCTCCTGGTATGGTCCAGGCAGAGGGGCGGGGCAAGACAGGTGGGAAAGCGTGCCCCTTGGTGGTCCCAGCACAGTCCCATCCCAGCAGCAGTAACAGGCAAGGGGGAAAGTTAGCAGAAACACTCAGAAAGACCAACAGAGTAGGGCCTCTGCCTTCAGTACTGGGAAACCAGTTGCTGGGAATCACAAGTGGAGAGAGTGCTCTTGCGCACAACAGGTCCTGCTTGTGAGCTTCCCTTTGGGGTCTCTGGCTGGCCACTTCGTGAACAGCATGCTGGACTAGATGGCCCCCTTTGGCCTGAGCCAGCAGGCTGTTCTGTGTTCTTACTGACCAATTTGACCTTAGCTGGTTATATTGGAAACCTGGGCTTAGCTAATGTAAAAATGGAAATGGCCTGCCTTCAAGTCGATCTCGACTTATGGGAGACCCTATGAATAGGGTTTTCATGTTAAGCAGTATTCAGAACAGGTTTACCATTGCCTCCCTCTGAGGCTGAGAGGCAGTGACCGGCCCAAGGTCACCCAGGCAGCTTCATGGCTGTGTGGGGATTCGAACCCTGGTCTCCCAGGTTGTAGTCCAACACTCTAACCACTACACCACACATCATACAAACAATATAAGGTGGTCGTATACGGTATGAAAATGAGGATTACAACTATATATGAAAGGAGTCAAAAAGGTTTTGTCAGAAACAGCTGGCATTTCATTTTTCAGCAAGAAAATGGGCGAGCGGGGGCACGGTAACTTCAAAGTCACCACCAGTGTCTGAGACAATAATTTCCCAAAATAGATCAGCAGCAGCTGGCCCTCCCAATGGCAGCTCAGACTCAAGACTGGCAAAGCGTTTCCTGGCCTGCAAGAGGATGTGTAAGGAAAGGGTGTCGCCCTCCATGCCTCTCGCACAATAACACCTCTGTCTGTCCATGTCCCAGATTCCAAATGCCAAAGGAAAACAAGCGAAGCAAGGGTGGACGTGTGGAGACTGAAATTTATATATATATATATCTCATATCATAAATAGTGGTTTCTTATTTCTGTAGCATTCTACAAACGTCTACACAAACTCAAAAGCAAACCCTGCCAAATTTTTCATGCAGTTCAGCCTTTTACAACCTGGTGCCTCCAGATGTTTTGGACTCTTTGGTGGCTGGGGCTGATGGGAGTGGTTGTCCAAATATCTGGAGGGCACCAGATTGGAGGTTGGTGTAGTTCAGCTGAACTTGGTAATCAGGGAGAAAATACACAAGTCTGGAATCTAAGTGTGGGACAATAAATAGACTCCCCTACATGCAAGGCTGGACAGAGATATTTTTGTTTCCTTAAGCAAATATGTACTATGAGAATTGGCTTCCAGTGCAACCACTGATGGTAGCAGGATGCACATGTTAATAAATCTTGTATATTGATCTTGGTCCTTTAGATCAGAGACGAAGGGTAGAAGATATGGTAGATCTGAGTCTACTGGTAGCTCACTGAGTGAGATGCAGTAGATCATAAAGGACTTTTGACTCCCAATCGTTTTAACAAAAGCAGCAGGAAAGTGACTCTCCCTCCTAAATTATGCTGCTGAAATGAAGAAAGTTTGTGGTAACCAGGAGTGGATTTTTGTGTGAGAGGACTGTGAGATCCATTCAGTTCTGGATACTCAAAGCAAATTCATGGGGTCATAATTCTCCAATTCTATGGGCTCTTCTAGATTACTATTGAGCATTCATCCTGATTGACATTGGGTATTTCTTTTTTTTTAAGAGTGAAGAAATATTTATTGTTGAAAGCCATAGGCCACCACAATTAAACAAATATAAGAAAATACAAAATACATATTTAAAAATAGATCATATTACAATAAAACAGAATTCTTCAGCATAAAATGGAAGAGCAGCAGAACAATTCAAGTAACATTTCCTCTCCTGGAAAATACCTTAACCCACCCCATATCTAAATACATAGATGCTACAATCAGAATGGTGCATGGTAATTTCATGAGCATTCATTTTGATTTGTTTGTAGGGAGATTAGATGACACTGTGTCAAGAAGCAAGTGCATTATCCCATACTTTACAATGCATTCTCCTGTGACTTTTTATGGCAAAAAGTCTGATCTTTCAGGGGAAGCAGGTTTGTTGTGCAAGAGCTCCCAATCAACTATAAATGCGCAACCTCAGTTTGCTGGTATGTGACTGAATCCCACCAGAGTTTGGAAGCACACTAAGGGCTTATCCACATGGGAACATTTTTTTGTAGCAAGTACACTGCTTTAACCATTGTAATAGTTTTGCAAGGTCCACACTTCGTGCTCAATGGTGGCTTCAAATCTGTTGTTTTCCATTCACACAAGTAGGTGTTCCTCTGGGAAAGATTAGTGTCACTGTTTCCTTGTGGCCCCACCCTCTATTTTTACATTTTTACTCCCTCCAGTTGCTCAGTTACTGAGCATGTGCAAATATTTTTGACCTGCACAGTATTTCCACTCCCTCCTGCCCCCACTGCTTCCTGAAGTTTGGTGGTTGAAAAGAAGTGGGGTCATCTGCTCCCTCTTTCTCTGCTGCCCCTTCCTTTTTCTGAGTTAATTTTTTCCTCCTGGAAAACCAAATCAACATAATATGGATATTTTAAATAAAATATCAGTATTTTTCTCTCAAAATATTGATATTAATATCAATATTTTTGAGGTGACTTAAAAAAAACCCACTTTAGATTTTTTTGGGGGGGGAATTGGAAACCAGGCACAGAGAAATGTTACTTCAAAATTCTCTCCACAAAGATAGAGAATATGAGAAATAATTATAAAATCCAACGGCAATTGCCATCGCTAGTTACAAGGATTGAAGGAAGTTTACTTGGGGAGGAAGAGAGGAAAGAAGGGAGGGCTGCAGCAAACAGTGAAGGGGGAAGGACAGAGCAGTCGAAAGTTGTTAGAAAAACCACCAGAAATAAAATGGAATTCATGGGAGAGTTAGTGGGCGGAGAATGGGGAATAGCAGGAAGTGACGATTCACCCGCCCACTAAAAAACATCAAAGAAAACCATCTGCAAAGACGTGTGGAGCAGAGCAGAGCCGTATTCTAAACTTTTTGTATTATCAGAACTTTGGGTTAGTATGGATTTACAGGGGGAAAACTGTGTAATAGCTTCTGTTTGCCTGTAACATCATGTGAACCATGAGAGTTAAAAGGAGGTGTGAGTAGCACCCAACACACACTAAACCACCATGTAGATGAGCCCTTAGTGTATGTCTTTTGCATCAGGCTGGGGACCTTGGGGTTCTAGTAAAGAAACAAAGGTGATCTGCTATCTGCTCACTCCTGCTGTGGAGTCCCACTCTTCTCCCAGTAGCCACAACCATTTAGTAGCGCACCCTCCCACATCTGGCCACTGCCTGTTCTTTAAACAAATAGCTAATAATATTCGTTCATATGATCTAATAAAGAAAAAATATCCGGGTAGAGAGGAGGCTGACCCTCGAAGTGAGTGGGCAAGGCATTGTGAGTTGAGTGAGTGTCTCTAAGACATGTGGCATTCCTCACATCCCTTAGACCAGGCGTGGAGGACCTTTGGCCCTCCAAACAACTCCCATAAGCCCCAGAAACCATGTCCAATTGCCAGGGATAATGGGAACTGCCATTCAGCAACATCTGGATAGCCAAAGGTTCCCCACTCCTGCCTTGATAGGATATCAGTTTCAGTGCACACAAATAACATAGATGATCTGGGAGAGAGGGAGAGAGAGAGAGAGAGAGAGAGAGAGAATATTCTACAAATGTAAGCAGTGCCCTGCTGGATCAGACCATGGGTCCTCCTAGTCCAACACCTTGTTTCTGATCATCAGGGGGGCCCTGTCGTTGGTCAAAGTGGCCTCCTGCAGCAGATGCTAGGATGGCAGCCCCCCCATTCCCCCTGCCTGTTCCCTCCAAGCTAGGCTGCTGCCTTCAGGTGCAGTGAAGGAGGGTGCTGTCCCATCATCCATGCTAAAGTAAGATGCAACTGCCGATCCAGTCAGCTTCTAGGAACATAGGAAGCCATCTTATACTAGGGATGGGATCCATTGGCTGGTGCTGGTCTGAAAGCTTTCCATCAACCTAGCAGTCTGGTGCTGTCTGAGTTCGTTCTTTGTCTGCAAGCTGCTGCTTTTACGGATCTGGGGGTTTTCCCCTCAGAAAAATATTAATATTAATATTCAGTGTAACAATTGATGAAATATTGATAAAATATTGATATTAATATCAATGTTTCAGACACTTTAAAAAAATCCATTTCCAAAAAGAGTAGTGGAAAATGGACTGGATAAGAGCTAATAAACTGAAACTCAATCCAGACAAGACTGAGACACTGTTGGTGAGCTCTTTCCCTGCCCAGATGGTGGATGCTTATCCTGTTCTAGATGGGGTTACACTCCCCTTGAAGGAACAGGTTCGTAGTTTGGGGGTCCTTTTTGACCCTTCCTTGTCGCTTGAGGCTCAAGTGGCCTCGGTGGCATGGAATGCGTTTTACCATCTTCGCCTAGTAGCCCAACTACGCCCCTATCTGGACAGTGACGATCTCGCCTCAGTTGTTCACGCTCTGGTAACTTCTAGATTGGATTACTGTAATGCGCTCTACGTAGGGCTGCCCTTGAAGACTGTTCGGAAACTTCAGCTAGTGCAAAACGCAGCAGCCAGGTTGTTAACGAGGACCCATCGGTCCGCGCATATAACACCTGTCCTGGCCCATTTGCACTGGCTACCTATCTGTTTCCGAGCCAGATTCAAGGTGCTGGTTTTGACCTATAAAGCCTTACACGGTGTGGGACCGCAATACCTTGTGGAACGCCTCTCCCGCTATGAGCCTACCCATTCACTTCGTTCAGTATCTAAGGCCTTCCTCCAGGTACCAACTTATCAAGATGCCCAGAGGATTGTTATTAGATCTAGGGCCTTTTCTGTGGTGGCCCCCAAACTGTGGAACAGCCTACCTGAGGAGATACACCTGGTGCCTACGGTACTTTCTTTTAGGCGCCAGGTTAAGACCTGGCTATACTCCCAGGCATTTTAATGTTCAATGTTTCATGTTTAACGTTTTTAGTTTAACTTGCTACTATTTGTTACTGATTTTATTGTAATATTGTATTTTAATCCTGTTTTGTACACCCCCCAGAGAGCTACTAGCTATGGGCGGTTTATAAATGAAATAAATAAATACATACATACATACATACATACATACATAAAAATCTGATCCACAACAATAGCGAATAAGCAAGTTGATGGAGAATTCAGTACCAAATCCTAATTGGGCGGAATTCTACCACATCCCTACCTTACTTCGAGTCAGATCGTGGGTCCATTCAGCTGTTGTCAAAACTGACTGCGAACAACTCTCTAGGATTTCATGTTTCTCCCCGTCCTACCTGGAGATGCTGGGGACTGAATCAGAATCATAGGATTGTAGGGTTGGAAGGGGCCTCTAAGGCCATCGAGTCCAACCCCCTGCTCAGTGCAGGACCTTCTGAGGGCAAAGTACAGTAGGGCCCCACTCATACGGCAGGTTACATTTTGGACCCCGCTGTAAAGCGAAAACCGCTCTAAAGCGGAACTCATTGAATAGAATGGCGCGCGATGCCTGAAAACTGCCATAAAAGTGGAGCAAGCGCTGTATGAGTGGGGCTTGCGTCTAATTGAGACCGCTGTATTAGCGAATCACTGTAAAGCGAAGCGCCGTAAAGTGGGGCCCTACTGTATGTCTCTACTATAGCCCTTCCCCCTTAAAATAAACTAAGGTTCTAGTCCACATGGTTCTGAATAAAAGGTTGTTTTAAATAGGGAAGTGTGTTCTGAAAGTACTTAGCTATTATGGTTAGTAGCTGCTGTGGCCTGGCCACCATGAATTAATCTAGTGCTTCCCACAGCCTGTCTCTCTGTCTGTGGCTTGCCTGGTGCCTCCAGGATGCTCACAATCTATCAATCTATCAATCTATCTATCTATCTATCTATCTATCTATCTATCTATCTATCTATCTATCTATCTATCTATCTATCTATCTATCTATCTGTCTGTCTGTCTGTCTGTCTGTCTGTCTGTCTGTCATCTATTTATTTATTTATTTATTAATTATTATTATTATTTGATCTATATCCCACCCTTCCTCCCAGCAGGAGCCCAAGCTAGTCAGGAAGGCAAACAGCCTTCTGCCACTGTTAATTTCCAGAGACTGATATTCAAAGCTCAACTGCCTCTCAAGGCAATTCCTCCATCAAGAATTGGCCTTATTCCCTATTTATCATGGTGGCTGTATGTGTGTGTGTGCGTGTGCGCACGCACACACATTTCTTTTCCACTGAGTAGAATTCTGTAAGATTTATGTGTTGTTGACTTTTTGCCAATATCAAATACATTTTAAAAACCAGGGTCTCTTTCTCCTCATAAATCCCAAACAGTTGGGAAAAATTCTCTCCGAAGCTGAAAGAAGCAGTGAGATTGTTACTAAGTATAAAACCTCCATCCCCTTCTCACTTCCCAGAGGTCTCACATGGGCAGTCAAAACTGCTTATTTTCCCTGCGGCGGGCAAACCAACTGCCAGCACAAGCACAGAAAACCTGGCAAAGTTCTGCCCACAAGCGTATTTTCAGAAACACCAATTAAAGGGGGCGGACCCAAACCAATCTGCCTTGCCTTTGTCTTGGAACATGGAAAGAATCCTTACACTAGAAATGGGGAGAAAATCTTATTCAGTTCACATTTAAAGCTGAACCTATGAAATTTGCATTTTCCATAGTATCCTAGTGTTGGAAGGGGCCTGTAAGGCCATCAAGTCCAACCCCCTGCTCAATGCAGGAATCCAAATTAAAACACCCGACAGGTGGCTGTCCAGCTGCCTCTTGAAGGCCTCCAGTGTCAGAGAGCCCACCACCTACCTAGGTAATTGGTTCCATTGTCTCTAACAGTTAAGAAGATTTTCCTGATGTTCAGTTGAAATCTGGCATCCTGAAACTTGAGTCCATTATTCAGGATCCTGTGCTCTGGGATGATCAGGAAGAGATGCTGGCCCTCCTCTAAGTGACAACCTTTCAAGTATTTGAAAAGTGCGACCATATCTCCCCTCAGTCTTCTCTTCTCAAGGCTAAACATGCCCAGTTCTTTCAGTCTCTCCTCATAGGGCTTTGTTTCCAGTCCCCTGATCATCCTTGTTGCCCTCCTCTGAACCTGTTCCAGTTTGTCTGCATCTTCTTAAAGTGTGGTGTCCAGAACTGGACGCAGTCTAACCAGTGCCGAATAGAGAGGAACCAATACTTCACGTGATTTGGACACTATACTTCTGTTAATGCAGCCTAAAATAGCATTTGCCTTTTTTGCAGCCACATCGCACTGTTGGCTCATGTTCAGCTTGTGGTCAACAACAATCCCAAGATCCTCCTCGCATGTAGTATTGCTGAGCCAAGTATCCCCCATCTTCTAACTGTGCATTTGGTTTCTTTTTCCTAGGTGTAGAACTTTGCACTTATCCCTGTTAAATTTCATTCTGTTGTTTTCAGCCCAATGCTCCAGCCTATCAAGATCCCTTTGAATTTTGCTTCTGTCTTCCACGGTATTAGCTATCCTTCCCAATTTTGTATCATCTGCAAATCTGATAAGCATTCCCTGCACCTCCTCAACCAAGTCGTTAATAAAAATGTTGAAGAGCATTAGGCCCACGACCAAGCCCTGCTCGTTACTTGCCCCAAAACAATACACAAACTGGAACATGGCCATCCTTTTAAATTCACACTTCTCTGAATGTTGCAATGCTGTTCTCTAGCCAAGTAATGAGTACAAGTAAAATGTGCGTGTAAAGGCTTATATTACTGAAAACAAGATACTAAAATGCATTATATTACAGAAAAGATGCTTTGCAGAAATGAGCACATTAAGCAAAATTGCATACAAACATAATAAAATACTTTATTGCAAGCTTAGCCATAGGCCATGTGCAACCAAACATACATACATATATACACAACACCTCTAGTTGGTTTAAACAACTAGACAAGTGTTAACAAATAAGGAAGATCCTTTCAAGATATGGTACTTTTCACAAAGGCATCTCTCAGATTTTGTGCAGCCAATGCAAAATTGGCAACTGCACGTGTCACTGAATCGAAATTATCCATTAAAAGGTCGATTACCTTCTCATTATCTGAACTATATATTAAAATATTTAAGAACGGAGATAAAAATTTCCTCCTGGGATTGTCATAGAGTGGACAATGGAGTAAATAGTGAACAATCTCTTCAACTGCATCACAGCCATAGATACAGAGACGCTGAGTCACTGGTATGCCGCGATAAGGGCCATCAAGATAGGCTGTGGGCATTGTTTGGTATCGTAATGCAGTAAAAGCTTTTCTAATTGGTGCTCTATCAAGTACATCTAGGTACATTGCTGCCATATGATTCAGTTTGATATATGGGAACCAGGATGAGAAGGGGGCCGACACTATGGACGCACGGTCCAGAGCAGCATCATAATCATAAACCCAATTGGTTAGTCCTGCTTTGCTTAGTTCCAATAGTTTAGCTGGGGAAAGATCATATTTGGAAAAAAGTGACTGGCATTCCAAGGCCCAGCCTTCCCGCAGCATTTGATCATACCAACATTTCTTAACCAAACATGTACTTTAAGAGAAATGTGTACTGAAATGCTGATGAATTTTCTGGAGGACACAAATTTATTTATTTATTTATTAAATTTGCTAGTCTCTTTTCTTCACAAAAGTGAACCCAAAGCTACTTACAATCAATAAAAAAATTAAAGCCAGTATAAAAACGTAAATAAAAGAAAAAGTTAAAACCACGTAAGTATAACAGCGGCCTTCTAGGCCCCTCCGAACTCTACTATTCTATGATTTTATGGCTCTGTAATTCTAAGATATGCTACCCTGTGAATGGCTCTGATTCAATATTATACATATTGGGTTGTTTCCACTCAGTTCTACTCAGAGTAAACCCACTAAAATTAAAGGACCAGCTGCCATGATCCCCAGTATCCAGCAGTGACCTGGACGTGGAGTTAAGAGGCTGCAGCGGCACCAGACCTTATTTGGGGGAAGGACAGATAAGGGCTCAGAGCTGACTACTGAAGACAGGGTCACCATTATACCTGAGTCTGTTGGGCAGAAGCCCCCAGAGGAGCCTCCCAGCCCACCGGGGCCCATAGGGGCAGAGCCTGGACACTCACAGGCACTTTCCTCTGAGCCTGAAGAACCAGATGCCTTCCACTGCACATCATCAAGTCTGGTAGTACAGGGAGAGCACCAGGAGGGAGGCTGCGGAACGGAGGAGAAAGAGGAGGAGGGCCTTTCTTCAGGCCAGGCGGTTGGCCATTAAGGCTCTGAAACGCTCTTCAGCGGGTTGAGCCTGGAGAAGGTAGTATGGAGACAGAGCTTAAAAGATCTCTGTCTGATCCCAACCTTTGTTGAAACACGTTGCTCAGCTGGAGCTATCTGTGGGCTAGCCTCACTGCTTTTTCTGTGGGATCCAACACTGAACCAGAACATGGCATGTCCACTAATTTCAGTGGGCCTACTTTGAGTATGATGAATATCGGATGCAACCCATTATTATTCTTTCTGGAACAATTATTGGACCATATGAAGAATACCTCTCTCCTGCTCTTGGTTACCACAAACAGACCCAAATTTAGGGATGGGAAGATCTGTCAGTTTTGATTCTGTCAGTTTCTCATTTTTCCAATCTTAAATTCAGTTCTCCGCATTTCTACCCCAATTTGAGAAATTTTTTTTTTAAAATCCTCCTGAAATTCTCCAGCATTGTAGAGCGAATTTCTCCTAACAAACACATTTTTGTAGTCAGGTTTGACAAATAATGTGTTTTTGCATGTTATTTTCATTCATATATTCATTTTTATGCACACTTTCCTCTAACATATGAGTATTTGTGGACATTGGTTGGTGAACTACATTGCAAAATTCTAATAAATGCGAATTTTGAAGGATGGCTGTGTTTCAGTTCTCATACTGTTTCAGAAATTGTGAATTTGATAAATTCTGCTTGAAATGCAAACTGAATCGAAATTCTCGCCTATCCCTAGACCTAATACATAGCCAGGATTAGCAATATTTACATTGGCCAGGTACAATTTGAGAGAATAATTCCAGAATCTTTTGCAACATTTCAAAACGTTATTATTTTTAAAGCCCTGGCATTGTCAACATATGTTGGGGATGGGGAAGTGAGGAATATCTGGTGACCAATTCACCCAGCTCAAAGAAAACCCAAAATGGAAATGGAAAAAATGGACACTGGAGGCACTCAAGAGACAGCTGGACAGCCATCTGTCGGGAATGCTTTGATTTGGATTCCTGCATCAAGCAGGGGGTTGGACTCGATGACCTTATAGGCCCCTTCCAACTCTACTATTCTATGATTCTATGAAAGCAAAGCTGCCTTGCTCCACCCACCCCATGTAGGAAGCTTCAACAAACAACCCTGTTGAATCACAGCTGGGCTTCAAAAAAAAAAGAGTGTTCTCTCTTCCAGGGGAGGGCTGCAATATCCATCCATACAAATAAGCTAGTTAGTAGCATCTCCAGGGCTGGGGGTGGTCCAGAAATGATCAGCAGAGAGGAAGAGTAAGGCGTAGGAGGGAGAGAGGAAAAACAGATTTTAGCAATAGAGGTGGAGGGGAGCTCTTGACAGAGCTTGGAAAAGTTACTTTTTTAAACTACAACTCCCATCAGCCCCAGCCAGCTGGCCACTAGATTGGGCTGATGGGAGTTGTAGTTCAAAAAAGTAACTTTTCCAAGCTCTGCTCTTGAATCATCATGACATTGACATGGACAATGAGTGTGGCTGAGGTGGCCTTGCTGTGCCTGACCTGTAGGACTTCCCGTAATCAAATGGTCCTTCAGTCTAGACAAAAACTAGCACGTTGACCGGTTTGGCAGGGTTGGGAGGAATCTAGCCTGGCTTTTGCCTTGTTATGCTAGTTGTAGAAAAACTTAATCTCATCCAGTCCCATCATTTCCCATCTCCTGTAATCTGAAATAGTACATCTCAAACCCCATTTTACAGTTTCATTGAGAACCAGTCTTAAGAAACCAAACTGAATCAGGAGGACGTCCCTAATTCAAATCTCATCTTTCTGCTTCTTCTACCCCTCCTGTTCTGCAACATGAAACACGAAGGTAATACCAACTACCTATCTACATACCTTAGAAGGCGGTTGCAGAAGGAATGCTGAGAATGGGGTCATTCAGATATTCCAAATGGGTTGTTGACAACTTTTTTTTTAAAGTATCATATTTTCCATGGAAAGGATAAATCAGGATTAAAGGCGGGGATGCAGGCTGGCATTTTGATGCCATCAATGTCGTATGGATGCTGCAAACAACTTGCATGGGCGTGAACAGCGCTGAGGTCACAATAAAACACCCATCTGGAAACAGCCGAACACTCAGAAAGTACCTTATAGATAATAAGTAAATACACACACAATATGTTTTTCATGCACAGTCAAACAATGAAAGAATTTTCATCTGCCTTTTAAATTTCAACCAGTTAGCTCACAGGTTACATTTAAAGCTTGATATCCATACTCAGAGTAGACCCATGGAAATCAATGGACATGTTACTTGATTTCATTTATTTTAATGGCTTTATTCTGAATATGACTTAACACTGGATATCGCCCAAAGATATTTGCATATTATCCCAAATTACAATGCAAGTGCCTTTTCGAGCTACTGACTGACAGATGTTTGACAGAATTTGCTGTTTATAAGACACCAAAGGTAACCCTGGCTGTTGGAGGCCACCACTGACATTTTATTTTTCAAACACCAGAACCAAAACAGCCAAACAATCCAAGTTCCCTTAACTTGCAACCAAAAAAGAAAAAAGAGAAAAGAAGGGTAGTCATGCCCAGTAGTATTTTGAGATTCCTCCTTTCCCCCTGGAACATGGAATGTGAGAAGCACGAACCAGGGAAAGTTAGAAATTGTCAAGAAAGAAATGAAACGCATCAACATTACGGCCAAACCAGAGATGGATTGATTCCATAAAGGAAGCCACAGACCTGAACTTATAAAATCTGAACAGGGCGGTTTATAACAGATGCTATTGGAGGTCGCTGATTCATGGGGTCGCCGTAAGTCAAAATCGACTTGAAGGCACATAACAACAACAAAACCTTTCCCCCTGCATAACTCTCAGCCCCCTGCCTGTTGAGATTCACCCTTCCCTATTAAAAAATGTAAATGTACTGCCTTCAAGTCGATTCCGACTTATGGCGACCCTATGAAGAGGGTTTTCATGAGGCTGAGAGGCAGTGGCTGGCCCAAGGCCACCCAGTGAGCTTCATGGCTGTGGGGGGATTCAAACCCTGGTCTCCCAGGTCGTAGTCCAATACCTTAACCACTACACCACACTGGCTCTCTCCCTACTAAAACCGAGCAGTTAATCTACCAGTTGCTTTGCGCACGTGGAGCAGGCTGCAGGGAGACCCAGCAGGAGCATGGCCTTCAGGAAGGGCTGCAGATCAGTGGCAGAGCACCTGCTATGCATGAAAATGAGCCCAAGCTCCATCCCCGATGGCAGGTAGGGCTGGGAAAGGCTCCCTGCCTGAAACTCTGGAGAGCTGCTGCCGGTCAGTGTCAACAGCCCTGGGCTAGGTGGATCAGGAGTCTGACTTGGTCTCAGGCAGCTTCCTGTGTTCCTGTGCAGCACGAAGCAAGCACAGGCAATCGCTCCTGGTAGTGGAGGTTGGTCCATTAGGGTGAGCGGGGCACCGCCCACCAGCCTCAGACTGCCCTCAACCAGCTCCTAGCCCCCTGACTGCCAGCTCAGTCGCAGTTGTGCCTTTGTAGAGGTCTGCAGGCAGAAGGAGGACAAAACCAGGATTAGGTGGCTCTGGCTCTGCCTACAGTTGAGATCAGTCCCAATGGGATCCAGGAACTCCTGGGGGAGATGTTCTGGGTGCCATTAAGGAAGGAAGTGTGGGAGATGAGGCAGACCTGCCCGCTGGGGCACAATCCACCATCGCAAAGTTCTCCTGTGGAAGCCCCACTGAAGTGAACAGAAGTTGTGTGGGAGCATTGATGTGCAATGTATACCTGCCTCCACCAGATTGCCAATGTTTGTAGAAAGAAAGATCTAAGATTATTCCTCTGCACCACAAGGCCCAAGTAGCCCCTGGGGAAATGTAGTTTTGGCAGAGCTTGGAAAAGTTACTTTTTTGAACTACAACTCCCATCAGCCCCAGCCAGCATGGCCACTGGATTGGGCTGATGGGAGTTGTAGTTCAAAAAAGTAACTTTTCCAAGCTCTGGTTTTGGGGCAGCACAGCACAGTTTATTTTCAATCCTAATCTGACGCAAGGCAATGAAGGGCTTGCCTTTCAGAACTAATTTCTAAATGTAAACAAACCCTCATGTGTGTCACTTAGCTTCACTTTCAGTGCTTACAGTAGATTTAATTATTCTGCTCTGTAAATCCAGTTGGTGCCCACAAGATGCTTTGTTGTTGTTACGTGCCTTCAAGTTGATTACGACTTATGGCGACCCTATGAATCAGTGACCTCCAAGAGGTCCAAGCCTCTTGGTCTAGAGTCCTGACGGCATTGCTCTCAGCTTCTTCAACACTCTCAAACCCCCTCAGCACACTAAGGTGTGCATCCTAAAGGGGGCCACAAGATGCTAGATCTCTGCTATCTAGCAGCTGAGGTTTAGCAAAATACATTTTCACTAACTTGCCCAGGCACCGTCTTCAAAACCATTTTGTTTTCACTTAGCATGCGCAGCTCTTGCAAAGCGTCTAGGGAAACTATGAAGGCAAAAGTAACCACAACAGATAAAGAAAACATTATAACCAGAGAGAAGGAAATCAGTCTTATAAAAGAAAAGAAAAAAGGTACTTCCTACTCAGACCTAGAGGAGAATTGGCCATCATGTTATTTGGCCAGTCTCTGTTCCTGAGTTAATCTCCCTCCTGTTACTTTTTTTCAGGTGAATAAATCCAAATTTCAATTGGTGACTTTTTATGTTGGACTTTGAAAACATAACATGCCAGGTCACAGCATGGCTTTGCTCTCTTGGCCTGATAGGACCTCTAGTCCAAAACAACTGGAAGGCACCAGATTGGCAAAGAGTGGCATATACCTTTGTGCCGACAAGAATTATTTCCTGCATGGCTACTGTTAACTATGTAATGACCACAGAGCATACCTTTTTGCATTTTATTTCCTTCTGACCTGTTTGCAATCACCCTCCCCCTCACACCAAACTCTCTCTCTCTCTCTCTCTCTCTCTCTGTGTGTGTGTGTGTGTGTGTGTGTGTGATATATACCTATAACTCAGGATAGCTCTTAATGGATCTGATGAAGTGGCCTGTAGTCCACAAAAACTTAGGCCATGATTAATATGTTAGTCTTCAAGATGCCACAAGATTCTTTGCTGTTTTCTGCTGCAAAAGACTAGCATGATTATTCCTCTGGAAATTGTTAGTGTAGTAGAGGAAATAGTTTGTGGGGCCCTGAAAGTGAGCAATCAGTGAGAACTGAAATCAATTAGTTACTAGATGCTCATGAGTCATTAACAAGATGCCAGATAATCCTGGCTCAGATTTTGCCTCTGCCATGATAACTTTATCTCTCAGGGTGATAACCCTGTTGTGAAGACCTGCTTGTGCAAAGAAGACTTCCCCTTCCTACCAGCCCCTGCAGCTCCCAATATCCCCCCAAAAATTATCTGCTCCAGAGGGTGAGGGAGAGCAGACTAAGGGTGTGTGGGTGCGTGCTGCAGGCAAGAAAAGAGGAAGGGGAAGTCCCATTGCATCCACTGCTGCGATACTGGATCTTGTCCACCACTTCAGCACCTTCTTCTCTAACGTGGGAATAATGCCATAGACCTGCCTTGCAGTGTTGCTGTGGGAATTATTGAGTTCATGGACAGGGGGTTGGACTCAATGGCCTTATAGGCCCCTTCCAACTCTGCTATTCTGTGATTCTGATTCTGTTGAGCTGTTGTTACAAGTGCTCTAAGGCACTGATATAAATCTAATCATTATTCTTAAAACAAGTCATGATTTGTTTGAAGACCAAATGTACAGAATAGAAGAGGGATGATTAAGAGTGCTCGTCTGCACACAACGTATTTAACCCATATTCAAACCTGGACCATTGTGGCTCCAAACCCAGAGATCTTAGGATCTGCATCTCTAATAAAACAGCTTTTTTTTAAAAAAAATGGCATTTATATCACATGCCCATCTTATTATTTATTTATTTATTTTATTTCATTTTTAAACCGCCCATAGCGAATAGCTCTAGATTAAAAGTACAGAAATACAAAATATCACAATAAATAAACTGAAACAAAGAGATTTAAAATTGTAACATTAAACGCTTTAAAATGCCTGGGAGCATAGCCAGGTCTTAACCTGGCACCGAAAAGATAGAAGCGTCGGCGCCAGGCGTATTTCTTCGGGGAGGCTATTCCACAATTCGGGGGCCACTACAGAAAAGGCCCTAGATCGAGTAACTGTCCTCCGGGCTTCCCGATGGGTTGGTACCCGGAGGAGGGCCTTAGACGCTGAGCGAAGTGACCGGGTCGGTTCATAGCGGGAGAGGCGTTCCACAAGATACTGCGGTCCCACGCCGTGTAAGGCTTTATAGGTCAAAACCAGCACCTTGAATCTGGCTCGGAAGCAAATAGGTAGCCAGTGCAAACGGGCCAGAACAGGTGTTATATGCGCTGACCGGCTGGTCCTCATCAGCAGTCTGGCTGCTGCGTTTTGCACTAGCTGAAGCTTCCGAACTGTCTTCAGGGGCAGCCCTACGTAGAGCGCATTACAGTAATCCAACCTAGAAGTTACCAGAGCATGAACAACTGAGGCGAGGTCATCCCTGTCCAGATAGGGGCATAGCTGGGCTACCAACCGAAGGTGGTAGAATGCATTCCTTGCCACCGTGGCCACTTGCGCCTCCAGAGACAAGGAAGGATCGAAAAGAACCCCAAGACTACGAACCTGTTCCTTCAAGGGGAGTGTAACCCCATCTAGAACAGGGTAAGCATCCACCATCTGGGCAGGGAAGGCATTCACCAACAGTGTCTCAGTCTTGTCTGGATTGAGTCTCAGTTTATTAGCTCTCATCCAGTCCATTATCGCAGTCAGGCAGTGATTCAGCACATCCACAGACTTCTGTGATGGAAATCAAGGCAGCCTCCTCCTCAAAGTTCCCAACAGCCTCCTTGTATCCAGGCACTACCTAGACCCAGACCTGTTTAGCCTCAACACAGTGTTTATATTGTACACCTTTTCTTCAGGTGACTTGCACTTTCAGGTATTTAGAGCACCTCATCTTGTTGAAGTATTTACAACAACTCTGAAAGGTAGGCCAGTATCAGAACCCAAGAAGAACCCTCTGCTGGATCGGACCAAAGGTCCATTTAGTCTAGCATCATACTTTCCACAGTGGCCAGCCAGATACTTCCGGACCCCCACACCCAGGGCTCAAAGGCAACCCCCTCCCCTCTAATTCTCCCTATGAAGAGGCATGGCAAACTGCCTCTGAATCTGCAGGTTCCACTTAGCTATCATAACTAATAGCCATGGATAGGTCTGCCCTTCAGGATTGTGCCTAGCCGAATCTCCCTAGCCCCCTTATTATCTAACAGGTAAGTAGTACGCTACAATCACTGTCATCATTGTAATGAGAGACAACAGCAATGATATTCCCGACTGGTCCCTGGATGCAAAATCTTCCTGGAAGTTGCATGTATGTCACACTGGATTCCTTGATGGAAGAAAGGTGGGATGTAAACGTAAGGAAATTTAAAAAAACCCACAACCTAAGAACTTGAACCTGAGTTTGCTTATTTCCTCCTCCCTCCCATGCATTTTCCTTTTGCGCCATGTCTTTTTAGATTGTAAGCCTGTCTCTTTTTTAGTGGTTTGCAAGCTGCTCTGGGAGCCTTTTTTGTTGAGGAGTAGGATTAATTAAAAAAGCTTAATTTAAAAAAAAAATCTCCCCTTGGCAGAGAGCTATACGCATGAGGCTAAGCCAAAGGAAGGGGCTTGGCATTGTGAGCAATGGTACAACCAGTTGATTGCAGCACAATGGAGAGTGCCCCCCTTGGGGTCAGCTCTGCCTTCTTCCCACTCCCAAGACCTTAATGGCATCAGAAAACCCCCTGAGGGGCTGCCTGCGTCTTGTGGCCTCCTGACAGGGTCGTTTCCCACCCACTCCCCAAGTTCTCTCCTATCTACAGGCGCAATCCTGTACCAGCAGCCCAGTTAAATGGACTTCCGTATTCTGGAATAAGGGTACCTGGTAGCAGCAGGAGGAAGAGGCAGCAGGAGGGGGGGTCCAGCCCCATCATTGCCCCAGTCAGAATCTGCACCAGCGGGACGTCCTGGGAGAAATGAAGGGCCGTTGGAACATTTGGCTGCTCGCCTCAGCAGCAACTGTGAGGTGGCGCTTCCCGCAGTAGCAGCCTCAAAGGTTACACTGTCTTCTGCTGGCCTCTTTCTCTCTACACACCACCAACCATATGGGTTCCTCCCCTCCCTCCTTCATCTTGGAAAAAAAGTTTCAATTGGCTGCTAAAAATACATTAGAAGTCCGGCCTTTCCACCTCACTCCTTCCTCCGTCATCTAGATGCAACTTGGGGGCAGAAGATATTTTGTGAAAGATGCAGGAATCACAAAGTGGAAAACAACTCAAATTATAAACCAGCAAACGGCTCATATTTTGAGGATGAATTGTGGTGATAAAAAGCATCAGGAACAAGAGGCCAAGAGTTGCCATCGGATATTTTTAAGTCTCTGATCATACACAGAGTGTGATTCCTTCACTGTGCCAAATACTTGCAGTTAATTCACACATTTTAGGGATTCCAGGGGAGAAAGCACAATTCCCTGGCAGTGAACTTTGATGACAACCTTCATTTTATAAATAAACCATTTCATTATTGTTAATTATTAGTTTTATTAATAACACCAAAGTAGTTTACGCACCTCTCTGACACTACCTGGGCTTAATGTTGAGCCTGGGTCCAGCCCTGGAATTTGTTGATAATGCCAGGTGATCTCAGCCCTGGAACATGTGATGGAATATTTAACATGAGTTAGCCTCTGAACATATGCAGAATGCAATGTCTCCACCTCTCCAACTAACCCCAACCCTAAATGACAACAAAGAGCAGCACCCATACCAAACTTCAGAGGGCTATCAGCACAGTGACCTATATGCAGCCACACAGCAGTCTTTCCCCTATAGTTTTCATAGGTCTGAGGCGTTGCATTTTGGGTAAATTACCACTAAAAGGTTGTCCGGGGGCTTGGCAGGGAGGGTTCTGAGTGGTGGAATAGCTGAGTTGGGCCAGGGAGAGCCCGTCCAAGTCAGGGCCCAGCTTGGTTAGCTGTTGGCATCAAGCCGGACAAGGCCTTCCAGATCAAAATCTGTGGCTTCAGCCCCAATCTTTTTTGTGCTTCACTGACTTTTGAGTAATATTATTTAGTGTGTGTTTGTGTTTGTGTGTGTGTGATGTGCCTTCAAGTCGATTATGACTTATGGCAACCTTATGAATCAGCGACCTCCAGTAGCATCTGTTGGAAACCACCTTGTTCAGGTCTTGTAAGTTCAGGTCTGTGGCTTCCTATTGTGTACATCGTACAACTCCGGACTGTCCATTTACACCTGTGCACATCAGCCTCTGGGCTTCCTTTCGGCTTTGACCCAGCTGCGTCATTAGTCACAGTGCTACTCGTACTTGACCAGTGTTCTTCTCCAGTAGTTCACTGAGTGCCATCTGACCTGGGGGTCTCATCTTCCAGCACTATCTTGTGTTGCATTTTGGATACTCTGTTCATAGGCTTTTCATGGTAAGAGGTATTCAGAGGTGGTTTACCGTTGCCTTCCTCTGAGTTTAGATGCATCTTACTCTGGTGTCTCAGCTTGGACCATTCCGCCTTGGGTGCCCCTGATAGGAGTCTAGCCTCTTGGTCTAGTCTCCTGATGGCATTGCTCTCAGCTTCTTCGACACTCTAAACCCCCCTCACCACGTTAAGGTGTGCTTCCCAGAGGGGGAATATTACTGATTCATTCTACTTACACCCCCACTTTTCAGCCATGAGCGGCTTTCAGTACAGCTTACACTTAAAATCCCTACCAAGGATTTTAAGTGATTAAATTGTAGAAAGGGTACCATTGGCCACCTCTTCTGGTCACTGGCTGTTATTACCTTTTTATTACATTTTTATTACATTTATATCTGGCCTTTCGTTCAAAGGTGCCATACACGAGTCTTTCCCACTCTATGTTTTATCTTCACAGCAACCCTGAGAGACAGGGACTGGCCCGGGGTCACCCAGTGAACTTCATGGCTTATTTGAACGCTGGTCTTTCAGGTCCTAGTCTAACCACTGCACCACAGTGGCTCAGCTGGTGATCCTACTCACATTAGGAAGTTGCCTCACACTGACTTTGAGTCAGACCCTTTCTCTATGTAGCTCAGCACAGTCTGAGCAATCCAGGGTTTCAGACATGAGTCTTTCCCACCCCTACAAATGCTGCCAGGAATTGGACCTGGAACCTTTTGCTTTCAAAGTTGGGGCTCTACCTTCCACTAAGCCACGATGCCTCTGTCCCCATCCTAGAGGGAGGGAACAGAAAGTGCTGTCATTGGACTCAGGGGCTAGATGATGGCAAAAAAAACCAGCCCACAGAAGCGGTCCTTACCTTGAACTGCGATATAGCCAGAATGGCAATGCTGCATTTGCCCTTTCGAGTGACACAGATGAAACTAAGTTATAAGGGCAGTGTGTTGAACAGAAAGTCAGAAATTCTGAGCAGCTCACTGGGCAATTTTACTATGGGGAAGGAGTATGGGCTCCTACTGGGAGAAAGGGTGAGAATATAAATCAAATAAATAAATAAATAATAAAATATGTAACCTTCAATGCAACACAGAACTCTTCATCAGGCAGAAATGTTCTTTGCAACTCCAAAGCCTGCACACTCCAACAAAGTTTAGTCGGTAAAAGACTGTCACCGTCTCAATTCTAAAATGTTTGTGCTTTTTTTGTTTCCTTTTGCTGGGAAGCTTTGCTGTTGCCTTATAGCTGCACATTCCACTGTGGTAAGAAATTAAAAGGTTTCTGTGGAAAGCGAGTAGAAGATCTATGCAACTGAAACCCTGAATTAGGGACTCCTTGTCAGTGCAATGGAACATGGGAGTGGCCATGCAAACTGAGCCACGGCGTGCGGCAGCAATCCAGTCTGAGCAGACGTTCAGATGCGTTGTTGAACTGAGGCCATTCTTCTTCTGAAGCCCTTGGCGGTCCATTGAGCAGCAGCCTGTGCTGGATTCGGGTTTTGAAGGTCCTTGGACAAGATGCTCTCAGTCTCCCCCCTCCCAACACTCCCCCACCTTGTCATTGTCGCAACTGCCTCTTCATTGACCTGCTTCACCTCTGGGCCTAATCCGCCCCACCAGAGAATAAGGCGTGAGGAACTGACTGCTTCTTTTCCTGGCCCCTTCCATTAACTGCACACCTAGAGAGGGCAAGTGAACAGGTGGCAGTCAGCAGCAAGGATGAACAGCATCAGGGCAAGAAGGCTCCAGGGATCCAACTGGGAGCCCCCTGCTAGGGCATGGGCCTTGGCAGGTGCCCAGTAATATCCCTCTTGACTAAGGTTGCCAGGTCCATGGCCTGAGACTGATCCTGTATCTTTAGGAGAAGAGAAAGTCAGCCAAGTGCAGGTGTTCTTGCAACCCTGTGATGGGAAAAACCACAAGGTGGAATTCTCCCTTCCCTTGCACAACTTTTAAAGATACAGAAGACCTCTTGGAGGCCGGGCCAGGCCTATTATTTCTTGATAACTAATGGTATAGTGATTGATCATATAAGAGTCAATTCTCTAGTACCCCATTTCATTAAATTAGCTTCTTCAAGCCTTCGTGGAAGCAAAGTCCTCAATTTTATGTTCAGCTGAAATCAGTGCTAATTCCACTCGACCTTTTTGTGACACAGAAGAGTGCAGGTAATTTTTATCAGTTTCAGCTCATGAAATGACCTATCTCCAGATGCAACAGCTGCAGGTACCAGTGAGAATAACGTGAAGTACTACACATACAATGGGAGAAATGGGGGGAAATGATCTTGAACATTACACTGTAATCGCAACTGAATAAACTGAAGGGCTGCCAAACCTGTGCATTTTTCTTGACACTGATTATGTAACCTAAAAAACCTCTTGATCTGTAGCTAGGGGGAGTCTGGGGGGCATCCCCCCTAATTTTGTTTTAACAAATAATTAAATTTATTACAGGTTTTTTTCTGGCTCACCCTACTTTTTTGGGTGTCGCCCAACCAGAACTTTTAGGCTGGCTACAGTCCTGATCTCAGCAACTCTGTTTAATCAAAAGATTTAACATCAAATATGAATTCATGCTTACCCTTAAACTGCACCATTTGCTTAAATCTGTCATCTAGCCGAGCAAGGGAAGCTCTAATTTTGCTACTTTTGTTTGCAACAACAGTAAATAGCCAATGGAGGAGAGAAATCTTGCCGCATGCTCCCTTCCCTATTCAGGAGGATTCACTCTCAAACAAGGGTGCATAGGCAATGGCGGCTGGTGCCTACTGGACCTGCCGAGGCTCCTAGAGAATCACGGGGGCGTGGCCAGTTTTATTTATCTGTTTGTTTGTTTATATCCCGCCCTTCCTCCCAGCAAGAGCCCAGTTGTTGCCTCCTCGTCCTCCTCCCTTGTAGAGACACTGTGGACACTGAAGCACTGCCTTTGTACAAATACTTACCGCCTAACAAAGGCCACATTCACGCCATACATTCATTCCAGTATTATTCAATTTTAAACACTCATGGCCATATTAAGAACTATGGAGTATAATCCAGTTTTAAATTGGCTATAACTAGTCCTGCTCTTGTTTTATTTGTACTTGGCAGTTTTATTCATTTTAATTTTCTCTCTCTCTCTGCCTTTTGCAAAGGTCTACGGCTATAGGCAATAAAGTTCACACAAAACACTCACAGCTTCCCCCAAAGAGTCCTGGGAAGTGTAGTTTAAGTTGCTATGACGTTCCTGTTCCCCTCACAGAGCTACCGTTCTCCAGTTATTTAACAGTAAATCCCTCTTCCCAGGGAACTCTGGTAATTACAAGTCTGTGAGGGGAATAAGGGTCTCTTAAGAACTCTCAGCACCCTTAACAAGCTACACTTCCAAGAGTTCGTTTGGAGAAGCTTAAAAACGGAACAATAGTGGAATAAATGTATGGTGTGAATGCAGCCGAAGCTGAAAAGTGTTCACAAGGGGTCCCTGTTGTCACAGTTGCTTCTCTGCTGGGAGAAATGTTGTGTGGCCTCTACCTGTTCTGATCCTCTCCTCAAACATTTAAACATTTTAAACATTTAAACGTAAATATTGGTTCAGAATTGCAGTCACATTTCTTAGTGTGTGTGGGTTCAACCATACAGTACTCAGAAGCAAGCTCCACTGAATTTTAGTGTGAATTTCTCCTAACAAACACATGCTTGCAGGCAGGATTGACTAATGTACACATTTTTGCAAGCCATTTCTCGTCATATAGTGCATTTTTGTGTGGTATTTTCACTCATGTATTCATCTGCATGCACACTTTCCCCAAATATGTGCATTTCTGTAAAATACTGGTTGGCAAACTGCATCGCAAAATTCAATTAAGTGCAAATTTTGAAGGATTGCTTTGTTTTGGTTCTCATATTGTTGTGGAGAATGTGAATTTGATAGATGTGGCTTAGAAATGCAAACTGAATCAAATGTCTGCTCCATCCCCAGGTGGAGGTTCCAGTTACCTGGGGGTTGACAGTTGGTGGTGGTCAGTTAAGGGAGTCAGTTGGGAGGGGAGGAGAGAGGAAGTTGGTTCATGAGGGCAGTGTGAGGAATAAGACCGGAGAATTGCTGAAGGAAAAACTGAGTCCTGGATATTAATAGTCTGTGTTTCTAATACTTGTCTGGGAAAGATCAGGAAGGGAGCTGGTGACTGAATTGGTCTGAGAGGCTGCCCTGGGTAAAGATCTTGCCAGAGGGAAATGACGCAAGTGGGTTGACGTTGGCTAAAGTGTCCAAACAGCTAGGTGGACAAGCAGAGGAGCATCGGGGCACAGAGGCAGATTGTCCCCAGTAGCTAGACTGGGTTGTGGGAGTCACTAGCCGGGGTGGAGGTTGAAGGAAATTGGCGTGAGGTAAAAGTCACTGGTGCCCACAACAATATCTCTTGAGGCTTTAAGAAACCTACAGATTTCAATTAAGATTTATCCTGTCTCTCCATGTTGGTGTCCATCTCACGCCTACAGCCTTCTTTACACACTACTCGGAGGAGTGTTGAAAGTATTCTGTAAGAACTGGTGGTGGTAGAAAGTATAGGAAGTCAAGTGAACCTGAGAGGGATCTCTGACAGAAGTCGAGAAACTCTCACAGGCCGTCTTAATGTTCAGATGCATCTGAGGCTCAGTCTTCACAACACTGTCACTCAGCTGTTTATTATTATTTATTTATTTAAAATCTTTATAAATCTCACTTTCATATGAAATGTCACAAGGCGGCATGCAGCCTAAAAATATCAAACTCATCAGTGAGAGCTGGTTGGCAAGGAGTCTCAGATTTGAAAGGCGTATCCAAATAATAATAGTTTTTGGAAGACGGCTAAAAAGTAGCAGGGATGACTCTTGTCGAACCTCTATTGGCAATGAGTTCCACAGGGCAGGGCCGGCCACACTAAAGGGTTGGCCCCTGGCGAGGGTCAGTTGAACCTCAAGAGGTATGTGGGACCACCAACAGTGCCCCATCGGGAGACCTCAGCGATCAATTGAAGACTGTCACCAAGAGCTCTGCCAATATATGTCTGGAGCTTGAAGGAGACCTCTGGCTGCAGCCACTGGGGGTGACACAGAAAGCAGCTGCCTGTGGAAACCGGCACTGGCTGTGACTAGGCATGAGCTGGCCTCAATCCTGCCAGGCCCTGGCGTTGCCCATGGCAACAGGCCTCGCTGAGAGGCCTCTCAATGAGTCAGGCCACGTGCCCCAAATACACATGGACCTTAAAGGTCAGGATTACAAGACAGGCTATGGTGTAAATTAAAGAATAATATTGGTATATGCCCTGAAATGCTGGATTCTGAGACCTGCATAAACTACTCTGATCAAGGAACCAACCTCCCTCCTTGGGTTCAAATCCCTGTTGGTGTGTTCAGCCATTTTGTCCTGCGAAGGCCACTTGCAGCCAGAGCTCCAAAAAGGGTCCCAAAGTGGAACGTTGTTCCTAGCAGTCCCTGTGGCTCTTCAGGACCTTGATCTGGCTGGGAAACCAGGGGGCTGCTGGTTCAAGTCCTGCTTGGTGCCTTCCTCTGTCTCACCCTGAATGACTGCTCAGGATCACAGTCACAAATATGAGTTTCGAAGAGCTTCTCCCAACAGCTGCTGTAGCACAGTGGGAGCGGGGGATGTGCCTAGCTGTGGAGCCAGAGTCTGCGAGTTTGAATCCCTGTGAGGAGAGACTGAAAGACCTGGGCACGTTTAGCCTGGAGAAGAGAAGACTGAGGGGAGATATGATAGCACTCTTCAAGTACATGAAAGGTTGTCACACAAAGGAGGGCCGGGATCTCTTCTCAATCGTTCCGGAGTGCAGGACACGGAATAACGGGCGCAAGTTGCAGGAAGCCAGATTTCGGCTGAACATGAGGGAAAATTTCCTAGCTGTTAGAGCCATATGACAATGGAACCAATGACCGAGGAAGGTGGTGGGCTCTCCAACGCTGGAGGCCTTCAAGAGGCAGCTGGACAGCCATCTGTCGGGAATGCTTTGATTTGGATTCCTGCATTGAGCAGAGGGTTGGACTGGATGGCCTTACAGGCCCCTTCCAACTCTACTATTCTGTGATCCCACTATGTGTCCTGAGGAAAAGGCCCAACTAGAGACAACAGCGGTTATTGGGGTTAATGTCCTGCCACCTGTGACCCGCCGGGGCTATTCATGAAGGACAAGGCTATCACTGGCTACTACCCAGGATGAATGTGTTCCCCCTCCTCTGCCGGAAGCAGTATGGCTCTGAATTCCAGTGGCCGGGCATCTCAGCTGCAGAGAGAACAGGAGGCTGTATGAGATGTCGCCTTGGCCTGATCCGGCAGCCAGACTCTTGTCTGGTTCTTAACCTAGAGCGGAAGAAGGGGGTGGGAAAAGCAAGGGTTCCCTAAACTCTATATACATGTATGTTTATTGGGGGGGGGAATACCATGGCCTCTTGGAGTTCAGCTACAGCCAGATATTTAAGGGCACAGGCCTAACATTTAATCCTGAATATTTATATAAGGTTTTTCGTAAGAGAGCTGCTAGTTGTTTAAAGCCACAGTCTGATGACACAGATTTGCCTCTGGACAAATTAGGATCGCTGGTGGCTTTGCCGTGTGCCCAGTATTCGAAAGAAGGTGCCGGGTAGCCAAAACTATCACCCCCTTCCTGTTCCCCCTCTGCAAACGCACACTCCAGGGTTAGACAGATGGTGGTGAGGACCCACCATGGGCAGTTCATTCATTCCTGAGGCTGCTGCTCCCCCTGGTGGACAAACACACCCACAGCCATCTTGCTTAAGTATAAATGGCATCTCTCCTGAACCCAAGCCCCCAGCCCCTACTCTTTCTGAAATCCCACCCACCCAAATCCCCACTAGACCCTTGTTCCTTAGGGTTGTATGAGGGAGAGGGGGTTGCTGGGGGCAGTTTCTAGCAAAACGATAGAGATCCAAAGGAAGGACAAAAGCAAAATCAGAACATGCTATGTATATATAATAAAAAGATAAAATATATATGTTAAAGAACATCATCAACAACAAAGCAAGCAAACAAACATTCGTCTCTCCCTCATCGCTGCCACACAAGTACAACCCTTGGATCCAGTCTAGGCAGATTAAGATCTCATAATAATCATAAACTTCAACGTTTTCAATAAGTATTTCCTTTGGATGAAAGAGCAAAGAGACTGAATTATGCCAGCTTTAGTAATTTATTTACCACATTTATCTCCCTGCCAGGCTCTCCTCAGATGAAGCACAACATTACTTTCAGCATTAGGGACATCATCTCAGGATCGGAGCCTCTGAGAGGAGGCCCCTAAGCATAACTCCCAGAAGTTCTTGTAGGTCCTGATTTTCACAGAAGTGTCTCCAGTCCACAGGAGAAGATGTGTGGGGGTAGGGAGAGGAGAGAAAAGGTTTCAGCGATGGATAAAATGCTTTAAGTGTGTGACGAAGACACAGCCATAGAACTACAAGTCAGAATGCTCCAAGAGGCAAGTGAGTAAGAATGTTCTGCCGCCTCCGCTGTTTCCTGGCACACAGAACCAAAAGCCAAGTGGACAGTGGTGCTCTTCCTCTCTGTCTTATATCCGGGCTTCATAAAGCTGGAGGAATGGAGGGGAAAGTGTAAGATTCTGCCCCCTTGGGAGTCTTCCTTGCCCAGTTGTGTCCCCTCGTCTCCTTCTCAGCCTCAAGATCCGTCTCTCTGTGCCTTTTCCCTTCCTTTCAATCACTCTGGCACATTTTCTGTCACTCTCCGTTTTCCAGGCACACCGAGTGCCCTTCCCTTGCACAACTGCCCTCCCCACTTCTAATCCCTGATTCCTCTGAATAAACATCCAGGGCCACCGCCACCCCTTCGCTGAAAAAAAGAGAAGACATAGCTCAGCTGGAAGATCGCTTCTATTGCTGTTGAAAGAATCTTCTGGGGCTGTTCAAAGTGGGCCCAATTTGCCATGATGTCCTCAGAGAGACAGAGAGCAAAGAGCCAAAGAGAAAAAAAGTCAGTTCCCCGTGGACATTAGGAAGACTGCTCTGGCCCCAAACTCTGGGCTCAGGGTTTGATTCCAAGTGGAAGTGGCCATTCCAGGCCAAATGCTTGCATGGTCCTCCTCTCGGCCAGACCCACAGGACTCCCTTCCACAGAACTTTCTCCAAATCCCATCCCTGGATTTTTCATGCGGCATCTCAGTCACCACAATGGCCTGGGACAAAGTCCTTGGAACAGGGCAGCGTCTCCTCCTCCCTCCGGCGAGCCTCGGTGCAGGTGTCCAAGACAAAGGCCAGGAAAGACTCGTTAAGGGCTGGTTGCTGAAATTGGCAATAGTCAGGCTGCGAGTTCCGGGAAGGGCTCCTCTGCGTCCGAGACTGCAGAACTGGGAAAGGGATGAGAGCTCTCCTATCAGCCGCCTCCGGGGCCTGCCTCCTCCAGGAACTTGGCATCAAAGTTAAGAAAGAGTCCTTCATCAGCTTTCATGTCATTGCTGGATATTAGACTCCTAATATGGGGAGACATTGAGTTGGGCATAGAAAATATTCTGGTCCACGCTGACAGCCACATCGCAAAACTCCTGGTTCTTTCTCTGTTCATTGAGGGCCTGCATCACAAAACTGTTGTGGTTCTCTTCTATAAACTGCATCCTCAGTTTTGGAGCCAAGCTTGTCTGCAACTGAGACAAGCCTATAACCATAAAGGACTCTTTGCCCAGTTGTTGAAGACCCTACTCTGGGTACAGAGGAGTGATGTCATCAAATATAGGAGTTAGGTCACAATTATCTGTGACATGGGTTGGGAAGAGTATTTTCAAATTGTCGTGTGTTTGGGTGCGTGTCAAAATAAGAAGAGACTTCCAACAGTTTTATGAAACAAAATCTAAAGTTTACTACGACAGAAAAAAACCAGCGTTTTAAGAAAAATATATGCAAAGGTTACAGAAAATTCCCCATTGGAGCAAAACAAGCAAAGGGCTTAAGGCTATCTTCTTCCTAATTACATACCCTAGGGTTGAATTTTGTTGTTTTCCCTACAGCCCCAGCCTTGAGTCCCTCTCTTGAGTCCCTTCCTGAACTAAGGCAGGTTTCACAAGTTAACCCTATAATCCACAATAAACAGACCAGAGAGATTTGCACCAAACAAGTAAGATATGCATTCCCATATAATACCCAACAGCCCATATCAAAGCAGAGACCATATAAACAGTCCATTTCAGCAAGGTTGAATTCCTTCACAGGAATTAAAATAGCTCTGGAACTGGATTAAATTGGATTGATATCCCAAAGTCAAGAGGACAACTCCCATGTTTTGAGCAGCGCTGTATACTTTCTTGGTGCTAGAGGGTTATGAGTCATTCCTGCAATTTCAAATTGCATGCTGATGCTGGAATAGGCAATGTATAAATTAATACAGTGGATATCTTAATAGAATGTAGGGATGTATCCAACTAACTTATATTCAGTGTACACCAGCCTCAGTTAGTCGTGTCCATTAATTTCCATGAATCAATTCTGAAAATGACTAATATTTAATATGACCCATGCACTTTTATGAGCAGGGCAAGTTCTTATACGGAGTGAATGCTGGAAACCCAGTGTACTGATAATCCAAAACTTCACAGGGCAGCTCAACATATTGGTCCCTGCCAGTGCCCACTTCTTGTCGTTTTTCTCTCAATCCCAAGCAATAGCAGCCAACACAAATAGAGATGGTGGTTAGTGTTTTGAAAGTAACTGTATTTTTCTCGGGGTTTGAGTATGCCCTGGTGGACATACACTCACAGCCACCTTGCTATATAAATGACATCTTTCCTAAAACAAAACATTTTAACCACATCCGCCAGTCCCTTTCTGAAATCCCACCCACCCAAATCCCTGCCAGCCCCTCACTGTAGAATCACACCCACCCAAATCTCCTCTAGAACCTAGGTTGCTAGGGGCAGTTTCTAACAAAACGAGAGAGATCAGAAAGGACAAAAGCAAAATCAGAACATACTATATTTATTACATTAAAAAAATAAAAAGAGCAACATCATCTACAAGAAATAATGGTCCCTCCATCGCTGTCACACAAGGACATTTCGGGTGGATTCAGATCTCATAATCATTGTAGACTTCAGTATTTTCAATTATTATTTCATCTGGATAGAAGGGAACAGAAGAGAATGTTTTATGCCAGTTTTACTCATTTATTTACCACATTTATGCTCTGACATTCACCCGAAGGTCCCAGGACAGAAGTACATAAAATTCAAACCCAAAGTTCAGTAATATTATTTGACCTCAGTCAAGTCCAGACTAAGGCGATGGCTGAGTTCAACATGACCCCAGAGGCCCAGTAGGGCTGCTGCTGGCTCCCAACCATCACTGTCATCACCCTCCAGCGATGGACACCAGTTTCTGCCATTTGGGCCTGGCAAGAACATGGCACCTGGCAGTCACACACACACCCTGCTTTGAAAGCCCAGTGGTGCTTTCAGGTAGGAGATGGAGAGCCAACACTGATGTCGGGCACTGCATTTGGGAAAGAGAAGGTGCCCCCTTCAGGCACCCACTCTCCCGTCCAAAAGAAGCACCAATGTGTAAGCGGAGAGCAGCCTATCCGGTGAGCTTTGCCAAAGGCCTATTTGAGTCTGGTGCCAGGCCTGGACTTAGCAAGGGGTCAGGAGTCTCACTGTCCAGATGAAATCAATAAAGGAAGTCTTTACGGTTTGGATTGTACATTATGAATCCTGCTGGGGGCAGTAATGACTGTTGCCACCCCTGCGGTTGGCTGTGGCAGGCTTCCTCAGAGAAAGAGCCACGTTTGCTCTGTGGCAGGTTGGGATTGAATGACCCCATGGCTTGGGAGGTCTATCCCAGGCATGCATTACAGCTAAGAGGTGGGCCCTCCTCAGATCCCAGTTGAGGCTACAAATGATGGCTTTCGTGTGGAAAGGGAGTCCCATTCTGAGGTTACAGGATATTACCTTCTCTGTCTCTTGGTCGCATGTCCAGCAAGTCCAGAAGGAGGATGACCTGCTGTAGAGGAAAGAAAATGCTAAATCACATTTTTTTTTGATACTAAAAATAATAATCAAATAATGGGTACAAGAGAAATGGAAGCAAAACTAAGGCAGAAGAAGAATGTGGAAGGAAGTCTTGTCTCCTTTATGGGCAGAGCGGGATCCAGCTGCTTGGCCCCAATCCCTTGCCCCAGACGACCTCAATGGGCCCTGCAGCCTAGAAGGCTGTGTTTGAAGAGCAATATCAAGGAAGAGGGCAGAAAATGCCACCTGAATCATCCTGGCCCCAGAGGGACACACCACACGATGATTCGTCTTCCTCCAGACTTGAATGTGAGGCTCTGAGAGCCTCTTGGGTCTGTAAAGTGCAATGTAAGCATGCCAAGGAATTAAATAAAGGTGAAATACTTACCTTCAGGTTAGGGAGCCTCTCAGCATAGGTCCACAGTGAACAGATGCTGCTGGCCACCTGATTTCTTTATTCTTCTTCACTACTTTTTAGGTAACATCTCAGCTCCTGTGGGAGGAAACAGCACCTCACCACCAGGGAGCTGGGCTGGGCCAAGGAGGCAGACCCCCACCTCCCACCATGGGGTTTGTTCCCCTAGCAGAGAGAGAACCTCTCCTTGTTGTCCCAAAAGGACCATGTCCGCCCAAATCTAAGGTCTGCATCAGAGGCTCTCCTCTGGCTGCTCCGCCGGGGGTGCTTTGCAATGGCAGGTGCCTTGCCTGTGTGGAGGAACGCCCTTCTCTGGCAGGGAAGGGAGAGGCCAACACTTTGGCCATTTAGACCGGGTGGGGAATCTAGGGCCCTCCGGATGTTGGACTTACAGCTCCCATCTTTGTCCCTGACTATTGGCCATGCTTCTCTGCCAGGCTCGCCTTAGACGAAACTAACCCTCGTGCCACCCACACACTTACTTTCAACATTAGGGACATCATCCTCATGTTGGGGCCTCAGAGAGGAGGCCCCTAAGCATAAGTCCGAAAAGTCCTTGTAGGTCCTGATGGTGAAGACCATTTTCATAGAAGTGGGTCCAGTCCATGGATCCAGGAGAAGACGTGTGAAGGGGTGGGAAGATAAAAGATGTTGAGCACTGGATAAAATGCTTAAAGTGTGGGAAGAAGATGCAGCTGTATAAATAATGTTTAGACAGGAGGTGAGTTAGTAAGAATTTATGTCGTCCTACACTGTCTCCTGGCATGCAAAAGCCAAAGCCACGTGGACTATGGCACTCTCTCTACTTTGAATTCGGGCTTTAGAAAACTAGAGAAAGGTGGGGAGGGGAGAAGTCTGAAATTCTGACCTCTTGGATTTGTCCTTGTCCCACTGTGCCCCCTGGGCTGTGTCTCAACTTCAAGATGGCCGGAGAGAGATGAAAGAGCAGAAGAGGAAAGTCAGTTCCTCATGGACATTTGGAGGACTGCTCCGGCCCCAAACTCTAAAAATAAAAAATAAAATAATAATGTCATATAGTCTCCATACTTCTGTTATCTTTGTCCACGCATCTGAGATCTTTAGGTTCAGGTTGCATGTGCTGCTGATGGTGACGATGGATGGTGCCTGACGCCAGCGGGTGATGCTTTCCTTCATGCGCCCCTTGCCCGTCATCTTCACGGTGAAAGGGCTTCTGTTCTGCTGGTTCTGCAGGTATGACAACAGTTCTACAGATATGACGACACTGCAGGGGCCTTCAGAAAAAGGGACCCACAGGACTCCCTTCCACAGAACATTCCCCAAATCCCATCCCTTGCCCCGTTGTGTCCCCTTGTCTCCTTCTCAGCCTCAAGATCTGTCTCTCTGTGCCTTTTCCCTTCCTTTCAATCACTCTGGCACATTTTCTGTCAGTCTCCATTTTCCAGGCATTATTTATTTTATTTATTTATTAATTAAACTTATATACCGCCCGACGAGCAATAGCTCTCTGGGCAGTGAACATCAAAAAAATACAATAAAATTACACAATCTAATAGAACAAAATATATAAAAACTGTACACTCTAAAATCAGATACAACAGTTTAAAATTAAGTCGACTTAAATTAAAATGCCTCAGAGAAGAGGAAGGTTTTAACTTGGCGCCAAAAAGATGATAATGTTGGCGCCAAGCGCACCTCCTCGGGGAGACTATTCCATAGTTCGGGGGCCACCACTGAGAAGGCCCTAGATCTTGTCACCACTCTCCGGGCCTCCCTATGGGTCGGGACCCAGAGGAGGGCCTTCGTAGTAGACCATAGTGTACGGGCCGGTGCATATCGGGAGAGGCGTTCCAACAGGTATTGTGGTCCCGCGCCGTATAAGGCTTTATAGGTTAGTACCAACACTTTGAATCTGGCCCGGAAGCATATTGGAAGCCAGTGCAGGCGAGCCAGAACAGGTGTTATATGCTCCGACCGCTTGGTTCTTGTTAGCAGTCTGGCCGCTGCATTTTGCACTAGCTGTAGCTTCCGAACCGTCTTTAAAGGTAGCCCTACGTAAAGCGCGTTGCAATAGTCCAGACGCGAGGTTACCAGAGCATGTACCACTGATGTGAGGTCCTCCTTACTCAGATAGGGATGTAGCTGGGCTACCAACCGAAGTTGGTAGAACGCATTCCGGGCCACCGAGGCTACATGAGCCTCAAGTGAGAGGGAAGAGTCTAAAATGACTCCCAGACTACGAACCTGCTCCTTTAGGGGGAGTGTAACCCCATCCAGGACCGGGTATATATCCACCATCCGATCAGAGAAACCATCCACCAACAGCATCTCAGTCTTATCAGGATTGAGTCTCAGTTTGTTAGTTCTCATCCAGTCCATTGTCGCGGCCAGGCAACGGTTCAGCACATCGACGGCCTCACCTGAAGGAGAAGAAAAGGAGAAGTAGAGCTGCGTGTCATCAGCGTACTGATGACAACGCACTCCAAAGCTCCTGATGACCTCACCCAATGGCTTCATATAGATGTTAAAAAGCATGGGAGACAAAACCGAACCCTGCGGGACCCCACATTGGAGAGCCCACGGTGTCGAGCAGTGTTCCCCAAGCACTATCTTCTGGAGACGGCCCGCTAAGTAGGAGCGGAACCACTGCCAAGCAGTGCCTCCAACTCCCAACTCCACAAGCCTCTCCAGAAGGATACCATGGTCGATGGTATCGAAAGCCGCTGAGAGGTCAAGGAGAATCAACAGAGTTACACTCCCTCTATCTCTCTCCCGACATAGATCATCAAACAGGGCGACCAAGGCCGTCTCAGTGCCAAAACCGGGCCTGAAACCCGATTGAAATGGATCTAGATAATCGGTCTCATCCAATAGCGCCTGGAGCTGGTCAGCAACCACTCGTTCCAAGATCTTGCCCAGGAATGGAACATTCGCCACTGGTCTATAGCTGTTAAAATCCTCAGGGTCCAAGGAAGGTTTTTTCAGAAGTGGTCTCACCGCCGCCTCTTTCAGACAGCCAGGGACCACTCCCTCTCGCAAAGAGGCATTAATCACTTCCTTGGCCCAACCAGCTGTTCCCTCCCTGCTAGTTTTTATTAGCCAAGAGGGGCAAGGATCCAGTACCGAAGTGGTTGCACAAACCTGTCCAAGCACCTTGTCCACGTCCTCGAACTGAACCAACTGAAACTCATCCAACAAAACATGACAAGACTGTGTTCCAGACACCTCATTAGGACTAACTGCTATTAAATGGGAGTCTAGGTCCCGGCAAATGCAAAGGATCTTATGCTGGAAGTGCTCAGCAAACTCATTACAGCGGGCCACCGATGTATCTGCCATGTCCTGTAGGCCTGGATGGAGTAGACCACGAACCACTCTAAAAAGCTCCGCTGGGCGGGAGAGAGATGACTGAATAGTGGCAGTGAAATGTTGTTTTTTTGCCGCCCTCACCGCTCCTACATACAGCTTGGTAGAAGCACAACCAGCTCATAATTGCATTCGTCGGGAGTTCATCTCCATCTCCGCTCAAGCCGCCTCCTGTCTTGTTTCATCGCTCTCAGCTCTGGAGTATACCAAGGAGCTGTATGAGCTCTACATAGGAGAGGGCACGCAGGAGCGATCGTGTCAACAGCCCGGGTCATCTCTGCATTCCACAGATTAGCCAGGGCTTCGACAGGAGCGCCAGTCCAATCAGCCGGGAAAACCCCCAGAGCCCTTTGAAAACCTTCAGGATTCATTAGTCTCTGGGGGCGGACCAATTTAATAGGTCCCCCACCCTTGCAGAGGGGAAAGGCCACTGAAAGTCTAAACTTCAGCAAGCAGTGATCTGTCCATGACAACGGGAGAGATGTAAAACTCCCCACATCCAGATTACTATCCCATGTCCAGTAGCAAAAATAAGGTCAAGAGTATGCCCCGATGTATGTGTTGGGCCACTAACATATTGAGAAGCCCCATGGTTGTCATGGCGGCCATGAAGTCCTGAGCTGCCCCAGGCAAAGTAGCCTCGGCATGAATGTTGACATCCCCCAGTACTAGTAGTCTGAGGGATCTCAACAATACCTCCGAGATCACTTCCGTCAGCTCAGTTAGGGAAGCCATTGGGCAGCAAGGTGGGCGGTACACCAAGGATTCCCAGTCTGTCCCTCCGGCCCAGCACAAGGTGCAAACACTCCAGACCAGTAACTACATGGACATGGTGCTTGGTGAGTGAGATGGAACTCTTATAGACCACAGCAACCCCGCCTCCCCGACCCTCAGATCTACCATGATGCTGGACCAGATATCCCGGTGGGCAGAGCTGGGAGAGACTAACTCCTCCCTGTTCGCCCACCCAGGTCTCGGTTATGCATGCCAGATCCGCTGCCTCGTCCATAATCAAATCATGGACGAGAGGGGTTTTATTATGTACCGATCTGGCATTAAAAAGCAGCAACTGGAGATCTGAGGGTTGGCTGAGAGGACGACCAACAACCTGCGGGTATGAGAAGGACCGGAACAAGGCACAGCCACTACATGTCTGGGCCGCGGTCCCCTTACCTGGCACGTCCTTCTCACAACACCATACCTCCCTCTGCCCGTCACTACGGCAATTGGGGACCCCTCAAGTCTCCCCGCTTGATGGACAAACCTCTTCCCCAGGCACATAATAAACTATAAATACGAAAAACTTATATACATAAAAATACACACTCACTCACAACATACACTCATACAGACATCCACTCATCCAATTCAAAACCCACACAGCATACATAGTGCCCTTTTCTTGCACAACTGCCCTCCCCACTTCTAATTCCTGATTCCTTTGAATAAACATCCAGGGCCACTGCCACCCCTTCGCCGAAAAAAAGAGAAGACATAGCTCAGTTGGAAGATCGCTTCTATTGCTGTTGAAAGAATCTTCTGGGGCTGTTCAAAACGGGCCCAATTTGCTATGATGTCCTCAGAGAGACAGAGAGCAAAGAGCCAAAGAGAAAAAAAGTCAGTCCCCCGTGGACATTAGGAAGACTGCTCCGGCCCCAAACTCTGGGCTCAGGGTTTGATTCCAAGTGGAAATGGCCATCCCAGGCCAAATGCTTGCATGGTCCTCCTCTCGGCCAGACCCACAGGACTCCCTTCCACAGAACTTTCTCCAAATCCCATCCCTGGATTTTTCATGCGGCATCTCAGTCACCACAATGGCCTGGGACAAAGTCCTTGGAACAAGGCAGTGTCTCCTCCTCCCTCCGGCGAGCCTCGGTGCAGGTGTCCAAGACAAAGGCCAGGAAAGACTTGTTAAGAGCTGGTTGCTGAAATTGGCAATAGTCAGGCTGCGAGTTCCGGGAAGGGCTTCTCTGCATCTGAGACTGCAGAATTGGGAAAAGGATGAGAGTAATGGGGGTATTCTAGCTCACCAGGAGGCAACACCATGAATAGTGCCTTGGGCTGGGGTGGAGGGGTTTATGGTCTGCTATTCTGCGTTCTCACATACTAACCTCAGGCAACGAGGAGCCTCGGATGATCCACTAAGAGGCTGCAATGAGAGAAACAGGATAGTTCATCTCTTAGGATTTGCCATGATTGATGAGTATAATTTTCTTCTTCATAGAATCATAGAACAGTAGATATTGGAATGAACCTGGAAGGAACCTTTTTCCTGATGTCCAGTCGAAATCTGGTTTCCTACAACTTGAGCCCATTATTCCATGTCCTGCACTGTGGGACGATCGAGAAGAGATCCTCCTCT
The DNA here is from genome assembly GCF_030035675.1 of Rhineura floridana. Lineage (NCBI taxonomy): Eukaryota > Metazoa > Chordata > Lepidosauria > Squamata > Rhineuridae > Rhineura > Rhineura floridana. The sequence goes on from NC_084501.1 coordinate 3,209,336, forward strand.
GGGTGACAACTTTTCAAGTACTTGAAGAGTGCTATCGTATTTCCCCTCAGTCTTCTCTTCTCAAGGCTAAACATTTAGTTCTTTCAGTCTCTCCTCATAGAGCTTTGTTTCTAATTCCCTGATTCTCCTCGTTGCCCTCCTCTGAACATGTTCCAATTTATCTGCATCCTTCTTAATGTGCGGTGTCCAGAACTGGACGCAGTACTCAATATGAGGCTTAACCAGTGCCGAATAGAGGAGAACCTACACATCACACAATTTGGAAACTATTCTTCTCTTAATGCAGCCTAAAAGAGCATTTGCCTTTTTTGCAGCCACATCACACTGTTGGATCATATTCAGCTTGTGATCAACAACAATCCCAAGATCCTTCTCGTATGCAGTATTGCTGAACCAAGTATCCTCCATCTTATAACTGTGCATTTGGTTTCTTTTATCTAAGTTTAGAGCTTTGCACTTATCCCTGTTTCATTCTGTTGTTTTCAGCCCAATGCTCCAGCCTATCAAGATCCCTTTGAATTTTGCTTCTGTCTTCCACGGTATTAGCTATCCTTCCCAATTTTGTATCATCTGCAAATTTGATAAGCATTCCCTGCACCTCCTCAACCAAGTCGTTAATAAAAATGTGAAAGAGCACTGGGCCCACGACCAAGCCCTGCAGTACCCCACTCGTTACCTCCCCCCAGTTTGAGAAGGAACCATTGATAAGCACTCTTGGAGTAGGATTCTGTAGCCAACTGTGGATCCACCTGATAGTTGTTCCATCCAGCCCACATTTAGCTAGCTTGATAATCAGAATATCACGGGGCACTTTTTCAAAAGCTTTGCTGAAGTCAAAATATATAATGTCCACAATACTCTACCAGAGAGGTTACCTGATCAAAAAATGAGATAAGATTAGTCTGGCAGGATTTGTTCTTGATAAATCCATGGCTGCTTCTAATAATCACTGCATTGTTTTCAAGGTGCTTACAGATTGACCCCCTATGCACACCCTAACGTGGTGAGGGGGTTTGAGAGTGTTGAAGAAACTGAGAGCAATGCTGTCAGGAGTCTATGAGGGAGAAACCCCCAAGCACCCTGGCCCCCAAGCAATTAGGGTCCCTGAAAACTGATTAAGGAAAAATGGATTTCTTTCCCCTTATTCACACACAGTAGGCATTAAAAGCAAAGCCTGTGTGTAGGGAAAAGCAGAGAGGTCAAGCTCACCTCTCTGCAAAATTCCTGAGCATCTCTCCATGCCAAGCAGGGCAAAAAGCGTGACCAAAGATCATTAATTTAGTATTGTTTAAGATTAATATATTTTTACTATTTGATCTTGGAAACCGGGGTTCTTGATCTCTCCTATTTAAAAGCAAAAGGCTTCAGCTAAAAGAAATCTTTATAAAGGAAAAATCTAAGTAGATAGAAATTTTAGCTTGATACTGATTTTATAATGGCATGATGTGTATAATTTTATTTCATAAAAGTAATTAAGTGTGTTCTGGAGGTAAGGGATACTCAGTACATGGGCTAGAATGCGGGAGAATGTTGGGTGATGATTGGCTGAGTGTTTGAATGGCTGAAGGTATCAATGGGAAGATGACAGTTGAGAGGAGGTCGGTTGACGAGAGTTGTTGGAGAGTCGTTAGTGGAGAGTTATTTGGATGGGTTGGTTGGCAGAGTTCTGAGGGAGGGTTTGATTATATTTGGCTGATATTTAGTCAGTATATATATGACCAGAAACATAAAGAGTGTCACTATATGAAACCATACGCTTGTTAAACATTCCTAAAGTAATCTTGTTATTTCCTAGTGTTATCAAATAAATACTTGTATTGGTTTACCAAAAGCCTGATCCTTGGCTGGGGATATACAGACCAGAAGGGAGGGGAGGGTAATTACCAAGGCTGGAGGGAAACTGCATCTAATGGTGGCAGCGGTGAAGGGAGATATTGTAACATCATCAAGTATCCAGAGCAACCCAGGATTGTATGCTTTACAGCAGTGGTTCCCAACCTGGGGGCCGTGACCCCCATGGGGGCCGTGAGGTAATCCAGAGGGGGCCGCAGACAGTAAAGAAATGATTTATTATTTTTTTTTTAAAAAGGCTTCACTCTCCCTGGACACCGTCTGCTCCCCACTGCCGCTGCAGATGACACCTTCCCCTTGCTGCAAACGAGAGGGGAGGACTTTTGCTGAAGCGCCAGAGCATCTTTCAGGCACACCGAGGGCAGGCATCTGTCTATAAAACACGTGGCAGATGCCAAAGGAGGCTGAGGGTGGGGCTACCGGAAGAAGAAGGGATTACTATCACTGACTCCAGTCTCCTCACGTTTCCGCTGCTGATGGCGCCCTTACTCAGAACGAGAGGAGAGGGCTTTTTGTGAAGCAAGGCTGCAAGGAAAGGCTGCTTTCCCCCTTCCTTCCTGGGGGGAGGGGTTCATGAAAGTTTTTGAGCTTATAAAGGGGGTCCCGTACCCATAAAGGTTGGGAACCACTGCTTTACAGTATAGACAAAGATACAGGGGGGTTGTGGACAGCAAGGGCACCCAGACACAAAGTAACAAGCCATAGGGAGACTAAGGCGAAGTCTCTAGCAGTATTGTTTACAGGGAGTGACTGGTGGTGCTGCCTAGCAGTGGGATCTTGAGAGATCTGTGCTAGAGCGGAGTGAGAAAAAATAAAAATGACGATCCTGACTGGTGGTGTCCTGAGGTGGTGCCTAGTGAAAGGCGGTAGCCACAAGCAGGTGGGAACCTGACAGGTGGAGCCAAAGGTGGGATCGTCACAGGGCACTTATAGACCTGTCTTTGATAAATAATCCAGCGCTGCCCAGGGTCGTTGAAGAGAATACAACACACTCTAGATCAGGAGTGGGAAACCTTTAGCTCTCCAGATGCTGCTGAAGTACAACTCCCATCAGCCCCAGCAAGCATGGCCAATGGCCAGGGATGATGGCAGTTGTAGTTCAGCAACATCTGGCAGCCCAAAGGTTCCCCACACCTTCTCTAGACAGCCTGGTTTGAATGTAACATTAAGACCGTGCTTTAAATGGTTAATAGACAAAGGTTTAGCACTGTATGCAAACCCAACCACTCAGTGTATCAATGATGGCTAACCTGCAGGGGAAGGAGGCGCCCCTCTGTATGATTGCAGGACAGAGCCACGGCGCCAGGCCTGCCAGAAGGCCGCAGTCCCTCTCCGACTCCGACCCTAGGTGTTGTTCGTGCCACCATGATGGAGTCATGCAGGTGTGATGATAAGAAAATCATCACACCCAACCTTCAAGGGACCTGCATGGGCTCTTCTGCTATGGGTGTCCCCTCCACCTACATGGGCTCCAGATGGAGGGGCAGGATTTTGCCAGTCCTGCTCTTTTTCCTGGAAGGGAAAAGACAGAAGGGTGATTAGGGATGGCAGAGAAACATTACCCTAAACTTGAAAGAGCTTGAAAGAGCTAAGAAGGCCTCTCACCTGGATGGTGTTGGAGCCGTCAGAGGAGGTGGAGGGTGGGACGGTGGGGTGGGAAGGGAGGGTGAGAGGTGTCTGGGACTGGGCAAGACGGGTGCTTTTGGAGTGGGGAGGGGGAAGGGGAGAGGGAGAGAGGGTGTTGATTGTGCTGCCTGGGGAAGGAGGGGAGCATATCTCTCTAGGGGGGAACTTGATGAACAGGGGCACCTCCTGAGGCAGAATCGTGAAGCATGGGGGTGAATTCCAGAGCAGACCCAGATGAGCGAGGGGCCTTTTCAGGGGGGCCCCAAGCGGCAGAGGGGTCTCAAGTAGGGTGCGCAGAGGGGGACAGAGGGCAGGGTGAGGAGTGAAGGGGGTGCTCTATGAGGCAGACTCTGGGAGTGCTTCCAAGGCAGGCACAGAGGGGAGGCGATCAGGCTGGAGAGGGGCATCCCCTGGGGTGAGCTCAAGGACTAGAGCAGCGGCGCCCAGGGCGGGGTCAGGTTTTAGGGGTGCGGATCCTGCGGCGGGGACGGCAGTGATGGGCACAACGAAGAGGTTCACAGGGGTGAGTGGGCAATTGTGTGACAACCACTGCAGGGAGAGGAGCGACTTCAGGTGTGCCATCTGGCAAGGAGGACTCAGGGGGCAAGGGGGTACATTGCAGGGTGTGACGTGGGCAGAGGGGGCACAGGAGTGGGGTGAGTTCTGAGGAGGACTCGGAGGGGAGGGGAATGTCTTCTGGGTTGATCTCAGGGGGGAGTGGGATGTCTTCTGGGTCAGCCAGCCAGCCAAACTAAGGCGCCAAGGGGAAGTGAGAGCTGCTCTAAGAGCTCTAAGAGCTGCCCCACATTTGGTCTCCCCTCACATCCTGACTCTGCGTGCCCGTTGCCATCTGGCCGGGCGCACATGAGGGGTGGTAACAGGGAAATGTTGATACACTTCGATGCTTCCAGGAGGCAAAAAGGCTTTTCTCTTACCGAAATTGCCCAGGGTGGTGTAGGTTGTGGGGGCCACCAGGGAAAGGTGGACACCTGCAAAGAACAAGAAAAAAGGAGATTGGAGGACAGTGGAAAAAGAGGAGCTGAGAAAGAGAATCAAAGAAGAGCTAAACTTGTCAAGGAGGGAGGGACCCAAAGCTAAAGGATGCTGGAGCACAGCAGAATGGCAGAGTCCCTCCTTTGCATGCAGGGGGCGACAGGGTCACTCTCTGGAATCTCTCCCTCAACAGTATTTGGGAGGACCTTGGAGACCCTCTGACATCAAGTTCTCTACAGGCCCTTGTCACCTTGGCCTCCCTGCTCTCACTGCCTGTATTTAGTCCAGAGCTTGGAAAAGTTACTTGTTTGAACTACCATCAGCCCTAGCCAGCACGGCCACTGGATTGGGCTGACGGGAGTTGTAGTTCAAAAAAGTAACTTTCCCAAGCTCCGATTTAGTCTGTAATCTCCGTGGTGAAGCAACTCGCATTCGCCCCGTGATTCTGCTCTCCCTTTCCTTACTCATCCCCAGCAGTCGAAACCGTCTGTATACCTTCAGGGTAGTTTTTGGATTACCAGAGATGAGATGCAGACAAGAGGTTTGCTTACAAAGAGTTAAAATTTATTGAGTAACTTACAGCATTCAGCCAAGTATTCCCAATAAAAGTGGATCAGTCCCACCGCTCTGCAGTAGTGGACGTCAGAGACTGAACACCCATACTGGGCACAGGTCAGGTTTATATAGCATACATTTTGGCACATAACATTGGCATACACATGCAGTTACATATATGATTAATGAGATTATACACTTTGAAATAACATATCATGACATATCATTGGCTATTTTGATCTGTTTACAGAACATCTTCAAAGCAAACTAATTGCTAAAAACTATAGTATCATTCCAGGTGCACCTTAGTATCCTCCCTTGGCAAACTTCATAGCTATCATCTTTATCTTCATCTCTACTAACAAGCATTACTTGGCTTGTGCACCATCACGCAACTTCTGCATTATCTGTGCATTGACCGTCCTTCGACCCATCCATGGAATCTATGCCTATCAGAACTCTCTGATGTATTACAAGGTGCTTTCCAGTACCATACTGGATACTGGATATCTTAGCTATAAAACATCTACAAATAAACATATTCTTGAACCCATGCCTAATTGGGCCCCTTTATACTAACGAGATACATTCCCAGCATACTGGCAAGCTATCATATTTTCATTAGAACACCTAGATACTGCAGGTGACTATGAGGTGATCTGGCATACTTAAGGATGCTGGGGCCTAGAAAGGGAATACAAGCTTCCAGGCAAATCAAACCTTTAACTTTAAGTCTGTTCTACTATGCTAAGGCCTGAAAAAGATACAAGCCTTCAGGCTAACTTAGCTAACAAATACATCTTGATCAGCTTTAGGCTAATATAATATGCTAGCGCAGGGTATACACCGTCTTCCCTCCTCCCCAGTACGTTATTCTTCAAAGCTCCCTTATCTGACTGGCCCCACATAAGCTATTCGTTAGAAGGCTAAGAACCTCCAGGCAATATCATGTCTATCATATTTACCTTCCCAGGTGGTAGTTGGCGGCCCCTCACTGCATTTACCAACCCTGTGAGAGACAAAAACATTCCAAACATTAATTCAGGAGGCCTTGGGGTGGCAGGAGAGCCACATCCCCCTGAGCTCCATCATTCCCAGTCTCTGAGGAGACCCTTTTAATTCCACACCTGTGTCGGACAAGGGGGCCGTGATCAGAATTGGCAAGGGGCGGAGCCGCTCTCACACCCGCCCCCTTCCCCCATCTTCTCTTTTGAATTTCAGCTCTCTACATTTTGCACTCCTATTTTGGGGTCCATCAGAACACACCAAATTGTCATTAAAATGCATATTTTTAAAAAATAAGTATTCTGAAAAAAGATACGTACATTTTCTGAGAAAAGGTGTTCACATGTATTTGCATGTGACTTCCTGGGGCCTGAGCAAAGGATTGGCCCCTTGAGATTGGCCCCTTGCCTCTTGGAATCACCTCCCTTCCGTCCCTTTCTCAAATCAAGGGCCCCTTGTTCCAAGAATCCACTAGCCCTTTCCCAGGATCTTATTGCTCACCTTCTGGGATGCTGAAGAGCCATTTAAAGTAATTGGCTATGAACTCCTGTTGGAGAAAAAACAGAGAGTTAGAACTGCAGCGGTATCAGGTACACAGAAAGTGTCACAAGCTCCAAGAACTCCCGAAAAGCCTAAGAGTGTCCCTGGTGGGTCAGACCAAGGATCCCGCAGTAGCCACCCAGATGAAGGCAATAGCTCTTCCCCCACACTATGTCCCCCGGACCAAATATTCAGATATTCTGTTACTGAACATGGAGGTTTCATAGCAGCCACTCATAGGCTTCTGTCCTCCAGTCAACCCTCCTTTGAAGCCAAATAGCCTAGGGACCATCACCAAACCTTTTAAAGGCTTTTGCATTGGCTGCCCTGCATCTGACGACCATCAAATTCTTTTGAGGACCCTCCTCCCATTTCATAGAATTGCTTTTCAGTAGCCACAATCCCAGGCAAGACCCAGTTTTAGGGGGTCTTGGACAATGTGCCCTCATTGGGTCCTCCCCAAAAGGCCCCTATGGGCTTCCTTACTGTGTTGGCGGCGGCAGCAGCAGCAGCAGCAGCAGTTTCTCACCATGCCCCACAGGGAGGTTAAGTTGCGGGCATTATGGGAAGTGGGAAATGATGGCTGCAAGCTGCCCAGCATGGGGAGGGGGAGTGGGGCTGGCTCCAAGATTGAGGAGCAGATATCCGAACAGCGGTGGGCCCTGTCAGGGAGTTGGGCCCCCGGTAACTGCCTGAGGATGCCATGTGCTGTCCCTTGTGCTGAGCTCTGTATTTCATGGGGGGAAATGGTTGGGCTTCTTTCCATCACAGCATCTAAGTATGTTAGGATTTTAAAGAACAGAAGGGACCTGGGGACGAGGAGCAGGATAGAGAGAAAGAGGGAGGGGGGAGACGGGCCAGCCCTTCCTCAAAGGCTAATTTCTGAGGGATGGATTCAAGAAACATACAATCATCCAAGGGCAGCTTCAGCTCTGTTGAACCGTTTCTCTGCTGGAGCATCCTTTGGAATTCTCCGTCTCCAGGAATACTGGAACCCCAGCATTGTGACACCCCTGAGGGGCTGCAAGGCCCAGGCTGAGAGGGCACTTAGGCTGGCTTGTTGGTGTGGAAGTATCTAAAGGGCACAAGCACAGTGAGAGCAAGGGAGCTGGCTCTCCTAGTTGGACAGCGGTCACTCAGAGACCCAGAACCCGCTCCTTTGATATTCGTGCACGGCTAGGTTTCTGGATAGCATGAACTGTGTTTCTGTTGGTGCTTGTGGATTCAGGTTTGCTTGCTGGTTTCGATTCTTAGGCTTGGTTTCTTCTTCACTTTTCCTCCTTTCTCCCCGTCTCTTTCTTTCTTTTCATGGTTGCTGAGTTGAAGCAAATGAATCCACTTTCAAAAATTAAATATTTAATGTTGTAACTATTTCAGCATGTAGATATTAACGTGTTTTGTATGTAACTGCTGGTAATTAATACTGTGCAATAAAATAAAAAAAAATAAAGCTAAAAGGCAACAATTTCCAAATTTGCCTTTATACGTATGAATTAGCTTAGGGGGTCCCAAACCATGGTCCAGAGACTCCCTAATGGTCTGCAAACTTTATTCAGGTGTTCCCAGCATGTCTATATTAAATATTCATATTATATTAATTGTATTTTTATTACTTCTTTTTTTCTTGTATTACAGTTTGACATCTGTGGAATGCAGATTTTAACACAATAAAATACAAATAAATGTAAAGGAAGGAATAGAGAGCCAGTCTCTCACGTGTGAGAGAGCCTTTGCAGTTGTGGGTCCCAGGCTTTGGAACCAGAGTCTATGGCATCCCCAAACCTCCCTGTCCAAACTTTTTGCAGCATTATGGACCAGTACCATCCCCCTCTTTTTTGCCTTTTTTTAAGACTGAAAAGCCCCCAATGCTTCAGTTTTAGTTATTTATGTTGTCCTTTTCTGTCCTCTCTTCCAGCTCTACAGTACCATTTTTAGATGGGAACTGAAAAGTGCATTCTAAAATGTAGCCACATCACAGAATTTGTAAGATTTGCATTCGATGACATAAATTATATACACATACACATACATATTTCTTCTGGATTTCTCCAAAAGAAGTCACCCTCCAAGAAAGACAAAATGCTAGACCATCTTCCTTGTGTGCAAAAGGTCCCAGGTAGAGATGGCCAAGAAATGCAATTCAGTTTGCATTTCAAGCCGAATCTGTCAAATTTTGAGGGGAAACAACATAATTATGTAGGGGGGGGGGTTCTGTCCCTGATCGCCAACAGAATTTTCTGGACCAATGACTAAACTACACATACACCGGCAGCCAGAACCATCTGTTCCGTACAGTGAGCACCTGAGGTAAAGCCAGTGAAGGTAATTTCCAAATGTAGGTCAGTGAACCACCCTGCCCTTCTGTCCCTTTGGGTGTCAATTGTGTGCAATTACAATGTGGCTGAAACAGTGTGCAACAATTCACTATTGGGGAAGTTGGTTCTTGAATGGATACCGTCATCGGGTTTGCAACAAAGAGCAACGTGTGGCACACCTACACTCGCCTTCCTACACTGAGCAACCTAAGGAGTTAATTTGTTTTAATGCGCTTATTGTTCACGTTTTGGAAATAAAGCGGAAATGCTACTCTTCTACTGTATTACCTGGCATACACACAGCGAGATGCGTGGGGAAGGTTATACCGTGTACCCACAACAGCGCACAAGTTGCAACTGTAGAAGGGGTCCCAACGTTTTGGGAAATGTTCTGCAGCAACCAGACAGCCTCCAGAAAAATCAATGGGTACTGTGGGAGGGGTCCTAGACTGTTGATAGGTGTTCACAATCAACAAGACAACAGTTTAAAGATGAATTGGGGACTGTGCAAGGGGTCCCAATTTTGGGCGAAATGTTCCTCAGCAACTGGACAGCCTTTAGAATATGCAATGGGGACTGTAGGAGGGGTCTTACGCTGTGTGCATGTCTTTCCGATCAATAAGGCAACTCTGAATACATGACATGGGAACTGAGCAAGGGTTTATAACCTTTTTTTAACTGTTAACAAACAAAGAACACAAAACCAGTATCACAGCAGAGGGGGACGGTGGAAGGGGTGCCAAACTGGGATAGACAGAATGGGTTACAAATGACACGCTATTGCTATTCTGAAGCCTGCCGGGGGAACTGGGCGGAAGCATGTTGTCCGGCCTCCACGGCCTGCAGTCTGTGGTGCAGAATCCACAAAGTCTCCATCTTTCTGATGGTGTCCTGCGTGGACTTTTTGTGCTCCTCAAACTGCTGACCTGTAAATGCAGAGGAATAATTGGCATTGTATGTTGTGGCCACGTGCACATTGCGTGTTGTTCACATTTCAAGGCAGAGCATGGGTTTCCACAGTGTGCACACATAGCCGATGCAAGGACAACACGATGCTTTGGTCCAATTACATGTATGTAATCTATGCAAATCTCACCTAGGGCGGTATTTTTGCCGTCCAAGATTTCAATCCTGGCCATAAGATCCTCCAGACTTGTTGTCTGGGTAGACTGGGGCAGCGTGGTCGTCTGCGTGGAGACTTGCGTGACGCGGACCAGTCCAGCCAAGGTGTGTCCGGGTCTGGGTGGAGTGGCCTGGGAGGACTTGCCTGTTATGAAGAAAATGCAGAAAGCATCATGTGTTGACATTTCGCGCCACCCACTGCAATGCTGCCCATGCCATGACATTCCATCCTGCCTGGTGCGTGGTTGGATATCCTTCAGAAAGATTGTAAGGGATGTTGAGATGCAGGAGCCGCCGGACAGTGGGAATGCTGGGTGCATAGCAACTGTAAACACCATAACCCATATATGTGGTTGGTAAATCGTGTGCACCGACAGTTTTGCAACTGTCCCGCACACGGCTGGCCGTGAACCAGTGTGATTGGCGACCTAGCTTCCGGCTGTTCCTCGACCACATCTTCCTCTCCTGAGAAGAGCAGGTCGCTTGTTGGACATGATGTGGGTGGAGAAGGGAATTGTTAAATCACAGAAGAATTCTCATCGACCCAACATGACATTGAGTTACTTGCCAACCACCTTGTGTGGAGGAAGGCAACACATACACTGCTCACTGACAACATTTATTTTATTCTATTTATGGAATGTATTCTGGCAGGATGTCCAGCCACTCAGAGCGACGTACAAAACAGGAATACAAAACCTAGACATTTAAAATCTGAAAACAATGAGGATAACATCTAGCCCACCCCAAAAGCCTGCCTGAAGAGGCAGGTCTTCAAGGCAGGTCGGACACTCATCAGAGAAGGGCACAGCTGGCATCCCCGTTGACCACACATGTGGAGAGGTCAGAGACCTGCACTGTGGCTCCCCACAGCACATCATGTTAGCAATCGCCCATACATGGACAGTGGGCATGACACGTGTCCACACATGTCGTGAAGTCATAGGCGTGCACTGTGGATACACACACCTGATCAAGCCAGCAACCGCCCATACCTGGACAGTGGGCACGACAGCAAAGCGGGACCCAAGAAGTACACAGTCCCATCAAACTCAATAAACATAGTGTTTACACCTTCCCAAGGAGGCATGTTTAAGACCATAACTCACAGATGTTGTTATTGAATTAGGGAGCTTACCAGCTGGCCGGCGATCCTCCCATGAGGGACGCCCCCCCTCCTTCCACAATCCATAAAGTTATTTGAAATAAGGCAGTCTCTTGTTGGGGGGGGGGAACCCCTTTGGATGCCTCCATGGCGTTAAAGAAATCGGCCTTCAGCCGCTTGAACGGGGAGCGCACCTGTGCAGTGGTGTGCTGGAACCCAGCTTCACCCAGCTGACGTGCCACCGCTTGAAAAATATGAGCAGTAAGGAGGGGGGTGTTCCCCATTAGTCGCTCCGCTTTTCCCGCCCTCTTAACGAAGGTGAGGAGCATTCTGAGCTCCTCAGCTCTCCAGTAGCGCCCCTTCTGTGGTCACCCGCTAGCCATGGCTTCCATGGTGGGATCCTTCACTTTTGCAGCAGCGGAAGGCCCTCAAATTGCTGTCACGCAAAAGCAAAAGCGTGCAACGCGCATGTTTGGAGCAGCATCGGGCCTACAACAATAGAGTCATGAACTCCGACCTCCTAGACAAGCCTGGTCGGTAATGCATTGCATTTCCAATAATAATTCCTGCACTGAGTACAAACAAAAAGCTCTGGTAGTTCTCACGCCAGGAAAGGAATAGATTCCACAAACGCAATACATAATACTGTGCATTTTATAGGTGGAAGAAACACGAAAGAGGCAAAAATGGTGTTTTGCAGAAGCGCACAAGCGCAGAACCAGAAGTCATGTTGGCAACATATGTTTCTGTAGTTGTGGGCCCCCTGGGCCCACACAACCAGAAGTTTACACTTGAAGGGGAAACACATATCACTATGGCACAGACATAAGTGGTATCCGAGGGAGTGTTTGGCGAGTGGAAAAGGGAAAGATGCAATAAGCCACTTGCAAAATGCAATCAGTTTTCTGCTATCTCGCAAAAGCGCATGTATGGAACAAATGCCAAAAATGCTGCTGTAGTACGTGGGACACCACTTATGGCAGCAACAGTTAGCGTGCCTTTCTGAACAGACCCCCCCTCCCTACTCCCCTGACCCGCGATAGTATACAGCCATGACTGCCAACTTAGGCAAACGGGAGCCCCTACGTTTGTGGCGGTCACGCAGTTGCTTGCGGGTTTTCCGCCATGTCATCCGAAACAGCTCATCCTCCTCCGCCTCCCTTTCTTGCTCCGCCAACATGAACTGCTGGGAGACATCCCTGAAAAGCTGCAAGTGGAGATGAACAAGAGCAAAAAACTCCGTTGACTCCATTGCGGCCACAACTAAAGTATCAGGAAATTCAAATTTTGGCAGAAACTAAATTTAAGACTGATAAAAACTGAGAGAAAACTGAGAGAACTGAAACTGCCCGATCTTTCCATCCCTAGTCCCAGGTTCAAGTCCCGCATCTGCAGGCCAGGTTGGGAGAGACTCCTGCCTGAAACTCTGCAGAGCAGCTGCCAGTCAATGTAGACAATACTGAGCTAAGTGGATCAATGGCCTGACCTGGGTCTAAGCAGCTGTCTGTGTTGCTTCGTTCCTCAATATGCCAAAATTGACCTTGGAAAAAACAGTCATTACATAAGAACATAAGAACATAAGAACATCAGGCCAGTGGCCCATCTAGTCCAGCATCCTGTTCTCACAGTGGCCAACCAGGTGCCTGGGGGAAGCCCGCAAGCAGGACCCGAGTGCAAGAACACTCTCCCCTCCTGAGGCTTCCGGCAACTGGTTTTCAGAAGCATGCTGCCTCTGACTAGGCTGGCAGAGCACAGCCATCACGGCTAGTAGCCATTGATAGCCCTGTCCTCCATGAATTGGTCTAATCTTCTTTTAAAGCCGTCCAAGCTGGTGGCCATTACTGCATCTTGTGGGAGCAAATTCCATAGTTTAACTATGCGCTGAGTAAAGAAGTACTTCCTTTTGTCTGTCCTGAATCTTCCAACATTCAGCTTCTTTGAATGTCCACGAGTACTAGTATTATGAGAGAGGGAGAAGAACTTTTCTCTATCCACTTTCTCAATGCCATGCATAATTTTATACACTTCTATCATGTCTCCTCTGACCCACCTTTTCTCTAAACTAAAAAGCCCCAAATGCTGCAACCTTTCCTCGTAAGGGAGTCGCTCCATCCCCTTGATCATTCTGGTTACAACAGAGAGCTTTAAAAAAAACCCTGAAAATTTATTAAACTGTAATTTTTTTAACAAACAAAAAACATGTCAATTGGTAGAAATGCTAATTCACCTCCCCTTGTTATCAGCTGACAGCAGCAAAGGCAACAGCAACGATCCCCCACCCAAGCCCCTTGCCTCCCACTTTCCATTTCCCCACACTTCCCTCTCTGCTCACGCCACAACTTTCAAGGCACCATGAAAAAATCTGCCTCTTGTCTCTGGCAGAATTTGAACTCGTGCCTGAGGCCTCCGTTTCTGGCAGAAGGTTGCCACGCAAGCAAAAAGGCTTCCAAGCGCAGCTAAGAGAGGGTGCCACAGGAATCCTGCCTGCAGCATGAAGACGAAAGTCTCCTGCCTTTGAGGAACTGAACTGCTGCTGGGGCCAGAGGAGACCGAGTCAAAGCACGGCCTCGCAGTGTCGTTGGAAAGTTATTCAACGGAGCAAAGTGGCCTCCCCTGGTGGCTACTCAGGGCTGCTGGGACAAGAGCCGAGACTCCCGGCAGACACGGGCACTTCTGAGGTATCGCTCAAGAGAAGGGGCAGAGCGCTGCAGGCACCCGGCAGGCTCAGAGGGACTTACGGGGCCGCTTGAGAAAGGACAGGGCGTAGTCCTGGGAGGCAGAGGCCTTCTTCTTCTTCAGCTGCACCTGGGATTGAGCCGTGAGCTGCAGCTTGATGGCGCTCGAGTTGATCTTGGCTGCCACCAGTAGATCCTTCATGCCCTTCATCTTTTTGCTCTGGAAGGTGAGGAGGGGCCCTTCGGGAGGTGGACTAGGGCCATTGCTGGGGGGCCCTTCCTCTTTCTCTGGAGGGGGCCTGTCCACTCGCTGGCCGGAACTGGGGTGCCGGCGCTCTGTCACTTTCTTTGGCAAGGTGGCTCCTCGGGCTTGGACTCCCGGCGGGGACCTCGGTGGCGCCCCTCCCGTGGATCTTCGCTGCCTTGCTCGTCGTCCTCGCTAACTTCTACCTCTGCCAGGAGATGCCAGGGACTGGACTTGGGGACCTTCTGCACTGAAAGCAGGTGCTCTACCACCAAGCTCTGTTTCCCTCTGTGGACAAGGCAGGAGAGGAGGGACACTCACTCTTGGATCACAGTGGCTGAATCAGCCCAGGCCTCCAGTGCCTCCTTGACGTTTTTGTTGCGGCAGTGGTAGCTGGCCAGGCACATGTATGGATAGATGTGTTCATTGTGGTCTGAGTTGATCCCCTAAGGGGGGGAAATGGGGGTGGGGGGTAAGAGAGGGCCCAGGCTGACATTCACATTCAGGCTCGGGTGTTATTGGGACTCATCCTGCCATATCCAGACAAACCCTGGAAAATTACAGGCCCAGGTATAACGCGTTCTGCAAATGCTGTAGAAATTCACCTTGATCAAGGCACCTCAGATAGCAGGTAAATACACAGTCACGAAGCTCGTTCAGGGCCAGGTCAACAGGCCAGGCAACCCCCTTGTCAAATACATCAGGAAATAAACAAAACATCTGCATTTGTGCTTCATGGGCACCTTACCTTGAGATAAGTGTGGCCTTATAAAGATGATCGATGTATTGAGTTGCGTTGAGTTTATTTACAGTCAAATTGACCCTTCAATACAAAATAATATTACAGTATAAACAAGTATAAATGGGATCATTTTGATTTAACAGCAGAAAAATATACACTCAAGTAAAAACAGTATACAGAGAGAAAACATTAAAACTAAATTATTGCACCTTTATTTTCCTACGTTTAATAGCAGCAGCACTAAATTTGGCAACAGCTAGTGTCACCTCCGGTTTATAATCACCTAATAAATAATCTAGGTAGAAAGAATCTGTTTTAGCTGGAAAAGGCGACAAAATAGGCGCAATTAATTCATATCTTATATCATGGTAAAATATACAACGAAGAAGAACATGTTCATTCGATTCAATTTCTCCATCAGCACAGGGGCAGATTCTCTCAGAATATGGGGTTTTGTTATATCTGCCAGACAATACAGCAGATGGGAGTATGTTTAATCTAATTAGGGTAAAAGCCCTTCTATGATGTATGAAAATTGCAGTCAATGACCCAAAAGCTTATAAAGATGCAGAACAGTAGGAACATATTACTCCTTGCCCTGACCACACTCCAATTGTGCGTAGGGAGGCCAACCTGCGTCACCGCCCCCCCGGTGCCCTAAAACTCCGGGTGGATGAGACCTGTTGGCCCCAAAGGCGACCCGTATCCTGCCCTCGGGCCGTAAAACCCGGAGCTGCAGGCCTCCGGAACCGCCTATCACCTCCAAAGGTGCCTAAAGGTGTCACCTAACTGCCCTTCACCTTCAACCTTTCCCGCACTTCCTCAATAAAGCGACCATTAAATATTAAATTCAAACAGCCAAATCAACCTAATAACCACAGGAAAAAACACCCGTACTAACCCTGAATGCCCTTCCTGCTAACCACAGTATGGAGTAGGCAAAAGAAACCCGCCGGCTAAAACGCAGGCAAGCCAAAAATTCCTACTCGGCCCCAGAGGCGGCCAAATGATTCACACTGTAGCACAGGGAGGGTAGGGTGGGTGCCACAATTATGAAGAGGGAGAGGGGGCGGACAGCGGGAGCCTAAATAAGCTCGCATGCCCCGCCCCCTCTAGAAGCGCGCCGTGACTACGTCACGCCAGTCCGGCACGCTTGCCCTCTTCAAATATGGAGGCTCCGGATTCACCCGGGCCGCAAACACGCCCCGCAACCCGGTAAGTCCCGGGTGCGAAGCGGGGTTGCGACCCAGGGGTGAAATAAGACGCAGACACAATATGATGGGTTAAACAACGGGCCACTTTATTAAATCAAATTCATATTATGATAATGAACCTGCAAAGGGGAACATAAGTGCGGGATTCAACTGGTGAGTCAGGCAAAGCCTGCTTGCAGCTATTTGGGTGACCCAAACCCCTGTCGGGCAAAGGGGTGCAATCTGTCAACCCCTTGCCCTGACCACACTCCAATTGTGCGTAGGGAGGCCAACCTGCGTCACCGCCCCCTGGTTTTTAGTACTTACAGTAAGTGATATGATAACTGCTTTAAATGTAAATGTGTAGATGGAGCCTATCTACATTATGAAACTATTCCACAGAGCGAAAAAGTCTATCCCCTCCTCTCCAACCAAAGCTGATGTGTTATTTTTATTTTTGCTGTGATAATCCAGTTCCAGTTTTTATTTGGTCTACAGACCATAACCCTCACATATCATACAGTAGGGCCCCACTCATATGGCGGGTTACGTTCCAGACCCCCGCCGAAAAGCGAAACCAGCCGAAAAGCAGAACTCCATCAATAAAATGGTGCCCAACGCCTGAAAAATGCCGTAAAAGCGGAACAAGCACCGTATGAATAGGGCCTTACTCTAATTGAAAGCCGCCGTATTAGCAGAACACCGAAAAGCGGGCTGCCAAAAAGAGACTGTATAAGGTTATCAAAACAGTCACAGCCAAGAGAAAATACCAATATATGTGAACACAAATTGTCCCTTTTAAATTAAGAGTAGAATCATAGAATAGTAGAGTTGGAAGGGGCTTATAAGGCCATTGAGTCCAACACCCTGCTCAATGCAGGAATCCAAGTTAAAGCATCTCTGACAGGTGGCTGTCCAGTATAACACAATCTGTTCACAAATGAGATATCATTTGAAAATGGGCAACTGTGACTCAACCTCTTCCCTTCAGTAACTGAGGCCTAGTGTGTATAGGTACAGCAAGGACCTTGGCTGTATTTTCTATAATCGTAGGGTTCAAGTATGCCACTGAAATGGAAAGATAGAGATGCATCCAATGCTCATCCTACTCAGAGTAGACCCACTGAAATTAATAGACATGACCAACTTCAAAACTTGGGAAGTGGCTTCATACTGAGTGAGACCACTGGTCCATCTAGTTCAGTAATGTCCACCCCAGGAGTTCCAAAACTGATCTGTGGGCCACCAGCGATCTGTGAGCTTCATTCAAGTGGTCTGTGGTATTTCCACATTGAATATTCATATTTATTTTTATCTGTATTTTTATTGCTTCTATTATTTCTTATACTGCATTACAGTTTGAATTCTATGGAATGCAAATTATAATAACTAAAATACAATATAAGAATTAAAAAGCAATAAAAACCCAATTTCAAGCCATACAGCATCTAGCACAGTGCATTGCAGGCAGAAACATTTCTGCCAGTTCTCCCAAGAGGCCCGTGGGGGGGGGGGGAAGAGTTTGGGAACCACTAGCGTTTTCAAACAGGGATCTTTCCCAGCCCGACGTGGAGATGTCAGAGACTGAACCTGGAGCCTTCTTCATGCAAAGCAGATAGTCTACCACTAAGTCCTTCCTCTAATTCATTCATTTTAATGGGTCTACTCACAGAACTTAGTTGCAGGCGACCCACAGAATGCATCTGAATTCCCCAAGCGCAGAGAAATTAGTGGGGAGATAAGTCAGGATCTTATAACCCTATAAGAATTACAATATAAAAGATCATGGACTATCATTTCAACTAAGCTGCTTTCAGGAGGAAAAATTCTCAAACGCCAAGGCAGTCTAGTAACAATATCCCACAATCTGCCACACCATTGCCTCAGAATCTTAAATGCTGTAAGTGAAAGTTACATGGGATTTTTCAGAAAAAAATGGATTTGATTTTGTTGTTAATGAAGATGGTTTCTGCCTAAATAGGATGCAAACAGTAACCTGTTTAATTTCTGGGGTCCAAAGAGCCGCAGAAGTTCCTGTGCCCAAATGGGGGTTGGACTCATGCTCTCACACATCAAAGAGAAGCAACGCATAGAATCCCTTGGGAGGTGGTGAGCTCTCCAACACTGGAGGCCTTCAGGAGGCAGCTGGACAGCCACCTGTTGGGTATGTTTTAAACTTGGATTCCTGCATTGAGCAGAGGGTTGGACTCGATGGCCTTATAGGCCCCTTCCAACTCTACTATTCTACAATTCTGTGATTTCTCTACAGTAAACAAATCCCAGCCATTTTCCAGTTTCTTATGAATTCCATACACATATATGCTCTCCTTTCATCACAGGCTCTCCAGGCAGGTGGCAGTGTCTGCACAGCTTATTTGAGCCGCTTTTAGAGGAGATGTCTACCACCACAGAATAAGCTTTAAAGAGTTTTCGCTTGGAGCTGTTGAAACTGACTTAAGAGGCTGTTTTGCCCACATCATCCCCTGTTGGTTGTCAGGTATTAAGGGTTCCCACATCCCCTTCTCAAAATGTCTTTAGAGTATTTGATGAAATAGTGTCTATTTCCACCCAGAGTTTTAGAGACCAAGGGCCGTAATTCAACTAGCTTTTACTCAGAGCAACGTTGCCTGGAAGGGAATGCAGGCCTCAGGCTGAAAACTGACCCCACCCCTGACCTATCAGCTGCCTCCGGGGCCTGCCTCCTCCAGAAATGCCTTCTCTTCTTTCTCAGTCAATGTGATCCTCAGTGGATCCCAAAGATTTGTGGAGAATAAGGCTACTGATGGTCAGTAGTCATGTGGCTGTGATTACCCTCAGCCTCTAAACAGTGCCAATGTAGGGGGACTCATGGGCAGGAGAGGGCTATGGGGCTTCTCTTGTGGGCTCCTTCGTCCACACCTCAAGATATATGGTTGGCCACTGTGGATTTCAAGATGCTGGGCTAGTCGGCCCTTTGGTCTGATTCAGCAGTCTGGCTCTTTTTACGGCCTTTTACAGTTACGGCTGTGGGATATCTGAGCACAGTTGCCCTCCCCCATCTGATTCCCCAAACTGCCTCCTAGTCAGCACCTCCTTCCACCCAGAATATGGTTCACCTGCTCACTGGTGCCTCAGCTGGCCTGGTTTCCTCAAGGGGGGACACTTTATTATGCCTACATCTGTTGAAGCCACATAATTCCTTGAACTGATGGGTGTGGGAGGAGGTGATACAGAGGCCTATAATCAGAAATTTTGTTGTTGTTGGGAGGTGGGGTGTTTGGGGAAGAGAAGGAATCACTGCAGAACAGAAGGGTGGGGGGCCTAATCAAAGGCCCGTTTCTGTTCCCTCCCAGATGCCTACGCGAAGCCTAAGAGCAGGACATGAACCCTCTCCCACTCAGGTTCCCATCAGCTGAGCACTATTCCGCAGTAAGGGAACAGTCCTGCAACACAATCCTGTGGAGGTTTTCTCAGAAGTAAGTTCCACTGTGTTTGATGGAGCTTATTCCTGCGTAAGTGTGCCTAGAAATCCGATTTTGCCAGCACCTTGTTTCCATCTTGCTCCAAGACAGCTGACCGTAAACACCCAAACCACGATTCCGTAGACGACTGACAATATACACCAGAACTCTCAAATACGTTACCTCGAAGTAGCAAGAAACACACTGGATTACAGTAATAGATCTGAAAAGTCTGGAGTCTCACATTTTCAGTTTAACATGCGGCTTCTAAGCAAGATTCAGAGAAGGTCTGCAACATTCACACTTGTGTAAATACATGCATTGTTAGAGAAGTGCAATTCCTCCAGGGTCTGCTTCCTCCAGAAATGCCTTCTCTTCTTTCTCAGTCAACGTGATCCTTGGTGGATCCCAAAGATTTGTGGAGAATATGGCTGCTGATGGTCAGTAGTCATGTGGCTCTAAACAGTGCCAGTTTGTGGGGCTCACAGGCATAGAACCAAGGAGTTGGAAGCGGCCTACAAGGCCATCGAGTTCAACCCCCTGTTCTGCGCAGGAATCCAGGAGAGGGCTGTTGTGCTCCTGCCTCTTGTGGGCTCCTTCACCCAAACCTCAAGATATCTGGTTGGCCACTGGATTTCAAGATGCTGGACTAGACGGCCTTTTGGTTTGATCCAGCAGTCTGGCTCTTTTGGTATTCTTAAGGCTGTGGGATATCGGAGCACCAGTTGTCACCTATCCGATCCCCCAAGCTCCCATCCTACTCTGCTCTCTCCCCTCCCTTCCCTCCATGGCACCTGCTCATGGGTGGTTTCCTTGAAGGGGGAAACTTTGTTAGGGTTTTATTCCTCCTGAGGAACCACCATAATCACCTGAACCTAGAACAGATGGAGGGGAGGAGACAGAGGCCCGTAACCAGAAATGGTGTGTGTGTGGGGGGGGTGGATGTCTGGAGAAGACAGGAAACCATTGCAGGACAGAAGTGTGGGTGGCCTAATATACAATTGCAGACGCGACCCTACCATTTCATGCATTACGTCTGCAGTTCATGGAACTGGAGGACATCTTAACTGCTGGGAAAGGAGCAGGAAAGAGGCAGCCAAGACAAATGATAGCTTGGAGAGAATGTGGGTAGAGGGGACTTTTCTTTGTCTAATGCTAGTACTTTGGGTCATCCAATAACATTGATAGGGGTTTCTTCATGTAACGTTTCATTAATGTATAGAATTCACAGGCACAAGATGTGACCAGGACTACTAGCTTGGAGGGATGGAAACAGGAAAGGGGTTACACCAATTCATGGAGGAGAAGGTGGTCTATGGTCTTATCAGTGATGGCTATACAGAACCTCCAGGTTTAGAGGCAGTCTACAGCTGAATGCCATCTGCAAGAGTTTAAGCAACAGGAGTGGGCTATTGGTTGTGGGCTTTCTGGAGAGATCTGGTTGGCCACTGGACTAGAAAGGCCTTTGCTCTGATCTAGCAGAAGGGCTCCTTGTGTTTTTTCATGCACACACAGACACCAATCTGTTCTCCACAGGCACATGGCCCATTGTGTATCTCTTGTGTGTGAGCTTGTGGGGTGTGTGTGAAGCCCCTTCCATTGCCATGACGCATCACATGGAGGGATTCCAATATTGGGATAGATGAAAAATGGAGAGGAGATAGAGGTAGAGAAAAAGAGAGTGCATGAAATGGGTGAATGGAAATGCAGGGAAAGAGTTTGAAGGAGTTAAGCTCTTCAGGAGGGGTCGGCCAACTTAAGTTGGGATATATTAAGTACACATTTTAGTATTCTCTATGAAAGGTCTACTTGTTCTGGGCATTATTTTTAATAAATAAATGTATGTTTGACACATTTTTAGCTAGCCTGGATGTTGGATATCTCACCCCATGTGTCTGGTGTAGATATGCTCAAATAACTGTATGGAGAGAGTGTCCTCCTGGGCTTTGTAGCTCAGGAGGTGGTGGAGGCAGGCAGCATTACGGGCAGCCTGCTGGACTCAGCAGAGTGGCAGAATGACTGGCCTAGTGACCTCTAATGGGGCTGTGACAATGGACTTTATTTGTTTGAATTAAACAAATGTATTTTGCTTATTTGTTTGCTTAAAGTAAAAAGTGTTGGGCCTGTTTGAAATTGTAGCACAGTACGACTTGCTTGTGTGATAATTTGCTGACAGTTAACTTACTTGTGAGTGTGTAAAGAGAAATGCTAATTTGCTAACTTGCATTTTCATTGTTTGTTTAAAGCTGCGTTTGCAAAAATAAGGTCCCAGGCTTTTAGTTGCAATGTCCACCTGTACTGTAGAAAAGTATCAAATATTGTTGCAACATTCAAGGTGGAACAGTGTGAAAAACAAGTTCCATATATGGATATGGAAGCGAGGGGACGTTACCAGAAGAAGATGGGCAGGGATTAAAGTGACGTAATTATGATCATAATGATGCATGAATAATTAGTAAAACAAAGCTGATAAAAAGACTAGCAAGGCATAGTTTGCCAGAATTAGCTTGCTATTTCTCCATGTGCACGTGTTAGCAATAAATATACTCCATCCTCCATCTTGTTTCGTTCGTTCTTGAGCTCTATTGAGTGAGTATTTTGAAGCGAACCCAAGCCACTAGACCTCAAAAAGGGGCTAGGGCGTTTTGTTTATAACAAATTGGCGTCCCTGGGTGGGCATCATCTCTTTAGCGTTCCTCTTTGCCTTGGACGTGGTCCACAGGGGGTTGGGAAAGTGCGCACCAGGCTATTTTCAGCCTGCCCAAGCCTGTGAGAGCGGATCAGGGTGACGAGGTATTGCTGGGATGATTCCCTTTTTAAATTGAAACAAGGTTGGAGAGGAGCAGGGGTTTGAACGTTCCAATGTCTCTTCGAGAGCTGTAAGAAGCCCAGTGGGCTTAAGTGTGTTGAATAGTGAAGTGAGTGACTGTGTGTATGAGAGAGAGGCTGGGCCGCGAAAACCGGGAAGCGAGTGTTGTACGTTATTTGTCCGTTGTTCCGTCTCAGGCATCTCCCCAGGGTAGACAGAGAGGCTACCTAGACAGAGAGGTTACCCGAGTGTCATTTGGACACGGGAGGGGAAGGGTGCATCGGAACGTTATCTGTCTGTTGTTTTGTCTCAGACACCCCCCCCAGGTAGACGGAGAGGCTACCCCCAAAAAGTCGTACGTCATCTGCAAAGGGCAGATAGGACTGGACAGGGAACATGGGGCAGGGTGCTTCAAAACAGGACAAGATGGAGAGGACAGGACAGAGGAAAGAGTCAGAAGAGAAAGGGCGATTGGAAAATGACCCCCCTTGAATGTGTTTTGCAAAACTTTCTTAGATTTAGGATGAGTGTTATGTCTTCTGGAGGGCTGGTCCCGAATGAAGAACAATTGTAAATGTTTTGTGATGAAGAGTGGGTGGTGGGGCTGTGAGAATATCCAATCTTGCCAAGGCTGGGCAGTTGGAAGCTACCCTCTTTAAGATGCTGCCAGGCGAAACAACTTCGTGGTGGCATGCATAGGGTTAGAAAGAGCCATCTGCCCAGACCCCCCCACAAGAATGTGCGCTGATAAGGCGCTGGCTCAATGTAAAATTAATGAGGGGAAGAAATTGGAAACTAAGCCTCCCCCAGTTTTTCAGGCAGAAGAGGAGGAATGTTAAGAACGGGTCTGGAAAGAGTCAACAGAAGGGGAAACCTTGGAGACATGGGATAAAGTTGTTTTAAATGTTTGTATAAAATGGTCATGCGCTTGCGAGAAAAAGAGAAAGTGTGTAAGGCCTGTGTTTTCCCGGGAAGTAAGAATATAAGAACAGTATTAGGAAGGATTTTGCATAAATAAAATGTGTATGAGTTGGGTACCCAAGTGTGAGGATATATGTGTGTAGTTTTTTTTTCTGTGGGTTTGTTTTCAAGGAAATTTTCCTCCCTTTATTTTCACTCCCTGATTCAAAGAACCTAATCTGTGCCTCTATGCTTTCAGCAAACGTGTAAATCAGAGTGAAGAGATCTGCTCTGTTTGTTTAAGCAACAGAGATAGGGGGTGAGGAACATCAGAGCTCCCACACACATGCACGTTTCCCAAGGAATGTACTCAAGGACAG
The DNA here is from genome assembly GCF_030035675.1 of Rhineura floridana. Taxonomy (NCBI): domain Eukaryota; kingdom Metazoa; phylum Chordata; class Lepidosauria; order Squamata; family Rhineuridae; genus Rhineura; species Rhineura floridana. The sequence goes on from NC_084501.1 coordinate 3,232,831, forward strand.
CAGGGACAGAACCGGAGAGATTTTGAATCTCGGTGTAAGACCTTGAGACCAAATTCCTACCTGGTTTTGGATCAGAGCCCGCATGGCTTCAGCTGTATTCAACTGCCTGCTCTGGGCATAGGAGAGGTAACAGGATCCTTTGATTTTTTTAAGTTTAAAGTTATGAATGGGTTAGGAGAGGAATGAATGATAGTGGTTAATCCAGACGTTAAGGTGTATGTCACTTGTCTGTGTTCCTAGGCTTAGTTTCAGACATCTCCGGCAAACAGAGAGGTTGTAGCAACATGGGGGCAGGGTGCTAGGAAGTAAGAAGAAAGGGAGTTGGGATTGTTGTACTGTTGTGTGTTTTGTCTGTCTGTGGTAAAAACAGTATTTTGGTTTTTCTTTTTGGAGCTCCTTTTCGTTATTCTGGTATAGTGTTAAGAAATTTAGAGTATAAGTATGTTGCGGTATTTATGAATGCAACTTTAATTGTCTCTCTTTCTCTTGTATTTTTTTCTGTGCAAGATTTGATTATATTTATTCATGGTGGGTCATGGTGAGAAGAACGTTTTCACCTAATATTTTATTTCCTTGGGGGCTTCCTTCTCTATCAAATTTCTTAGAGTTGGAATCTCCAGTCTGTGTGTACAGTGGATTGATTTTTGTTCTATAATGGTTTAGAATTAAGTATGATAAAATATAATATGTTGCGAAAAAGAGGTGTATGAATCGTGTACTCATGTGTGAATGTGTGAAGGTTTCTTGAAATGTCTATTGCTGTTTAAAGAACCGCTGTTCCTTTAGCGGTCTTTGAAGTCAAGTGTGAAAGAACTTGCTCTGTTTGTTTAAGCAAGTGATTAAGAGAGCTGAGGAAAGTAAACAGAAAGTTTGAGTTACAGTGAAAGAGAATGGGTGAGAAATGTTTTGGGTAAATTTGTGGATTGTTTTAAGAGAAGAAAAGAGAATAATTTCTGTTCTATAATGTCTGAGTTCCCTTTTTCTTTGTGTTTTAATTTACTGGGTTGCAGTTTGCCTTCTGTGTATGTGCGTGTTTAAAATTACAGCCCCTCCTTCTTTCCCCCCCACTTGCCTCTAAACAGCTAAAGGAATGGCGCGACTGTTGTCCCTTTCAGTCCGGTATATTTATCTTTCAGTGCTTGATAAATGTTTCTGTGCACATAGATCATGATTTAATTACAGGAATCAGTTCTTGTCCGATCCAAGATGTTTTTGCTGGCACCTGCAAGGGGAAAGTTTTTCTTTATGGATTTTTGCATAGGGTTAAAAGTCTATTGCTAACTCCTTTATTATTTCCTCCAATTCTTTGACATGAATATGCTGATGTTAAGGGTTTTGCATTTGTCTGTTTTGTTTGATAAATGTTTATACATTAAGATGCCTGTTTTGTTTTTACATGAGCGTAGAAGGGAATTTCCTCCTTTTGGCACTTTGACAAGGAGGCATAGTTCTGAAGTATTTTTATGTAAAAGCTTTTTGAAACTCTTTTTGCCACCCAGTTGTAGAGTTAGAGATATTAAGCAGTTTAAGGAATGTTAAAACTTAAGATTTTAATTGATGTTTATGCTTTATTGTTTATACTAAGATTGATTGACTGTGTTTTTTTTAATTATGTCGATTGATTTCAGCCAGGCCCAATCCCAAGGAGAAGAGGAAGGGCCTCATTAATTATTGTGTTGTCTGTTATGTAATTATTCTCCAGTTTGTGTATATAGTGGACTGATCTTTTGTATTCTACAGCAGGTTAAAATTGTTTTGTGTTGACATTTGTTGTCTGATGCATGGGCATAGGTTTGCCAAAGGTGATTTAAGTAAGATAGTTTGAAGGCAAGAGCATATGTAAGGTGGATAGAGTTACGAAGAAAAGGTGCAAAGTATGTTGGAAATAGTATGTTGCAAAGAAGGTGTAAAAAGGTGACTATTTTCCTGCTTATCTTATTTTGCAGAATACAAAAATTTGAAAGGTTTAAAGTAATATTAGAGTTTTTCCTCTGATTCAGTACGGGGTTAGTTTTCACACTGAAGTTCGTTCTCTTGTATGTGTATGCCTATAACCCCTCCTTCTCCTCCCCAAACAGCCTTGAGAAAATCAAGCAGCCACAGAGGGAGGGCAGATTCTCACTCCCTGTTTTTGTTCCACAGGAAAAGATTTCTTTGACTAAAGAAGTTGAAACTCCAGAAACAGCTGGAACTAAAAGGGCTCCTGTCTTTGAGCAAAGTTTTATTAATGTTCTTAAAGGGGAACATACAAAAGCATCTTCTGAAAGTGCAGGTCCTTGCTTAAATGCTTCAGAGTTGCTTGAAAACACACAAGATGTGCCCACTTCCATAGAAAAAATATATATACTGATTTGAATGCTTCCCTTGGGTCTACCACACCACAGTCTCTTGTTAATGAATATTCTTTTCCTGAGGAACAATCTCTTGCTGGCAAACAGCCTTTGGATCAAAACAAGACTCCAAGTATAGAGCTTCTAGCTTCAGGAAGAGTCTATCCAGACATTGAATTTATTTTGAAAATTAATACAATTTGGCTTCCAAAACAGCAGCTGGTTTCTGATGCCATCTGCATGCAAATGGACAAGTTGCAGAGCCCTGATTTTAACAGAGAGTTGCTTTCTTCATTGTCACACTTTGTGTGTGCAAATTCAGGCACTGATGCAAATGTGTTATAGCATACAGTCCTTCATAAGCTGAATAACAAGGAACTCAGAATAATTGATCTGCAAACAGGGTATTCATTGGTGAAAATTTCCTAACAGGGTACAAATGGAAGTCAATAAAGTCCAATGGTTATAGACATTGGATGGATTATGGTAAGAAACAGGGAAAGTATATTTAGATATAAGGATAAGATTTACAGTAATATGGTATTCTTTAATGAGCCCAGTTTAAAGGGTGTAATATGTTTTGTTTTAACCATGCTAATTCTTTTCAGCCAAATCAAGATCAACAAGAAGAATTGAGAAATTGTAAAAGGCCTTAAGTTTAGTAGCTACAAAATGTTTTTCTCTTTCTCTCTTTATATCTGTTAAACTTCCTCTTACAGATAGAATTGCATTTGTAAAGAGAAATTTAATTTTTCTTTCTGGGGCCCCTTTTCTTTGTTTCTTCCAGTATTTTTGTGTCTCTTTAGCAACCTCTGTATATGATCAGAGGCTAGAGAAATTTGAAGGCCTTTAGAATGTGTAGTTATGTTGTGTGTCTGTCTGTTGCAACACGGTATTTTGGGTTTTTTGTGCACTTTTGAGAAGTCTCATTTGTAGCCATGAAGGTATTATTTTTATATTTTCCTTCCTGTGCTGAATGATTTGCTAAGGAAGCATTAACCCCCAAAGAAACTTTTTTTGTGTGTGTGAGACACAGGAGATTTGTTGCAGGTATTTTGATTGGAGCCTCATATGAAGTTGGTACCAACGTATTGGGCCTTTATATAGCTATGTAACAGATGTGCTATTCCTTAGCATGTGTTAACAGCATAGAGGCCTGCTTAATGGGACTACTACCAATGGTCTGTGTATAAGGTTGCAAAGGTGCAAATATAAGGGTGTATGAGAGTTTCACCCCTCTTTTTCTTTTAGTAAGGATTTGTTTTCAAATGTTGAAGGTCAAGTTGTATGATATGTACAGATGTATGTAGAAGATTAATGATGTGGAAAAACAACATTATAACTTAGTGTTTGGTTATCTATGTGAGAATATGTATGAATTATACATATGTTTCCATACCTTATTCAAATAATGAGTGATTCTATATCGGGTCTTATAATGTGAGAGAATGTTACAGATGCCATACAAGATTTCACCCATATCAACTATAAAAGAGTGTTTGAAATAGGGTTTGTCTTTAATTATGATCAAATGGATATGTAAATCTTGGAGGCTAAAGAAAAAGGTCCTCAGGGAAAGATATCAAGATTATTTATATTATGCATTATATTATATTTCATGAATTTTATGAATAGCATTGTAAGCAGTTAAAGCAAAGAAACACAGATGCCCTCTCAACTATGGAACCCTGATGCTTTGTTTTCCTCAAAAGGATTGTTTTTAAAGGACTTGATGGATTTGGATTTTTCCAGGAGCAACTAAAGGCTGTTATTGCCTCTGCCCATGTCAGTGGGAGAAAAGGCATTTTTAATAAGTCACACGGGGGGAGGTGGTTCTGAGAAACACAGTCTTCGTACTTTTTCCTTCCAGAAAGAAAGCTACTGCAATGAACTGTTTTTTTTATATCATTTGAATTTTTGATTAGCATCAGCAACCCACAGACTGATCGATTAACTATTTGATCTTTTGAAGATGAACTTTGTACAAACCTGCAGTGTGTTTCAAGACTATATTTGTTTTACTTCAATTATAATGTTGAGTGTAACTATTTATGCATTATGTTTTATGTGATGATTTAACCATTGGCTGTTTTCTTTACATAGCTTAAGTGTTAAGAATGTTTTGCTTTTGGGATGTTTTTGGCCTTTTAGATCCCTTGTGATGGGGTCTATAGAATTTGGAAGTGCAATGCCCAGGAATTGCACCAGTGGGCCATAATTATAGTTTGGAATCCCATCAAAATTGCTTTTCTCTTAAAATGATTGTTGTATTTTATTTCTCTTTTACGCTAAGTATTGAATCAAGTATATGGGTGCGTGCATTTTGTGATTATGTTGTTATTGATGAGTAATATGTGATTTTTCATTTAAAGTCCCTGTATGAACCATCCAGAGAATAGATCTGTTTCAACACCTCAAACTCATTGCATTAGGCTATGGCCTAGCTAATCTTCAGAAGTTACTTTTTCATTCTATGTACAGAAACAATTAGAAGCAATTAAAAATGGGAGAGCAAGTTACACTCTAGATAGCACATGATTGCCATACAGTCACTTACATTATAGATAAGCACTCACAGATATAGGCACATCGAAGATTTTAAATTTTGAATTCCCTGTTTGGCTGGGGAGAAGGCGCCAAAGGAGGTTTAACCCTTATAATACACCCCATTGTGGTGATTTTGGTATCTGGCCCTTGTAATATGGATCTATCTCATATGGCACAGTTATACCCTGGAAGTCAGCATTGGAGCCTGGGGGCAGAATTGTGAAAGGATTATACGTCTACATTTCAAAGAGGGGGGAGTGATACGGCTTGGCTAACCCCATTTTGGTTGAGGTGGAACCCAGGAGGTGTAAGGCCAAGAGCTATAACTCCCACCCCATTCTCACATACACCCAACTGTTGGTATGGCTGGTAATGCGTTCTAGAGGTTTGTGCGCAGGAAAAGCAAGGGCAAAGTTAAACGTTGTTGCATAAATGTTATTCCTTGGCGTGTATACTCCCTACATACAGTGAATCCCATTATTCGTTAGAAAGAGCCTTAGTTGTTTTTAGTACCAATTAAAAGCATACATGCACATGTACTAGCACGAAAATGAAGTTTTCTGCCTTGAGCCAAAAGGTAGTTCAACCATTTAGTGTAGCAAAGCTCTCCATAGGAGGAAGAAGCCATATGAAAGTAAACTTTCAAGGGCTTCTTGAGGGGGGAATTGTGACAATGGACTTTATTTGTTTGAATTAAACAAATGTATTTTGCTTATTTGTTTGCTTAAAGTAAAAAGTGTTGGGCCTGTTTGAAATTGTAGCACAGTATGACTTGCTTGTGTGATAATTTGCTGACAGTTAACTTACTTGTGAGTGTGTAAAGAGAAATGCTAATTTGCTAACTTGCATTTTCATTGTTTGTTTAAAGCTGCGTTTGCAAAAATAAGGTCCCAGGCTTTTAGTTGCAATGTCCACCTGTACTGTAGAAAAGTATCAAATATTGTTGCAACATTCAAGGTGGAATAGTGTGAAAAACAAGTTCCATATATGGATATGGAAGCGAGGGGACGTTACCAGAAGAAGATGGGCAGGGATTAAAGTGACGTAATTATGATCATAATGATGCATGAATAATTAGTAAAACAAAGCTGATAAAAAGACTAGCAAGGCATAGTTTGCCAGAATTAGCTTGCTATTTCTCCATGTGCACGTGTTAGCAATAAATATACTCCATCCTCCATCTTGTTTCGTTCGTTCTTGAGCTCTATTGAGTGAGTATTTTGAAGCGAACCCAAGCCACTAGACCTCAAAAAGGGGCTAGGGCGTTTTGTTTATAACAGGGCCAAGTGTGTGTGTGTGAACCCTGGGCCCTTACCCCAGGATATAAACAGAAGCTGAAGAAATCCTACTTACATTTTGATGAAATATGTATTTTTCAAAAAAAAAAAAAAACACCTGTGTAATCTCCCCTGCTAAATGCCCACCTAATCTAACCCCAAACCCTAATCATGCCCTTCACCCTTCACCTAACCCTAAATATCTAGCTAAAAAAAATACAAAAGATGAAAGATTAATAAAAATATGAAAAGAGAAATAAACAAAATACAAAAAACAAATGAAAACAAACAGAAATAAAATACATATAAAAATAAAAAGAAACAAAAACCACAAAATGTAACTCCTCCTCTCCTAACTAATCCACACTGGATAACCTCAGCAAGAGATGTCACAAAGGGAGGTGGGCTACGGTTACCTTGACAACCCACCCACCTTGGCCCTGGGCATGGCTCCTCCTTGGGCTTGATGTGTCTTCAGAACTTTGTGGCCCCTGCTGTTGTCTGCCGGCTTGCTAAAGCATCTCTTTTCACATTCATATCTCCATTTCTCTCATCAACCAGATAAGTCTTCATTAAGGAACATTTCTAAAAGGAGACCATTCCAGTCTCCTTTCACATACATTGAGCTGGATGGATCTATGCTTAGACTTGGTATAAGGTAGTTTCCTGAGCATATTCCTATCTTGTCATTTACCCTAAGAGCAAGCAACCTTCTCTACAAGACACGAGGATCCATTTCCTTCTTTAACAAACTATTTATTTAAAACATTTATATACTGCTTAATAATTTGCATCTAAGAGGGGTGCATATAAACAAGCCATACATAAACGATAGAAAAATAAAATCGTCTTCATTGTTGGTTCTGTCTACCCAGAGATGTTTTATTCTATTTCTCATCCCCTTTGTTCTTTCCCTTGTTTGATACTCAACATTGGCCTGATTACTCATTTCCAGAGTATCAAGTGTTTCTGTGCAGCACATGTCAAGTCTCCAGTGTCAGAACTCTGCCCCCAAAGGTGCGCCCAAGAAGAACTCCATTGTGCTTCGGGATGGCTCAGTGCCCCAATTCCCAGCTGTGGATCTGACCATATATGCAGCCAGGAAATCTTCATTAATTGTTCAGTCTACCCGGAGGAGATTGGATGGGTTCTTCTATTTAACTAATTCAATTTTAACACTTAGTACTGTGTACTTGGTTTTTAGTTATTTTATGTTTAATTATGTTTCGATTCTTTGGTATCATGAACTCATTTTAAGTTGTTTAACATATGGTTTTAATTGTATATTGATTGTTTGTCTGTTGTGAACCGCCCAGAGAGCTTTGGCTATGGGGCGGTATATAAGTTTAATAAATAAATAAATAAATAAATAAATATTTCTTACCCTTTCCTTCCTCCCCTTCTTTGACACTCAAGACAGGGCTGACTACCCATCTCTAAAGTGTCAAGTGTTTATCCATAGTGCACGCCCAGTCCCAGATGTCAAAACTCTGCCCTAAATGGTGTGCCCCAGCCCTTCCATTGGGTAGACCTGGGTTTAGAGAAAAGGCGAGCAAGAGGTGACATGATGACAGAAGTTTATAAAACTACGCAAGGCATGGAGAAAGTGCATAGAGAAAAGCTTTTCTCCCTCTCTCATGACACTAGAACGTATGGACATACAGTGAAGCTGAAAGTTGGAAGATTCAGGACAGACAAATGAAAGTATTTCTTCACGCAGCGCATAGTTAAACGATGGAATTTGCTCCCTCAAGAGGCAACCTGGATGGCTTTAAAAAGGGATTAGACAAATTAGGGGACTTCCGGGAAGGGTGACTTCGCCTGTGCCTGCTTTTGAGACGAGCTCTCGTCTCAGAAGAAGCTTTTTCAGTTTTAAAATCAGTCAGAATGTTCTTTTTGACTGGTAAAGATTTTCTCCCGGGCAGGGAGAAACGTAGAGATTAACCACAAAAGCCTGTGTTAGTTGGGAGGACTGGATTTCATTAATTTATGAGAGAAGGTTCAGCCAGCAATGCCGGATGGATTTTCAAACAAGCTCTAACTGATTAAGCGACACGTTTATCTTTTCTTCAAAGAAAAACGGATTCTAACAGGCAAGCATTCTTCTTTCTATTTTTTTCATCTGGTTTAAATTGTTGCAGCAAAAAGAGATTTGCCAATGAATCAGCTACAAAGAATTCCTGGGTGAGTTAACACTCTTCTCTTTCATTCACGAAATTAAGGAGGAAAGAAATTGAAAAAGCTTATCTTTATTTTGATTGCAAAAAGCTGACCTGGAATTGTGAATTTTAAAGATACAAACGGATGAGGGATTTCTATTCCGAGGAGATAAATAAATTTGATTTATGAACTTTGGAGTATTATATGTCTGGGACTATTTTTTTTTTGGTCTATTTCATTTTGACGAATCTGCTTGTTCACGACGCCACTAACTGTTCTGATGCTGTGAACTAAATTTGTTTTGCATTCCTGAACATATAAGAGATAAGGCATGCTGTATTGTCTACACTGTGATGTCATCAGGCTTGAATTATTAACCCAATTGTTGCTGAAATAAGTGTTTTTTTTTTCTTCGTGGTTTTAAGAATGGCAATCAAGAAAGTGGCTGAGAATCTGGAAGTAATCATGTTTCAGAAAATAATGGATGAGATTGAGATAACGAAACAAACCCTGAGACAGGGTAGAATGGAGATGAAAATTGAATTTGGCAAAATGAACCAGGAGCTTAAAGAAATAGGGGATCTTGTGAGAGAGGAGATTGATGAGATCAGAGATGAGAAAAGAAAAATTAAAGAGAAGATGCAAGCCCTGGAGATTGGAACAAATGCGGAATTGGAAAAAGACCTGGACTTTATGGATATTAGAGATAAAGTTTACTGTTTGGAATTCAACGTTGTCTCTGAAGAAATTAATGAAGATATTAGAGATATTAATGTCTTGGATAAATTTCTGGACTGGAATGATGTGATGGAGCTTGACATACAAAAAATCTATGGAATTAACTACAGATATGTGACAATGGACAAACTCTCAAGAGATGTGCCAGTGCATTTCGTAAAAAAAAAGAACAGAGATATGACTTTGCAACAATATTTCAGCAACATATTCAGAATTGATGGCAAGGAAATATTTGTGAGAAAGGAAATTCCCATTAGACTTTTATTATATGACTATGGCTATGATAGCAAGATTATTATGGGATACTGACAACGTAAGAATGGCTACTGAAATTACTGGACTTAACAGGATTATTGAAGATGGAAGATGGAATTAACATTGATAATGGAAGAATAGCTATTGAAATTATTGGACCTAACAGATTTGATGAGGTGGATTAAATATTTGTGAGAAAGGAAATTCCCATTAGACTCTTATTATATGACTATGGCTATGACAGCAAGATTATTATGGGGATACTGATAATGGAAGAATGGCTACTGAAATTATTGGACTTAACAAGATTATTGAAGATGGAATTAACATTGATAATGGAAGAATGGCTATTGAAATTATTGGACCTAACAGATTTGATGAGATGGATTAATCGATATGTTTATTTGGAGAAAAATTGATAGATATATTTCTCAAGGAAGTGAAACCTCTCTTTGACTTTTTGTGTAAAGAATAAAGTAATGTCTATGAGATTTGATGATTAATTAAGATAACTACTGGAGGAAAGTGATTTTGTAATATAATTTAAGAGACAGGATTGTTATATATTGTAGACCTATAACTGCTCTGCGACAAATCGGAAGTCAACATTTTATTTTATTGTTTAATTATTTTTGTTTTGTTATGTTTTTGAAAATTTGAATAAAAATTAATGATAAAAAAGGGATTAGACAAATTCATGGAGGAAAAGCCTATTCATGGCTACTAGTTCTGCCTCCAGGTCAGATGCAGCATGCTTCTGAATACCAGCTGCTGGAAACAGTAGGAGGGGAGCCTTCTCTCGCACTCAGGTCCTGCTTTTATGGGCTTCCCATTAGGGCATCTGGTTGGTCACTCTTCTGATGTTTTATGATGGGAGCTGTAGTTTGGCAACATCTGGAGAGCCAGAGATTCTCCACACTTCAGCTAAAGTTACCAAATTTTAAACTGGCTTCTGCAGCTATGCCTCAGTCAACAGCTGCTACTAGCATGTGAAACTTTCCCTGGCAGGGCCAGAGATGTAACACAATCAAGAAGAACTGAGAAAATTTCATGGCTCACAGTTAGGTAAACCTTTCTCTAGAATCATCTGTCCCCCATGTAATTAAAAATTATACTGTATTTTAAGACTTTCGTTTGTGTTCGATTTTTGCTTATTTTGCTATTTCAACTTTTTTGCTCAGAGAACTTACACATAAGAAATGTACACGCTTATATAAATGTAAGAAATGCATAAAGAACCCTTACCCACACCCGCCCTCTAGGCTACTTTTTTGAATTTTCCCGCGTTTTAGATCTCCCAACATGAAGACATTCCAGCCTCCATAGAAAACCGCCGAGAAGCCTAGAGCGCCCTCCTGCCTCTTTATGGGTGGCTCAGGACCGCTCTTGCGTGATCATAGAAAGCTAAGGAGAGGTTTAGAGCGTCTCTAGCTCTCTATGTGTAGCTCTGGCTTTCGCTGTGAAACCGCAGAAAGCGTAGAGCGTCCCCTGTTCCGGGCCGCACTTATACCTTCCCTCGTAACCCGGAAGTAGCCCCTTGGCGCGCGGGAGCGGCGGTTGAGGCGAGAGAGCGGGTGAGCGGCCGGGCTGCGGGGAACGGGGCTGCGGAGGGCGGGCTTCCCGCGGGGGTGGACTGCTTCAGGTGTTGGGAGGGCGAGCGGTCGGGAGGCCCCGCCGTCTTCGGCATTTTTCACTCGCGGCTTGTTAATGGGCCTCTTTAATGCCATGAACTTCAACGCCGTAATGTCGAGCAACTGGGGCCACTTCCCCGGCCGCGAACCTTCTGATCGGCCTCACGCACACACTCACCCCACTCTTGCCCCACCTGGGTAGGAACGGTTTTATATGATGATGGCATTGGCCTACCTTCCAGGGCTGTTGTTGCTTATTAATTATAGGCCTCGTTTTTCGCTTAAGGTGCTCAACACGGCAGAACAAAGCCAGCGTTGAAGGGATTACAGTAGAACATCTGAGAAAAAAAGCTATTTTAAAACTTTTTTTAAAAAAGCTTTAAAATCACCTTTCCCCAGATTTTTATTTCTAGTTGGGATTTCTAGTAAATCCTGATGGAGTTCAGAGCAGTCGTTCCTCAAAATGTGCTGGGCTTTCACAAAATAATTTCCAAGTAGAGTTTTCATTGTTTCAATTTAATGCTTAAACCACATTAAAATATTTGTCTGAAAGTAAGCTCCATTACAGGATTCTCTAATGGACTAAGGCACCTGTGGGAAAAGTGGAGATGTTTATAAAGCAAAGTCAATATGCAGTGCTTCTGAGTTGTATTTGGTAAATACAAATCAAACATGCGAATTCAGTTCCCAGTAAATGTGCAGAATCAAATAACTCCTCCTATTGTAAACCTTTCCCTCCAGAAAGCTCACCCATATCACTTATCAAATAATTGTACAATTGTTGATATGCAAAGTTGAGCCCTCCCAATGAAACTGCACAGCCCTTTATTGCTGTTGGGGACAGAAAAACATTTAAGATTGAAACTTTGCCCTTCAGTTCCTCAGTACTCAGTCCCTGTCTTCAATCTTTCCATCTCTGGCTCAGGTTCTCACCTGCTCCAAGCCTATGGGAGTGTCTGGGTGTGGTAGGCTCTTTCCTTGGGGGTGGTGCCAGTAAAAGCAGGAAGGTGGGAGCAAGAGTGGCGCACGCAAGTATGTTGAGATTTGTTTTCTCCTCGAGTGAGCTCTGACACTATCGGGCTCGTTTGCCTGGTGATGAGAAAGTGCCTAAGAGAAGGACCTTGGAGAGGGCAGGTGGAAAGCTCTGTGCCCCTCAGCTGTAATGGAAAGTCAGTGTAAAAAACCATTTGGCTAGATAAGAATTTGGAATGATTAGGATTCCAGCCTCAGTGAACCCTAGTCAGAGGCTGTATGCTTCTGAAAACCAGTGGCCGGAAGCCTCAGGAGGGGAGAGTGTTCTTGCACTCGGGTCCTGCTTGCGGGCTTCCCCCAGGCACCTGGTTGGCCACTGTGAGAACAGGATGCTGGACTAGATGGGCCATTGGCCTGATCCAGCAGGCTCTTATGTTCTAACCCAAGTGTCCTGAAGTCGATTGTTGGAGGGGGAGGAGGAAGCATTTAGGAGATGTACACCTGATGTTGCTGAACTACATTTCTCATTGTCCTTGACTACTGGCCGTGCTGGCTGGGGCTGATGGGAGTTGGACGTCTTAACAACATCTGGAGGGCTAATGGTCCCCTATGCCTGAGTCAGAATGAAGTGCAGGGTCCTCTCTGCCAGCGGAGACAAGGAGCACCGCCAGCTTTCCTTGCTGCAGTGGGAGGAGGCTACCACTGGTATTTCTCCTGTCAGCAATAGAAGTAGGGCATTCGGGGAGGCTGGAACATACTGGATGCTGTGCTGGAGCCCGATACAGAGCCCTCTGTGCCATCATGGGGCTATCTCAGAAGACATCCTCCCCGAATCCCAAAATGGTTTCTGCCTTTCCTTCCAGGGGACAGTGGACATGATCTTCACTGCACGACAGCTTCAAGAAAAATGCCGGGAACAAAACCGACCTCTATATATGGCGCTTATTGATCTGACTAAGGCCTTTGATACTGTAAATCGAACTGCTCTCTGGACCATCCTTCTGAAAATTGGATGCCCTGATAAATTTGTGAATATTTTGCAACTCCTCCATGACAACATGACTGCAACAATTTTGGACAACAATGGCTCTCAAAGTGATCCATTCAGAGTGGGATCAGGCATCAAACAGGGATGCGTCATTATTTGCCATTTTTATTACCATGATTCTACACCTTGTTGAGGGGAAACTTCCCACTGGTGTGGAAATCACATATCGAACTGATGGAAAGCTTTTTAATCTCAGTAGGCTGAAAGCAAAAAGTAAGGTAATGTCAACCTCTCTCATAGAACTTCAGTATGCCGATGATAATGTAGTCTCCACATATACAGAGGAAGATCTTCAAACCATCCTAAATCGGAGCAAAAAATCTTAATTTCACATATACGCTCATGGGGTCTGAACTGGCGGTGACTGACCAGGAGAGAGACCTCGGGGTTGTGGTGGACAGCACGATGAAAATGTCGACCCAGTGTGCGGCAGCTGTGAAAAAGGCAAATTCCATGCTAGCAATAATTAGGAAAGGTATTGAAAATAAAACAGCCGATATCATAATGCCGTTGTATAAATCTATGGTGCGGCCGCATTTGGAATACTGTGTACAGTTCTGGTCGCCTCATCTCAGAAAGGATATTATAGAGTTGGAAAAGGTTCAGAAGAGGGCAACCAGAATGATCAAGGGGATGGAGCGACTCCCTTACGAGGAAAGGTTGCAGCATTTGGGGCTTTTTAGTTTAGAGAAAAGGCGGGTCAGAGGAGACATGATAGAAGTGTATAAAATTATGCATGGCATTGAGAAAGTGGATCGAGAAAAGTTCTTCTCCCTCATAATACTAGAACTCGTGGACATTCAAAGAAGCTGAATGTTGGAAGATTCAGGACAGACAAAAGGAAGTACTTCTTTACTCAGCGCATAGTTAAACTATGGAATTTGCTCCCACAAGATGCAGTAATGGCCACCAGCTTGGACGGCTTTAAAAGAAGATTAGACAAATTCATGGAGGACAGGGCTATCAATGGCTACTAGCTGTGATGGCTGTGCTCTGCCACCCTAGTCAGAGGCAGCATGCTTCTGAAAACCAGTTGCCGGAAGCCTCAGGAGGAGAGAGTGTTCTTGCACTCGGGTCCTGCTTGCGGGCTTCCCCCAGGCACCTGGTTGGCCACTGTGAGAACAGGATGCTGGACTAGATGGGCCACTGGCCTGATCCAGCAGGCTCTTCTTATGTTCTTATGTTAAATGTCTTTGCAGAAGCTTATGGAAAGCTTGGCCTCTCGCTTAATATCAAAAAAACCAAAGTGCTTCATCAGCAGGTGCGAACTAGTTCCTCTGTAGCACCATCAATCCAGCTTAATGGTGTGACGCTGGAGAATTTTGATCACTTCTTATCTTGGCAGCCATCTCTCTGTAAAAGCTGGCAATGATGCTGAAATTCAACATCGTCTGAGCTCTGCGAGTGCCGCATTCTCCCGAATGAAGCATAGAGTGTTTGAGGATCGGGATATTTGCAGGGAGATCAAAATGCTTACAGTAGGGCCCCGCTTATACGGCGGGTTAGGGACCAGGCCCCTGCTGTAAAGCGGAAATCGCCGTAAAGCAGAACCCATAGACTATAATGGGGCCGTCATGCGAAAATGACACAAAATGCTGCAAAATCGGCTTTAAAAGGGGGAATTTCCCGCCGCCGCATTAGCGGAACGCCGGAATGCGAAGCACCGGTAAGCGGGGCCCTACTGTATTTACAAATCCATTGTACTACCGACCTTACTGTACACCTGTGAAACATGGACTATCTATAAACACCACTCCCAACTTCTTGAAAGATTCCACCACCAATGCTGCCTCTGGAAAATTCTGCAAATTACTTGGGAAGATAGGTGGACTAATGTTAGCGTTTTGGAAGAAGCAAAGACTACCAGTGTTGAAACAATGATCCTCCAACATCAACTTCACTGGACCGGCCATGTTGTTCGAATGCCTGATCACTGTCTTCCAAAGCAGCTACGTTACTCCCATCTTAAGGATGGAAAATGTAATATCGGTGGACAGCAAAAGAGGTTTAAAGATGTTCTTAAAAATAAGCTAAAAAAAGTAACATGAGCATCAAGAACTGGGAATTCTTGGCCCATGAGCTTCCCAAATGGAGGTTGGCTTTTATCGAAGGTGCTGTGGACTTTGAAGAAGCACGAGTACAGGGTGAACGGGACAAAGGAGCTAAGCGGAAGGCACATCAAGCAAATTCTCACCGTGATCATCTTCCATCTGGAAACCTATGTCCTCACTGTGGGAGGCTGTGTGGATCCAGAATTGGTCTCCACAGACACTTATGGACCTACCGTTAAAGACCTTATCTTGGAAGACAATCTTACTCGGTCACGAGTGATCACTATTGATTGATTGATTGGACATACTGGATCCTATGCTGGTCTCTCTTCGGGAGGAGCCCGATACAAGGCCCTCTGTGCCATCCTGGAGCTGGTACAACAACAAAAAACCTAAAGTCGCCTTCTCCCTTGACTGGTGGTTGTTTTGGTGCTTCAGTCATCCCAAGGACCCAGTGAGGAATCCTGCTCAGTCCAGTGTATATGATGTCTTTTTAAAAGGAAACCAAGTCCCACCACAATCCATGGGGTGTTCATTGATTCAGTATTCAGCAGGTGGTGCTGTTGCTTTATTTAGCTGCCTTTTCAGCACCGCATTGCCTTATTTAGTTGTGTTAAGTAATGCCACCTGCTGCCCTCTTGGCTCTATTCCCTTATCAGGAAGATATGGCTTTGTTGCATTGATGAACTGGAGACTGTGTGCGACTCTAGTGAACAGTAGCGCCTCCAGTCGACTGCTCTGAGAATCCAGATATTTGGAAGATTTGGTCCTTTGAGGTGGGCATTAATTAAGCTGCAGCCAAACCCTGGCCGGGTCCCCTCCCCTTGTCCATGTGTGAACTCTAGAATTGTCCTGTCAAACTTGATCTTTTCTCCTCTTCCCCTCCTGCCCTGAGTTGGGTATGCCTGGTAGCAGCAATGAAGTCTTGTTTGTGCCATCTTAGCTGGCGCTACCGTGGCTGAGAAATGGTGCCTTGCCTCTAGTGATCGTGTGTTGAAAATAGTTGCAACAGTGCTGGCCACGCTCTCTTTCACAAATTGTCTGTGTTTTCCAAAACACTGACACAACGTATTTGTGTGTCCAATTTGAGTAAATGCATTTTTAAATTTTCTTTGAGCAGTGGTGTGTTTTGGAAGCTTTTGAATGAACATCTTCTAGTGCTCTAAACTAATTGGGATTTGATTGAGCATGTGTGACTTACTTAGGTAGCAGCCCTATAAGCACTTATATGTCTTATAAACAATGAGTAGACATGTAAAAGATTGCATTGTTAGTGTAACCCACCCTCAGAAGATATAAAGTGCTATATAAATGCTTCCTAAATAAGTTTTTCAAAGTCGAAAGTAGTTGAATCTTTTTGTGTTTTTAAATTTATTATTTCCATTTTGCATTAACATGTATTTAGTTACAAAATAATACAAAAAACCTATTAACTCCCTTTCCCCAACCACTATCACTCCTCCTTCCCTCCCTTTCCCCTAATGACTATTAACTTTTAAGATTTTATTTTGTAGTTTTCTTCTCTGAGAAACTTCCATTCTTAAGATATCCACAACAATCTGAAAGAATAAGGCACTGGTCCCAAACTAGTGTCCAATGTAGCAGCCATTATAAAAGGCCACCAATCCGCTTCGAAAGAATCCTTACTTTTCTTTTTCCTCTCCGCCATTCTTATTTTCTGTGTTAACTTCTCTAATAGAGTGATTTCCCATAGTTTCTTTTGCCAGTTTTGCCGTGTTAAACCGTCCAGTGATTTCCAATATTTGGCAATCGTCAATCTGGCTGCCGCCAGCATAAATCCTATATAGTAGGGCCCCGCTTCCCGGCGCTTCGCTTCCTGGTGTTCCGCTAATGTGGCGGCTTTCGTTTTCCATTTTAAAGCTGATATTTGCTCTTTTGCAACGTTTCCGCGTCATTTTCGCACGATGGCCCCATTATAGTCTATGGGTTCCGCTTTACAGTGGGGGCCTGCTCCCTAACCCGCCATATAAGTGGGGCCCTACTGTAAGTCTTTTATATTGTAGATTTGTGTTTTGTCTCATAAAAATGTTCAATAAAGCTAATTCAGGCCTGAAGTATGAAATTTTTGTTTTTATTCCTAGTAATTCAATTTAGTAATTTAATTTCCTGATCAAAGTACTCTTAATGAAGTACAAATCTGTGTTCAAACATTCAGAATTTTAGCTGTACATTTGTAATTTAATACTGTCTTAAAATATGTACAGAACTTTGTAAAGTAACTTTGCATATCCTTTGTAAAAGGAGAGAATGCACTGAAAAATATTTATTTATTAAATTTATATTCCACCCTTCCTCCCAGAAGGAGCCTGGGGCGGTTAATGTGCCAATCCTTACACACTTCTAGAGCTGAGCATTTTATATTAATGTGTGTGTGACCTAAAACACAACTTCAAAGCTGCCCAAATTATATACTGGCTCATACCCATTTAAACCTTAATATAGTTTAAATGAGGATGAGCCTCCTCACCCAAGTCTGGCTGGTTCTGTTGCGTGGACCTGGCTTCTGATTTGTGCATTCAAGCAAATCACAAACACTAAGCTAGAAACAAGCCAGAGTTGTTGGCTTATTTCTGACTTAGGGCACATGGCTTGTTTCGAAAACAAACGAAAAGCTGGGCTGCAGAGCACAGACTCTAACTTGTTTGCGTTGTATGTTGCTCGTGCACAGGGGTGGGTGGGAAGGCTTGGTCATATTTAAACCATGGTTTGGAGTGACCCAGGCCACTGTGTATCCTCTAACCTAGGTAATAAATCTCAGTAAAAAGCACCATAATACCAAAATATATTTGTTGCCGAACAGAGAAAATAAGCAAAACATAGTTTATTTATACTGCAACTCCTAATTCATCCACTGTGCATGTTTAGAAGTGCAAAAAGGCTCTGTCCTGTGTTATTACCTCTAACCACGTTCATATGCGATCCACATGAATCTCTTGACAGAATCACTGTATCCTTATGGCTTAGTGACCAATTTTGAAGGGGAGTGTACACTCCTAATGCAACCATCCACATGGATATCTGTTTCTTCCTCCCTGGCATAGTCAACAAACCAGCTATCAGGCTGCAATAATCAGCCAAGAAACATAACTTTGGCTGGTGTGCGATTCTAGTGGCTTGTAGCTTTTACCAATTGCTTGGTGATGCTCTCACCCCTAAGTTATGACACCTGACTGATCTCTTGACTGGCATTATTTATTTATTTAAATTTGTTTGCAGGCAGAACTGCAGGCAAGATGACCACCAGCCAGAAGCATCGGGACTTCGTGGCCGAGCCCATGGGGGACAAGCCTGTTGGCACTTTAGCTGGCATTGGAGATGTACTTGGCAAAAAGCTGGAAGACAAAGGCTTTGACAAGGTATCTTCTGGGCTGTTGGTCTGGAAGCAAAATCAGTTTATGAAAATTAAACTGGATGGTGTGCCGTTTTCCAGTCTCTGGACAAACCTCTGCTATGGGGTCACTTCAGAGGTGCGAGGAGTTACCCCTATGGCCTGTAAGCCCAGTGATGTGCTCTGTTTCTGTGATTGTTGCAGCCTGTTGTTCAGAGCCTATATGATGCAGCAAGCTTTCTGGAGCTAAGCAGGTCTGTGCCTGATCCGTACGTGGGTTGAACCCCTGGGCTCCACCAAGACAAGATTCAGTATTAATGTAATTGCCACATGTGGGTGATTTCGCAACAGTTTTCCAGTGCAAAATTTGAAGGTGAGGGAGAAGGAGTCTAGTCACAGTAACTCTCATCTGAGAAGTAGATGCATGAAGCAATCGGAAGATCTTTCGTCATGAATCTAGCTTGAGAAGCAAATGTGTGGCTTCGATTTGTGTGTTAGATTTTTTATCCCACATTACCAAGATGTTTCAGGCAACATACATGCCCTCCGCTATACTCTTCTCAACCCTGCGAGCAAAGGATAGGGACAGACAGGGACTGACCCAAGCTGATCTAGTAATCTTTGTGGTACAGTGAGGACGTGAACCTGTCTCACCAATCTTGAGTATTTAGCTCAATCCACCACACCAAGTGGATAACCTGTAACTATGTTCCCAGATGTTTTGAACAGCCTTCCCCAACCTGGTGCCCTCCAGATATTTTGGGCTATAACTTCCATCAGACCCAGCCACTCTGGCAGTTGTATTCCAAAACATCTGGAGGGCACCAGGTTTAGGAAAAGCTTTTCTTGAATTTTCAGCCTCCCAATGGATTCCTTCATAAAGTTGTATTTTCTTGTATCCAAGTTGCTAACCCCTGTATGTTTCCCTCTTTCTCAAACTTAGGCTTACGTGGTGCTCGGGCAGTTCTTAGTGTTGAAGAAGGACGAGGACCTCTTCCGTGAGTGGCTGAAGGACACGTGCGGTGCCAATGCCAAGCAATCCAGAGACTGTTACGGCTGCCTGAGGGAATGGTGCGATGCTTTCTTGTGAACGCCATTAGTCAAAGCCTGGTGGATGCTGTTAGGGCTTTTGTAATTGGAAAGAGATCAAACGTCCCCTTCTCTCACAGCGTATACTCTTTATAAACCTTTCAGCATCTACAAGGGCTCGTTAGGGCTATCACTCCTGAGACCAGGGGAAGAAAATTGTTACTGCCTTTTAATGTAACTGAACCTCTTTTTCTTTAGGGAGAGAGTTGAGAAGGGTCAGATGTTCTAATTTGATACTCCATATGTCTTTTATGTGGCTTTGATAGCAACCCCCTCCCCCCCCGTTGGGCCACTGAACTCCAAAAACATACTGCCTACCAATAATGAGATCTCCCAGTTCCTTTGGTTTGAGCTCCAATTAGATTGGGGTTTATCTGTTGGTTCTGAAAACAAAAGATGTATTAGGATTATTTTTCTAGTTTCTTTCTACTTTTTGATCCTCACTATAACTTTTTATGCTACCCGGTTGAATGGCAGGAACCAAAAATCATTGCAGAGTTTTTAAAACAATAAAAATCAGCTGTGTTAACTATTCAGTGTTGCTTGAAAATGAATTGCGGTGAGCTGTGTCTGGGGAAGGGGTGTGGGGATTGCAATCGTGGCTTGACCCCACTTCTTGGGACGTGTGATAAGAGTACAGTACCTCCCTGAGGTAGCTGAGTTGATGGGGAGAATACAGGAGTTGCCAGCATTGGCCTCATTACAGAGCAGGATTTTTATCCCAAACTCATCCAGAATTTGAGAGAGCTCTGCAGACCTGCACTGCTGCAAACTGCCTACTTTTAGCATGTAGCCCTTTGCACATTTCCCCCAACACAATGAGGCCCTTACCGGTGTCTCTTTAAAGTGTCTTGGGATGGAAATTGACCCTGGATATTTGGGTTCAAAGAATGCTCAGCCTTCTTCCCTGGGTAACTTTAAAACAGGCAGAATATAGATGACTGTCCAAGTTAGGAATAGTTACAAATGGCTGTGGAGTCGGAGTCGGAAGCAATTTTGGGTGGAGTCGGAGTCGGTAGAAATGTACTGACTCCGGCTTCAAAATAAATTTTGATTGACAAATTTTTTAAAATATAAATTCAAAGAAGCTTCCCATGAAGTCGGCTGTAGTTGAGCATTTCACCATAACTCAGGATGGAAAACATTTTGTGTGTCAGTGTATGACACAGGACCCAGATGAAGACAAATGCTGTGATGCCAAGATCAGCGCATATTCAGGCAGCGATAAAAATGCTCCTACGAGAGCTTCCAATTTAAAAAGACATTTACAGCGCTTTCCAGGGCTGTGGAGTCGGAAGCAATTTTGGGTGGAGTCGGAGTCGGACAGTAGAAAAACAGAGGAGTTGGAGTCGAAGGTTTGGCGTACCGATTCCACAGCCCTGGTTACAAAGAATCTTAACCTGGCATGAGGCTGAAATTGATGCCAATGTCTTTGTGCCTTATGAAAAAGTTGCCTGGCCTTTCCCTTGGGGTAGGAGCATGGGACCTTTTTTTCTTCTGGAACCTTGTTCTTTCCCACCCCACCCCACCCCACCCCACCCCACATCATGCCTGAGCAATAGGTAGGTTAAGTGGTAAGCTGGTAACTGGCCCAGCGGCCCCTAATAGAAGCTTTGTGCAGATTGGATCCCAGTGTCTGGTGCACCATTACAGGCCATCAGCTCTTAAAGAGAGCGATTGCTGTCGGAAGGGGATATTCCATCAGGCTCCTGCTGTGTCCCTCCACAGAAGTCTTGGTGGCTACTGCTGCTTTCCCCCCAAAAGCTCTCTTGTCTGTGGGAGGGTGGGGGCCAGGCTGCACTGAGAGCTTGGGGTGTGGTGCTGGGTGAAAGTCTAGGGAAAGAAGTACATTTGTTTTATTAATCAGTTTGTATTCCACTTTTCCTCCAAGGAGCTCAGGGAGCTAGCTGGGGTTCTTCCCCTCCCTCTTTTATGGCTACAATGAACCCTGCGCTGTAGGTTAGGCTGAGTGGCCCAAGACTGCCCAGTGAGCTTTATGGCTGGGTGGGGGTTTGAACCCAGGTCTCCCAGCTCCTAGTCTAACCTCTGCCCCACACTTGGCCATGCACCGGCCTTTGTTTCTGGTAGATGCTCAAGATGGGTTGTGGGGTTTTTGTTTAGTTTTGCATATTCACATTGCCCTCCTCATCCCACTAGAGCATTGGGAATGGGAACGGCCTTGTTTTCTCTCCACAGTATCGTAAGGCAGGTTTCTAGAAATGTGCGGCATGCCTGCAGATTTGGAAGCAAGAGCATCATCAGTGGCATTACATATATATTCATCTTTAACTGTGTTTCATTTTATCGCTTATTTCATTTCCTACATTGTATTTTACTGCGTTGCAATTTGAATCCTACGAAATGCAATATATGAGAAATGAAAAGAAGTTATACAGAGGGATTTAGAAACTACAGCATCGAGCACAGCCGCAACTGCAGGCAGAAAAACCACCACAGGGGCCGCAGAGCCGGCCCCTCTCCTAAGGCGGGACGCTGTGTTTGTGTGGGAATCTGCGCATTCCGTCATGCAAGTAGCTGAGGGTGTTGGGAGGAGGCTCCGCCCCTTCTCGTGGTGGGAGGGGGAGAAAAAAGCCCCCCCTTTTTTGTTTTCTTCCTAGCGCCCACCGCGCGGGCACTGACTGGGCGGTGCACGGGAGTGGCCACGCCCTCTAGCCCCCTCGGCGGAGGGGGACCAGCGAATTACCCTCCGTCTGCTCACGGGGAAGGGCGTGGCTTCCCCGCAGACCCGCCTCCCAGGCCCCGCCCACTCCCCTTCAGTCCGGCCGCCGGCCCGTTTCTTCTCAGTCAGAGCGAGGATGGCGTCGTTTCGCTGCTGCTGCTGCTCCTTCGCCCTTCTCGCCCTCCTGCTTGGTCCCGCCGCGGCGTGGCCGGGAGCGGCGGTAGAGGCGGACGTGCGGAGCGGCGCGGCTCGCGAGGCAGCTCGCTTCGCCTTGGCCGAGGCTTTCCAGGGGGCTGGCGGCGGCGAGGGGGGCCACCTCTGGGCGCTGCGCGAAGCAAAGACCCAGGTGAGGTCGGGGGGTGGGTGGACAGAGGAAAAAGAAGAGGGGGGCCAGGTGGGGGTCCCGAATTTGAGGGGGGTACCTGGGGACTGGAAGGGGGGCTTTTGACTTGGGGGGAGGCAGAGAGGCGCAATGGGGAGGTTGGGGTGGTTTGAGGGGGGCGAGAGTTGGGGGAGGGAGGGGGAAATGTGGCCTCCCCCCTTGAGCAACCCTCCCCCACATCTGCTGCTGGAGGGGAAGGGGGACGTGGGCCCCCTTCCATCCTTCCATCCATCTTTCCTTCCCTGCCTGAGCCCAGGAGGATCCCCTCTGCGGACAGGAGTCTCAGACCAGGGCAGCCTCTCTGCCCATCTCTCGCCTGGCATCGTCTGTCAACGCTGGCGTGATGCTGCTGAACGACTTCTGGCGCTGGCCAGAACTGCCCTTCATCAGCCTCTGGAGGGCCGAAAGGTGTCCTGCACCTGCGTGCAGGCCCTTTCTGCCTGCCAGATGTCTTGGACCAGCTCAGGCTGGCGGGAGTTGTAGTCTGAAACATCTGGAAGGCGCCACGGTCCCAGAAGTCTTGTGCCCTAGTCTGACTGTTGGGAGCTCTTCCTAGCCCTTTCCGCTCACCTGCCGCCTGAAATCCTTTTATCTTGTGGAAACCTGAGTGAAGCTGGCATCTTCTGCAAGCAAAGCGGGTCCTCCATCACTCAGATGTGTTCCTCCCCTAGAACATAAAAGGAAACTGTCTTAATGCCAGCTATTTTTGCCCATCTAGCCCAGTACTGTGTGCTCTGACTGGCAGCAGCTTTCCAGGGCCTCATCTGGCAGCATTTCTCCCCCCATCGTTTGCTACCTGATGTTCTTAGCTGGGGATGCTGGAGATTTAACCCTGTTCTTCCTACCAACCGTGAGAGCCAGAAGTGCTCCTTAAGGCAAATCTAATTACTTAGCTAGTTATCACCCTTGTGCCCTGCCCTTCAGCCAAAAAGGCTTCCAGAGCAGCTTATGTGAAATCAGTTAGAAACAAGACTGACCCTGCTCACAGGCTTAGAGTGTAAAAGACACAACATGCAAGGGAAAAGGGACTGGAAGGAAGGAGGAAAAAGCAATCTCTGATGTCAATTCTTAAAATTAAGTAGTAGTTCTTATAGTGACCGGCTGGCATGGAAACAGTTAAGGGGCAAGAGGCAACTGATGGAACTGGCCTTTCTGCCGATGGCATGAGCCCAGCTTCTGTCTCTCCCACTGAAGCAGCCTGCCCTGCTGCCAGGTGACATTCAGATGAGGGACGGAAGGCCTGGTGGACTTTGTTAAGGTAAATGTAAATGTACTGCCTTCAAGTCGATTCCGACTTATGGTGACCCTATGAATAGGGTTTTCATGAGGCTGAGAGGCAGTGACTGGCCCAAGGTCACCCAGTGAGCTTCATGGCTGTGTGTGGATTTGAACCCTGGTCTCCCAGGTCGTAGTAGCTCTCTCATCCCATTGCTGCACACGCCCAGGCATTCAGGTTGGTGAGCCACCGGGCTAGGAAGCGCAAAGGGCCTGAGAGCATGCCCCGAGAATACTCTTTTTCTCCTGGCCTCCCTTGGGATTTGTATTGCTGTCCAAGACGTCTTCTTGTTGGGTATTAGATGTACCATCCACTTACCCTTAACATAGCTCTAGATGGCTTCCATCAAGCTAGACTGCTTTAACAGGTCTGTCGGGGAAAAGGAAGGGAGTCGGCTTCAGGAGGCTTTCTGCCTCCAATTGATTAAGTTCGCTCCTCGATAATTGATGCTTATCTGCAGATAACAAACCTCAAGGCTGAGTCTACAGCCTAGTCATGGTACAAATCCACCTGTGACTTTCCATGCAGGAGAAGTAGGTCAGTGACTAAAAGGAAAGGCCAGCTGCCATGGCTTTGGGCTGGCAGCTAGTGAGAGAACCAGCAGCATCCCAGTCCTTCGCCTTCCTGGCCCTCCTTCAGAGCCAGGTTGCATCTTGGATGAGATCCAGTTATTGGACCAGCTTTATGAACTGCTTCATCAGGATTTGAGGCTCCCGTCCGCAGAGGCTATCCTCACGGGAATTCCCGTGAGAAGGCAACCTCCTCTGCTGAATTTTTCATTGTATGTGGTGGCGGCTCTCGCAGAGGTGGTTCTGGCCAGAGTTGTCCCTGAGCTCTCATATTGTGCCCGGTTAGCTCTGAAAGCATGTGTGGCTTTATTACTTCTTGGCTTTCATGGGGGTCTTTTGCAGAAGCTCAGTGTTCGGGATTGTGAGGCTTACCTAGCCAACAAAAGGAAGGATTGTAAGGGCCCTTTCTCCATCTTCAGAAATTAAGCAGAATTGTGCATTTTAAAGATACAAACAGATGAGGGATTTCTATTCCGAAGAGAAAAATAAATAAATCTGATTTATGAATTTTTGAGTATTATATGTCTGGGACTATTTTATTTCATTTTGACGAATCTGTTTGTTCTCGATGCCACTAACTGTTTTGATGCTGTGAACTAAATTTGTTTTGCATTCCTGAACATATAAGAGATAAGGCAGGCTGTGCTGTCTACACTGTGATGTCATCAAGCTTGGAATATTAACCCCTTTGTTGCTGGAATAAGAAGTGGTTTTCTTCTTCTTCGTGGTTTTAAGAATGGCAATCAAGAAAGTGGCTGAGACCCTGGAAGTAATTATGTTTCAGAAAATAATGGATGAGATTGAGATAACGAAACAAACCCTGAGACAGGGCAGACAGGAGATGAAAATTGAATTTGGCAAAATAAAGCAGGAGCTTAAAGAAATAGGGGATTTTGTGAGAGGGGAGGTTGATGAGATCAGAGATACAACTGGACAAGCACCAGAAGATGAAAAAAGAAAAATTAAAGAGAAGATGCAAGCCCTGGAGATTGGAACAAATGTGAAACTGGAAAAAGATTTGGAGTTTATGGATATTAGAGATAAAGTTTACTGTTTGGAATTCAGCGTTGTCCTTGAAGAAATTAATGAAGATATCAGAGATAAAGTTATCAATGTCTTGGATAAACTTCTGGACATAGAAAAAATCTATAGAATTAATTACAGATATGTGACAATGGAAAAACTCACAAGAGATGTGCCAGTGCATTTCGTAAAAAAGAAGAACAGAGATATGATTTTACAACAATATTTCAGCAACACATTCAGAATTGATGGCAAGGAATTATTTGTGATGAAGGAAATTCCCATCAGACTCTTATTATATGACTATGGCTGTGATAGCAAGATTATTATGGGACACTGATAATGGAAGAATGGCTACTGAAATTACTGGACCTAACAGGATTATTATGGGTGCAAGGATGGAAGATGGAATTAACACTGATAATAGAAGAATGGCTATTGAAATTATTGGACCTAATAGATTTGATGAGATGGATTAATTGACATGCTTATTTGGAGAAAAATCGATAGATATATTTCTCAAGGAGTTGAAACCTCTCTTTGACTTTTTGTGGAAAGAATAAAGTGATGTTTATGAGATTTGATGATTAATTAAGATAACTACTGGAGGAAAGTGATTTTGTAATATAATTTAAGAGACAGGTTTGTTATATATTGTAGACCTATAACTGATCTGCGACAAATCGGAAGTCAACATTTTATTTTATTGTTTAATTTGTATTTTTGTTTTGTTTTGTTTTGTTTTTGAAAATTTGAATAAAAATTAATGATAAAAAAAGAAAAATTAAGCAGAACAGTGAAATGTCAAAGACAAGGGGATGCCAGCCCGCCACTGGTACCAGCAAATATTTCCTAGCGGCAGCCGTATGTCAGGCACTGGCTGTACATCTTGCTTTTGTTTCATGAGGGTCCTGTTTTGTGCATTTATGGCTTGAGTGTAAGGTGTGAAACTCGGAGTTCAAGCCAGGGAATGAAGTTTGGAGTCCAGGCATAGTTGGGTGCTGCCTCCTTCCTCAAAACTAACCTGAGGCAACTCCTGGCCAATTCCAGTTTCTCCAGAACCTGTCTGAGAGTTGTTTTCTTGTCCCCAGGTGGTGAATGGAATCAAATACTACCTGGATGTGACCATGCTGAAGAGTCAGTGCAGTGCGAAGAGTCAGGCTGTGGGGCAAGATGCTTTCCGTTGTGTCACTCCTGGAGATCCGGATCAAATGGTAAGAATCAGCATTCTGCTTAAGCTTTCGGTTTGGGTTAAAAGGGACGGAGGGAGTGGATATAGCATCTTTGATAGATTGGGAACCTGCAGTCCAATGACTGCCCCCCCTCCAGTTCTGTTGATTTGTGAGACTATACAAACTGCCGGTAAGCATCTTACAAAACACCTGGGGCTGGAACAGTTGCTTGGGCAGTGCTGAACCGGACGCTGCCGCCGATAAATGGAAATGTTCCCCAAAGAATTTGACCAAATTGGCAGTGCTAATGTTACCCTGGGTGTATTCCCTGGGCATGTTCTCATAGAAAGGCAGGCTATAAATTGACATATATAACCTGTTGCTTCTCTTTAACCGGAGCGTGCCTCAAATTTCTGGAGTAATGTGGTTGCGTCACCCAGGTTGGTAAATCTTCATGTGACTTTTCCTTCTCCCCAAAACCAGCAGCCCTGAAAAGAAAAGGAACAGCCTATATTCTAGTTCAGGAGTGGGGAACCTTTGGCCCTCCAGATGTGGCTGGACTGCAACTTGAATCAACCTCAGCAAACATGGAAAATGGTCAGGGATGATAAGAGATGAGTTCAGCAGCATCTGGAGGGTCAAAGGGGTTCCCCATTCCTGGTCTAGTTGCTGGGAGGTTGAGGGGGACTCATTTTAAATGTTACTTGCTAGTTGCATCTTTTACAAGTATTTATTATTTCCAAGTGGAGGCCATTGAGGGTGGAGCACAGCATGTCAGGTTCTATAGTACCTGGCATGAAAAGGGCACTAGGATGCAGTAGTGTAGTGGCAAATTCAGAAGTTCAGGGTCCCTTCATGATAGCCACAGCCAAGCCCCTCCCATCTTTTTTTGCTCCTGGGTTGAGAATGAGATCCTTGTTAATGTCTTCTCCCACAACAACAGATGTCCCTAGGAGCCAATAAGCACGAAAGAGGAGAATGTTAGCTACCTAGCAGAGTCTGCTCAGTGTCTTCCTCACCTCCTTTCACTTTGATTGGCTCTAATCAGCAGGAAAGGACAAGGAAGCGTGTTAGAAGATTCTCCTCAGTGACCAATGCTGATTGGCTCATAGGATGCTGAAGACATAGGGACCCTGCTCCCAAAAAAGTAAGGGGTCTAAGACCCCTTGAGACCCTGGACAACTACACCACTGCTAGGATGACCCCAGCTGTGTGTGTGTGTGACCCACTTGTTTACCAGCTCTTTCCTCCATCCCATCAGTGCTGCAAATCCCAGAGTGTGGCTGCTGTGTGCATTAGGAAGCAGCCTGGATGGGGTGAAGCTGTGGGGTGCCTGAGGCTGAGATTCTGCAGAACCTCCCAATGACCTCCCAGTTCTGGTCGTCTCATCTCAAAAAGGATATTATAGAGTTGAAAAAGGTTCAGAAGAGGGAAACCAGAATGATCAAGGGGATGGAGCGACTCCCTTACGAGGAAAGGTTGCAGCATTTGGGGCTTTTTAGTTTAGAGAAAAGGTGGGTCAGAGGAGACATGATAGAAGTGTATAAAATTATGCATGGCATTGAGAAAGTGGATAGAGAAAAGTTCTTCTCCCTCTCTCATAATACTAGAACTCGTGGACATTCAAAGAAGCTGAATGTTGGAAGATTCAGGACAGACAAAAGGAAGTACTTCTTTACTCAGCACATGGTCAAACTATGGAATTTGCTCCCACAAGACGCAGTAATGGCCACCAGCTTGGATGGCTTTAAAAGAAGATTAGACAAATTCATGGAGGACGGGGCTATCAATGGCTACTAGCCGTGATGGCTGTGCTCTGCCACCCTAGTCAGAGGCAGCATGCTTCTGAAAACCAGTTGCCGGAAGCCTCAGGAGGGGAGAGTGTTCTTGCACTCGGGTCCTGCTTGCGGGCTTCCCCCAGGCACCTGGTTGGCCACTGTGAGAACAGGATGCTGGACTAGATGGGCCACTGGCCTGATCCAGCAGGCTCTTCTTATGTTCTTAATGACACCTCAGTTCCCCTGGAAGGGGGGATATGCTGATGGCCACGTCTTTTCTATCTTTCCCATCCCAAGGCAGACACTGACTTGCTTGAAGAGTTCCCACAGGGTCGTTATGTACTAGGACCCATGGCTGGTGCAAAGTCATTTCAGCGTGTTGGAGACATAAGAGCAGGCAATGCAGTTTTGGTCTAGTTGTCCGAGAGAAGGATCTGAAAGTAACAAATTATTCAGCAGCCTGGGGATGTTGCAGATTTGCTTTGGTCTGCAAGGAGCACTGTGTTATCTGTTATAGACACCAAAGTTACTGACTCAGACTTTTATCAAGGTTATGGTCACCACTGAATAACCTCATTTGTACACATATGCGCACATCCAAGTTCCAGTCAGCCCCCTTTTTCCTCGCATGTCATCTTGTGACCTGGCTTCACTGAATCATTTGGCATCAACTTCCTCTCAAACAAAGGAAGCACAGTTGTGCTGACCAGCCTGTCAGCTGATAACTCCTTACGTAGTTGGGATGGGGAGATCTCTTGTGGAGGGTGGAGCCCAGTCCTTGCCGGACTCTTCCCTGCCAGGGGTCCTGACGTCCCATTGCCTCTTCAGTTAGCTCAGTAGACCCCCATTTCCTCTCCTACAGCTGGTGGTAAGCCAAGGCTTCTGAGTTCCAGCCCTTGCATCCATTTGCTGCCCTCATCATCTTTGCTTGGCTTCTCCTGTGTTCGTGCTTCGCTTGCACTCAGAACTTGTTTCTTTTCTCTCCCTTCAGTCATGTCACTTTGAGGTCTGGAGTCAGCCTTGGGCAAGCAGGAAGAGACTGATGAAGCAAGATTGTCGTCTTGCTGGTAAGTCAGGTCTGGGTAGTCTCTCTAAAGCGTTTTTTAAAAAATCAAGAAGGCGGGTCCCAGAGCCTCACCCATTTCATACTGCTAGCAGCAGCAGCAGCTTCTGGGCCAAGATGTTCCATCAGGAATATTGAGTGCAAAAATAAGCTGCAACCAAAGTGGATTAAGAGGAGAAGATGTCCTGGCCCACATGTAGTTGATGAGACCACCACAGAGTGCACAGAATTTTCCTTTGGGGAGAAAATAGCCTTCACATGGTAAAGCTCCATCCAGGTGGGAATCCTGTCAATGCAATTGAGCAAATTCATGTCACTTCAAAACCATTTGGGCTGCTTCTGTCAGGGGTTGCCATATTTTTTAGGCCTGTGGGCTCATTTAGATTTTTGACCAAGTACAATGGGAGCCAGTGTAGTGTAGTGGTTAAGGTGTTGGACTACGACCTGGGAGACCAGGGTTCGAATCCCCACATAGCCATGAAGCCACTGGGTGACCTTGGGCCAGTCACTGCCTCTTAGCCTCATGAAAACCCTCTTCATAGGGTCGCCATAAGTTGGAATCAACTTGAAGGCAGTAGATTTACATTTTTTGCCATGGGTACCGCCCCTTCTGGTCACTTCTCTTCTCCCCCCCCCCCGATCAGTCCACTTGAGGGAGAGAGTGCACAGGCGCACCCATACTCTCCTTGCTTTTCCAAGGGATTAGGATAAATGTTGGATCCGACTTCCTCCGTCAGCTCTATGTATTTTTAAAAGGAGAAAGGGTAACCACTCTCGCTGACTCATGACCAAAGGGATAGTGAGGGGAAGGGCTTTATGGGTGCCAGGAGTAGACCTCGAGAGAGTCGTCGTGTCTGCAGGTGCTATGTTGGTGACTGCTGGTCTACATCATTTGCAAGATTGGTTTCTGTGGGTGTGTAATTTATGCAGAACCTTTCCAGTTGACTAAACCCAGGACATTGAACTTGACTGAGGTGGAGCTGTTGGGTGAAAGGATCCTTCTGCATATCTGATTGGTGGGGAGTGGAGTCTGCTGGATAAGAGTTTTGGAATTTATGTGAATAGCCACTTAGTTTGGCAATGAAGTATGGGATAGAAATTAAGTGAATAAGAAATGACAATATACCCCCTCTCTTCTTGTTCCTGCAGAGCCGTCTGAGGTACTCCAGGCAGCAAAACTGGGGGAGTGGGAAGCGTTTCATCCAAAGGCATCTGCAGTGGAAGTTGAAGAGGCAGCCCAGGGAGAGAGGTTTCTGCAGGTGAGTGTCGCTGTTCCCCCTTCTGGGGTTGAAGCATGAACCCTCTTAGTAGAGAGGTAAAAAGGGGTGCAGGATTGTGTTCATGCCGATGGGTTTGCCTCTACTTCTCTCCTTTCCCTTTATGCCAAAAATGTGTGGGTGTTACTCAGACAGTAGCACACATAAATTTGAGGCAAACGCATCCTTCCAATTTTGTTCAAAAGTGGATGGAAGTTATGTATGTGTATTTGCCATCCTGATGCTAGGTAAACTAGATGGCCAGTTTGTCTCAAGTACTTTGAGACCATGTGCCTAGGAAAGCCTTCAGGGTGTAGGGCTCAAAAATGGAATTAGTTCAAGGTCTGCTTGTAGTACTGGTGTGTCTTTTAAACTGGGCTGCCCCAATTCAGTGTTCAGCATGGTCAGGAAGTTCCATTCACGGTTCCCTCGTTTTTATGAAAGTATTGTGTGTCACGCTAATGGAGGATTTTGTAATCTATTGTGCAAAGACATCTTTTCTTACATGGGAACCTCAGAGCCTCACTGGAACCTGAGCAAATTATTTACTTAGTTCTTTGATATGAGTCAGTTGGCTTAAAGTAGCCACAAGGTTTTGTTACTTTTATAGCGTTTTTACCCCATCCTTAGCTGAATTGGCTCCCAGAATAGTTTACACAAGATCAGTCAAAGCAAGACAGTCCCTGCCTCGAGGGTTATAATCTCAAAAAAACCCCACAACACGAAAGGAAGAAGGGATCGGAAGGGAAGGAGAGAACAAGCAAACGCAAGCATTAGTTCTTAAAACTATACAGTAGTTCTTATCATGAGACCGGCTGGACTGGAGACAGTTCAGAGAGAGCAGGAGCCACTAGGAGCTGCTCCCATGTCAGAGTAGCTTCTCATTCCTTTCTGCTGCGTCCCTGCTGGATAGCTAAGGTGACAGCTAAGGAAGGGAGGACGCTTTTTCTCATACCCTGGTATAAGCTGTTCTCGCTTCTGAGGGTGAGAGCCAGTGTGGTGTAGTGGTTAGAGTGCTGGACTTCGACCCGGGAGGCCAGGGTTTGAATCCCCACACAGCCATGAAGCTCCCTGGGTGACCTTGGGCCAGTTACTGCCTCTCAGCCTCAGAGGGAGGCAATGGGAAACCCCCTCTGAATACAGCTTACCATGAAAACCCTATTCATAGGGCCGCCATTAAGTCGGAATCAACTTGAAGGCAGCCCATTTCCATTTCCCTTCTGAGGGATGGCTGACATACATCCTGAATCCTATTGTTCCTGTGCTTAATTTACTTCATGGCTGAAGAGTCCCAAGGCTCTCCTTGCATTCCTTGGGCATCCCCCCCTCTTAATAGCCATTAGGTTATACAATAATGGGCTCTTGTTCAGCAAACCCTTCCCACACACACACACACACACACTGTTCTTTCTAGAGATTTCTTCTCACTTTCCGTGGGGAAACCACCCACTGCAAGCAGAGGCAGCTCTGGCTGTTGGCCGTTTCCCGCTGCCCCAGCTTCTCAGTTGTGCATTCTTTCTTCCCTAGAACGCCTCCACCCACCTGGTCCCTCTCTTCAAGGAGTTCCTGACTACCTACAAAAAGAGCTACAAGGACAAGAGAGGTGAACACTGGGCGATGGAGACTTTCAGAACGACGGGTGTATTGGTGGCCTGGGGAACCTGGCATCTCCCTCTTTCCCAGAACTGCCTCCTAATTGGCAAGCACAGGGGTTTGGAGCCGCCTTCACTGTCAGAGCCACGCTCCTTTGCAGGCAACCTTGCAGGGGCTGTATGCCATTCATGGCTCTGGCCAGAGGGAAAAGTGGGTGGAGCAGTGGATGTTCCTCTTAAGCTTTGTGCAGTGGACTACATCCCAGCCACATGCAAGCCAGAGGTTTCTGCCCTTCGACTCTCTTCAGCCAAGCAAGCAAAAGGACTCGGGAGCATGGAGTCGTGCTGGAGAGGGGTTATGGCCTGGGTACAGTCCCCAGGGGTGGATAGAGAAGCTTCGAGGGCTGTGTTTTTATTATTATTGTTGTTGTTGTTGTTTATTTCTATCCCGCCTTTTGGCCAAAAGGCCCTCAAGGTGGCTTACAAGAACTAAACACAAATATAAAAATACATATCAATAAAAACAGTACAATTTACAAAAATTGTATAACAAGGTAATAACATTATTAAAAAGCAACAATAGGAACTTTCAATGAAAATACAATAACAGATCTCACTGCATTTGGCCCTTTGTCCTGAGATTTCCTGGCCCCATGGCACGTGGGTAGGACTGGCCTGTGTAAAAGCTCCCTGGTTCGGTCTGCTTCTTAGCAGAGTTAGTTTGTTGCTCAGATCTAACAGTAGGTTGGGGAATCCTGTAGCCCTCCAGATATTGTTGGACTACGACTCGCATCATCCCTGACTGTTGCCCATGCCTGATGGGACTGATTGAGTGAGTGAGTTTATTTATATGCCATCCAGAGTGGCTCACCGACGAACATTCAGAATACCAAAATGCAAAGCGCTGGGGGTGTGGAGAGAAGCAAGTTTACAAAAGCCAACAATAAATTCAAATAAGACAAAGATCAACAATTGATGGGAGTTGGAGGCCAACGTTGGGAGGCCTGCAGGTTCCCTGCTCCTGTCGTGGAGTCTCTCCTGATCCTGTCTTGCTTCATCCCACTCCTTGGACTATGCCAGCCCACCTAAACACCAATGACAGAGCCTGATAGCATTCTATGTGCTGTATGTATTATAAACAATAGTCATACTTGGTCATTGATTCCCTGGGTTCCTTCTGTTCAGAAACTGAGAGGCGCTTCCGGATATTTGCGGAGAATTTGGAGAAGGCCCGGATCATTCAGGAACTGGATCAGGGCACGGCAGAATATGGAGTCACCAAATTTAGTGATCTGACAGGTAGGTGAGAATGGGGAGGGACTCATCTGCCAGTCTCCCCTCTGGATGGCAAAGCCACAGAATTCCTACATCTGGTAGACCAGCCTTTGCCAACCAGGTGCCCTCCAGATGTTGGACCACAGCACCCATCAGGAGGGCACCAGATTGAAGGCTGCAGTAAACAAACTGCATTCTTTACAAAATTGCTAACTAGTGACAGCTGCTCCTTAGCCCTCACTTACTCCATTTTGCCCCCCCCCCCCGGCAAAGTCTTCAGCGAACAGGTAAGAGGCCCTGAAGAAGTGCATCTTCTTTACTTGGGGCGTGGTAGATGCTATAAGCTCCAGCTTTCTCAGAAACTGCAAGTTTCTATGAAGGTGTTGCTGAACTAGTTCTAAGGTGGTTTCGTGAGAATAGCAGCTCTCCGTCTAGTTTAAAAAAAACCAGAGCAGAGGTTGAAAATGCCCAGAGGAGTCAACTACCAGTTTCTTTTGGGGTTGAAGAACAACCACAGTGCAACAGTCAGGCCTGCAGTTTTAGTAATTCCACAGGCTTTGCTTCTCTGTTGCGCCTATTCAACGTGAGCTCTTTGCCACGTGGAGCACGTAAGGACCAAGGAAGCTGCCTCATTGTCAGGCCAGGCTCTTTGTCTGTTTCGGCCACTGTTGTCTACTCTGGCTGGCAGTGGCTTGCCACGGTCTCAGGAAGAGAGACCTTTTCCATCACCTGCTACCTGATTCCTTTTGAACTGGAGGTGCTGGGGGTTGAAACTGGGAGCTTCTGGATCTGGGTCCCTCCCCACCCAGGCAGCCATGTGCTCCACTGCTCAGCTCTGGGGAGGGTCCCAGGTTCAGTCCCTGTCATCCCCAGATGACGTGGGGAGTGGGTGGCTGGAGTGTCACATCTTGCGATGCCTGGTGCTTTCACCTTTTCATCGAGCAATGTATCTCCTTCCTTTCAGAGGAGGAGTTCCGCTCCACGTACTTGAACCCGCTGCTGGTTAAGCTGCCTGGCCGGCCAATGAAACTGGCCACCATCCCCAGTGACCCGCCCCCTGAAGAATGGGACTGGCAGGACCATGGGGCTGTCACAGCTGTCAAGAACCAGGTTGGTCTCCCTCTGCCCCACTCTGCAAGCAGCCACTCTGACTTTCCAAAGTCCCATCGTTGTGAGCAGCCTTCAGATGGCCTCTGTATGTGGCCTTGTTGCCTTTGGCTGGCATGTAGTAATTCCTGGTGAAGAGCTGGAAGGAGGTGATCCACAATATCTTCTGGCCCTGAGCCTTCTCCGAGATCTCAGCTGCGAAATGCCTTTTTGTCTCTGGGCAGGGCCAAACTCTCGAGTAAGTCTTCCTTTTTCTCAATGACTGCAGGGTGATTGCGGCTCCTGCTGGGCCTTCTCTGTAATTGGAAATGTGGAAGGACAGTGGTTCCTACGCAAAGGCACTTTGGTCTCCCTCTCTGAGCAAGGTAGGGAAGCTCCTGCAGAATCCTGGCCACTTGTGTTAGGATCTGGCAGCTGTCTGGGTGGCAGAGCCAGGCTGGGGTCATTGGGCTGGTGCACTTGCCTCAGCTTGAAATCGTGTTTGCTGACTCCTCCGGTCAGGCTGGCGAAGGAGTGGGTGACTCACACAATTCAGTCTCAGTGGGAGAGAACACCCTGTGTGTGAGAGAGAAATGCTGACTGGTACGTATTTTGGGAGTATGCCGATCTCATGGCTGATGATGGGATGTATAGCTTGGACCCACGGTACAGTCATTCCTGGACAGGGAAAATTGACTACAGTTACCCGTGCACTGTAGTAACCTCCCAACGTGGGGAGGGCTGCCCTTGCGGACGGTCTGGACACTGCAGTTGCCAGGATATTACAGGCACATCAGCATGAGGCCACATAAAGCAGGTTCTCAAAGATCCATAATTGGCTGCCTGTTTGCCACTGGGCTCAGTTCAAGGTTCTTTTAGTAATGGACAAAGCCCTTAGAGCCTAGTTATCTAAAGGAGCACATTCCCCTGTATAATCATTCCCGGGTGTTGAGGTAGGCTTGGGGAGGCTCTCCTGGTAATGTGATCAGGCAGATTTTAGCAATAGCACCCTGGCTATGGAGTGCCCTCTTCCCTCCCAGCTTTGGCTGCCTTTTGGTCCTCCACTTCCTGAATGGGTCCATGAGGTCATTGTTTGTGCATTGGATACGTGGCTGTAGTGACTGAAATGTTTTTTTAGCATGTGTTTTAAATTGTTTTTATATTGTTTTAAATTTTAAAATTGTGTTTTAAATTGTTTTTAAAATATGTGCTTTAAATTGTATATTTGTTTTAATGTTTTTGATTGCTGTAAACCATCCGGAGAGCTTTGGCTATGGGGCGGTATACAGGTGCAATAAATAAATAAATAAATAAATGTTTTACAGGTGGAGGATTGATTGCAATATTGAAGTATATTTTATTTTTTGTGTTTATTGTACTCATTGTAATCCATCCCGAGATCACATGTGCTGTAGGGCAGGATGTATATTTTGTAAATAAATGAACTGGGACATGCAGCTGACTCCAGGAGCGAGACTAGTGTACCTCGGTTCAGCTCCGGTTTCTACCTGAGCTGACTGATTCTCCCTTTCCACAGAACTGCTGGATTGTGACTCTGTAGATAAAGCCTGCGGAGGAGGCCTCCCGTCCAGTGCATACGAGGCCATTGAGGGGCTGGGTGAGTTGACTAAAGGTGTTTGTGCCAGTGTGTTGTTTGGTCTGCAGCTTGTTTCTCTGTGTGTCTGCCATCAAGAGGATCATGTGTGGCACTTTTGAGTATTCAAAGTACAGTGGCCTGTTCATGGCACGCTTTAAACTGGAACAACTGGGTCTCTTGAGCATGGAGGGGGGGAAATGATGGTTTCTAGGCTCAACACCCAGTTTGTCAGTTGGGTCTTTTTTATCATTAATTTTTATTCAAATTTTCAAAAACATAACAAAACAAAACAAAAATAATTAAACAATAAAATAAAATGTTGACTTCCGATTTGTCGCAGATCAGTTATAGGTCTACAATATATAACAATCCTGTCTCTTAAATTATATTACAAAATCACTTTCCTCCAGTAGTTAACTTAGTTAATCATCAAATCTCATAAACATTACTTTATTCTTTCCACAAAAAGTCAAAGAGAGGTTTCACTTCCTTGAGAAATATATCTATCAATTTTTCTCCAAATAAACATATCGATTAATCCATCTCATCAAATTTATTAGGTCCAATAATTTCAGTAGCCATTCTTCCATTATCAGTATCCCATAATAATCTTGCTGTCATAACCATAGTCATATAATAAGAGTCTAATGGGAATTTCCTTTCTCACAAATATTTAATCCATCTCATCAAATCTGTTAAATCCAATAATTTCAATAGCCATTCTTCCATTATCAATGTTAATTCCATCTTCCATCTTCAATAATCCTGTTAAATCCAGTAATTTCAGTAGCCATTCTTACATTGTCAGTATCCCATAATAATCTTGCTGTCATAACCATAGTCATATAATAAGAGTCTAATGGGAATTTCCTTTCTCACAAATATTTCCTTGCCATCAATTCTGAATATGTTGCTGAAATATTGTTGTAAAGTCATATCTCTGTTCTTTTTTTTTACATAATGCACTGGCACATCTCTTGAGAGTTTGTCCATTGTCATGTGTCTGTAGTTAATTCCATAGATTTTTTCTATGTCAAGCTCCATCACATCATTCCAGTCCAGAAATTTATCCAAGACATTAATATCTCTAATATCTTCATTAATTTCTTCAGAGACAACGTTGAATTCGAAACAGTAAACTTTATCTCTAATTTCCATAAAATCCAGGTCTTTTTCCGATTCCACATTTGTTCCAATCTCCAGGGCTTGGATCTTCTCTTTAATTTTTCTTTTCTTATCTCTGATCTCATCAATCTCCTCTCTCACAAGATCCCCTATTTCTTTAAGCTCCTGGTTCATTTTGCCAAATTCAATTTTCATCTCCATTCTACCCTGTCTCAGGGTTTGTTTCGTTATCTCAATCTCATCCATTATTTTCTGAAACATTCCTTCCAGATTCTCAGCCACTTTCTTGATTGCCATTCTTAAAACCACGAAGAAAAAAAAAAACCACTTCTTATTTCAGCAACAATTGGGTTAATATTTCAGGCCTGATGACATCACAGTGTAGACAACACAGCCTGCCTTATCTCTTATATGTTCAGGAATGCAAAACAAATTTAGTTCACAGCTTCAGAACAGTTAGTGGCGTCGTGAACAAGCAGATTCGTCAAAATGAAATAGACCAAAAAAAAATAGTCCCAGACATATAATACTCCAAAGTTCATAAATCAAATTTATTTATTTATCTCCTCAGAATAGAAATCCCTCATCCGTTTGTGTCTTTAAAATTCACAATTCCAGGTCAGCTTTTTGCAATCAAAACAAAGATAAGCTTTTTCAATTTCTTTCCTCCTTAATTTCATGAATGAAAGAGAAGAGTGTTAACTCACCCAGAAATTCTTTATAGCTGATTCATTGACAAATCTCTATTTGCTGCAACAATTTAAACCAGATGAAAAAAATAGAAAGAAGAGTGCTTGCCTGTTAGAATCCGTTTTTCTTTGAAGAAAAGATAAACGTGTCGCTTAATCAGTTAGAGCTTGTTTGAAAATCCGTCCGGCATTGCTGGCTGAACGTTCTCTCATAAATTAATGAAATCCAGTCCTCCCAACTAACACAGGCTTTTGTGGTTAATCTCTACGTTTCTCCCTGCCCGGGAGAAAATCTTTACCAGTCAAAAAGAACGTTCTGACTGATTTTAAAACTGAAAAAGCTTCTTCTGAGACGAGAGCTCATCTCAAAAGCAGGCACAGGCGAAGTCACCCTTCCCGGAAGTCCCAGTTTGTCAGTTGGGTCTTGAGCATTGTTCATGCCGGATCCTTCCCTTTAAAAAAACAACAGCACTGTTCTCTATTGTGGAACATGGCTTTTCAGTGCAAACCCAGACTCTTTAAAGAGAGTACCCATAGCCTTTCCTGCAATTCCTCGGTGGCTATGGAGTGACCACCTCAGTGAGGTTTGAAGTCGCTGTGTGCATGCAGCTTTTGATGAAGATGCAAACGTGCCTCTTTCAGAACTGCTGATTGAGTGCCACAGCCCTGTGTTGCTGCTGATTCCTAGTATAGGGATTGTTATTTTTTGCTGCTTTTATTGTCAGAAGCTGCCTCAAGCCTTGAGAGAGGGTTAAAGTATAAATGTGCTTTGTCAAAACCACTCCTGGACCCTTGTTCTGCACAGCTGGAGCCCAGCCTGTTCCCCAGTTTTCTTTACTAGGGCCTCACCTCCTTGGCATTCCTGATTATCCCTGCTTCCCCCAGGTGGCTTGGAGACTGAGCGTGACTACAAATACGAGGGGTACGAGCAGAAGTGTGGCTTCTCCAAGGATAAGGTGGCTGTTTACATCAATAGCTCCGTAGCAATCTCCAAGGATGAGACAGGTGCATTTCTGAGACAGTCGCGTGGGGCATGGGTTAATGAACCAAATCACGGGTCTCACCATGTGGTGAGATTTAGAAAACTGCTGTGGGATGAGGGAAGACAACTTGGAGCTGCGTAGATGAGGGGTGGGGAACCTTTTTCGGCCAAAGGACTGTGTTCCCTCTTGGCCAGCTTTCCGAGGGCCACATACCTTCGGTGGGTGGGGCTGGAGGCAGAAGTGGGTGAAGCAATAGCGGTGACGAGTTAGCCATGCAAGGGTTCTATACACGCACGCACGGTCTCTCCCTCCCTTCCTGCAAGAGGCGTTATCGCCGTTCGAGAACTCATCCCGCAAAAGCACTCGAGGAGGGCACACAGCAGGGTCAGTGAGAGGTGTGGCCTGCAGGATTCCCAAGGGTCAGATATAGAGGCAAGGAGGGCCACGTTCAGCCCCCGTGCCTGGCCCAGAGAGGTGTGCCGCTTGCTCTCTCCATGGCCAGTAAGTATCCAAGATCATACATCTGATACTTCAGGGATTCTCTGCTGAACTTCCCTGTTAGGGCCAGTGCCTTGCTATCTTACCTTACTCCTGCCACCATGCAGGGGGAGCTCTGAGACATTCACAGGTCTAGCGAGATCAGGGAGAGGCAGAGTACCAGTATCTTAAATGCGTGCATATCCAGATGTGCAAAATATGTCGCTTGGAAAGAGCAATACCTAACGAAAGGTTTGCTTTCATTTTCTGTAAATGAGCTGCAGTTATAAGCTCCCTCTCCCTCTCTTATTTCTGTGCACCCTATCATGGCCTTGTACATAACCTGCCTCCTTCTCTGTTGCAGAGATTGCTGCCTGGCTGGCAAAGAATGGCCCCATTTCCATTGCTCTGAATGCCTTTGCTATGCAGGTGAGAGAGCCGCTGGAGGGCTGTGCTGTTTTTCCATGTTGTAACAGAGGCCACCCTTCTGGTCAATTTTTTTCTTTTTCAATCATTCCTTGGGTGGGTGGGGTCAGAATGAAACCCTCTCAAAAATCATGGCAGAGGGAGAGAAATTTCACTTAAAATTAACAGGAAGGAGCTGCTTCACTTTGTGAGGTGGCCAAGGTTTTTCCATTATTTTCTTTTTTAACTTTAAAAAGAAGTTCACCGCAGCAGAAGGCTCTGTCCAGATCTTTCCACCGTCAACACCACCTCGTCTTGTTGTGTCACTTCCAAAGCATTCTGGGAAGTGTCCAGCAGGAAACGATGCAAGATTCTCTCCACACTTCCTAGTCAGACCCAGTTAGTACATGGCAACCCCCTCCCTTAAACTTGCAGACAAATTTATCTCCTCCCCCCAAAATACCCATGGAAAACTGGCCCCTGTCTTCAGAGGGATAATGTTTTTGGAAACTGCAGAGAAGGATTTCATCTGAACCTTGCTGCTGCTATGTTTTTGCCATAGCCCCATTGTGTCGATAAATCTGCTACGTGGGTTGGTTTTGGTGTTGACCCAACTTGTAGCACATCTGCTGTGAAAAAGGTGAATTCCATGTTAGGGATCATTAGTAAAGGGGCTGAAAATAAAAGGATGACTATCACAGCACAACCACACTTGGAAATACTGTATATAGTTCTGGTGGCCTCACCTCAAAAAGGACATTGTAGAGCTGAGGAGAAGGTTAAAAAGATAAGGGTCACCAAAATTATCAAGGAGGCGGAGCGACTCCGCTACGAAGAAAGGTTACAATGTCTGGAGTTTTTTAGTTTAGAAAAAGGCAAGTAAGAGGAGATGTGATAGATGTGTATGAAATTATGCATGATATGGAGAAAGTGGAAGTTTGTCTGCCCCTCTCTTAATACTAGAACCATCCAGAGAAGCTGAATGGTGGGAGATTCAGGACAG
Organism: Rhineura floridana; assembly: GCF_030035675.1. Classification (NCBI taxonomy): domain Eukaryota; kingdom Metazoa; phylum Chordata; class Lepidosauria; order Squamata; family Rhineuridae; genus Rhineura; species Rhineura floridana. Next base: position 3,273,709 of record NC_084501.1, read on the forward strand.
ACAAATGAGAGTACTTCTTCACATAGTGCATAACTATTGAATTCGCAACCACATAAAACCCTCCCCAATTTCCCCAACATTGCTGAGGATTACAAAGTGTGAAATATGTGAGTAGTTTATATTAAGTTATTTGGAATCCAGATTTTTCTCTAAGCCTTTTTTCCCTTCCTCCCCTCTTCAGTTCTACAGGAGGGGAGTTTCCCATCCATTTTTCCTGCTCTGCAATCCCTGGATGATAGACCATGCCGTTCTCCTAGTGGGCTACGGCAGACGTAAGTGGCTACTTTGGGTTGGGTGGCGGGCAGGGGGGTGTCCTGTGGAGCTTTTAACTCTGGAGTACACGCTCCCCATCTTGCAGTTAGTGCTTGGAGATAGTCTAGTGTTCAGTAATGATGAGCAAGCTTTTACTTTCACATACTTTCTTCAGTTTGCTTATTTTATTCATTTGTTTATGTATATAGTTAAAATATTTTATTCCACCCTTCATAACAGATTGTAGAAACACACACATACACATAAGAAAGCAGCAGATAAAGTATTAAAATACACTAAAACGTGCCCAATTAAAATCTATGAATGTCTGGGTAAATATATATTTTGCCTGACCCCCTAAATGATAGCAGTATTGGTGTCAGGTGAACCTCTGGGCAAGAGGGGGCACTTTCACAATGAGGCTGCAACTGCCAAGAGAGCTCTGCCTCTCCACAATCATCTTTGTATCTCTGATAGAAGCGGTATGTGCAGAAGGGCCTCAGCAGTTGATCTTAAAAGAGCAGGCTCTTAATACATCTAAGAGGGGTGTGTATCAGGGTGGCAAAAATACTGAGGGTGGCCATAGTCTGCTGAGGACCCTGGTCCAATGGACCACCTAGCACCTGTGGGTTGCTGAGATTCATTGAAAGGATGCTGCTCTGGCTTGGCCTTTGATCTTGTAAGGCGATACTTCCATTAAGCAAAAGTGAATACTTAGGGTTGTATCCAACTACGTTCTACTTAGAGTAGACCCACTGAAATTAGTGGGCATGACTAACGAGTCCATTGATTACGAGTCCACTCTGTATAGAAGTTCAAATAGGTATGCACTCAAAATTGATGTCTCTGTGAAATATGTTCCAAAGTAGCCAGGGCAGTGAGGTCTTCAGTCCATTGCATAAGAGATGGTGGGTATTTATCCTTCCAGGCTCAAAGTCCCTTAGCAACCATAAGGATTCGCAAAGTCCACTTGGCTGCACATGACTTGGCTCGAGTTATGCTACTTGCCCAGGACACACGGCCCGAAGGCCCAGAATTCAGCAGTCTTGCTGAAGCTGAGCAGTTCTGGGTCAAGCCAGTGCTGAAGTAGGATGGGAGACTACCGGGGACTCTTCACGTGGGCCCCTCTGGGCTCCCTGGAGGCAAACCAAGATGCAAATGTAGCATGTAAATGTGATTTGGTCTGTAGTGCCCTGCCCTCTGCACCTAGCATGTTGTGGCCTGGGCCATGTAGGCTGATTCGTAGGGCCTGTAAAGGGGAAGGCTGCGCCTGCTTTTCTGGGGAGGGGTTGGTGAGATGACCGTTGGCTCCCCTCACTTCTGCTGTTTGGCTTTGCAGGAAGCGCCTTGCAACCTGCATGCCTATCCCTGATGGCTCTGTTCTTTTTCTTCCCCCCCAACAGGTGGCAGTACTCCATTCTGGGCAATCAAGAACAGTTGGGGCATTGACTGGGGAGAAAAGGTAAGTCCAGGTGGCCACATTCTCCCAGGCTCAACTCGGCTACCTTCCCTCGCCCTTGTCGATCCCTGATCCCATTGTAAAGCTGAAATCTCCCTTGAGCCGGGTTTGGCTCTGCTCAGCATAACTGCCTCACCCCATGCCTCTGAGCCTAGTAACCTTTTGAGGCAAGGAGGAGTCAGCTGAGCAGGCTGCTGGCCAGCCATGCACTTGCACACAGGCAGAAGGCAAAGATTTCTGCGACTCACTGACCAACTTCCTCTGTCTCTCTCTCAGGGCTACTACTACCTGTACCGTGGCAACCATGTCTGTGGCGTGAACGCAATGTGCACCTCTGCTGTGGTGGATTAGGCACCTTGGGCCCCTCTGTCCAGATTGCCACCTTATTGGCATTCCAACCAGCACCAAGACGAGGATCGGGGCACCTTCCCTGTTCCTGATTCTGACCCTATTATTACCCAGGCAACTTATTTCTCATTACCTTTCCAAATGGACCTGTAGCGCTTCTTGGGGCAGATCTGGCCCCTGCTCCTACTGGCTGCTATGAACTGTAGAGATTGGGGGTTGTCTGTCCTAGGACAGACCCTTAACCTTGCCAGGCTGGAGTTGGGGCTGGTGTGTGTCAAGGGTGTCTCGCTTTTCTAGCTGGAGCAAGTTCCTTTCTTCCCCAGCTGCATGTGTGGCTGCTTTTTGGTGAAAGGGACTTGCCCCTCTGGAACGGTCAGTTCACCAGCCGCTCTGAGCGCTTCCTGAGCTGCTTATTGGAAGGCAAGAGGGGAGGCTGAGAATTGGGGGGAGGGGAGAGAGATGAGCCCCCATTCCCAAGCAGGCCTTTGTGCTGTCTCCCACAATTCAGTGGAAGAGCATCTGCTTTGCATGCAGAAGGTCCCAAACTTGGTCTCCCGTTAAAGATTCTCAGGAGGCAGGGCTCCCTCTGCCTAAGAGCTGCTGTGCTTAACATTGCTGTGCTAAATGGGCAGCGGATGTTCTGACGTCGCTCCTCAGCAGTGTCATCCAACTTGGAAAACCAGCGTGTATTTCAGATGGATGTTCTGAGAAATGCCGTAACTCACTCAAGTCTCTTTTCTTTGTTCTATAAATAAAGTGTGGGTGAATTTTCCCATGTTGGTGGAGATGAGGGAAGAGGGCATCTTTTTTGAAGCACCCCCCACTCTCTTCAAGGAAGTCAGAGGATTCTTTCTTTTGCACTCTCCTATTCTCCCCCTCCTTCCGTTAGAGGGATTGTAGCACTGATAAATGGGCCCCCCAAATGACTTCTGCGGGGGTTACCCTTGATTCCATTAGGTCAAGCCCTCCTGTTTCCAAAAGACTTGATGAAAAAAATTGCAGGTACATGGGAGTCATAGATGCTCAAACGACAGTCTGTTTGTGGCTGGGCTGCTCTTCCAGGCTGTAGGGAATGTCACAGTTCCTATATTCCGTGGCATTTTCCCTTGGATGTTTGAACTGTAATGTTTGAACTACCTGGCATGTGGTTCTGGGGTTGAAAGCATAACTAGCACTTACAAACATTGTTACAGAAGTTAAGTATTACAAAGGATGGGTTGAAAGTGTTTTTTCTTTGATTGCTGCTGTGGGGGTTCCCCCCAAAAGGCTCTGATGCGGCTGGGAGCCTACAACAGAAGAGCTTTTCTGGAAGACCCAACTGCTCAATTTGCTGTGGCTTTGGTCTTGTTACATTTAAAGACGCGGCATTCAGTATTTGTTTCTGTAACTTCCACACTAATAAAGACTGATAATGTGATCTTACCTAAGCGTCTGTGTGTTGAAGGAAGAGGACAGAATGACAGCTGGAAAGGTGGTGGATCAGGAACCTAGTCATTTACCCCTGCTACTTAAGTACTCCTGGCTCATCAGCCCTCTTCATGCACTTTTGTTGCACAATGCCTTGCCTTCAGATGATGCCAGTGTTGGTGTAGGAGGGGAGGGAGCCAATGGTAAACTACCTCAGAATACCATTTAGCATGAAAACCCTATTTATAGGGTCGCCATAAGTCGGGATCGACTTGAAGGCAGTGCATTTCATTTTGAAGGCATGTATATTTTTATTCATTTATAGCATGCATGTTCTCATATCTGCTCTGTACAGCTTATAAAACCATCACTGTACATAATTCATAATAAATATGCAAATAGTAATGTCACTATCACCAAGTAACATCCAGATATTAAAAAACCAATATTCAGCCACTGGCTTGTTATCTGACAATTGTTATGTGCCTCCAAGTCGACTACGACTTATGGCCTATGAATCAGCGGCCTCCAAGAGCATCTGTCATGAACCACCCTGTTCAGATCTTGTAAGTTCAGGTTGTGGCTTCCGTTATGGAATGAATCCATCTCTTGTTTGGCCTTCCTCGTTTTCTACTTCCTTCTGTTTTTCCAAGCATTATTGTCTTTTCTAGTGAATCCTGTCTTCTCATGATGTGTCCAAAGTAGGATAACCTCAGTTTCATCATTTTAGCTTCTAGTGACAGTTCTGGTTTAATTTGTTCTGATACCCAATTACTTGTCTTTTTTGCAGTCTATGGTATGCTCAGAGCTCTCCTCCAACACCACATTTCAAAGAATTTTTCTCTTACCCCTTTATTATTTACTCTGGTTATAGAATTTTTGGCAGGTAGGTATTAAGATATTAAGGAAGTTAAAGTGGTAAGAAAGAATATTTATTAAGTTTATATGCTGATGATTTACTTTTAATGATTTCTAACCCTGGTCACTGATTCATAGGGTCGCCATAAGTCGTGATCGACTTGAAGGCACATAACAACAACATGTCCCATATGGAAAAAGATATAAGCAGACCTGCGGATATAGTCTCAATTGACCTTGTCTCCAGTGGAATAGCTCTAAACAAAATGAATATTCTCCCTAAATTCACATATTTCTTTTATGTTCTTCCCATAATGATCCCTTTTAATTATTTGAAACACTGGCAGCGTAAAATATATATTTTTATTTTCAAATCTAAAAATCCCAGAACAGCTAAAAAATCTCAGGTACAGGGGGACAAAAGATGGAGGGTGGGGTGTCCCAAATCTGCGTCGTTATTATGAAGCATATCAGATCCTGCATCTCCTCTCCATTCTGGATTCCAAGACAGAAAGACATTGGCTACAAACTGAAAAAACACACATTAAAACATAATAATGTATCTGGAGCACCTTTTGTCAGGAAGGAAGGAAGAAAATGGACATACGCCACACATTCAACACTAGCTCAGATTTGTACAATATGGAAATACAGGAAGGAAACTTTCTTACCAGGATTGTCCCCATTGACTCCCATCTGCTCCCACCTGGACTTCTTTAGCCCAGACAGGTATGTGGATGACGCAATCCTATTAGATTTGAACATCTACAGGTTGCAAGATTTCTATATCAATAAATAGCCAATCCCAAGAGTTATTTGGAAAAAAAGTCTAAGGGATAAGGGTTTCCCTTGGCTCCTATAGTATGAGCTTTCCTCCTTTGGTCAGAAAACAAGGAACTTGAGAGTTTATAGTAGAGGAGAAGGTCATTTTGCACTGTAAATCAAATGAGGGGGCTAGTTTTGAAATTATGTAAGTTTTTATTGAAGAAGGATATGGGGAATACTTGTTATGTTCCTCCAAGTCGACCGCGACTTATGGCGACCCTATGAATCAGCGACCTCCAAGAGCATCTGTCATGAACCACCCTGTTCAGATCTTGTAAGTTCAGGTCTGTGGCTTCCTTTATGGAATGAATCCGTCTCTTGTTTGGCCTTCCTCTTTTTCTACTCCCTTCTGTTTTCCCCAGCATTATCTTTTCGAATGAATCCTGTCTTCTCATTATGTGTCCAAAGTAAGATAACTTCAGTTTCATCATTTTAGCTTCTAGTGATAGTTCTGGTTTAATTTGTTCTAACACCCAATTATTTGTCTTTTTCGCAGTTCATGGTATCCGCAAAGCTCTCCTCCAACACCACATTTCAAATGAGTTGATTTTTCTCTTACCTGCTTTTTTCACTGTCCAACTTTCACATCCATACATAGAGATGGGAAATACCATGGTCTGAATGATCCTGACTTTAGTGTTCAGTGATACATCTTTGCATTTGAGGACCTTTTCTAGTTCTCTCACAGCTGCCCTCCCCAGTCCTAGCCTTCTTCTGATTTCTTGACTATTGTCTCCGTTTTGGTGAATGACTGTGCCGAGGTATTGAAATCCTTGACAAGTTCAATGTCCTCATTGTCAACTGTAAAGTTACATAAATCTTCTGTTGTCATTACTTTAGTCTTTTTGACGTTCAGCTGTAGTCCTGCTTTTGTGCTTTCCTCTTTTAACTTTCATCAGCATTCGTTTCAAATCATTACTGGTTTCTGCTAGTGGTATGGTATCATCTGCATTTCTTAAATTATTGATAATAATGCTATGTCTCTAAAAACATATTGGGAACATGAGTTGGGGATAACAATAGAGGAAGAGGAATGGAAAGGGATATGGCTAAAATTTTCCTACAAAGCAACAGCTGCTACATCTTGTGAGACAGCCCTAAAATTAATACAAAAATGGTATGACACCACTCAAATTAAATAAATAAAACCTCCTCCCCTGACTGCTGGAGAAAGTGCAGTGCAGTGGGCTCATACAGACATTTATGGTGGGAATGTACAAAAGTGCAACATTTTTGGTCCTGTATAGAAGAAGAAATTATAAAGATAACAGGCCAGAAAATCAATCTTACCCTGGAATTGGCAATGTTACATTTATTTACAGGTGAAAACCAGGGGACTCTTATAAATTGATAAGCTTTATGTTGGTAGCAGCTAGGACTGTGATAGCTCGCTTTTGGAGAGATTTGGAGGACCTGACAATGGGCTGCTGGTATAAAAAACGTTGGGAAATCACCCTACTGGAGAAACTCATGACAAAAATGCACATGTCTAAAGGAAAGAAGAAAACATTATTTTACATCACACTGGTGACCATTTATTGTATGCACAGCTGGAGGCATCACAAATTGCCAAGTCCCAAAACCATACAAAACTCTATGGACAGTAAATGATTATTATTTTGTTACCATATGTATCATTGTATGATATGCCCGTAAGGATGAGTATAAAGAGGAATTACAGAAAAAAGGATCCTCTTGGGAGGGAGGGGCAGAAGGAATTTGTGTGTTCATAATTTTGACAGTTATTTCTTTTTTGTTAAGAATATTTTTGAAATACAAATAAATGAAAAATAATAATTTCATCTTCCTGACGTTCCTAACATGACACCTTAACATAACATGCTTGTGCTGGCTGGGGCTGATGGAAGTTACTGTCCAAAACCTCTGGAAGGTACCAGTTTGGCAAAGACTGCTTTAAGAGTTTCATTACAAGGATTGCCTGAGCCATTTCTTCATTGGAAAATGTGAAAAGAGCTATGTTAGAATATGGCTAGTGCTTGAATTCTAAGGGAAAGGTATGGGGGCACTTAATGAAATCTGCAAGCCAAACCCTTCAGCCAAATCCCTGGAGCTCTTTTTAAAAAGCTAATTTAATCACGAAATATGGCTGCCTTTAGCCTTCCATTGACTGCTTCATTCTGTCCTGATCTCTAAAGGTTTTCCAGTAGCAATCTCTGTGCAAATCACATCCCAGAATCTTAACACAGTTGATTCTTAGTTATGTGCATATAAGCACGTGTAGAGTGCACTTTCCTTACAAAATAAAAACAATTGAGGTGTATTCTTCTTTACTACCATACAAATGGTATAGTATCCAAAAGAAGTGCCAATGAGACTTTTTTTAAAAAATACAAGCTGCATTAATATCCATATATGCTTTTTCCAAAGAGGTGTGGGAGTGGTTCCAGAGTGGATCTTTCATGCCACTTCATAGCTGTGCTCTTTTGTTCTCTCCCCTCCTCCTCAAAAATTAAAGCACTTTACACAGCAAAGCTGGGACCAGACAGAGACTAATAAAATAACTAACACTATTTATTCAGGCTGGCTGCTATTATTTGACAACAGTGCTTAATAATTATTAATCTGGTTACTGGAAGAGAGTGCCTTCTCCCATATGAACCTGCCCATTCAGCAAGATCTTCGGGAGAGTCACTCTTGATGGTATCACAACCTGCTTTGGTTCATCAGGCAGCGAATACAAAGGGGATTTTCAGTTGGGACACCTACATTATGCAACTGCCGTCTGTCCCCCGACCCCGAGATCGAGTGAGCATCCTTGCTAGTATGCTTTTGCCAGTAATTAAACGCATTTTGTTTGCGTGAACATTTACTGGATGTTAATTTTTTTCTTGCTCAGCGATTCCTTGTATGCCCTCTTACTGAGTTTTTTTAGTAGAATTCTAATGTATTTAATCTTATGTCGTACCCCAGCAGCCTTCAGCGTTGTCAGACTGGGACCCACCCTTAACCCAAGCATGCATTTGGGGATCCAGTTCTTAAATTTTTTTGGCCATATATTTGTATGGTCGTAGTGCTGCTGTTGTGACCCATCTTAGACCAGTTCACAACCTGGTAGTGGGTCCTGACCCTCTAGTTAAAGGCCAGTGCTGTACACTGCCTTGATTCCTGGGTGAAAGGTGGTATGGAAGCTTTTAAAGAAAGCCCCCCGCCCCTCCGAGTTAAGGATAACCACACAGCGACAGTTTCGCATGCAAAAGACCCCAGGTTCAATCCAGGCAGAGGCAGGAAAGTCTCCCTGCCTGAAATCCCTAAGGGCTGCTGCCAGTCAGTGCAGACGATTCTAAGCTACATGGGCCAATGGTTCGACATGAGAGAAGGCAGCTTCCTGTTTTAAACCAGCCCTTTATTCAGAACCATGTGGACTAGAACCATGTCAGGGGAAGAGCCCCCGCTCTGCATGAGGAAATTCCCAGGTTCAGTCTCCAGGAGAGGCTGGGAACGTCCCCCGAGCCTGAAAAACCTCTGGAGAGCCGCTGCCAGTCTGTGCGGGAGCACGGAGCCAGATGGAGCAAGACTGCAGGTCAGGGAGGGACGGTTTTAAGCATAGCACACGGAAACGAAGAGGAGCCTATTAGACGGTTGCACCCGGAAGTGAGGGAATCCTAGGGCGCCGGAAGCAGGAAGTGTGCCCGTTTCTCACGCTTCAGAGGGGAGAAGAAGGCGCCGGTTCTTAAGCAGGTATCGAGAAAATGAAGGGCTGGGTCCTTGGTTGGGGGGCATAAAAAAAAGATGCGAGAGTCTTTATTCCCTTCCCCCCTCCCCGAATGGGGGAGAAGGAGGACTGGTCCTACCTTACAGGGCTGTCGCAGGAGGACTTACCGGGTTGATGTATGCGAAGCGCTTTGAGCGCTCGCATGTAAAGCGCCATAGGGCTAAGCAAGCTCTGTTGGTTGCATCCAACTGACTACTACTGCTAGGAGACCGCAGAAATTAATTGACCTGCGCTGGTCGTGCCTCTTGCCTTCAGTGGGACTGAAATGGGACTCCCAGGATCAAAAGAAAGTCCTCCTTCCCACAGCGCCTGGTTTAACTATGGGATTCGCCCCCACAGGACGCTGTGGTGGCCGTCAACTTGGAGGGCTTTAAAAGAGGATTAGACAAATCCATGGAGGATAACAGGGCTGGCGTCGGAGGGTGGCCAGGTTGGGCCCTGGCCAAGGGCCCCTTCAGTCTCGAAGGGCCCCTCCTTAGGGTGGGAGGGTGGCGTTCCCGTTCCGTGATCTGTGGCAGTGTCAGTCCTGAAACCCGACCCTATCACGGAGTGGGAGTTCCCAGGTACCCCCCTACTACAAACAGCGTGGGCTTCAATAAGCCCGCCTGCCTGCCCCACCTACCTCTCCCGTCGGTGTGAATGCTGTGCGTGCTGTGTGCACATGCTTGCCATCACCCAAGATGCTGGTGGGGGCTTCCCTAAGGGACTGATGCCCACAACGCCATCTTGGATGATGGCAGGCATGCTCACTATGCGCACACATCGTTCACACAACACAAGTGGTAAGTGGGGTGTGCTGGTGGGCTTATTAGACCCACGCCAACTGTGTAGGAGTGTGTGTGTTGGCCTACAGCACAGTGGTCCTGGGGCAGGCTGGTGCCGGCCCTGGAAGACAATAAGGCTATCAGTGGCTACTAGTCATGGTGGCTCCACTGTTACAAGCAGTATGCTTCTGAATGCCAGTTGCTGGGAATTACAAGTGGGAAGAGTTGCTATAACGCTGAGGTCTTGCTTGCAGGCTTCCCATTGGTCATCCTGTTGGGTACGACCATGGAACCCATGACCTAGGGAGGTGGTGGGCTCTAAGAGGCAGCTGGACAGCCCCCTGTTGGGTATGCTTTAAGCTGGATTCCTGCATTGAACAGGGGGTTGGACTCAATGGTCTTTTAGGCCCCTTCCAACTCTACCATTCTGTGATTCTAACTGGTTGGTCAGTGTAAGAATAGGATGCTGGACTAGATAGGCCTGCTGGATCAGGCCAATAAAATGTAAATGTACTGCCTTCAAGTTGATTCCTGCTTATGGCGACCCTATGAAGAGGGTGTTCATGAGGCTGAGAGGCAGTGACTGGCCCAAGGTCACCCAGGGAGCTTCATGGCTATGTGGGGATTCGAACCCTGGTCTCCCAGGTCGTAGTCCAACACCTTAACCGCTACACCACACTGGCTTTCCTTGTCTACCTCTGAGTAGCAGCTGTTGGGGGAAACTGCTGAGGAGCGGCAATTTCCTTTGTAACTAGCTTGTAAGTTTCTTATAAGGACATCTGGTTGACTGTTGTTGGAAAGAGGATGCTGGATTAGATCTCACACACACAAACCTAAAAAACTTGGTATCTTCCAGTTGTTTTGGACTACATCTGGAGCTGGGGCTGATGGGAGCTGTAGTCCAAAATATCTGGAGGACACAAGGCTGAGGAAGGCTGGACTAGATGAAGCTTTTATTTGGACCCAGCAAGGCAGTTCTTATAAAAGATTAGGTAAATTCATGAAGGACCACTGGTTGTTCTCTGTAGCAGAATGGCCATTTTCAAAAGCAGTGAGCAGCTGAGGCTTGGAGCAAGCAATGGGACAAGTAGCTCCGTCTTGTTCTGCTTGTGTGCTTAACAGAGGTCTCTGCCAAGCCACTGCAGGAAACTGCTGGGTCCGATTCTGCAAAGCAGTTATGTTCATTATGGTTATTACTGCTCTTCCAAACTTCAGTTAACAAATACCCTGTGATCGTGGAGCTTGGAACACTTTTCTTTTTGAGGACAGGTACCTGGGCTTTTACATTTGGCCGAAATCAATTGTGTGTGTATATGATGACAATTTTTCTGATTAACGCATCTCCTCACACACATCCTTCCAGCTCTTCCAGAACTGTGAATGTACCAGAGAGTGAAATCAGCACTGGATCCACAGCCTCTGAACTTGGACGACGTTGGCTGTCCCTGGAAAAAGGTCTGACTTGCTGAGACTGCCCCCACCCCACTCACATCATGTGAGGGCAAAGAACTCTTCTCTGTCACTGAACACAAGGAGGCCTGTGTTTCAAGCCAGTGGGTTATTGGCTGTCCTCCAAGAGATACTTGGGAGGGTGGGGTTGGCAATAAGAGAATGGGCCTTTTTTGAGGTAGACCTGGTTGTGGAATGCTCTCCCCAGGGAGGCTTGCCTGGCACTGACCTTGTCGTCCTAGCACCAGGTGAAGACATTTTTATTCTCCTGAATTGGGGTCGCTTATTGGCAGGGTTCATTCTTATATGGGTGGAGTGGCTATTTCATGTTGTATGTTTTTTGTGTGGATGAACACTTTTTAGGATATTTGTTTTCTTTTAATGGATGTCTCTTGTACATTTTGTATGTTATTGGCCCTGTATATCACTTTGGGGCTCCTCCTAGCAGCATGAAGCAATAGACAAATTGAATAAATTCATGAATTGAATGCTAGATGTTGTTTCTTGACAAATTAGGTTTGGTCGTCCTCATTTCCCAGCCCCACACAGCGCTCCAGTTGTTCACATTTGCACTTCTAAATCACCTGTGTTGCTGTTCCATTTTTAAAATGTTCTTTCACAGCCTCCTAGAACGTGGGCCCATTTTGCAAACTACTCCTTGCATTACCCCTGCCCCAGCAGACGCACGGTTCCTCAGGGCTGAGGGAAGAGCATGTCCCAAGCTACGAAACGGAAGCATGTGGTGAAAGAAGTCCTGGAGGAGTATGTGGTTCCTTCAGAAAGGCAGCAGATTGTCCGGGTGAGAACGGAGGCTATTGTTAATTAAATTAACTAATTCCATTTATATCCCATCCTTCAAAAGGGAGCCCAGCTCAGGGCTGGCCATGGGTTTCTAGATGCCGCTGTTTGCTTTCTGTGGTGACCTTGCTTCGGGTATTTCTCACTGTGGCGTTCCACCCAAGACAGCTGTAGACGTTGTCATTCTAGAGGAGTCTGGTGCCCACCTGATGTTTTGGGCTAAATCTTCCATCAGCTAAGCTGGCTGGGGCTGCTGGGAGTTGTAGTCCAAAACACCTGGAGATCACTAGGGCCCATCTGCACTATACATTTAAAGCAGTATTATACCACTGTAAACATGGCTTTCCTCCAAAGAATCTTGGGAACTGTAGTTTCTTAAAGATGCTGACTTACAGAGCTATAATTTCCAGAGTTCATTGGAAAGAGGGATTGGTTGTTAAAACACTCTGGCACTGTAGCTCTGTAAGTGGCATGAAATGGACTGCCTTCAAGTCAATTCCGACTTATGAGCGACCCTATGAATAGGGCTTTCATGGTAAGCGGTATTCGGAGGGGGTTTACCTTTGCCTCCCTCTGAGTCTGAGAGGCAGTGACTGGCCCAAGGTCACCCAGTGAGCTTCATGGCTGTGCGGGGATTCGAACCCTGGTCTCCCCGGTCGTAGTCCAACACCTTAACCACTACACCACACTGGCTCTCTGTAAGTGGCATGGGGTCACCTAAACAACTCTCAATATCCTTAAGAATCTATAGCTCCCAGGATTCTTTGGGGAAGCCATGACTGTTTAAAGTGGTATCATACTCCTTTAAATGTTTAGTGCAGATGGGACCCAGGTTGGCAAAGGCTGGCCTAGATCCACATTCACCTTGGTTATGGATTTTGGGCAGCTTATAGCGTGTCTCGGTTTAAAAATAGCTTTGGCTCTTCCTCCTCTAGAGTTCTTTAGCCTTGTGTCCCCAAATGTTCTTGGACTATAACTCCCATCATCCCCAGATAGCATGGTCAGTGGCATGGGATGATGGGGGTTGTAGTCCATCAGCATTTGGGGACCCAAGGTTAGAGAACACTGCCCTATAGGAGAGGAGGGGGAAGTGTTGCATCTGAAGCCCATTCAATAGAAAGGGCCCTATTCAATGACCTATAATGAAAACTACTTTTGTTGGGGGGGTGTACAAACCCGAGCCCAGGTAATGTTCTTACACAGGTGTTTTTTTCCCTTTCCCCTCCAGGTACTGGGGACTCCTGGCAACAACCTCCATGAGGTGGAGACACCTGAAGGGACACGGTTCCTCGTGAGCATGCCCACGAAATTCCGGAAGAATATCTGGATCAAGAGAGGTTAGCTGGGAGGGCTGCTCTCCTTATTGCAAGTGAAGAAAACTGCCCCTCCTTGTAAGCTGCTGCTCCAGCAGATCTCTCTCTCCTTCTCTCCCCACTCCCAGGTGACTTTCTGCTGGTGGATCCCATAGAAGAAGGAGAGAAAGTAAAAGCTGAGATCAGCTTTGTCCTTTACAAGGACCACGTTCGCTATCTGAAAAAGGAGGGATACTGGTAAGGATTGGTGTGGGTGGGAGGAGAGCCGGCCCAAGAGCCACAGTTGAAGCCAGGGGCTCCTGGCCTTTTGGGGTCTGGGGCCACATTTAGAAATGGAAAAGTGTTGTGGGCACCACAAAATGCCCGCTGGTGATGCTCAGTACTTCTGCCTCCAAAACAGCCAACCACACTCCTGCACCCACCCCCCAACACAAATAAAACACAGATTTAAAAAAGCAGGAAACAACGCACACACCCCTGGCCACCAAACAACAAAAATTAAACAATGGGATGGGCCTAGGTGGGTGCCAGAGGGGAGGGATGTCTGATGATGCTATGGTTCCCTTGCCCCCGCCCAACCGAGATTCAAACAATTGTTTACTGAAACCCTGTACTGAGTAGGAGGCTGAAACTGCTGGAAGATGGGAGGCACTTAATAGGAAAAGCTTCTTCTGCCAGGAGAAACTAACTCCTTAAGCCCTCCAGGTCAGCCTTCCCCAATCTGGTGTCTTCCAAACAGTTTGGACTACAAGTGCCATCATCCCTGACCCCATTGGCCTGCCTGGCTGAGGGGCTGGTGGGGGTTTGGAGCCTAAAACACGTGGAGGATGCCAGCTTGGAAAAGGCTGCATCTGGATGCTGGCCTGTTTTTACCTCAGGGGATTAACCGATCTCTTCTGCAGCTCCACCTGTTTTGGGGCTACCACTGGGCAGGCTTGAATGAACTCTCCAAACTGCTGCCCCGCCAGTATTTCAAGCTGCCCTTTTCCCTTATGTTTTCTTCTGCAGGCCAGAGGCCTTCTTAGGCAATGTTGCAGGAACTCAGAGCAGTGCTAAAGAGAGGTGAGTTTGCGGATGGGACTCCTGTCGTGTGTGTGTGTGTTGTGCTTTCTCTTGAGCTATAGGTCAGCCTGATGTTTGATTATATTGATTTAACTGGGGATTTCCCCAGCAGTTGTATATTATAGTGATCCTTTTTTTAAAAGGGGGGGGGCCACAATCTCCCTTCAAATTACAGACCTAATTAGACTTCTTAAAGTTGCAGCAAAATTTTATGCAATACACTGGTTACAGAGTGGAAGACTGGGTCATTGCTGATATCATTTTGACCAAAGACTGAGCAGGATATTCAGCATTAAACCAGTTTTGTATGATGATTTGATCAGCAAGTGTGTGACACAGCAAAGGTCAAGACTGTATGTGTCATTTGTTAATTTAATTTTTGATTCCATCAACAGAAATAGGTTATGAGAAAATTAGCAGGTATAAACTTGAATTGATACCTTTTGAAATTGTTACAGTATCTATATGAAAGATCCAGGTGAGATTTTCTCATGTAGGCTATCATAGTATTCCAGTGACCTGTAGTGTTAAAGGCTGTGTTCTTGCCCCACTAGTCTTTGTTTGTTAATGATACTGCTTTAGAGATGTGATTCTGTTGTTCCCATCAGAGGCATAATTTTAAGCGTGGTCTTTACAACCCATTCTCCATTGTTGACTTGTTTCCTGGTTGGAGCACTGGTGTCCTTTTCAGCCTATAGTCGCCTGGGCCCACCCTACTTGAGGCAGCGCCTTCCTCCATCAGTACCTTCCTAATTCCCTCCAGCCGGGCGATACAACCTTCCAGGGCTCCTGCCAATCTAGCCTTTTCAGTGGTGGCCAAAAAGCTTTAGAGTCAGTTTAGCAGCAGCACTGGACCAAGCAGACTGCTGTTGCCAAACTGACTTTCTATGACCACTTGATTAACACAAAACCTTATGCCAGATTATCTTTTGGGTTGCACCTGATTTAGGCTGCAATCCAATACAGGTCTACTCAGAAGTAAACTCCATTGGATTCAGTGGGACTTACTCACAGATAAGTGTGTTGGATTGCAGCCCAAGTCTTACTTGGAGTAGACCCATTGGATCAGTGGACTTCAGTTGGCTATTGACTGAGGCTGATGCAACCCTTTACCTTACATTTAATCTTTTACACGTAGCCTCCTTTGGGGGCCTAACAGGGTTGAATGGTGAGGGTAAAGGTGACCTAAATAAATAGCACTGGTACAAGGACCTACAGCTAACTGTTGTTCTTACAGCAGTTTGGGTATCTTTTCCTTTAACAGAGATGGGCCGCAAAGCCCACCCCGTTCTGCAGGGGAGGAAGACTCAGAAGATGACGATGTTGGCTTATTTGTGAACACGAACAGGGTCAACTATGGCTATATAGAGAGCGAAGACAGCAGTAACTCGGAGGAAGAGAAGTAACAGACCAAGCCGGCCTAGAGAAAAGGGGTATTGCCTCAGACCCCAGCCTCTGTCTGTTAGCGTTGATTGGGGGGACGGGGCCTTGCAGGAACATTTCGAGTAGCTTTTGCAGGAAAACAGCTGGCATAGCCTGTTAGGAGCCATGGCTTGGTCCTGGAGGTGCACTTTGAGCTTAACTTGACTGGATGCCTCTGCTGTGTTCCAAGCCTGTCCCCCCTCCCATACCTTATTTAATAAAAAGTATGGCCCAGAACCATCATTACAACAGGTCCCAAGCGTCAAGATACATTGATAATTTTGAAGTGGCACTACTTTCTTCTAAGACAGAAAGCAGGCCAGTCTATATTAAAGGATCACCAGGACACACAGGTAGTTAGGCTACTGCTGAATTAAAAGGTAGCAAAGACGATCTCAGCTTTTCCAGTCCTGGTTCTCTCTCTGCCAGGTTCACACGGCCTTCCTTTCATTTTTCTCTGATGGTTGCTAGCTTTGGCTCTTGAGAGGGGCAGCATAGCTGGGGAGGGTAAATACTACTGTTTTGTATTCCAGTATTAAACAAATGTTTTAATAAACTTTAAAGAGGCAATGAGAAAACACTGTTTAAAAGTAAGACCTTTGTGTAAGCTCCTGAGAGGTGCAAAGGATGGGAGGAAGAGTCTTCTTAAACAGACTCTGAAACTAAAAGCAGTTTAAGTACAAAACACAGCCCTTGTTGTAAAGTTTGGAAACTTTAAATACAGGAAACCAGCTAGGGAGGCAGTTGGGCCTTTGGACAAAGGTGTTAAAAGATACAGAGAAGCTGGATTCTATCCCTCGGTCTTCCCTGCAGAGGAAGAGTCTGAAAAACAGACAACAACGTTTACTGATGACACCAAATTGTTCAGGATGGTTAAAAGAGAAAGGGACTGCTAGGCACCCCAAAAGGCGCTCTCCAAACTGGATGGATAGGAAGTAAAATGTAAGGAAGTGTAAAGCGATGTGCACAGATGCGAAAGGAGAGTCCGGAGTTGTATGACGCACACAATAGGAACATAGAATGTGAGAAGCAGGAACCAGGGAAAGTTAGAAATTGTCAAACAAGAAATGGAACGTATCAACATTACAATACTTGGAATGAGTGAATAAAATGGACGGGAATGGGACACTTTCAATCAGGCAACTACAAAATATTTTATGCAGGAAATGAGAAATTAAGAAGAAATGGGGTTGCTTTAATAGTGAGAAGTGATACAGCAAAAGCAATTAAGAGCTACAACGCAAGGTCTGAGTGACTGATGTCAAAGAGATTTAACGGGAAACATATGAACATAACCATCATCGAAGTCTACTGATCACACACCAAATCAAGATGTGCTGATAATCAAGGGGGAGTGGAATGCAAAAGTAGGGAACTGGGAAGAACTAGGAATTGTGGGGAAATGGTTGCTGATTCATAGGGTCGCCATAAGTCACAACTGACTTCAAGGCACGTAACAAAATGATGCACACTGGGGCAAAAAATTTCCTATCTTCACATATATGCTAATAAGGTCTGAACTGGTGGTGACTGGTTTAGAAAGATCTGGGGATTCAGGTGGCTAGCTCAGTGAAGATGTCACCACCATGAGGATTATGCTTAAGACAAAGTTGCAACTCCTTATAGAATCTACACAGGCATTAAATATGTGTAACAGTGTGCAGTCCTCACTTGGCCAGCCCCCAAACACAGCATTTAAAAATCTTGTTGACACTGTAGGCAAAAAGACGAGGCTCGACGCTGACTGAGGAAGCAGCTACCTTTACTCAAGCTATTTGGTTTCACATATAGATACAAAAAAATGGCGCTAAAAACTCAGCTCCACAACTATCTATACAGATCCTCCGCATCTTTGAAAGTGGCGAGGGAACGTGGTGAATGAACACGGTTCCTGTGAGGAGCAACAGGCGTGGGGCCCCTGCCACAGGACAACTCCACAGAACCCTGAGCAAACATTTCCCTCCACCCTGGAAAACAAAGGCCTTCACTTGGTGATGGTGTTTCTGTGGGAGGAGAGAGAAAGAACATAAAATTAGCAAAAGCCTGGACTCCATACTGAGAGAGAGCATCTGCCCAATCCTTACCAGTGAGTGGATAAAGGGCCCTTTTCCCGCTTCTAGAGGAATGCGGCTAAGTGGAACGGCTGAGAGAACATGAGGTACAAAGCCAGAATCCATCTGGTTCAAACCTCAGCCATTCAACTCTCTCATACGAGCAAAGCTCAACCTAGAGCCCACACTTGGAACACGGAGGTAAGCGTTCCCATCTGCCTCACAAGGCTGTACAGATTGCCAAGAACATAACAGCACTCTGAGCATTCAGTACTTTTCCCACGTATTCCCCCACCCTGCACAGATGTAATCTGTTCTGAAGCAGCAAAATCTTGTCAGGACTCGCTGCTTGAGGGTATTAAAACAGACAGGACAGGCAGCTGGCCACCTCCCTTGCCGTCAGCTGGCCACGCTCTGGCTGCCTGCCCAGGCCCCAAGATGCCCCCCACCCCTGCAGAGTCCTTACGCGTTCATGCTCTTCCCGCTGCCACTAAGCACGATGTAAGGAGTCTTCTGGGCCTTCTGCTTCTCCTGCAGCAAAGCCACCGTTCCCAGCGGGGTGTCACTGGAGCTCATCTTCTTCAAGAGCTGGAGGAAGAGAAGACAGATCCAGTCAGTGCCACTTCCCCCCCCCCTCCAATCCATGCTCCTGCCACAATTCCTCACCCTAGTTAATGTCCCACCATTAAATAAAGAGGTGAATTTCAATGGCCCACAGCTTAGCAAAAAGGGCACCAAGAGGCACTTAGCTGCCCCCAGGAAACCAGTCATCTGAGGGGTATTCCAGTGGGGAAGGCTAGCCCCAGGAATGCTCCCCAATCTTCCACGCAACTGGAACCAGCCAGTGCCTGCTTCCCCCTTCCTTCACTCACCGCCTCTTCGTCTAGCTTCTTCATGCGTCGCTCCGTCTTCATCTTGCCAGAGCCTTTGCCATGGAAGCGGTGGGAAAGCTGCCGGAAGGCCTGGGGCAAACACAACACACAAGGGCAGTGAAGAGCTCGGAAGCCGGAAAAAGTCTGCATGGTCGGCTGCCCTGCAGACCAAGGCTGAGAACCGGGGCCCAGCCAGCCTTGTAGTCAACTCGGAGTGAGACGGAGCCGCCCCAGCCAGACAGCACTGCTTGGTTAGCGTTACAAAACCTCGTCAGCCCAGCCAGCGCGGCCCGGCTGATGGGAGTTGTAGCCAAAACATCTGCAGGGCACCTGATTAGCAAAGGCCGGCTTAGATTATTTTTGGCCTAACTAAGAAGGGCCCCCTGAGTTTAATTTCATTAAGTCTCACCATTTTCAAAAAAGGGACTTAGAAAAACTACAGATGGCAAACTCTGTCTTAGAAAAGGAATGCCTCTAAGAGCTGCAACAGATGCGCGAATCACCTTCAAATCAGATAAAGTATGCTTCTTTTCTTAACAAAATGTTCAAATCTGACTGGCTTATTTGTATCTAGAGAAACTGATCTGGCAACTGCTCTGGAAAGAACCCGCCACTCCCATCTGGGACAGAAGTGCACCCTTAAAACCACCCAGTATTTGGGAACAGGGCTAGTGGCCCTGCCTAGTACCTCCTTGGGCGTGAGTTTGCGGCCTGTCTCGTCCACATATTCTATTTTTACATCCGGCTTGTAACTGTCCTTCTCCTTGAAGTCCTGAGTGAAGCCCCGATACTCTTCGCGCCGACTGTATTTGTCGTCGATGGCCCTGTGGGGAAGAAGGAACACAGGGACCTTCACCTCACCTGGCCAGCCTGGCATTTCAGAGCGCTCAAGCCTATCGCTTTAGCCAGACTTCATTCATTTATTAATTTAAAATTGCTCTGTATTGAGCAAAAAAAGGCAAAAACCTCAAAGCAGCTTACAAATACATTAAATCAAAACATGTAACCACAACACTTTACCAAATAAAACTAGCATAAAACTATCACAAATGCCACTCAAATCCCGCAAGTCACCCCTATCTATGATCCCCCCCATTAAAAGACAGTGAACAAACTGCTTAAAGGGTTTACAAGCTTTTTTAAAACAAAATACAAGAGATGGAACCAGCCTAATTTCTACAGGAAGAGCTCCATTGAGAAGGCCCCTATTTAACATATAAATTACAGCACAAAATGATGGCTCCACAGCAGCCAGTCAATCAATTACACCACTAGTGTTAAATCACAGCAGGATTTATAATATAGTGATAAACAAATTCAGCATAAGATTTTACCAATACCAGGACAGCATGGTGCAGCCTCTCTTTAGTTAACAGCTCTGCCAGTGGCATGTGCTCATGTGCTTTCTCCCTTCCCAAAGCCTCTGATAGGTGAGGAGAGTCCTGGGGCCATAGCCAAGTGGCAGAGCACACAATTGCTCTGCAAAGAGTTCCAGGTCCAATCTGTAGCTTTAACAGGGGATCTCTGCACCAGAGACCCTGGAGAACTGCTGCTAAAGCAGAGGTGACAGAACAGACCCAGGATCTAGGCAAAAGGCCTCCCTGGTTCCAGGGATGCCAAATGTCGGCACTTTGAAGTATCTGCCTGCCACGCTTGGCACATGAGAGGCTGGCACTTCCTTCTCTGCCCAACGGGCCACTCACATTTTGTCCTCGATGCAGTAGACAGCTGACGGCAGTGACTTGTTGGGTGCTTTCACTCTTGCCACCTTCTGCACGGTGGTCTCCAGCAAGCCTGGTGAGGAGGAGGAGGAGGAGGAGGAGGAGGAGAGAGGGAGACTGAAAGAGCACCCTTCCAACATTTTACCTAAGCAGCACTCGGAGTACTGGCCGCCCCAGCAGCTCGAAACACAAGCGGTGCCTCCTCCTCCTCACAGGAGGAAGGCTGTTCTGCACACAGGTCTGCGGGTGGAAGGCAGGCTCTGACCCACTTGCAGCAAAGCAACCAGCGCCCCTGCCCACCTTACCTTTGTTCTGGCATAGCATAAGGGCGGCTGCCAAGCCCCGGTTCACAATGGGCTCCTCATCCAAGATGGTGGTGGAGGAAGCAGAGAACTGCACACAGAGTGGTGGGAAGAAGAGCGAGAGACAGAGAGAGAGAGAGGAGGTTCAGTGCACAGCTTGTCCTGACCCATTGCTGCTGCTGGCCAAATGTCAAAGGAAACACTCGTCCCACGGTGGCTGCCGAGGGATACCCGAGCGCCAGCAGCCGCCCCCTCCGCCGCGGCCCCCTTACGTGAGAAGGCAAACTCACATCCTGCTCCTGTTTCTCCTCGTCCAGGTTGACGGTGCTCCAGCCGATGTTCTCATCGCCGTCCGAGTCCGAGCCCCCATTTGCTGACCTCTCGTCGTCTCGCTCAAAGTCCTGAGAGCGGGGGAAGAGGGCAGGAGGAGGAGGAGGCGGCGTGTTAACAGCCGGGGGAAGAGCACCTGCTTGGCGGGCAGGTTCCGCGTTCCATCTCTGGCCTTTCGAGGGAGGGCTGCCTGACACCCCGGAGCTCCACTGGCAGTCAGCACAGACAGACAATACTGCGCTAGATGCACCAGTGGCAAGACTCACAATAAGGCAGTTTATGTTATGCCACTCCCTTGCATGGGGCCAGCCCCACAACCACAGGCCCATCTCTGCCGCCCCCCAACCAAAGGCATCTGCAGTGCCTCCTGGGAGGGCTGTGTGCGAAGGTACCGCTGTTCAGGCTGCCGTGAGGCCTCAACACAACGCAGCTTCCCTCCAGCTTGCCTGTGGGACCTCTCCGGCTTGCACCCCCCCCCCCAGCTTCCTGCCATCAACGCCCAAGGCTCTTGGGCCACTGCTGCTGCGGGTCCATAAGAACACACATCCCCCAGAAGGCCCTCCGCTTTTCAATTACAAGCAGCGGCATGTTTCTAAAAGGCTTGTTAGGACTGGAGGGAAGGGAGGGACGAAGTGGGGAAATTAAACGGGGGTGGTGAGAAAAAGCCACAGGGTGGGTTCCAGCTAAGTCATACTCGAAGTAGACCTGTTGAAATGAATGGACCCAAGTTTGTCATGTCCACAGATATTCTACTCTTGGCTGGACAAAAGAAGAAGATCCCACCCACAGATTGTTGCCTAAAAATTGAATCTCATTGCTTGACAAGGATGCACTGAAATAAAATGCAAAAAGGATGAAGAACTTTTTCTCCCAATACTGTAAAAAAAGACAAAAACCAGCAAAGTTCACAAAGCTCTGGAGGATCAGTAAGAAACCCCCTTCCCTCCCCAGGTGGGTCTGTCCACTCCCACATCCGTTTCCCACAGCAGTCAGCCAGACAGTTCTGGGAAGTGCACAAGGAGGGAAAAAGGGAAGGTGGCCGCCTCCCCCACTGTTTGGACTGGCATTCAGAAGAAGTCTGCTACTTCACATGGAGGTCCCATTTAGCTGTCTGGGAAGTCATCTCCTCCCTCTTCCATGAATCTGCCTGGCCCTCCTTTAAAGCCATCTAAACCTGTGGCCATTACTATGTCTTGTGGCAGGGAGTTCCACAAATTAACTGTGCCTCATGCAAAGAGCCTTCTTGGTTACATTAGACAGCGGCTCCCAGAAGCACTATATGGGGGCAGGCGGGCAGATCCACTTGTCTCCCTGAAGATTTCACGCATCAGCCCAGGGCTAGTGCCGCTTAGGAGCTGACCATGAGCTCTTCTTGGTCCTCGCGGTTGCCAGCCAGCCCATAGGTGGGGATCTCGCCCAGCGTGCGGCAGAATTCGGAGGTGGCGTTGAAGACGATGGCGCCCTTCCTCTCCAGCTCGTCGTCGTCGTCCTGGCTCCGGCCGGTCTCCAGCTTCTTGACTATTTCTATAACCTGAAAGTGGCGGGCAGCGAGGTCAGCAACACAGCAAGGCGGCTGGGGTCAAACGGTCTCCAGGGGAAGTCCACAGGAGCTGCCCCGGCCCAGCAGAGGGGCAGCAGCATGTGCCCTCAAGATGCCACGGACAGCCCTGCTTCTTCACCTTCATGTTGCTTGGACCGAGCAGGCCTCACCTTCTCCCCACTGTCCTTCAGCTGCTGGATCTGCCTCAACTTGCGCCCCTTCTCCAGCTGTTTCTGCAGCTCCAGCTCAGCCTCCTCCTCCTCCACAGCAGTGGGAGAATTGGGGCCCACCTGAGTATCCTCTACCAGGAGGGGGGGGAGAGGGGAAAAAAAAAAGAGGCGTCTTATTTTGACAGATATTCACCCTGGCTTTCCCTGACAGACTTGCCTCCCTTTCCCCAGTGGGTCACGGTCTTTCATCCTCACCCCCAAGTGACTTGGTCAGCCTTCTCCAACCCTGCACCCACCAGATGCCTTGGACTACCAATTCCTGGCAGTGCATCTGCACTGACTGGGGCTGATGGGACCTGCTAGTCCTAAACATCTGGAAGGTGCAAGGCTGGGGAAGGCCATAGTAAGGCCAGTGTTCCAGTTTATGGCATGGGACACGGCCAGGGATTCTCAGGACCAAACATGGCCCTCCAGACCTCTCCGTCTGGCCCTCGGGACTGTCCCCAGGTGATACCCCTCACTGGTCGTGCTCGGCACCCCCCTTGAGTGGTTCTGCCTGGGTGGGGTGTGTCCCTGAAATCCGGTAATGCCTCTTGCTTGCCTAGATGGAGAATGGGGAGGGGTGTGCAGGTGTTGTGTGCAGAAGCCAGCCCCCTGTCCAAAGGTGACATTTAAGCAGGTTCCACCCCCGTGGTGTAGATCAGCCCACACACTCTAGTCTATGTACACTCCTTAGAGATCTTTTCTAATTATGGTTTTTCCCAAAATAAATGAAATCCACAGACCCCCTTTGCCCGCTTTCCTTTCAAGGATGCCCCCAACGCAGACAGGCCACACACTCGCTCACGGACAGACACCCCGGCCAAGCAGGCCAAGCAGACCCACCATCGTCAGTACTGATCTCCATCCTCTCCACCCGGATGTCGTCTGACTGAGGCAGCCGCTCCGATGCTCCGTTCCAGGCGCCCTCCGTGGACCTCTCGCCAACCTCATCCTCCTCTCCTTCCTCCTCCTCCACAGCAGCCCTCCTCCTCCCCCGACCACGGGCCCTAGAGAGACAGCAAGCTCAGCCAGAAGAGATCCTCTCTCCGCTCCAGAGGTGATCCCATTGCAGGCTGCGGCACACCGGACCTAGCTAGGAGACTAGAAGGGTGACCCCACAGGAGAGAGGCTTCTCTCCCCTCCACACCCCAGGTCAACACCTGCCAGGCAGGGCGGAAGACAACGGTTTCCCCCTCCAGCAGCCCCACACATCTGGGTGGAGAATGGAGAAGCAAAACAAACTTCAGGAAAAGGAAGACAACTGAGGCACGAAGCGGCACTCCCGAGCCATAGAAAACCCTGCCGGCACCTTCCCAGCCCAGCTCCTGCCCTGCTACCTGGAGCCAAAGTCCCTCTCGCTGGCCTTGCTGCACAGCGGCAGGAGGTCGGCTGCCTTCACGGGCTTCTCCTTCTTGCGGATCTTCTTCACGCGTCGCTTCGTCTTCTTGAAAGTGACATTCTGTGGTGAAGAGTGGGAACGTCAAAAGGCAGGCTGAGACCTGCGCAAGGACCATGGGCCTAACCCCACCCCAAGACACTCCCACTGCAAAGGCCAGAGCTGAGGGAAGGAGCCTCTGTCAAGGACCCCTTTCCACCACCGAGGCATCTCTCTCTCTCTCCTCCTCCCTCCCTCCCCTGGGCTGCTGCTGACTGCCTGTCCAGACCTTTCCTTGCTCCTCTCACAACAGAAACCTTTCCCCTAGGAAGCTGCCTTGTACTGGTTCCAGGCTATGGTCTGAAGGCACACAAGGCCAGCTCCCTGCTGAAGCTAGGCAGGGTCAGGTCTGGTCAGTGCCTGGATGGGAGACTGCCTGGGAACCATATGTAAGCCGCCTTGAGTTTCTAGCATGAAAAGAAAGGCGGGGTATCAATGAAATTAATAAATAATAACAAATAAATAATACTGAGTCAGACTCTTGGACCATCTAGCTCAGTATTGCCTACACTGACTGGCAGGGGCTCTCCAGGGTTTTGGGCAGGCAACATATCTAGCCCCACCTGGAGATGCCGCTGGGACTGAACTGGGACCCTTCTGGGGTCCAGGCTGCCTGCCCTCCCCTCCAGACCAGGCACAGCCTCCGTTCTTAGGACGAGGCGTTGTGGGCAGAACCTTCAAGGAGGTGGAGAAGCACTGAAGATACCGAAGCCGACTCTCCCCCCCCCCCCCCGGCACCCACACACCCTAGAGAAGGACTACCGGCGCCTCACCATCTCCTCCGGAGTGAAGTACTCGGAGGCCAGGCGGAGGCTGGGCACGTCCAGGGTCTGAGCCCGGTCGTGCAGGCTGTCCCGGATCTGCTGCAGCTCCCGCTCCCAAGACCCGTCGGCCATCCCCACCGAGTCCAGCTGGAAGGATTTCTTCTTCTCCCCGTCAATCTCTTCGTCATACTTGGACAGGACGCTCTTGTGCTTGTACTGGAGAGAGGAGACAGAGACCCGGCTTGGAGCAGAGGAGGGGTGGAGAAGGGAGCCTTGCAGGCCTGGAATAAGGATGGTCGCGCCTCCAACGGTTGCTGGTGGCTGGACGCTGCAAGCAAGCGGGCTTGAAAGCAGCACCACCCACCCACCCTTTGACACAGGGTGGGGAACCTCTGGCCTGTGGGCTGGCCTCAGCCCAGCAGACTTGCCCATTCAGCCTGTCATGCTCTTTTGTGGAAGCCATATTCGCCCATCCTACACCTGAAGTCATATATGAATCCAGGTGTGGGGCAGGTAAAGGAATGGCTTGGCCCTGCTGCCAGTTGGCAGCTCCTGTAAAGCCCCCTTGCACAAACGTCCAAAGCTTCCGACAACCAGCTGGTTGCCAGAAGCTCCTGAAGCTATGCTCAAAGCAGGATTGCGCTCCCATAAATCAGATGATAAGCAGAGGAGTCAATCCTGCTCAATTCAGGTGTACGAGTGAGCGCCCTGCAGGGAATTCTCTCATGCCCCCAAACCTGCTCAGTTTGGCTGCAGCTGAAGTCCCAGAGTTCCAACCTTGGGACTTCAAAGCACCACATCGCCTGATGTCACACCTGTCAAATTTGGCCTGCCAGGCAACTATCCTGATAAGGATCTGGCCTGTGGAGCCAAAACGGCTCCCCACCCCTGCTCTATCAGGACTGCCTGCAAGCCACACTCTCCAGTACGTAAGCCCTGCCCTTTAATCCCAATGCATGGATGCTGGCTGTGGGCACTCAGTGGGAAGGGAAAAGGCTGTCCTACAGCACCACTCTACGTCATTCCAGAAGTTATCCCACCCAGAACCTCGGAAGCTGCCTGATATCAAGTCAGACCACTGGTCCACAACAGAATTGTCTACAGGACTGGTGGCAGCTCCCCAGGGGCTCAGGCAGAGGACACCCCCAGCCTGGAGATTCTGAGGACTGAACCTGGGACCTTCTGCTCTGCCGCTGAACTACAACCCTTCTCTGAGCAGAAGGGAGACTCCTGTTCAGAAACTGCCAGCCTGTACTGCAGGAATGGGGAACGTGCAACCTTCCAGCCATGCGGCCTGGGGTTGATGGGAGCTGGAGTCCAACAAGCACAAGTTCACTGTGCCTGCTCTACTGGCTGCTGCAGAATTCTGGGCCAGGCATGCACGTCCAACCTGCCTTTGGTGCAAAAGACATTGTGGCCCTTCACCCTTTCCCTTCAGCCAAAACCAAAACCCAACTGGAAATCTCTGGCTGGTAAGTGGAGGAATGCATGAAGCATTCACGGCTGCCGTGGCCACCCTCTCTGAGGAGCTGGCATCCCCGGAGGAGGGGGCGAGACGTAAAAAGAGCTCAGCTGGATCAGGCCAAGGCGAGTCCATCTAGGCCGGCAGCCTGTTTCCACAGTGGCCAACCAGACGCCCAAGGGACGCCCCACAAGCTGCAGCCTGCTCCCCACTTGCGACTCCCAGCAACTGGTACTCAGAGGTATACTGCCTCCAACTGTGGGGTCAGCCAGCCATGCACCTTCTGGAAGCCCCCAGGCCCAGTCAGAAGGCAACGGACGTCCCCAACAGCTGCCTGAAGCAACTGGCGTTCAGCGGCATACCAGCACAGAGAAGTTATTTGAGCCTTCTCACTAGGCATAGCAGGGACTGGGCTGGAACCGCTTCTGCAAGGAAAGGAGGTGCTCTCCCACTGAGCTGCAGCCCTTCCCCACAGCGATCATCCTATTCCTGAATTGACTGTCCCATCAATTTCCCTGGGTGACCCAGACTTCTATAGCGGGACAGGGGACATATCTCTGTGCCCCAGCCTTTGCCAACCTGGTGCCCTCTGGCTACTTTGGACTCCCAACTCCTCTCACAGCTGTGTTGGAAGCTGGCAGGGCCTAGGGCAGTTGCTCAAGGGGCAGCTCCATCCACTTCCGCCACACCGTGCAGCATTTTAATTCTACCCAATACTGTCTATTCCACACGGACTTCCCAGGAAAAGCAAAACTAGGAAGCTCCCTCACGATCACCAGGTCGTCCACGCTCTCCTCTTCCTCGTAGGGCTTGTATTCAGGCTTCTTCTTGCGCAGTTCCACGTTCTTCTGGGCCTTCTCCTTATCCACTATGTTGACGTTCACCAGGACATCGCCGCCCTTCTCCTCCAGAACTCCTAAAGGGATGCCAACTGTCAGCCTGAGGCCAGGAACTTCGCAATACGACTCTCGGCATTAAGCAGGGGTGGCTACTGCGTGGCCCACATGCGGTTTGGCAAGCTGTGGGGAGTGGCCTGAGGCCACTTTGATCAGGAGACAAAAGATCCCTCCAGCTGCTCTTTAGAGAGTGAAGAGAGCAGACAGAGTGCTTTATATCCTGAACATAGCAACGAGATCAAGAGATAAAATCCCTCGACCTGCTCTTTAGAAATAGAGAGGGACCTTTTACCTCTGATCTCAGCACTGAGCATCACAGCATGGAAATTGGAGATGGGAACTCTGCCAGCACTTTAAATGTAAAAAGGCAGCCTTTGTAACCACACCGGCACTGGGGTGGCATGCAGGGCTGTGGAGTCAGAAGCAATTTTGGGTGGAGTCGGAGTCTGTAGAAATGTACTGACTCCGACTTCAAAATAAAATTAATATTTTAATATTAATTTATTAATATTAATACATTAATATACATTTGCCATTTATGAAGGAGTCGGACAGTAGAAAAATAGAGGAGTCGGAGTTGAAGGCTTGACATACCGACTCCACAGCCCTGGCAGCATGTCTGCATATATGGGTGTGGGACTATGCATATGTGAGTGGGGGAGGGAGGAAGGATCGTGTGCCTGCATGTTTAGCGAACGTGTGCTGCGTGTGTCGAGCGCATGCATACGCAGGCCACATCCACCGCTGGCACGCAGTCCTTGGAGAGGCAGCCGACAGTCAATGTGGTGGCTCTTTGGCCAAAAACATCGATCTACTCCTGCCATCTTTGCGCAGTATAACATTGTAGCTGGGACCTGGATGCTGGCAACCTCAGGAGGAAGGCGAGGAAGGCCAGGGGGCCATCTAAGAGCACAGCACAAACTCAGTCCCCACCTTTGTCTTTGAGCGTTAGGATGACTGTCTCTCCTTCCTGGAAGGAATCAATGGTGTGTTCCACTGTCAGGCCCTTCAAGTCTCGCGAGCTATAGCTCACCTGGAGGGAACAAAGTTACAAAGCAGGGATTAGAGCAGCCCAGAGATCTGCCACGTCCCCAGTTCATGCTCCTTTTTGGGAGGGAGTCAGAAAACATTCCTGGAGCATCGCCCTGTCTAATGCACTTGCTCATGGGGCTCAGGACCAGAGCTTGGAAAAGTTCCTTTTTTGAACTACAGTGCCCATCAGCCCACTCCAGTGGCCATGCTGGCTGGGGCTGATGGGAGTTGCAGTTCAAAAAAGGAACTTTTCCAAGCTCTGCTCAGGACATATGTAAAACGCAGTGCCAACACTGTGGGTAAGTTTTAAAAGTCTGGAGCAATGACTCAGCACCAGAACTGCTCAGATGCCGGGCAAAATGGTTATCCATTCAAGACTGGAAAACCTGCGGACTGCTCTGGCTGGGCAAAGTTGCTGTGTGTTCAGATCAGACCCTGGGATTTGTTAGCAACATGAGAGAGAGAGAGAGAGGGAGAGTAAACGAACAAACACTCCCATCTCTGAATGGACCTCATACAAAACGTGCCAAAGCTGATCTTCTTGCACTGCTGAGTTGTCCAACTGCCCTTTTCCACAGAAGTGGAAATGTCAGACGTGGGGTGGGAGGGTATTGAATCAATCTCTCTTCCCACCTACCTCCCAACAATATCAGCAAATCTGCTTCCCTGCTAGGCATACCCAACCACTATCACCACTACCACCACCCCGATCACCCTGGCGGTTCCCTGGCACAGCTGTTCCAAGCCCCAAAAGCACTTGCACTCTCTTCCTTGGGGAATGAACCTTCTATTACTCAAGTAAATTGATTAAATCACATTACTTAGATATTTACCAGTTGAAGGATAAGTGAAATGATAATACACATCAAGAATTCCACCCCTTTTGGAAAGTGTTTCCTGGATAACTTGCTTTATGGAGAGAAAACTTTGGTGTTTCCTGAATTTGAATTAGGGTTGCCAGGTTCAGGGCCTGAGACTGATCTGTATCTTTAGGAGAAGAGAAAGTCAGCCAAGTGCAGGGGTTCTTGCAACCCTGTAATGGAAAAAACCACAAGGTGGAATTCTCCCTCCCCCCTCCACAATTTTTAAAGATACAGAAGACCTCTTCATTGCCAGGCCCAGCCTCCACGAGGTCTTCTGTATCTTTAAAAGTTGTGCAGGGGGAAGGGAGAATTCCACCTTGTGGTTTTTCCCATTACTGCGTTGCAAGAACACCTGCACTTGGCTGACTTTCTCTTCTCCTAAAGTCTGCTTGCAGGCTTCCCCCAGGCACCTGGTTGGCCTCTGTGAGAACAGGATGCTGGACTAGATGGGCCACTGGCCTGATCCAGCAGGCTCTTCTTATGTTCTTATACAGGATCAGTCTCAGGGATTGAACCTGGCAACCCTAATTTGAATAGATGTACTGTATAAACTGCTTTGGTGTTTCCCCCATTTCAACTGCTTCCAACTACCATGTTCTTCCCTTCCACTGACATCTTCCTGCAGTCTGCTCCCTGGAATCAGAGGGCTGCATCCAGCTAAGTCCTAATCCGAGTACACCCATTGAATCCAATGACCAGGACTAATTTAAACTCACTGATTTCAATGGGTTGACTAAGACTTGGTGGGATACCATCCATAGGGGTCCCACCTTGGCTGGCTGCAAATGGAACAGATGCCTAAGCAAGGCAAAGCCAGCAAGGACAATCTTTGGCTGCTAACTGTAGTCCCTGCTTGGTTGTTAAGACCCCACGCAGAGAGGTTCAATTGGACTTCAGCATGCAAGTCTCTGCGTCAAGAGAAAGGCAGCGGCAAATGGGACGGCACGATGCCTTCTGCTGTCCTCACCTTCTTCTTTTGCCCAAATTCCTCCTCCACAAGGCTGCTGATGCCAAACTCCTGGTCCATCTCTTCCAAGAGCTTGGCCTGATGCAGGGGATGAAAGGATACAAACGTGAGGCACAGCTCTACACAGGACATGTCGACAGGAAAGAGAGATGGGGAAGGAGGGGAAATACGTGCCCAACGGTTGGGGCAGAGTACAGGCATGGAGGGCCGTCGCTCGCTTCAAGGACAGAGGGACAGGTGGCCTCTCCCCACCATGGCGAATAGGCACTGCCCTCCAAATTCTGTAAACAATTGCAGACAGTGGATGGTACAAAAGCCAGCAGAGTCCCCTGTAAAGGGGCAGCCAGCTCTCAACCTGGTACGTTAACACCAACACCAACCCTCTTCTCAGCCATCTCCTTCTCCAGCTGCAACTTCCGGCTTCTCTCAATCCAGGCAGCCGTGTCATCCAGCCAGGGGTCATCTTCGCCAAGTGACTTGATCTTCCTGTGGGCACAAAACCAGAGGTGGCTATAAGAAACCCTGCTCAAAGTGCCAAGATGATCACTCCAGCGGTGTCACCAGGCCCCCAAAGGTCTGAATGGAAGAGCAATTTTGCATTAAAGACAGGACACAACTGTAGTAGAACACTTGGAGGAAGGCAGCTTTAATAAAAGTCTGTGTGTATGTGTGAGTGTGTGTCAGAGGCAGAGAGATTATATGAAAATCAGAAATGAGCTAAGACTAGAAATGAGCTAAGTGAGCTATTTGACTTCACAAACAGAATAGACTGAAAATCCATCCAACTTTCAATTGTGCCAGGCACAGACCTTGATTCTTTTTACCAACTGTGCTTTTGTATAACATATAAGCTATCTGAAAATCATTCCTCACTCCACAACCCCAAGGAAAGAGTTCTGTCAGCAACAAGAACCATGGTTAGTAGTGAGAAGCAATTTATTCTAAAGAATCACACAGCAAGCTTGAAGAATTGCCCCTATTAAACAACATTGCAGGAGCGCTAGTATGTTGTTATTGATTTAAGCGGGAGGCCGATAAAGAACTTTTCCTAAGGAATTAGAAGCCATCAGTCAGCTGCATGAGCTTGGAACAGATTTATTTTTTTTAATGGTGATCCATAGTTGATGGTTCATAGCATTCGCTGATATTTGGGATTTTACATGCCTGTAAAATACTCATCTTGTTGACCTTTTGTATTAGCATAAGATTTTTATCTTTATATTTTTATATATTTAAAGTCTATACTTACTGTGCAGATTGTTCAAGAGACTGCCACAGTGTCTTTATTAGTGGAACTCTACGGATGGTTAATTATTTTGTATTTGTCTTAAAGCTGTTATCGTGTAAGCTGCATTTAAATAATGTTCGGATAAAATGGGATACAGGTATATGAAACAACTAAAATAACTTGGAAAGGCAGCTTAAATGAATAAACTTCCAAGCACCAGAGTAGGGAGTCAGCCAAGTTGGAAATCTGATCCGCTAGCTGATCAGAGTAGGAGACCCAGCCAGTGCAGCTCAGAGCCAGAAATGATACACTTAAAACAAAAGCAGAGATTTTCTTCCCCAGAGTAACCGAGGGCAGAGTTAGACAGGAGTACAAGACAAGCATGTAAATCAGAGGCAGGCAACATGGTGCCCTCCAGATTTTGCTGGACTACATCTCCCAGCTTCCCTGATCGCTGATGGGAGTTGGCATCCAGCAACATCTGGAGGGCACCATGATGGCGACACCCTTGGTGTAGATGGAGCAGCTGGAAACCGCACCCTAGTTTCTGGTTGAGGAGCCTCTTCTCCTTGGCAGCAGCGAGCTTCTCCCTGATCTCTTCTCGCTGCTTCAGCACGATCGGGTTGATGACTTCGGCTGCCACAGGGTCCTCCTTGCTGCCTGATTCTGCAGGGTGAGAAAACCGAGTGACTCAGCTGGTAGGGAGGGAGATGGACACTAGACTGGACAGGCAAGGGCAGGCAGCAAGGCAGGGTCGCTCCCATCCTGGGGTCATCGCAGCAACACACAGCGCAGGCTGCAAAATGGCAAAGGAGGAGAGAAGCCCTGCTGCTTCCTTGGGCAACTGCAGAAGCTCCTTCTGTGAAACGGCAACCCAGGAAGACTGCTGGCTTAGGCACAACAGAACTCCCCAGGGCCGAGGGCTCAGGCTTCTGTTATTTTAGAAATGGGGAACTGGGTGAGGATGAGGAACCCCTTTACTACGACAGCCCACTGGACTTGCAGCAATACCCACATTCTGAGCC
The DNA here is from genome assembly GCF_030035675.1 of Rhineura floridana. Lineage (NCBI taxonomy): Eukaryota > Metazoa > Chordata > Lepidosauria > Squamata > Rhineuridae > Rhineura > Rhineura floridana. Next base: position 3,306,099 of record NC_084501.1, read on the forward strand.
CTAGACACTGAGTAACTCCTTTATATCGAGATGGCAACTTGATCTGTGAGTTGTGCCACTTCAGGACGTGCCAGAAAGACTCGAGCCACCATAAAATGGAGCCTCCAAGCCCCACCTCAGCTAGGCGATCCAAGAGGACACAGCGGCATTCAAAGCTGCAGCGAGGTTCCGCAGAACAAGCAGGGACATGCTCCCCCTCCCCATTCCAGGCTCAAACTGTCCTCCAGCTAGAGAGCAGCGAAGAAAGCGGTCGATACCTCAAGGATTAGCCCCAGAAGCCAGAACCATCTCTTGCTTTCATCTTGCTTTACTTTTGGGAAAGGCAGGCTAGGGGCTCAGCCTTGAAGGCAGGTGGACGGACAGCATCCCCCCCCCCACACCCCTGCTTAGCTCCTCACTACCCACAATGGCCTGGGCAACCAACAGAGTCACAGTGAGTAGGCTACTGGCTACCAGCAGGCCAGGCTTCCTCTTGCTTTCGCTGCAGCCCAGCATAGAGGTCAACCTAGAACAGCTGGAGGGAGGGAGGCGAGGATCCTGGAAGGTGTAGCGGCAGAGGAACCCCAAGGGCTAGTCTCTGAGGTCATGACGCCAAGTGGCACAGAAAACAAGTCTGACTCACTCACCCTTTTTGATGGTATTTATCTCCAGAGGCTTCAGCCCAAGTTTGGCCCGGAGCTTGCTGTTGAGAGGAAGGGGAAAAACACACACACACAGTTACCTGGTGTGCCGGCTGTGATGGCAAAGAGACCAACCCCCACTCAGCACATCACAACGGGACACAAGGCTACTCAGAGCTCAACCACCTAAGCACCAACTTTCCTGATTCTCAGGGTTTGTTACAAAACTCCAAAGAGTTTCCTGCCTACTCCACGTTAGGCACTCTTGAGTGATTTCATCGAGTCCCGAGTGCACAGGCTCCTGCTTTAAATGACCATTATTATTATTATTATTATTTATTATTATTAAATTTTATTTATACCCCGCCTTTCAGCCAAAGGCCCTCAAGGCAGCTTACAAGGAAAAATAAACACAGGTATAATAATACATTATAAAATACAATAAAAGCAATACAATTTACAAAAATTAAATTAAATAACAACTAACATTATAATAACAAATAAAATTAAACAATCTACAGGAGGCAAAGATACGGAAAGACTCCAAGCTCTGTCTCACTCACTTTGTCTCCTCAATGCTGAGAGAAGCATCTCCTGCGCTGGACTTTGGGCCGGCAGCTGTTTGGGAATAACGACAGGAAGACGTTTGGTTAGTTCATAACCAAAATAAAAGCTTTATCCCAAGCTGCCAGCGTTCTTGCAACCCACCACATGTGGATCCTAATCTTTTCCAAAGGCACTTAGGATGGGATCTCTGTGGGTTACAGGGACTCTGAATACACATACTTAGGACTGTGTCTGCACGGGTGCAATCTTAAATATGCTCAATTAGAATAAATCCCACTGAAATGAAGGGGCCTTTGGAGAAAACATAGTTGGGATTAGAGCGCACAGCATAAATAACTAGGTGTGTTCTTCAGCGGCCTCTCCAACTCTTTAATCCATTGACCAGCTTAACATTATGTTACAATTATGTTATCATAATATTAAGTACGGTAACACTCACCCTAACACAAGTTCTATGAATATAAACCCTGTCCCTCCTAGTAATACATAGACTGGCATACCAGCAAGAATTTCCATTATTAAAAAAAAGACAAAGGCCAGCGGTTCATCTATCTGTCACAGCGACAGGGAGATGGAAGATTTATTTATTTCAAATATGTATATATTCCAACTTTCTGCTTGGAAAACAGGCCTCTAACGCAGCTGACAATAAAAGAATATTTGCATACAAACATTTATCTTCTTAAATCGTAAGTTGCAGTGGTGAGTAACGAAGGTGAGGAGGCAGAGTTGATCCAAAATGTCCTCTCTCTGGTCCTCAGATGTTACTGCTGCCATTTTGGATTTTGTAATCCAAAAATATTATTAAATATTATAATAATCTACTCAGTGGGACAAGACTCCCCTAAGAAGCACACTTAGGACTGTAGCCAGATAGTCCTTGCCTGTTTCCTCAGAATTCATTTCAAAGCATCTTCTTCCCAAGCAAGCACATGCACACATGACAGGGAATTTGGGGATCTAGGACTGGGGGTCCTTGAAGAAATTTGAAGACACAGGCTTGAAGCAAAAAGGTAGGTCTTTACTCTTTACAAGCGTACGCAGGGTCAGCCTCCCAGTGCCTGGTGAGGACTGCAATGAAGCACTGTCTGCACGGGTCTTTCATACAGTACTAAGGTGCAGCATGTGACATACTTACACCAATTGTACAATATTCTCTAAATATTACATAAAGGTTATGCCTTTCTGAAGTATTTCTAAACCAATCAGATAACATTATCAAAATAAGCACATGTATATTCATAATTGGCAAACATCTCCTATTCAATTGTTCTACTGTCTTCTTGACCAATGTCAATCTGTCCCCTTGACTAATATTTCTAATATACCCGTCTCCTTGACCGATGTAACTACTATTCGGCTGTCCCACCTTCCTGATGGTTTTGGGCCAGTTGAGATCAGTTACTATCAACCTTAACATTGTACTATTCTGATTGGTCTGCCATGCATATCTAGCACATAGCCCAGTCCATTTATGAATCATACGTAGACCTGTAACTGCTCAAGTCAGGGTTGTTAAAAGTTGAAGGCAGACCATACCTGTTGCTTCCTTATGATTTTCCCTGGTTCCTACAGCTCTTAGAATGTATTTATTTTATATATCTATATAAGAAACACATGAGAACAGGAATATATGAATTCCCCATAATATTAACTAAAACCTTCCATCTTTACCATTGGAAGATCTAACCAGCACATCCAGAACTTGTTACATTCTCCCTACATGCGTGCTTGCTCCTAAACAATATATTCATTAATCAAACGTTAATCATACACACAGGCCTGTTTGCTTCATTTCATGAGTTGATAAATTCAAGCTGAACTTCACTTGCCTCTCTGCGAGACTGGATTTTAGGGGTCTCAAAGGCCTGTGGGCCTTTTGCTTAGTTCCTTGCAATTTTCTTATATTTCATAAACATATACCTTCCAATATCTATGTTTATATGTGTAGATATATAAAAATTCTCCATTACACACATACACACACCCGCAGCTAGACACCCTGGCCCTATCCATGCTTGGAAGCAAGTCTCTCCAACTCCAACATTGGGGAAAACTCCTTACAACCAAAGAAGTGCACGCAGGGGCACTGATACAGGTCGTTCCCCTTCCTGGTCATTCAGCATTACCCAAACCACAAGAGTTCTCATACATGCATGTACAAGAATGAAAAACAGATCTGAAAGAGCCTTCATCAATCCCGCTTTATTTAGATGCTTTGGACTACAACTCCCAACAGCCCCACAAGAAGTCATGATCAGGGATGGTGGGAGTTTTAGTCTGTAACACAGGAAGCTGTCTTCTACCGCGTCAGGCCGCTGGCCCATCTTGCTCAGTGAACAGAAGTGGCTCTCCAAGGTTTCAGGCAGGGGACATTCCCAGCCCTACCTGGAGACGTCCTTGGGCACTGAATCTAGGACCTTCTGCATGGAAAGCAGGTGCTCCACCCATAAACTATGGTCCTTCCCCAAACTGGAGGGCACCACGTTGACTATCTGCTGTTTTTACATTTATAGGACAAGGCACAGTTTATCACGCACTTGAGAATTCTTAAATGCGGGGAGGAGAGGAAAGAGTGCCCTGCCCCTCTCCAAACTTCAGACTGATCGAACATAACAGCTGCACGTGGCCAAGACAATGCTCAGAACAGGGATGCCAGTTCCCATAGCAAAGCTGTCCCCCATATAAGCAGTCTTCGCATGCCTCAATATGTATGAATGCACTTTCCCCACAAGTCAGCCCATTCACATGTTACCATGGCAGCAGCACACTCACTCAGGGCCCTGACAGGCAGGCAGGCAGGCAGCCAGCTAGCACTACATATGAATGAACCAATATTTGCATGCAATCAGGCAAATGTGGAATTCTTACACAGCAGAGAGATGTTGCTGCCACATCCATTTCAGTCCACACCAGAGTTTTGAAACTTTATCTGGCCACGCTGGGTTCTCAAGGTCGTTCTCCTCCTGCTCGCTCCCACCCGTTGGTCTTGTCCCACATCCCTTCCTTTGCCAGGTGTGAAAAGAAGATTCTTTCTCCACGTCCTGTCTTCCACCCCATATCCCGTTTCCCCACGTCCTCCTTCCACTTCCTTCCAAGACCTGCAACCTGATCCTCCATACACACATGCGTGCGCGCACTCAAGTAAGTCCCAATTAATTCAGTGGCACATTCTCTCAGGAAAAAGTGCAGGAGATTGCAGCCCTACTCTTCATCTGCTGCCCCCTCCCCTTCAGGGGAATGGGGGAGATGATCTTGACACCTTCTTTCTCCCTACTACTCTATAATTTCCCATTTTACTTTCTCCCCTCCTAATCTCTTCCATTTATTTGCCTAAGTCCTTTCTTTCTCTCCTTCCACTGGCTCCCCCAACCCTTAATTCTCCAAAAAGTTTCTTCACATCTGTCTCTCTCGCCATCCCCCAATCTGGCCTCCCTACTACTTCTGTTCCAGAACCTGAATCCTGCTCCCCTGCACAATCACACGTCATACACCCCAGACGCCCCTATCTTCTAGTTGTTGTTTTTAAGAAGGACTTGTTAAAATGTGATGCAAGTTGCTAGCCTTCTTCTGCAGACTCTCTAGGTTCTAGACGTTAAACCTCCACGTAGGGCAATGGTGGGGGACCTCTGGCCAATGGGACTCATGTGGCCGGCCGCCTGCCCAGCACTCAATACATGAAGTCAGTGGTGGGGCTGGTAAAGGTGCAGCTTGGCCAAAAGGGGTTGCAGGCACGGCTAATCAGCGACGCCTGCAAGTTCCCATGCACGGGGCTTGGCACGCCCTGACAATCAGCTGATCAGCAGCACTTGCAAAGTGCAGGTCTGTGCCTTATCTGTGTGGGCGAAATCAGGTCACCTGCCACACCCACCTATCAAACTTGGCTGGGGGAGAAATAAACCCAGTTCCAGACCCAGTTCCCCATCACCGATGTTGGGTGCAAGTGCATGTTATCCCCTTCTGGGCTAAACGTTGTCGCCAGCTTTGTTCCTGGACCTGATCTGGGGGAAGAGCACCTCCAGTGAGGGGCTGTTCTTTGCCAAGACCAAGACAGTCGCAATTCTCACTGACCTCATAAGGAGCTGGCTTATCTCAATATCCCAAACCATTGGTCTATCTGGCTCAATACTGTCTACACTGACTGGCAGTGGCTCTCCGGGGTTTCAGGCAGAAGTCTTTCCCCAGCCCCACCTGGAGATGCCAGGGATCTTTTCGGGTCTTTTGCGTGCAAAGCACGTGCTCCACAACTGAGGTTCGGTCCTTCCCCAGACATCGGCAACTCCATCAAGCTCTCTCCTGTAAGGATTCCAACTGCCTTCACGTCAGCTGTCTTGAGGGAAGAACTATGTGCCAGGAGCAGCCCAGTTCCCTTCTTAAATCTTGGATGTCATCACCTCCTCTATTCCCATATGACACATGAAGAAAAAGGAATGGAAGGAAGGATGGGAAAAGCAAGCCCAGGTCCCAGGTACTAAAGTTACATTCTCATAGTGCAGTTAATAGTTCTGTCAGCACAGACTTTGGATGTCTAGGAGAACAATCCCTCCTCAGAACTCCCATCCCCTTTTTTTCATTAACTGAGGATCAGGTTATTGTGGTGTAAATAAATAGTGCACACAGACAGCTTCCAGAGAAGCTGCATCAAGTCTGTTGCAACATATGCAAGGGTTTTCTGGCACTTTAAAGATTAACATATATATTACTGCATAAACTTTCAAGGATTAGGAACCACTTCGTCAGATATGCATTGGCAGCCAGTGAACAGCCTTCCATAACGTGTTCCTGGGGAAGGAACCCCTTCCTGGTCCACAACTGCCAGCCGGGGGGCAACTGGGCTCCTTGGGACTCTGCAGCTTGCCCACGGCTGCGCAGGTGGCAGGGCACGGAACCCCTGAGTCACTCCCTGTGGGGAGTGATCTTTAGCTGGCCCTTGACGCCCAGGAGACACGAGCGGGGATTTGAACTCACAGACTCTGCACTCCCAGCCAGGCTCTCCTCCCCACTGGGCTATACCAGCTATATTAGGGAAGAAAGGGGGGGAGGGCACAAGAAGTGATGTTTGATGACCCAAGCATGTTTCTATTTTCCATTTGTGAAATGCTGTGAGATATAATATGCTGGTGCTGCTGGAATACAGGAATACATAAAGATGTATTGCAGCCTTCGCCAACCTGGACTATAAGTCCATGCTGGCTGAGGCTTATGGGAGCTGGATCCCCAAACATCTGGAGGACATTGGGTTAGTGAAGGCTGCTGTATTGGTCCATCGAGGTCAGTCTTGTCTCCATGCTGGCGACCAAACCTGGGACTTTCTGCATGCAAAGCAAGTGCACTACCCCCAAATTACAGGCCTTCTTCACTAAATTCATTGGCACTTACTGAGCAGGATTCCAGACTCACTTTCCACCACTTACTCTTAGATTTACAGAATAGTAGAGTTGGAAGGGGCCTGTAAGGCCATCCAGTCCAACCCCCTGCTCAATGCAGGATCCAAATCAAAGCATTCCCAATAGATGGCTGTCCAGCTACCTCTTGAAGGCCTCCAGTGTCGGAGAGCCCACCACCCCGCTAGGTAACTGGTTCCATTGTCATATGACTCTAACAGTTACGAAGTTTTTCCTGATGTCCAGTCGAAATCTGGCTTCCTGCAACTTGAGCCCATTATTCCATGTCCTGCACTCTGGGACAATCAAGAAAAGATCCCAGCCCTCCTCTGCGTGGCAACCTTTCAAGTACTTGAAGAGTGCTATCATATCTCCCCTTAGTTTTCTCTTCTTCAGGCTAAACATGCCCAGTTCTTTCAGTCTCTCCTCATAGGGCTTTGTTTCCAGTCCCCTGATCATCCTTGTTGCCCTCCTCTAACTACCTTCTTTCCTTTTCCCAGGGTGGTAAAGCAGGGTAGCCATCGTAGTGCCCTCCAGATGTTATTATTTATTTAATTAAATTAATTGGTCTCAGAAGGGCCCTAGCAAGGCTCTCATCTTATTGTGCCACTGAGAAATTACAAATAAATTACACCAAAACCAAAATTATGGTATTTGGCAAAAGGTCACCAAAACATAAATGGTCAATCAACGGTCACTCAATCGAGCAATGCCGGATTTTCAAATATCTCGGTGTATATTTTACTGACTCTCTCTCTTGGAGAAAGCACATAGAACAAACTAAATTGGCCGCTCTTAGAGCTAGTGGAACAATTCTGAACTTCCATCGCACAACAGGAGATAATTTAGTCTCCCCGGCTCTAAAAATATTTCAAAGTAAAGTCGTCTCCATGATGCAATACGGAGCCCCAACTTGGGGATGGGAATCCCCTCTCCTTGACCAATTAGAGACAGTTCAAAATAAATTCCTTAAAAAAATCCTGCTCCTCCCCTCATCAACACCAGCGGCGTTAATTTGCGCCGAAACTGGGACTCAACCAGTCAGGGCAAGGATTCACTCAACTCTTCTAAATTTTTGGAAGACTTCTTTGGAAACTCCATCAAGAAAAATGTTAAAAATCAGTGCAACAAATGTATGGACGGACAAATTCTGGTCTGCCCAATTAAACAAAATATGTCAAGTTTACCATTTAGATTGCAAAATTATCCAAAACTCTTCCACTAAAGTAAGCATCAAGGAGGGCATTTTACGGCATACTGCCTGGATTGACAGGTTAGCCTTAATAAATACCAATTACACAAGATGGTATAGTCTTTTTAAAACAGAACAAACCAAAGCAATCTATCAAGACCTCCTTACCTCAGTTAACCTGCGTCACGCTTACACAGCCCTGAGGTTTCAGTCGATGCCTACAGCATATCTGACCAGACAATATAATGGGGTTCCTCAGGCTCAAAGACTGTGTATTTGTGATGCTCCAGAGGTGGAGGATCTCCCGCATTATTTGCTAACATGCCCTTTATACAATAAACCACGGACTAAATTCCTGGAAGAGGTCCTGATTCATGCGCCCGAAGATCTACCCTCCCGTATTTCCCTTCTCCTTTCAGACAGGGATCCCGGTATAACACACAGGGTAGCCCTATTTGCTTTAGCAGCAGCGAAACTGCGGAAGAAACGTTTACTGGACCTAGGACATATTAGCTAGATAATCCATGCTGCTATATTGGTTTTAAATATTTTATGATTTTAAATGTAACTTTGAAAACATCTGTTTGTATAAAACAATTTCTTCTGTTCGAGGCCTATGGCCAGACAGTAATAATAAAATGAAATGAATAATTAATTAATTAATTAATCTTATTATACTTGTATACCGCCCCACAGCTGAAGCTCTCTGGGCGGTTTACAGAAACTAAAAACATTAAAACAAATACAATTTAAAACATATAAAAACAATTTAAAACACAACTTAAAAAGTTAAACAGTATAAAACACAAGATAAAACGCGTGGGAGAAGAGGGAAGTCTTGACCTGGCGCCGAAAATATAACAGTATTGGACTACAGTACCCGTCGTCGCTGACCACTGGCCATAGCGGCTACGGCTGTGGGAGGTCTACATCACCTGGAGGACACCACGTTGGTAAAGGAAAAGGGTTCGTTTGCGTCGCCTTTACTGTTACTTACGTGCCTCCCCTCATCCCAGGGCCTCAAAGGTGGCAATAACTACACGAGATTCTCTCCTCCCCCATCTTTTTCTTCGGCAACACACAACAACCCTGCGAGGTAGGTTAGGCCGGAAAAAAGAAAGATTAGCTCCAGGTCACCCGGCGAGATCTCAGGCCGAGCAAGGATTTGCTCCGGGGTCTTCCCGGCCCTAGTCAGGCGCTCTAACCCCCACGCCACACCGGCTCGCCCCACCCTCGTTTTCCTCCTTCCCCCCACCTGAGCTTTGCACGGCTTCGTATCCTTCGTCGCGCTTCTCTCGCTTAATCCGACGCCCCACTTCGGCTTCTTGGCTCCCGGAGGCGGCGGCGGCGGCGGCGGCACGGCTCCCCCGGGCAGAGGACGACGAGGAGGCAGCGGCGGCCTCATCCCCGCCGCTCCTCCGACTGCTCCGCTCGCCCCGGCTCCGGCTCCGCTTGCTCCGCCGCTCGCTCCCGTTGCTACTGCTGCCACCGCCGCTTCGGTGCTTGTGCTTCTTGTGCTCGCGGTGGCGGGACGAGGAGGAGGCCGCGGTACCGCCAACGGAGGAGGAGGCGGCAGGAGGCGGCGGGGGCTCTTCGGAGGCCTCGCCCCGCTCCCGGTGCCGCTTCGAAGAACCCATAGCGGCGGCTGGACGTTGAGAAAATGGCGTCTCTAAGAGCCGAGGCCTAGGTGAGCTACACTTCCTAGTTACCGGAGCTCCAATTCCGGGTCAAGCACTGTGGTTCCGGTCCGTTGTGAAAAGCGATCCGTCACTGCATTGGGCGAGAGCAAAGAGTTCCGATGACTGGTCAATAATTCTTGTTTAGTGGGTGCGTAGGTGCATTAATTTACTCTTACTGTTAGTAGTGGTATTTTTATACATTTGTTAAGATGTGGCCTGAGAACTCTAGCAATGGTAATTTTGAAACAACCTATGAGAGACTTTTTGTTCTGCCTGCCCGGGAATGGGGGGGGAACCCTACTCTAATTTGTACAACTGCTGCCTGTTTGTTTGCCTTTTCGAAAAGCCTCTTCCCTCCACTCTCTCTTTTATCTATCTTTAAAAAGTGAGACTGTAATTCTTTTTATTAGCTGCTTCTCTCTCCCTCAGCTTTTGGTACTGTGAGCAAGCCCCAGTGTGAAGAAGTCTCCATTGTTGTTTTTAATTCAAATGTGAGCTGCTCAACAGAGAATGCCCTAAACTGTCATCCTACACGTTGTGTACACATTGGGACTGGGAGGAAGTCCCAGTTAAATTGATTGAGAAAATATATGTAGGATTGCCTTTCCCACCTGAACGCCTTTGCATACTTTGCTGAGACATTGTAGGATTTACTTACGAGTCAATCTGTGCAAGGATTCAGGCTATAAGTGGCTCCAGCTGAGAAAAGAGATAATTGCAATTAATTATCTTTCAATAATCACAAGAGCAGGGTTTTGCTTGTATTAGGAAAGAGGGAAAAGGTGCCTGTCTCTGCTTTTTCCCTACTTTGGTAAGCAAGAATTCTGTTTCAGGTTATTTCCCTCTTTCTTTTATCATTTTTTTAAGAGGATAAATAGTGGTTGATTCATTTTAAAGGCTTAAAATGCAATAATGGGGATGGGACTCTTCCAGCGTATTTTGGTGGAAGCTCAGTCCATAAGCATTTCACATGTAAAGGTGGTGGCTTCAGTGTTAGATCTTCTCACAGTAGATCCCAAGTTCAGTCCTTGGTAGCTCTAGATGGAGTTGTGAATGCCCCCATCTGAAACCCTAGAGACCTGCTTCCAGTCATTGTAGACAATACTGCACTAGATGGACCAAAAGTCTGACTCCGTATAAGGCAGCTTCCTGTGGTCCTAAACCATTTTCATGTTTTATAAGTGTATGAATAACTTTGCATATAACATGCATACAATTTTTCCATATTTGTTCTTATATGACTTCAAGTCAATTAGGACTTATGGTGACCCTATGCATCTGTTTTTGGATATATTCATAGGGTTTTCATGGTAAGAGGTATTCAGAGGTGGTTTACCATTGCCTTCCTCTAGGCCTATGGCACCTGGTATTTTCAGGTGGTCTCCCATCCCTGCTTAGCTTCCGAGATCAGATGAGATCGGGTGTGTTCAGGGTATTATGGCTGTAGAATTTTGCATATAACATTAACTAATTTTCCTCCACATGTGGTGTTTCTAGTAAATATTTGAAGACTTAAAGGGCACAACCTCCCCTAGTGTTCCCCTTTTTATTTAGCTGCCTGTGAGCTTTAGTAATATGCTTGGTTTGAAATGAATTCGTAAGTAAGGAGAACTGAGGAAAGCTAAATCAGCATTTGCTTGTGAGCTTAAAAATAACTTTAATCTTCTTGTTAACAATCTTAAAGATTGCCATCTTTAATTTAAACAAACAATTGTACTCTTACTTGCTGCCTAAGGAAAATTTGGACTTGGGTATTAATAGTAATTGTCTAACTGGGACTACATATAGATGCAGGCCCTTTTCAACTGCAGTATCAAAGACATACAGCTGTGGAGTGCTTCTCCATATGTGCCAGTTGTCCCTTTTCTGGGTACTTATAGCCCATGAATGACTTCCCCTATTTTTGCTTTGTCAGAATGTTAAGTGTGAGTTCCCAGTGTTGTCATTCTGCAGTATTCAGTAATGTCTCTCAAGGTTTTGGTTTATTTATTTAACTAAATTTATATACTGCTTATTCAAACAAAAGAAATCTGAGTGTGGAGTAGATGCATTTTGTCTCTAGCCCCATTAATGTCTGTTTATGTCTTTAAAAGACATAACTCCTAATGTAATAAAAATCCCAAGCAGTTTACATAAAACAATAAACACAACAGTATTCATTAAAAGTTGCTAAAAGCACAAGATAAAAACAAAAGTATATATCACAAATGAAACTGACCCATGTACAAACCTAAAAATTAAGGGTGGTATTCAACTAAGTTCTACTCAGAGTAGACCCACTGAAATGAGCTTAAGTTAGTCATCCATTAACTTCAGTGGGTTTACTGTGATTAGGACTAGCATGGAATACCACCTTAAGAGTTGGAGTGCAGGAAAGCTTGGACTATTTAAATTTTTAAGAAGTGCACAGGCTGCCATTTCATACCAGCTGTTGAGGTATTTGAACTGTTGCTAACAAGATTATAGGATAATGTTTTTCCTGATAAATCTTTAACCTAAAGAAACTGTTGCCTTGGCTCTTTAATGAGTGGAAGGTTGAGTTATTGCAGAGTAAATTAATACAGCAGGCACTATGTGATAGTTGAGGAGGTGGGCATTGCAACATATTCCTTGTTACGAACATTCAGTTTTGGGCACCCTGTCTGTGGAATGCTTCCCCCAGTGAAGTCTTCCTGGTGCCATCATTTACATGTTTTGGATACCAGGTAAAAACTTGTCTCTTCCAGGTATTTGAGAGATTATTTTTATTTATTACTGCATTTATATCCTGCCTTTCCTCCAACAAGATCAAGGTGGTGTACATGTTTCTTCTCCTCTCAATTTTATGCTCACAACAACCCTGTGAGGTAGATTAGGCTGAGAGGCAGTGATTCACCCAAGGTCACCCAATGAGCTTTATCACTGAGCGAGGATTTGAACCCTGCTTTCCCCTCCGTGGCGCAGAGTGGTAAGCGGTGGTAACGCAGCTGAAGCTCTGCTCACGGCCGGAGTTCGATTCCAACGGAAGGAGGAAGTCGAATCTCCGGTAAAAGGGGTTGAGGTCCACTCAGCCTTCCATCCATCCGTGGTTGGTAAAATGAGTGCCCGGCATACGCTGGGGGGTAAAGAAAGGCTGGGGAAGGAACTGGCAATCCCACCCCATATATACGGTCTGCCTAGTAAACGTCGCAAGACGACACCCTGAGTCGGAAACGACTCGCACTATAAGTGTGGGGACACCTTTACCTTTACCTCCCCTCCTAGGTCCTAGTCTGACACTAACCACCACACCACACTGACTCTTATGATGGCATTGCTGCTTTATGCAGTCTGTTCTGTGGATCGGAGACCCTTTAGTCATTTGCTAATATAACAAATAATAATAAATAGTGCTACATGGATTAGCTGTTTTTTTCTGTGTAATGTGTGCCTTTCCTAAGGGCTCGCTTCTTTTTGAACTAAGAGAGGTGCTAATGCTCGAGCATGCTTGCACTCTGTACCTGCTCAGAGGCACTCTGACCACCATTCCTTATCCTAGACCTAAGGGCCTGGAACGGGAAAATAGGTGCTGGGGCTGAACTGCAGGAGACTTTTCTAACACGCTTTCTTTTTTTGGCTTCTGCTTTGCCTTTAAACCCACCTCCACTTATTCTCCCCCCCCGCCCAGATTTAATCGCCCTTCTCCTCCCCCCGCCGGTTTCCACATCGAGGCGGCTCCCATCATTTCTATTGGCAATGAAGCCAGCCCTCTCGCCCTTAACAGGCATGGCCGCCACACTCCTTTCCTTAAAAAAAAAAAAAAAAAAGAATCCATCACGAAAGATGGCGCCGACGGCTTCACCCTCCCTGGCAGGGAGGAAGTAGGTCGGGGGTGCCCGGATGTGGGCAGCCCTGCTTCGTTCGGTAGGAGGGAGGCGCCGGTTGCCCGGATGTTCCTCTCCCTCCAGCAGCGGCCGAGGCTCGGGTCAGAACCGGGGCGGCGGCGGGGGGTGACGGGAGGGAAGCGGGTGGATGGATCCAAGAGGGCCGCCCTGAGGAGGGAGTGAAAGGCCTAGGCAGCCGAGCCTGAGCAGGAGCGGGCAGGACCCGAAAGGCCTGCTTTTTGGGGGGGGGAAGCAGGAGGAGGAGGAGAGCCCCCTTGGCCAGGGGCAGGGAGGCGTCTGGAGGGGAGGGGCCCAAGCCAGTGGCCAGACAGGGAGAGGAGGGTCTCCTGCCCTTTCATTTAAGATCTCCCCGTTCGGCAGGGCCGAGGAGGGGGCCGTTCATGGGGCGGGGAACCCCTCCGCACCCTCTTCCACAGCGTTGCCCCCTTCCCAGCTGAGCCTCCCCGCCGCCTGTCTCCTGAAGGGGGGCAGGCTCTGACGCTCAGAGAGGGGCAGGGTGGGCTGGCCAAAGCCACCCCACGTCGGCCCCGGGCTTTGGGTTTGGCTTTCTTGTTTGTGGGGTTGGGGGGACACCGGGAGCTCCGAGGTAGGTGGGTTGACAGGGAGTTGTCTGACCTGCGGGCCTTCCCTTAGGAAACCGGACACACGTTTGGGCCCGAGTGCCTCCAGGGTCCTGATTTTTGTTTTGTTTTCTTCCTCATTTAACCAGAAAGGACAGCGAAGGAAGGCATAAGAAGGTAACGGGGGAAGCGGAGGTGGCAGTGGCAGTGGGTGGGTGGGTGCGTGGGAGACCACGGCTCATAACTGCAAGCCTTAAAAAGAAGGCACTCTGTGCGGGGTTTTTAAGCATGTTTCTCTCTGTGCGTTTCAAATGAACAAGGCTAAATTTCCCCTGCTTTTGAATGAAAGGAATAGGTGTTAACATACAGTATATCTAAGAATGTGAAGAATTAGTTTGGTTCTTAATTGTGTGGTGACAACAGTGGGGAAACGATGGTAGGTTAGTTCGAATAATGAGCATCGATACGCTCAGTGTCCCTATTTCTGATATCTGCATGTTTCACTCATTAAGGAGAGGTTTGTTTTTGTGGAGTTAAGTTTTTAATATATGAAAAGTTGGGAACTGCTGAATGTTTAATAACTTTTCTGCTCTTGGGGACAAAGCAAGAATAACCTGGATGAAATAGTATCTTGGAGGGAGGGAACCACTAAATATTCACCACAAAATATTGTTATGGTCTACCACAATTGGAAGTTAAGACAACAAGTTTGCTTGCTGCATTGTTACCCACTCTTCCTCCACCCTCATCAAGACAAAATCTCACCACATTTTTAAATCAAAGTTGTTGGAATTTTGGTGACCCTGTATATTTGAGTGTGTAGAAAGAAGCCTTTACTAGAGCTAAGGGTGGAACAAAAGAAAATAAATAAATGTCCTCAAGCTTTCCTGGGTAGTTTTTGGGCTTTTCCTGTGGGATTTCTTTTCAAAGTGGGAGAGAGTTGGAGAGGGATTGGAAATGGGCTGAACATGTAGTCAAAAATCTAGCTTCAGGAGAAAAATGTTGTCCTATCCTTGAGCCATATATGAAATCCATTTGTTCTGTCACTTTTTTTACTTTAAAAAAGTAAAGCAAAGTAGACTAGAGATATTGTTCCTTGTGGAACGCCTCTCCCGCTATGAACCTACCCGTTCACTTCGTTCAGTATCTAAGGCCCTCCTCCGGGTACCAACTCACCAGGATGCCCGGAGGACTGTTACTAGATCTAGGGCCTTTTCTGTGGTGGCCCCCGAATTATGGAACAGCTTACCGGAGGAAATACACCTGGCGCCTACGGTTCTTTCTTTTAGGCGCCAGGTTAAGACCTGGCTGTACTCCCAGGCATTTTAATGTTTAATGCTTTATGTTTAGTTTTTAGTTTAATGTGTTCCTTTGTTACTGATTTTATTCTATATTGTATGTTAATCTCGTTTTGTACACCGCCCAGAGAGCTATTAGCTATGGGCGGTCTAGAAATGAAAATAAATAAATAATGATAATTGTATGTTTACATTTGGCCCTCTGTGCCCCCCAGCTGTACAGGATTGGATCTAAACGTGGCAAAAAGGGAACCTCCGGAAAAGACTGCGGCATAAGGTTGGTATGCCATTGTTGCCATGTGATAACTTGTGTCAAACTTTGCAATAGCATACATGGTGATTCATTCCCTTCCGTTGCTTATTAACATAAGTAGAGGAAGGTGCTGGCTGGCTGCCTTCCTGTTGCTTGACCTGCCCTTTTGTGTGGAGCATGACCGAGTTTCTGGAGCTGTCCAGGAATGAGTGTCTGGAAGGAAGGAACCTCCTTCCAGAGAGTATTTATTTATTTATATTATTTATTATTTGATTTATATCCCGCCCTTCCTCCCAGCAGGAGAGTAGTTCTTGACACCACTGTAAAGGAGGTCTTAACAAGAATGGGGAAAGTTGGTTGGTGCAAGTGAAACGTGGATGTAGTTTGCTTTTTTGAACATATTGGATCAGGGCACAACATGTGGCTTTCCTTTGTTTAGTTTCTGTGACTTCCAGGGTAAGTCTAGAGGGGTCAGTTGGAATATTCCTATGGTGTGTTTGCAGTTGGTTTTGGGTTTTTTTAAGTTTGGAGTGATTCAAATATAATCGCAGTTATGGATTCACTGTGGCATTTTGGCAAGTTGCATCTCCACCACCCTGTTTCAGCCCCAGATCTGTATAATTGGGATCAGGGTACTGTGAATCTCAACAATAAGAATTGTAAGGGGCCAGAACTCAGTGTGAACGCAAAAACCTCAGATTCAGAATCAGCTAAAAGGCTCTTTATTTATATCTTTAACAGCATTTATACAGGGCTTATGAGAGCCAGTGTGGTGTAGTGGTTAAGGAGACCAGGGTTTGAATCCCCACACAGCCATGAAGCTCCCTGGGTGACCGTGGGCCAGTCACTGCCTCTCAGCCTCAGAGGGAGGCAATGGCAAACCACCTCTGAATACCGCTTACCATGAACACCCTATTCATAGGGTCACTATAAGACGGGATCGACTTGAACGCAGTCCATTCCCATTTTTCATACAGGGCTTAATTTTTTTAAAATCCTGAGTTTTTAAATCAGTTGTGGGGAATCTTTAGCCCTCTATATGTTGCTAAGCTACAACTCTATCAGCATAGCCAATGGCCAGGGATGACAGGAGTTGTAGATCAGCAACATCTGGAGGGCAAAGTGTCCCCCATACTAGTACTAAATCTTATGTAGTGAGGCAGGGAACACCTTCTCTGCCCAACCCTTGGAGAACTGCTATCTGTCAGGACTGGCCAATGGTCTGGATTTTGTATAAGGCAGCTTCAGATGGAGTATATCTTGCTCTGAGGCTGCCGGTGTAGTGGCTGTAAGAGTCTGAGCTAGGAATTAGAAGTCTTAGGTTCAGATGCATTCTCTCAGTAACCTTGCAATAATTCTATAAGGCAGATCAGTATAATTATCCCCATATTGCAGGTGGAGGGGTTGAGGCATAGCAGGCAGGTATATGCTTGGAAAAGGTAAAGGTGTCCCTGCACTTGTAGTGCGAGTCATTTCCAACTCTTAGGGTGCCATCTTGCGACGTTTACTAGGCAGACCGTATATATGGGGTGGGATTGCCAGTTCCTTCCCCGGCCTTCCTTTACCCCCCAGCATATGCCGGGTACTCATTTTACCGACCACGGATGGATGGAAGGCTGAGTGGACCTCGACCCCTTTTACCGGAGATTCGACTTCCTCCTTCCATTGGAATCGAACTCCAGCCATGAGCAGAGCTTCGGCTGCGTTACCACCACTTACCACTCTGCGCCAAATCAACCACCCCTGATTTGTGGTTGTTATGCATAGAAGAATTCTGAGGGTGATTTTAGCAAAATCAGGCAGGCAGGTTGTCTTCGTGGCATGGGGTTCCTGCTTACCAAAACTCATGGATTTTAAGCTATTTGTGATAGCTTTGAATAGAAATATTGTTGGCAGATTTATTAAACTTAATTAGTTATACCTTTCTGGCATTTAAGTGATAATGGCAGGATAAAATACAAGGATCTCAGTTTTGGATCAAAGAAACTAGGGGAACTTTCTATCGTAATCTGCCCACTTCTGCTAAATAGTTGCCAAATTTAACAGAGCATCCTTTCTATTTGAGCCAAAAATGGGATCCTCTTTCATGGTGTGCGTTTTTGGAACAGTAGTCACACAAGACAAACAACTTGGGCTTCTTGGATTTTAAAACGGGCATCTTCTGTTTTAATCTTTCTGTTTCACCAGGCTTATGCAGGCAGTTAAGAAGGTGTCTCTTTGCAGTAGTTGACCTTGTTTTTATTTTATTGTTTGCATTTGTTGTAAACTGCTTTGATGTTTTTTGAAATGAAATAGCGGAATACAAATATGATTAAATAATTAAATAAATATTAGCATTGGGGTTTGAAATGGGAGTCTTCGGAGTCTCCTGACTCTAGCTTTATGCCAGAGATCCTGATCAAGCCAAGGAAAAGCCATGAACTAGGTCAGCAGCTGCAAAGGGTCAGAGACAGCATGTGGCAGTAAAGGGATAATCTGGGATCAGGGTCTGAATTGGGAAGTTGTACTGAAAGTGAAGTAGGACAGGATTTCAAAATGGCAGCAGAGAATGGAAAGTGGGACAGGGCTAGAGTTGCAAGGTTCATGCAATAGATCCCTTATGGGACCCCGTATGTCTCCTTATCTTTTAACCCAACTGCTAGCTTTCCTTTGAGTGAGGTAGGTAGAGGAATAAAAATGGATTTTCTCACATCACAAGGCACAGCATTTTGATAGCAGCTTGTGAGCAGAGAAGGGATTCTAATTCATGCCAGTGATTTGCAGTAGAGAAATTTCAGAGGACAAGATCTGGGGCCCACACATATTAGCTTAGCTGGTGCTAGCCAGCTGTTCTTTGTGGTTTCCACCAACTTCTTCCCTTCCCCTGGGCCCTGGACAGTGCATGCATTGCACAGGGGTATGAAGAGTGTAGGACCCAACAAGATCCTTTCCTACAGCTTGGAAGAGGTTTACACTGCTGCTTCCTTTCTCCAAACACCAGCGTTTACCGTGGAGGTCTGGGGAGCCAACATGATCTTCCTGATTGGGCATCAGGCTGCTGATTTGGATAGCACGGATTGGGGAAAAATATTTGATTGCATTGAGTTGCTGTTCTGATTGATGATCAGTGCTGCCCCACACCCCTGCTCCAGTGAGGTCTCTTATGTCCATTTTGCCTCACAGGATGAAGACTGAACCCTGTATGACCTGAGACAGGGTAGGCAGAGCTTCTGTCCTCACAGGAGTTTCTGTGAGCTATAAATATCCTCTGCGATAACGTTTGCCGCCCATGCAGCGTAAAAGCTGTCGTAGTCGGGCACTTCTAATGACATCCATGTAAATGAGGCTTGGAGGATTTCTATTCTTGTTTTTAAAAAAGACCAAAACATTTTTTGTAACTCTGCTCTCTGCAACTGACTGTGCTGGCCTTGAGTAGCCTCTGGCTCTTAGCTAGCCTACTTCTCGGGGGTTTTTTGAAAGTGGAAATGGGATTAAACAGTATTAGATTTGGGGGATAAACATGTACTCAGGTTAGATGCAACTGGTTCACAAATGAAAGCTGAGCATATTGTTAGAAGAAAAGGCATTGCCTGTTATAGTAGCGCCCCAAAACTAAAATAGTCACACATAATGACATTAATGTGCCTTTAATACAGGTGTGGGGAACCTCTGGCCTTCTAGATGTTGCTGAACTACAATTCCCATCAGACCTAGCAAGCAAGGGATGATGGGAGTTGTAGTTCAGCAACCTCTGGAAGGCCATAGGTTCCTCGCTCCTGTTTTAGCCGGAGCAGAAAAGAGCAATCAAAATGACTGGGAAGTTAGAGCACCTTTCCTACAAGTAAAGGCTAATACAGGTGGTGGTGGTGGTTGCTTTAGCTTAGAGCAGGGGTGTGGGACCTGTGGCCCTCCAGATGTTGCAGAACTCCAACTCCATCCGTCTCAGCCAGGACAGTCAGTGTCAGGGAAGATGGGAGTTGTAGTTCAGCAACATCTGGAGGGCCTGGTTTATAGATGAGAGATGCCTCTTACTGCATCTGTAATAAGCAATGATAATAATTTCTCTAAGCAGGCTAACTCCATATGAACTCAGTCATACTGACTTCTGAGTAAACATTCATTGGGTAGTGCTGTAAAGGAAAACTTGGTAGAGACTTATAAAAATTAGGCATGATGTGGAGAAAGGGAACAGGTAGAAATTTCCCCCTCTTTTCTGTAGTAGTGGAACATTGAGGTCACCCAGTGACATTGACTGGTGGTAAATTCCAGGGCAGACACAAGAAAGGACCAAGAGCACAATCCAATTTGCATTTATGCCGGGCTGCAGGGAGTTGGATGCAGTGGATCTGCAGCTGAGTTGGCTGGGTCCTGGGTCAGCTGGACTACACCAGCGTAAGTCCCTCAGCCCAGGTGAGCCGGGGCCCGGCCAGCTCAGCTGAGACCAGCACAAGTTGAGCCGGCGTAGGGCCCAAAAAAGAGGCATGCCAGGGGCATGTTAAGGGAAGGGCCAAGGTGGTGGTGGGGACTTAGATCACATCCAACTTGTGCTTGGAGCATTCCTGCAGGTCCCAATCCGGGTAAAAGTTACACTGGGGGAAAAACTTGGTCTAAGAAATCATTGCAATAGATGTCAATGGGGAGGGCTTACTCCCCGGTATTTGGGAGAGCAGGCTTTTACTTTCTGGCCCCTGGGCGCAGCTGCTGGCTGAACCAGGATTCAGCTAACCCAGAGGCACCTGAACCTTATGCCCACTTCCCCTGAGAGGGATTTTGCTCTGCCCATCAGACAAGATCTGGAACTCGCTGGATTTGCTGGCGCAGGATGTGATGTTGAGATGACCACTTGTCCCAATTGCTTCAAAGTAGGGCTAGGCAAATTCATGGAGGATAGGCTTGATGGATCAATGGCTCTTAGTCACGATAGCTATATGGAGCCTCCATGTTCAGAGGCAGTATATTTCTGAATAACAGTTACTGGGGGTAGGGGCAACTGTGGGGGTGGGCCATTGCCTAAGATGTTTGTGGCATCTGCTTGGAGCCTGCGGCAGACAAGAGGTGGCATAGATAGATCCTTTGGCCTGATCAAGCCAGGGCTGCTTTTACATTCTGAAAGCACCACCGCTTACGGGGGCTGGGGGGATCTTGCTTAGGACTTTGAACTGAGGAATAAAGCATCCGTTTATTTACACACACTGGGGTGCTGGTTTTGTCCTCAATCCCAAAAGGGTGTGGCATCCCTAAGTCACACATGCCCCCTTCGTCTTTGTGAAAAGTAAGATTGACAGAGTGTCTGCCAACACCATGTGTCAATGTGGCAGGCTTGGAAAGCAAGAGTCTGCCAGGGGAAAGCCTCTCTTCCCCCCCACCCCTCCTGTAACTGCATGAAGAGAGTGGGACAGCTGTCTCTTTCAGAGATGATCCAGACAGGTTTGCAGCATAAAATAGTTCCTTTTCTACACACGCACACCCTACACCCCTTTCAGTGTGCAGCGCTCTGAAGAGATCTGTCTTTTTTCAGTGTCCTGCTTTTAGGACCCCCCGGACCTCCCTTGAATCCTGTGGAAACTGGGTGGCCCAAAGCGGGCCCGGCAGTCCCGCAAGATGGCCACCTTGAAACGGAGCCGCAGGCAAGCCTGGCCGGAGCAGGAGGGCGACCGGGAGCATGGGCTCTACAGCTTGCACCGCATGTTTGACATTGTGGGCACCCACCTGACCCACCGTGACGTCCGGGTCTTGTCTTTCCTCTTTGTGGACGTCATCGACGACTATGAAAGGGGGATGATCCGCAGCGGGCGGGACTTCCTCCTGGCGCTGGAGAGGCAGGGGCGCTGCGACGAGACCAACTTCCGCCAAGTGCTTCAGCTGCTGAGGATTATCACCCGCCACGACTTGTTGCCCTATGTCACGTTGAAGAGGAGGAAGGCTGGTAGGTGGCTTCTGGCTTGAGGTTTCCTAAGGTGGGCTGTGTGCTGATGGGTTGATCCAGGGACGGGCACCCCCTTTATCCCAACCGAGTGAAGCATTGTTTCCCCAGTAGGTGCCACCCTTCAGTTGAGCATCAGACATAATTAAAAATGCTCCATATTTTTGAAGCAACATTCCGAGAACAACCTTCCCCAACCCTGCTCGGCCTCTGGATGTTCCTGAGCTACAACTCCCATCTTCCTTGACTATTGGCTGAGACTGATGGGAGCTGGGGGGGGTGTCCAACCACATCTGGAAGGCAGCAAGCTGGGCAAGGCTGATAATCATCCACAAGTTTGATACCTGGATTAATTACCAAAAAATGGATTGTCTCACAATAACAATGACATTAACTTTAAAAACTATGTAGAATTATTTATTCTATTAAACTTTCATTCCTCCCTTCCCCCAATGAGGGCAGTATGTTGTCTCCCCCACCCATTTTATCATCACAACAGCGAACTGAGGTAAGTCAGGCTGAGGCTGCCCCAACTTCACCTAATGAGCTTCATCCTTTGTGAGGATTTGAGCCTGGGTCTCCCCAGTTGCAGTCTGGCACTCTAGGCCACCGAGGACTGTCCTGGTTCCTGTGTGGAGATGCCTGCAGGTGTATCAGGTTTGCTGTTGGGGATGTTTTGGCTAGTGCACAAGCAGCCCTTTCTAACAAACTGCACCTTAATGGTTGGTTGGTTGGTTAAAGGCGTTCTTAGAACATTTGGCCACCAAGAAGTAACGGGCGGCCATTTGACCAGTGTGCCGACCCCAGATTAGTCCCCTGAGTTGCTGGGGGAGAGAGGCCCATGAAAGGTGTCCTGCCCAACATGGGCCCTCCAGAGCGTGGTCCCCAGCACCCTGTCACCTGAGGCGAATGGCTTCTCTGCATAGAATTTCCAGGATTGCTTTTTTCTTTCACTGGGGTCTGTAAACCAGAAATTGTAGTTGCCGACCCCCTCCCCACCTTATGGCTGTAAGTAAAGGCCATTTGGAAGCAGCATCAGATGGGCCTCCCACTCTTCGTTTCCCTGCCCCCCCATACACTTGCTCCTTGAAACGGGAAAGGCCAGCGGGGAGCGGGGGCTGCCAGCAAAGTCATGCATGGCCGAGGCGCTTCCACGCACCCTTCCTCCCAACTTTGGAGCTGGGGAAGTGGGCGGGATCACTGAGCAACTTTGGGGGCGGGGGCCTGCTGTCCACCTCTGCTGCTTCAAAGTGTTTCTTACAGTTTATTTATATGCAAAAATTACACAACAGTAGAAATACTGTAAATGACAAAAAGGGGGTAGAAGAAAAAGAGGTTGAAACCCTTTGCAGCTTCAAAGTTGAGAGGAAAGGTGGCTGTTTGTCACACTCCTCAGAGGTTGGCGGGAGGGACGGCACCCGACCTGCCACATGGAACACGTTTGTGGAAATGTGAAGTTAAACTTTCAAGAAATAATAGCCCTTTGCTCCCTTTTTAAAGTTGCTGGGAATTTTTTTTCTGTCATTGTATTTTATGATGGTTTTGAATTTTAAATGCCCTGAGTGGTATGTATATGGGCCATATCCTCTGGAGGGGAGGCGTATTCTGCCAGGGTGGAACCACCCCTCCCTCCCCATTCTTGCCCAGCAGGCTGCTGGGGGAAAGACAAATCACTCTTGCCAGAAGTCTGCTTGCAGAGGGCTCCCCCCCCCATCTTCCTATTGCTCCATCCATTTTGGCTTCCCTGTCCCCCAAGGCTCACCCTAGAATTAAGCTCAGGGTGCACAATTAACCTCAGAGCCACAGGTTCCCCACACCTAATTTAAAGCTTGAAGCCTCTCTTTCAGCATGTGGTTAATCAAGAAAGCAGACAAAATGCCAGAGCCTTCTCGGAGAGGGTTGGCCGGTGCCATCTTCACTGTTCACTGTTTGGTATCAGGTGAACATTTTTCTAGTCATCCAGGCCTTATTAAAAAAAAACTTTACAGACTGGGCCTCTGAAGTTTTTAAAATTGTGTTTTGGTATCTTAGTTGATGTGTTACAGTTTTTAATGTTTCACACTGTATTTTAATATGGTTGGGGATGTTCTCCTGAGCCACCAAGAAACATTCTTGTTATGAGTCAGCTTTATTAAATGTAATAAATAAATAAATAAACTGCCTTTCAGATCTAACTGGCTGGCTTTTAGGTCCAGCAAAAAGCAACAATTCTGGCACTCACAACTTCTGAAAGTTTCAATGAAAAATTGGATTTTAAAGCAGGGTTCCCCTTCTAGTTTGGCTCTGTCACTGAGGAGAAGCTTCAAGAAGGAGTTTCAAGAAGGCATCTTAGTTGAGGCTATGGGAATTATCTCTCTACCCCCCCCCCCCGCCCTGCCTGCCGAAGACCACTTCTTTATCCTGTTCTCTTTCCCCTGCCTATTAAATTTCCCTCTAATCTTTTGCAAGCCAGTGTTCAAATTCATCCTTTCATTCTAGTGTGTGTATATTACCTTCTTTCTCTTGCTGACCACCCCACCCATTCACACACACACCTCCTTCCGTTCACAGTGTGCCCGGATCTTGTCGACAAGTATCTAGAAGAGACTTCCATCCGCTATGTGACTCCGCGGGCCCACAGCAGCACAGAGCACGTTCCTGCCCACCAACACAAATCTGGTGAGCCTATGGGAAGGTAGACATCAAGAACCTTTGCCAAACTGGCTTCCTTGAGGGCCATCTCTCGCCCATCCACAGCATTTAATCCAGGCATTTTTGGCCTCGGGGGGAATGAAAACTCAGCCTTTTGTGCAGGTTGTCTTGTTTTCTGCAGGCAGCCTGCACTGGCCACAGGTGCATCGTGACGCCATTTCTGATTTTCTGTTTCCCAGCCAAGTCCAGAGCTCCAGGTGAACACAGGAAGCTGTCTCATATTGAGTCAGAACATTGGTCCACCTAGCCCAGTAATGCTGCCTCTGACTGGCAGTTCAGGCTCTTGCAGAGTGGGAGAGGGGTCATTCCCAGTCCTGCTGTCTGACAGCCTTCTTAGTTGAAGAATCATGGGATTGAACCTGAGGCCTTGTGCATGCAGAGCTGGTGGTCTGTCATTCTGCCGCGGCTTTCCCTGTGGTAGAAAGCCATTAGATGGGAGATCCGTACACCACAGAGCTTCTCAACTCTTGATCCTGGAAGGGGATCAGCCACAAGAATTAATTTGATCCTTGATGAAAGACAGGCCTCGAAAGAGGCTGGTCATTACTCACTTGTTGCTTCTTGCCATGCAGAATCCTTGAGGGAGGAGTGTTTTTTTAACTCTGACACCAGTAAGCCTTAGTGCTTCCCATATCTCTGTGCGTACTTGGCAAGTTTGTTTGTTGGTTTAGAGCACTTAAATTAAAAAAAAGTCTGTAAATGGTTTACACAAAAGATGAGTCTCTAGTCATCATGAATCATCTTCAAGAGCAAACCCCTTTTCTCTTAAATATTCTGAGATGAGCAGGAAGGAATGGCTT
This sequence comes from Rhineura floridana, assembly GCF_030035675.1. Classification (NCBI taxonomy): domain Eukaryota; kingdom Metazoa; phylum Chordata; class Lepidosauria; order Squamata; family Rhineuridae; genus Rhineura; species Rhineura floridana. The sequence goes on from NC_084501.1 coordinate 3,330,908, forward strand.
GCAGTTTCCAGTGCAGTTCTTAAGTTCCCCATCATTTTGCCAGAGCCTTGTCCAGCTTAGCTCTCAAAATACAATGACTGGGCGCTGGTAAGCAGAATACTTTCTGTTCAGTAATTTTCTCCAGTGAGGTCAAGGTGGTGAGGCTGGCTCTTCTCCACCTTAAATTGTTTTTGCCACCATGAGGTCAGTTAGTCTAAGAGGTGGTGATTAGTCCAGGGTAAGCTTTGTGGCTGAGCAGGGATTGGAACCCAGGTCTCTCCAGTCAAGGCCTACCTCTCTGGCATGTTGGCACAGCTAGTAAAGGCGGAAAGCCAAACCTGCATGTGGTTGTAGAAGAGCCTTTAAAGTAGCAGTTACCACTTTTCACTGATCCAAACATCTCAGATTTTATTTGATAAGATCATAGAACCATGGAATGGTAGGGTTGGAAGAGGCCTATAAGGCCATTGAGTGCAACCCCCCTGCTCAGTGAAGGAATCCAACTTAAAGCATATGAAATACTTGCTGGTGTTTTTCAATTTCTCTGCCTAGATTTTTGTTATTAAATTAACTCCATCACAGTCATTACACATTTTTGAATGACTGACATAGCATTACCTCTTTTTCATTCCAGTGTATTATGAAAATTGACCAATGCTCTCTAAATTTGGGGAATATTTAATTTCCTGTCCAGGCTCTTAAAATGTGAACGTTCTCCATTAATGCTCAATTCCAATCTTCATTTTGAACTGTTAAGAAATACTGGGACAGTCTCTTCTCTCCTTCTCCCCAGCCCTCTGCTTTGTTTACATATTTAGAATATTTTCATTCCCTTTTGGACTGTAAATTCTCCTCCAGGGTAGCTTATCATTCAAATATTAAAATTTGTAGTTTAGTAAAATAACCACAGAAAGCCACAATCAGTGTAAGCCATCAAACAAGAGCCTTCAATGGCACGGCAGAGCCAACCAAATTCTTTTGAGGGACATTGAGGTTTCACCTGCTGGGATCTGGTGAACTGATCTAGGGAGGGAATTCAGCAGCCTGGGTGCCACCTCAGAGGGCCCCTTCCCCTGCTCACGGCCCACTTCCTCTCCATCTTGAGTGGGGTCTCAGTAGAAGGTTGGGCAGGTTTCTGTGGGAGTGGGTGAGCCTTCAGGTCAGGAAGGGGGAACCTTTTTCAGCCCAAGGGCCACATGCCCCCATGCGGAGCCTTCGGGGCAGTAACGTGCCAGTGGTGGGCAGGGCCAGGTGCAAAAAGAGGGCCGAGCAAGCTATGCAGCCTGAGAAGCTGGTTGGACTGAAATGGGGGCAAACCCCACAGAAGCACCCTGGGCTCCTGGAGGGCCAGGCAGGATGCAAGCGTTGCAACATTTCATTGTGGCCTGATGATACTTCAGCCGAGTGCAGCGGGTCCCAAACGTTTTCCCCCCATTGACCACTTGACAATTGCTGCGGGTCTTGGCAGACCACTCAGTGACCTTTCTGCCTGCTGTAGCCATTGTAAGGCGCTGTGCTGGATGCTGTGTGGTGCTTCATTGTACTTTTACAAAGAGGGCGCAAGCCATGCGAATGACGCTCGTGGACCACAGTCTGGGAACCCCTGCCCTAGCAGACTTGCTTCCATCAAGGGTGGAATGAGTTCTGTCTTGTTGAGGCCCCCACCCCTCTCTTGCCTCGGTGAGAGATGCTGCCTGGAAGGTGCTTGCAAGAAGAGTAACTCCGTGGGATCTCCATAAAGAAGGATCCCAGCACAACATAAAAAACTACACTTGCTTGTGATCCTGTTCTTTAATGTGATTTTAAAAAAAATGTGCTTAGGATTTTTTTGTAAGCTGCTTGGAGAGCCTCTTGGGATGTACCTGTTTCCCTTAATGACTCATAGCTGCCAGTCCCGCTTTGAGCTTTCTGAGCCATGATGTTTCTGCTCCCCAGTGCCTCCCCATCATCCGCTGGTCTGCTGTTCCGCTTCGGGGGCCCAGATCTGTACCAAGAGACCCGGCCGGGGACGAGCCCTCCTCGGCAACCAGCGGAAAAGGAGGAAGTCGGTGACGCCGGACCCAAAAGACAAACAGACGTGTGGTAAGAAGTTCCTGACAGCAGGCACGTTGGCCGCATTTGAGTCAAGACTGATGGTTTTAATTCACGTCTTTTCCCTCAAGAACTAGTACTGTCTTGTATCCCAAAAAAATTCCTTGCTGAAGCAGAAATGGGGCAGGGCGGTCATCCCGCTGTTGAACCCTCTGCAACATTGGGGCTCAGAGACTGGATGCCTCTAGCACAAGGCCGCCCCCTTCCAGGATTACGAAAGGCCAAAAGAGGGTGTGGATAAGCGGCATCTTTGGCCGTGGGCTTTTGCAGCAGCCCATTCTGTGGCTGTAGTGGGCATGTGCAGCAACATCCATTCCGCTCCCTGGTTAGACTTGGCCTGGTTGCCGACCTGGTCCCTGCCTGCAGTGTAGGCCACGAGTTCCAAGCATCGCCAGTGGCATCCTGCTCTCTGCTTAGACAGCATAACAGTGTCTCCTTAGTGCATCATACTGGAAGCCTACAGCCAAAGAATTGGCTGGTTGGTTCAGATCAGTGTGTGATGTGCTAAGCAGTGCCCTCACCGCTTGCTGGCCCCTTAAGAGTTGCCGCCATCGCAGTGGAAGCCACAACCGGCAGCATTCCGTTATCTGGGCCTCCTGAGACTTTGCAGCCCACGCTGGCTGGGGCCGGTGGGAGCTGGAGTGCAAAACATCTGGCAGGCACCAGGCTGGGGAAGTCTGCCTTAGCCCAGCGGCCTGCAGTCCCCAGCCCCCCTCCCAAGCCCTCTTGCCTGCAAGGAGCACCCAGCCCGGCCCCCGCCCTGGGAACTTTCTCCTTGCCTCCTCCTCCTCCTCCTCACTTCAGTCTCCATTGCTCATCTAGTTCTTCCCTTCCACTTTAAAGGCCTCTACCTGCTGAGCCCACTTCATCCTTTGACCAGCCTTTCTCGGGCTTTCCTGAGATCGTGCCATCCCCTTGAAATGCTAAATGCTTCTCCGATGCCTCTGCCTGACTCTGTGCCTGCTGCCTCCTTCCCCAGGCCTCACTCTCCCCCTTTTCTTCCATCAGGTTCTTTTTCCCTTAGCCCAGTGCCTGTTCTGTTTCCCCTGGGCTCTTCTCGCTCCTTGACCTACTCTTTTGCGAGGCTGATTCCCAGCCAAACTGACAACTTGTCCATCCCTTGTAGAGGTTGACCTGCGAAATTGCCTTTTCACTGAGCCATCAGCCAGGTGGAGGCTTCACTGCCCCAGGTGCCATAATAGCGGGTGGAGCCAATTGTGTGCCCTCCGGATGTTGTTGGATTCCAAATCCCATCAGCCCCAGCCAGCATGGCCAATGGTCAGGGATGATGGGAGCTGTAATCCAACAACATCTGGAGGGCGCCACCTTGGATGCCCCTGCCATTTAGTATCAAGCACCTGCTTCTGCGAACTTCTAGAATGTTCCCGTTGAGAGCCTTTGGACAATCCTGAGCAGACAGCATTAACGTCCCTCCTGTCTTCTGGCATTTCCCTTCCAGACATCCGCCTTCGAGTCCGAGCAGAGTACTGTCAGCATGAAACGGCTTTGGAGGGGAACGTCTTCTCCAACAAGCAGGACCCCCTTGAGCGCCAGTTTGAGCGCTTTAGCCAGGCAAACACCATCTTGAAATCCCGGGACCTGGGCTCCATCATCTGTGACATAAAGTTTTCAGAGCTCACTTACCTTGATGCTTTTTGGCGCGACTACATCAACGGCTCACTGCTGGAGGCCCTGAAGGGGGTCTTCATCACGGACTCGCTCAAGCAAGCCGTGGGCCACGAGGCCATCAAGCTGCTGGTCAACGTGGATGAAGAGGATTATGAGGTGGGCCGTCAAAAACTCCTGAGGAACTTGATGCTCCAGACAGCACCTTGAACCCCGGTTGCCATCATTGTCCCTCCTCCTCTGGCTCCCCTTTGGATGATTTTTTTTCAATTTTTTTCTTTCAAAAAAAAAAAAGGAAAAAAATATCTTAAAGGAATGAACCCTTGAGCTCCTGCCATGTACTGTGTAACTGTAAGACATGTTTCAACGTGAGAATGAGCGCTGTGGTTGGGTTTTCTTTTTTCCCCCAGTTGGGAAACAAAACAGGAGATGGAAAAATTCTGGAAGGGCTGCTCTGTGCCCCTGCCTGCGAGGTAGATCCAAGACCCGTTTTCCTGTAGGCCAGCTGAGCATCTTTGGCCATTGGTTGATGCTCCTCGGTCTGTCGTCCTTTCTTAATCACATTCTCTCTTGTGCCGTCTGCTTCTTTCCTTCTATTTTTTTTTGTACCATCTCTAAGAATTAGACTGTCCTGTGGTGCACCATTGCCCAGAAAGGCCTAGGCAGGTGTGGCAAGGTCCAGCAGGGGAGACCTCAACTTGTCCCTTTATATTAAAAAAAGAAGCAAACCTGAACGTTGCTGTTCTTGTGATGGGAGATATCTTCTGCCAGTGTTTTTCTTTCAAGCTGTGAGTTCTGGGGGGTGGGGAGGAATGTGGTCTCGGAATGGAGGCAGAAAGAGCTTCCATCTAAACCAGATGCGTCCCTCCGTCCACCCTCTCTATGTAGCACTGTTCTTAAAAGTGACTTCCAAGTCCCGCCAGCTGGATTTAGGAACTGTTATGCAATTGACTTTGGTTGGGGCAGGGTGGGTGTGGACAGGAGGGGCCCTCGCATGGAAGGATGCCAGGGATGGTGCGAGGGTCCAAACATGAGGGATGAAATGGGCTTTGGGCCTTGAATGCTCTTAAATCCACTTCTGGAAGACTGTTTCCTTGTGTGTGGGAAAAGTGTGCTTTCTCTGGCTTGGAAGCCGTCTCTAGCTAGCTCAGCGGAATCAAAATCGGCCCCTGAATGCCATCCCTCCAGCCCTCGTGCCTAACCCTTTCCCTTGACCTGCGTCCTGAGCAGAGAGTATTTTCAGGCCCCCTCTGACCCACTGTGTGTGCCTTTCCCTCGACCTTTGGTAGAGGGAGTGTCTGCCTCCAAAGACGACAAAGAAAGGAGTGCTCCTCAGGGCCTTCTCTCTCTTCTCCTGAACCCCAGTAGTCCCCTGGCCAGCCTTGTCTGGCTCCCACAGAGGCCGTTAGCATTAACGGACGCAAAGGGTGGGGTGATGGTGGTGGCAGCAGGGATTGTGCCAGCTATGAATGACTGTCAGGCTGGAGCCAGGAGGTCTAGCCTCTTGCGAAGGCTGCAAGATGAAGAAAAGTTCTTGTAGGGAACCAGCTTTGCAAAGGGGTGTTGTGGGGGGAGTTCCATCAGCTCTTGCTTCCGTTCCAGTGGTGTTGAGCACCACAACAGTTGCCTCCCAGGTTTTGTCTTATTTTCAAGATTTTAAACAAAGATGATTTGGAGCTGTTGGGAGAAGCTCAGGAGGCGAATATTCCCATCGTAGGGATGAAGGTAGAGCATGCTGTTACATTTTGGCAAGGCTACAACATGTGATGGGAGTTGTCCTTCTTGACACACACCTTCCCCACCCCCACCCCCCAAACAATAGCCTAAAGTGGTCTTCAGCATCCTGGGTCCCTCCAGAAGTTTTGGACTACAACTCCCTTCAGCCTGGCTGTAGTCCAAACGTCAGCAGGGTTCCAGGTTGGCCTAAGGCCTTTGTGCTGATACAGGTAGAATCTGTTGACTGTCTGCTCCAGGAGATGCACTGGGACTTCCTTGGAAGGAAAAAGCCCCCTTAAGTATCCAAGTCAATTTTTATAAGGGATTGTTTTTCCTTTTTTTTAAAAAAAAAAACTTTGCTCCTGAATTTTAATTTTTCTGTTGGTTGGTTTTCTGTTTGATTATATTAAATATTGTGAAAGCCTTGGCAAGCCATGATGTTGTTGCCCCTGGGTTTCAGTGGCTATTCCAGGAGGCTTTTGACTTCTGTATTGCCCCCCCCCCGAGAAAACCTGGAGAAAATCTTCAGTTTGCCCCCTCCCTCCCCCAGCTGACTTCTTTCAGGTAGCACAGATGGCCGTCTTCACTCTCTCCCCCCAGCTTCCCTTCAGCTCCCTCTTCCGGTTTATTAGTCAAGCAAAAAGGCTCCATCTAAGAGCCGCATGAATAGGAACGTACCGACCAGGGGGCAGTTCACACAGCCAGCAAAATCAAGGGGCGCTGCTCTCTACCCTTGGGCTTGACCGTTTCACTTTGAGAGGGGGATTTTTTTAACAAAGAAAATCAAGATAGAAAAACAGGGGTTGTTGATTAGTTTTTTCTTCATCTATGCTTTTGTTTTATTGGAGAGGAAAAAACTCAAACTGTACCTTGAATTCCCTAAATTGCTTTTTAAAAATGGGAAAAGGGCTAGAAAGGACACAAAAGGACATTTTTTAAAAAAAGGCTAATGATAGGAAGAAAACAGGAGATTCTGCCCTAATTGTCTCCTTGACATGCCACTCTTGTGATGTGTAGCCCTGCTGCTTACACCTTGAAATTGGTAGTCCAGGGAAAGCTATGCCATTTGACTTCCACTGATTGCATAAACAGGCCCTGAGCCAAAAACTGCTCCTGCTTTGGTTGGAATATCCCACTTGGTGTGCAAATGTCTGATGTCTCTTACATTCTTCAGCAGCCTTTGCCAACCTGGTGCCCTCCAGACATTGTGGATTGGCACTCCCATCAGCCCCACTCAGCACGGTTGTGCTGGAAGCTATAGTCCACAACACTGGAGGGTTCCAGGGTACCAGTTTAGCAAAGGTTGGCTGTACAAGGTGTCTCAACAAAGTATGCAAAAGCCCCCAATCCTCTCCTTTGTGTATCCACACAACACACACACACACTTGCTCCCTGTTTCAAGACAAATCTGGCACAAATTTGTGTAAAATCTGTGACTTCTGTATTTTTTTAAAAAAAGGAACTTCCAGTGTAACTGGTCATAATCCCAGTATAGCTTTGTTTTTCCTCAAAATAATAAAAAAAAAATCTTCTGCCTTTTATTGCTGCTTCTGTCAGGTGTCTGTGCTTTGCTGGCCTGTGTGTGCATGCATGTGCTTGTCCGCAGACAAGGAAGAGCAATGTCATCTACCAACTTCATGCACTGGATGAATTTGACTCTATTCACTCATGCCACAATAACATCTGTTTATTGTTTCAGGTGCCACAAGACCATCTGTTTACCTGAAGACAGTTTCCCTTTGCTTGTGTACTAGCTCATGGGTGGAGAATTTCTGGCTGGCGGGTCAGTTGCTTGAGGTCACGATGATGTCAGGTGATACTGCACTTTGAAGTCCCAATTGCTGGGACTTCAAAGTGCAGCGCTGTTTGAAAGCCCTTTTTCTGTTTTGCAAAGGGGTCTCGGGTAACTCCCACACTCCTGTTTTGAGCCTGAGTTTATAACCTCTAGAAGGAATGCCTTTGCAATTTTCTCAGATGGGTCTGCCTTACAGCCAGCAGTCATGATAGCTTGTGAGGTTAAGGCTGCCGTCCTATTCAGTGGCAGGGAAAGGAAGCATGTGCGGCCTAGCAGTGGCACCTTCTCCCAACTGCCCCACCCTGTGTGTTCTGAAGACCCTTCTTTCCCCCATGGGAGAAGCAGCAGGAAGCAGGCTTTCAAAAAAGGGTCCGCCTGAAAAGCGATAATGCATACTTACCTGGAGTTACGACCTATTGAGCTCAGTGAGACTTAATGTCTGTGCTTACATCAATAGGATTGCGCCACTCGCAAGAGAAGATGGACAACGTCCCCCTTTTTCTTGTATTGTACCCCTCTGCCGTAATCCCATCTCACGACCCCCCCCCCAAAAAAAGGAAGCTACCAAGTGGACTAGAGCCCAGTTTTTGTTTCCAGTCCATTTTCGATGACTGAGAAGAGACTGAAAGAACTGGGCATGTTTAGCCTGGAGAAGGGAAGACTAAAGGGAGATGTGATAGCACTCTTCCAAGTACTTGAAAGGTTGCCACGCAGAGGAGGGCTGGGATCTTTTCTTGATCGTCCCAGAGTGCAGGACACGGAATCATGGGCTCAAGTTGCAGAAAGTCAGATTTTGGCTGAACATCAGGATACACTTCCTAACTGTCACAACGGTACGACAATGGAACCAATGACCTAGGGAGGTGGTGGGCTCTCCAACACTGGAGGCATGCAAGAGGCAGCTGGACAGCCATCAGTCAGGTATGCTTTAAGTTGGATTTCTGCATTGAGCAGGGGGTTGGACTTGATAGCCTTAGAGGTCCCGTTCAACTCTATGATTCTATGAAAAGGAAATGCCTGGCATCAGCCATTTGCAGCTGATGACCAGCTCCCAAAAGCCCCAGTAAGCATGGCCGATGGTCAGGGATGATGTGGCTGGTTCCCTGTTGCATTAGCAGTATGGCTACCATGCTTATATTCAGATTAAGCAAAATGTTTGAGAAGTTTACTATTTACAAGTTTTTATATAGAAGTTAAAATCTTTTTTTTTAATGTGCACTTCCCCTCCTGTTCCTCTCCTTTGCTGCATGCAAATGGAGGCACACGGATGCATTTGGAAAAGTGGCTGTTGACCAGCAACCTCTCACCTTGGAGCACCGCAGCATTGTACCTGGATGGTGGGCTCCAATTCAGCAATCCTTGGGGGCTTTTGAGTTTCACTAGGCTTGACAGTATCTGCTTTAGGCTTACCTGTGTATGAACACTGATTGTATCATTAATTTAATTTTGTTAGTCATTTTATAGAAAAAAGTATCAAAGCAACTTACCAAGATAGAATACGAACACAAAATCGCATTAAAAGCCAAAAATGTAACAATCAATGTATACAAAAAAATACATCTCTGGACAGAAAGATCTACATTGGGCCACGGAATGCAGGTGTCTACACACCTTAAGCTTGTGTTGGTTTTTAAAAGCAAGTTTCGAGATCTTATGGTTGAGAAATAATATGAACAGTTGAGCTGTTGAATTAGACTCCAACAGTTAGGATCAGGATTTCTGTGCCTTTCCCTCTCCCTGTTACTAAAAGTGCAGAAAATGCAAAATTAAAGAGATCCTCCAAATCTGCATCATGTATACAAGTTGCATCAGTCAAATTTACTTGCTAAAATCTATTGGTCATCACTAAAGTACAATCAAGTGGAGGGATACATTTCAATATAGATCAGCGCAAATCAAAGTGATCCTTAACAGTCTGCATCATGTGTGTACAAGTTGTGATATTTGACCCTTAGCAGCACAGAGTTTCAAGCTTTTGAATGCAAAGTACCAACTGCCCTGCCTAAAGGTTAGAACCTTTTTCTTAAACGAAGATGGGTTCTTGGAAATGGATGAAAGGGCAAAGAATAGAAATGAGGGTGGCTGGTGGTGACAGATTTATTTAGGTCAGAAGTGGAGGAAAAGGCCCTCCAAATATTCCTGGACTGCAGCTCCCAACATTCCTGACCATTGGCCATGCTGGCTGGGGCTGATGGGAGTTAAGAGTCCAGCAACTTTGGGAGGACCACAGGTTCCCCACCCGACTTAGGCAAAAAGGGTTCATTTGAGCAAGTCACAGGAGGACTCAAGGAGGAAGCTGGGCGTGCAGGCGGGGTTTGAGCCAAATCGTGTGTCCGTCTGTCCTTCCCCTGACACAGAGGGAAGATTAGGGGCATTTCTGTCGGTCATTCCCACTTATCCCCCACCCCCAGCAGAACTCTTGGTGTGTCGAATCAGCTGTGCTAATGGAAATCCATCCACCCAGGCAGTTCTTTTGAGCAACAGAGGCCATTCCTTTCCCCCTGCCACTTGCAATCAGGATTCCGGAGGCCAGTCCAGCAGCAGCCAAGAAAGTCACAGGGATGGAGGGTCCTTCTGAGTAGCCACCTGGCCATAGAGGTCGGCCCGGCGGTGGCGGAAGACGGGCATCTCCTGCCGGACACGGCGCAGGTAGGCAAGGTCGATCTCTGCATAGCACAGACCTGGCCCCTCCGGGCACTGGGCGATGACGCTGCCCCAGGGGTCCACCACCATGGCATGGCCGTAGGAGGTGCGGCACTCGTGGTGCTTCCCCGTCTGAGCAGCTGCTACAACATAGCACTGAGTCTCGATGGCACGAGCGCGCAGCAGCACCTGCGGAGGGGGGGAAAGCAGCGTAAAAGTGTTGGGGGCCCGCAGTGTCTCCACCCGTTGTAAATTTGCATTTTTTTAAAAAAGAATTCAGGGCTCTGAGTGCCTCTGAACATGTGTAGAGTGTCCCTTATGTAAGCCAGCCTTCCCTAGCTTGGTGCCCCTCCAGAGGTTTTGAACTTCCAGGCCCATCAGCCCCAACCAGCACTGGATGACACCAGGTTGAGGAAGGCTGATATAGGACAACAATACTTTTTTTAAAGGGCTAGTTTGTCTGGGCATGTGCAAAATGTCTTGCGTGAAGGTAATGAGCTAAAGCATGAGCTGCCGCATGAAAACCTCAGTTGAGCACACACTTTGTTCAGTCCCCAGTGTCTTTAGTTGAAGGGACCTGACCCACGGCAGTAATGTTGGATCCACTTACCTCCCAATGAGCAGAGCCTGTTGTCACAGTGAAAGCTGATGGGAAGGTGAGAATTTCTGCCCCTTCCTGGGCCAGAGCGATCGACATTTCTGGGAAGCGCAGATCATAACAGATGGCTAGACCAATCTGAAACAGATGTAAGGAGAGCCGGTGAGGCGAGCCAAGGAAGCCTGTTTGCACAGCATCAATCCAGGGTCTGATAATCTCCTGGTTAGACTACAGTGAAGGGGCTGCCTTTGAAGACTGTTCAGACATGGCAGTTCAGAATACAGCTGGTAGGTTTCTAAGTGGGCCTGAGGTGTTCATGTGATGCTGTGATGTTCCTGCTTATAGTGTAAATATGGTAAGTGCTGTTTATATAGAAGACATATGGTAAGTGGAGTGAAAGAGGAGGGGGAGTACATGAGCAGTAGAATGCTGGATGATTGGCTGAGCGTTTGAATGGCTGGGGGTATAAATGGAAGAATGGTGGTGCCTAGTGAAAGGCAGTAGCCACAAGCAGGTGGGAACCTGACAGGGAGAACCAGGGAAGGATGTCACAATGCCAACTGCTCTGGCTCCCAATCTGCTTCTGAGCTCAATTCAAAGGGCTGGTTCTGACCTTTAAAAGCCCTTCACACCTTTAGGATACCTATAAAGGGATTGTTGGCCTCTGTGACGTCCTTCCCTGGTTCTCCCTGTCAGGTTCCCACCTGCTTGTGGCTACTGCCTTTCACTAGGCACCACCAGGGACACCACCAGTCCGGACCGTCCTTTATGTGGTTTCTCACTGCGCTCTAGCACAGATCTCACTAGATCCCCCTGCTAGGCAGCACCACCAGTCACGTCCTATAACCAATACTCCCAGAGACTTTGCCTGAGTCTCTCTCTAGCTGGTTCCTTTTGTGACTGCATGCTTATGCTGTTCCCAACCCCCTTGTATCTTTATAGATAACGCATACAACTCTGGGTTGCTCTGGATACTTGAATTGTTATTATTCCTCCCTTCACCGCTGCCACCATTAGATACTGTTTCTGTTCAGCCTGTTCAACCTTGCCCTCCCTTCTGGTATGTATATCCCCCAGCCAAGGATCAGGCCTTTGGTAAACCAAATAAGTATTTATTAAATATCAGAAATAACAAGATTAGTTTTAGAATGTTTCACAAGCGTATGGTTTCATCTATTCCTGTTTTGTACTTGACTTACTATTAATCAGAACTCCAACTCCCTCTTTCTCCACACTCCCAACATCCACCACCAAACACCTTCTTCTCCACCCTGCTAACATCCACCCAGATTCAACTGTCATTCTTCCATTTATACTCCCAGTCACTCAAACGCTCAGCCAATCATCCAGCATTCTACTGCTCATGTACTCCCCCTCCTCTTTCACTCCACTTACCATATGTCTTCTATATAAACAGCACTTACCATATCTACAATATAAGCAGGAACATCACAGCCTCCTCATGTGCCTGTCCACACATTAAGACCTTCCATCCAAGGTCTTTCTCCAGGTCCCCACCATCTGATGTGTGTTGGGCAGCTACTGAGGAAAGGGCCACATCAGTGTGGAGTATCTTCCCCGCAAAGGGCCGCCTGATCTCCTTTGGGTACCTTCCTGTTTTCTCAGACTTTTACATTATTTTGTTGAATCTGTTTTATTGCTTCTGTTTTTAATGCTGCTTTTTTTAGATTGTGCTGCTTTGAGTAAATTATTTGTGTGTTTTAATTCTTATTTTGATTATTTAGAAGCCACACTAGAAACTTCTTTGAAGGGTATGATGGGGGAACAGAAATATCTTCCATAAATATAAGTAACATAACTTAACATCAAGGTCCAGAGGTTGTTTGTTAATCCCAGACTGCTTTAGCCACCTGTGCTTTGCTGTCCATCTTGGGTCACTGACAGGTCACCCATAGGCATCTTGACAAACATGTTTACATCACTCAGCTGGCAGTGAAATATACCCTTTGCCAACCTGGTGCCCTCCAAGCGTTGGAGTGTAACTCCCGTCAGTTGTGCTGCCTGGGGCTGATGGGAGTTGTAGTTCAACATCTGGAGGGCACCAGTGGACCATGGCTGATGGAATTGACCCAGCTGGCCAACTGCATAGATGGACTGCCCTGAAAGGCAGCGAGTTTAGGTGGGAGAACTACCCTAGCACAATGCTGGTTCCAATTTCATGTTATATTGCAATGTCTTTGGGGGCGGGGGACAACAAACAAGGTATTCTCACCCCCTTGCTGTTTATTTTGTATCTAAATTATTTTCGTGATGCTCTTAAGATCCCAGGCAGCCAATCTCCAAACTGAGCAACAAGAAAATTCTTGTCTGTCTTTTTGCTGACAAATGCAGTATTGTCCCATTTCAGACCTGGTTTTAAAAGGCTAGTGGTCATGTTTCTCTATTTGTGTGTATGTGCTGCCTTCAGGTCGATTCCGACTTATGGCGACCCTATGAATAAGGTTTTCATGGGGCTGAGAGGCAGTGACTGGCCCAAGGTCACCCAGGGCACTTCATGGCTACGTGGGGATTCGAACCCTGGTCTCCCAGGTCGTAGTCCAACACCTTAACCCAGCCTTTCCCAACCAGTGTGCCTCCAGATGTTGCTGGACCACAACTCCCATCAGCCTCAGCCAGCATTGCCAATGGTCAGGAAGATGGGAGTTGTAGTCCATCAACATCTGGAGGCACACTGGTTGGGAAAGGCTGCCTTAACCACTACACCACACTGGTTCATTTCTCTGTTTACTATAACTGAAATCATTTGCAGACAAAAACCATGAGAAATCGAAGATAACTACTAATTTGGGGCAGGGGGCGGGGAATGCTTACTTGGTGGAAGTGGCTATTGGGCAGCCAAATTCTGGAACAAGGAAAGAGCGATAAGCATCTTGGGGTTACGTTTTATTGTCCTGTTTCTTGGTTCACACACAGAGAAAGCCATTGCGAGTCAAACAGTTGTGCTGCAATTCTTCTGACCAGCTCCTTCCCCAGCCTGTGTGCCTTCCAGGTGTTTTGGTCCACAACTCCCATCAGCCCCAACCAGCAGAGCAGTTTTGCATTCCAAACTCCCAACAGCGTGGCCAGTGTCAACCATCACACCAGCTCAAAACATCTGGAAGGCACACCAGGCTGGGGGAAGCCATTTTATACCAAAGGAGGCCACCCTACATGTTTACAGTTTCTTTTGGGGTCTTCCGTCTGCATCAAGGATGTCACTACAGCCCCCCCTTTTATTTTAACAGCCACTTTTATAAGCACCCAGCAATGCTCAAAATACTGTCATTCTGGAAATTGTGGGTCAATCCTCCTAGCAATTGTTAACTCTGGAATTCACAACCAGTTCATTGCCCCCTTTCTAGCCTCTATGCTGGGCAGGTCACCAAGTGTTTACTATTTCTATTAGCAGATAAAATGCCTGGAGTTTCACTGGCGGTGGCAAAATTCTTCTCCGTGGCAGACCAGAACAGAAAGCAGCTGGTGGAATGGTGGACTGACACTGTTGTCCTTTTGGGGGGGGGGAAAGGGAATATAGGTTGATGTGGCTCTTACTATTGATTGATTGATTGATTGATTACATTTATATACCGCTCCATAGCCAAAGCTCTCTGGGCAGTTTACAGCAATTAAAAACATTAAAAACAAATACACAAATTTTAAAACACAAAAAACAATTTAAAAACACAATTTTAAAAAATTTAAAAACAATTTTTAAAATTGTGTTTCTGTTCTGGTAGTTTATATAGCAACTGTATCTATATTTCCGATATTCCTAATCTTGGTCTACAGACCACAATAATGAATCAATCAAAAATGTCATGTTTGGGGAAAGGCAGACCACGCTCGCGACTGGCAATATGCAAGAACTATCGCTCAGTGGCAGAGCCCCAGATTCAAAGCCATGAAGCTCCCTGGGTGACCTTGGGCCAGTCACTGCCTCTCAGCCTCATGAAACCCTATTCATAGGGTCGCCATAAGTCGGAATTGACTTGAAGGCAGTACATTTACACATATGCCACTTAATCACCGGCATTTCTAAGTGGTGACTATCCATTTCTCCGCACCATGCATGATTTTATATACCTCTTCACATGTCCTCCCTTGCCCACCAGTTTTCGAAGCTAAAACCCTTCCCTTGATAGGGGAGTTGCTTCCCAGTCCCCTGAACATTTGGGTTGCCCTTTTCTGTGCTTTTTCCAGCTGTACAATATCGCCTTTTGAGATGTGGCAACCAGAACGGTACACAGTATTCCAAGTGTGGTTGTGCCATAGACTTGGCCAACATTATGATGCCATTGTACCTTTTGTTTTTCATGCCTCCTTTACTGATCCTCAGCATGGAATTAATCTCTTTCACGGTTACCACATACAGAGTCAACATCTTCCCCATGGGATCATCCCTGGTCAGATAATGCCAGTTCAGGCTCCATTGGTGTGTATGCAAAGTTAGGATTTTCTGCCCAGGCATGCATCACTTTATACATTCTGGATTCTGGATTCGGCTTTGAATCTAGAGGCCCAGGTTGCGGCAGTCTCCAAGAGTGCGTTTGCCCAGTTAAGACTGGTTCGCCAACTGCGTCCGTTTTTGGAAACATCCGATTTGACGAAAGTAACACACGCTTTAGTCACATCCCGGTTAGACTATTGCAACTCGCTCTATGTGGGGCTTCCCTTGAAAACAGCTCGGAAGCTTAAATTAGTTCAAAGAGCGGCAGCTAGGATGTTAACGGGAGCGGACCTGTGGGCCCATACAACTCCCCTTTTACAACAATTACACTGGCTGCCGATCTGCTTCCGAGCTCAATTCAAGGTGTTAGTCTTAACTTTTAAGGCCCTACATGGACTGGGCCCTCTCTATCTGTCTGATCGTATGTCCTTTTATGAACCCTCCCGGCCCTTGAGGTCTTCTGTTGATCCTCTCCTTGCGATTCCCTCAATTTTTCAAGTTCATTTGGTGAGAACTAGAACTAAGGCTTTTTCTGTGATTGCTCCTAAACTTTGGAACTCTTTACCGGCAGAGGTACGGTTATCTCCCTCTCTTGCAATATTTCGTCGCCAGGTCAAGACGTTCCTTTTTCGTCAAGCGTTCAGTTAATCGTTATATAGGATGTTATATAGGTTGTTTTTAATTTCTGATACATTCTTATTGTTGATTATTCGTATTTTAATACTGTTGTGATTATGCTAATGTTATTTGTATATGACTGTCTTTGTTCGCCGCTTTGAGTTCTTTGAAAATAGAGCGGGCTACAAATGTTTTAAATAAATAAATAAATAAAATATACCTGCTTGCTTATAATCATAGAATCATACTAGTTGGAAGGGGCCTATAAGGCCATCGAGTCCAACCCCCTGCTCAATGCAGGAATCCAACTTAAAGCATCCCTGACAGGTGGCTGTCCAGCTGCCTCTTGGATGCCTCCAATGTTGGAGAGCCCACTGCCTCCCTAGGTCATTGGTTCCATTGTCATACGGTTCTAACACTTAGGAAGTTGTTTGTGATGTTCAGCTGAAATATGGCTTCCCATAACTTGAAATGCATTTGCAATTTTAATGCCCATTCACCCATTTCATAGAGATGCTTTTGGAGCTCTGTGCAGTCCCTTTTTGTTTTAACCACCCTGAAAGATTTGTTATCACCAGCAAACCTGGCTCCCTCGCAGCTCACTGCAAACTCCAGATCGTTTATGAACAAGTTAGGAAGCACCATCTCTGCACAGAACGTTTAGACTCGCAAACAACATAACCAACACCCCTCTCTGAAACATCTTACATGTACCTTTCCGGCTGGGGTCTCAACAGGTGGCACAATCTCGGAGCCTGGATTGGTAAAGGCACTTTCCTTCAGGGACACTCGCCCCTCCAACTCCACATCGAAAAGGTGAGTCTTCCGATAGGCAGCCACCAGGGTTCCTGAGGCCAGCCTCACCAAAGAGAGAAGGATCAGATTGGTAGGCTTGGAGGGCAGGTGAGCTTTATGGTATATTATTATTATTTATTAAATGTATATCCTGCCCTGCCTCCCAGTAGGAGCTAAGGACAGCAAACAAAAACACTAAAAACACTCTAAAATATCTTAAAACAGACTTTAAAATATATTAAAACAAAACATCTTTAAAAACATCTTTTTAAAAAAAGCTTTAAAGACACAGACTGGGATAAGGTCTCCACTTAAAAGGCTTGTTGAAAGACGAAGGTCTTCAGTAGGCACCAAAAAGATAACAGAGATTGGCGCCTGTCTAATATTTAAGGGGAGGGAATTCCAAAGGATAGGTGACACTAAAGGTCTGTTTCCTATGTTGTGCGGAATGGACCTCCTCATAAGATGGTATCTACAGGAGGCCCTCACCTGCAGAGCACAGCGATTGACTGGGTACATAAGGAATAAGAGAGTCTTTCATGTATCCTGGTCCCAAGCTGTATAGGGCTTTGTACACAAAACTAGAACTTTGAACTTAGCCTGGCAGGAAATGGGCAGCCAGTGCAATTCTTTCAGCAGAGGGGTGACATGTTGGCGTTACCCTGCTCCAGTGAGCAGTCTCACCGCCGCATTTTGCACCAGCTGCAGCTTCCGGACCAACCTCACGGGTAGCCCCACATAGAGCACGTTACAGTAATGCAGCCTGGAGGTTACCAGGTCGTAGACAACAGTGGTCAAGCTATCCTGGTCCACAAACTGAAGCAGCTGTCTGACCAGCCAAAGCTGGTAAAAGGCACTCCTAGCCACTGAGGTCAGCTGGGCCTCTAGCGACAAAGATGAGCACCCCCAGACTATGGACCTGCTCTTTCAGAGGGAGTACGGCCTCTCCAAAGCAGGCAACTGACCAATTATCCAAACTCAGGAGCCACCAACCCACAGCGCCTCCGTCTTGCTGGGATTCAGACTCAGTCAGGGTATAATGGCTGCTACGCCAACCAGAGTAGTTGCAGAGAAGCAGGGAAGGAACGGAGGGGCCACAGCCGCTCCAGCCCTTCCCTGCTGGCTGGCTTCAGCAGGGAGCTCCTCTGACACCAGTATCGCATCAGTGGCCTGGTCCACGTATCCTCACGTGCACAGCAGCACGCTGCAGATGTGCAGCCATGGCGTGAGGATTCTGCCAGCTCCATTGCGGAAACTATGGCTGCACATAGGTTTTCAAGGCGGGGAGAGGAGTTCAACACATCTGAGAACCCTAAGCAGACACCTTCACTCCACTTTCATACTTTACGTAAACTGCTTAGAAGTGTTGATGATCAAGGGGGAGAGAGAGGAGGTCTGCCCAATCCTAGCGTGTCGCTTCCCACAGAGGCCAGCCAGACACCTATGGGACTTTCACAAGCAGGGCCTGAAGACAACAGCCTTTCCCTGTGGACTGGGATTCCCTGGGACGCTGCCTCTGATCCTGGAGGGTTCCATATAGCCACGATAACTAAGGGCGGCTACTCCTCGGATTGGTCTAATCTCCTTTTCAAGCCACCTGAGGAAGTGGTCATTGCCATTAATAAATTAATTACGCATTGTTGTGAGGCCCCCCCTGGGATACTCTCCCTTCTCTGTCCTGGATCTCCTGCCAGTCTGTTTCACATGGGAAGATCTGGGGCAGGAAGTTCTTCACGCAACACTTTGTTAACCTCTGGGATTTGCTGCCCCAGGAGGCAGCGATGGCCACCAAACTGGAGGGGCTTTAAAAGATTACACAAATCCACGGAGGATAAGGCTGCCAGCAGCTATTGGCCATGATGGCTGGGTTCTCCTCAACAGGCATCTGAACACCAGTTGCTGGGAATCACAAGTCGGCAAAGCACAGTTGAACTTCGGCCTTGCTTTCGGGCTTCCCATTGAGGTGTCTGGCTGGCCACTGTGAGGACAGGATGCTGGCCTGATCCAGCTGTAGGGCTCTTCTCAGGTCCACCGGATGCTGATCCCACGTCCCAGGAGAGAAAAAAACGCTCGCCACACTTTTTCTCTAAAGTAAAAACGCTTTTCGCCTTTCCTCGTATGGAAGGTGATTTAACCTCAAGATCATTTCGGTTGCCCTTCTCTGCACGTTTTCCGGCTCTACACTATCCTTTTAGATTTGTAGCTACCAGAACTACCAGAACTACACAGTGACCCAAGAGTGGTCCCAACATAGATTTGTATTAAGCTTACCCTTTTCATACTGCTTCATACCGGGTAGTCTTTTTTTTTTAGCAGTCCATCACAACCTCAAAACCCTTCCTGGTTGGGCACCAGCAACAGATCCAGCAGCATTGACCAAAAGGGAGAATATTTGGATTTACTCTCTGGACACATTGGCACCACATGGCCTGAACCTGGAGGCCAGTACCACCACTACTTAGCTCCTGCAAAGGAAGCCCCTCTGAGCATTCCATCCTCAAAGCTCTATAACTGCCACCTTCGCAACAGCATTTGGATGGTGGCAGCTGACGAAAGCAGAAGCTGAAACGTTTTGTTAATATATTAAAAACCTCTGTTTGGTTAATCACAATTATGTTCATATTAGGTGATTAACGGAATCCTTATAGGGATCCAGAGCAAGCTTGAGTGAAGTTCTGTTTGTTGCTTTCAAAACTGTCTTATATATATATATATATATATATATATATATATATATATATATATATATATATATATGTATGTATATATATATGTATGTATGTATATATATATGTATGTATGTATATATATATGTATGTATATAAATATATATATATGTATGTGTATATATATATATATATATATATATATATATATATATAAAAGACAGTTTGAAAGAACTTCACTCAAGTTTGCTCTGGATCCTTATAAGGATTCCGTTAATCACCTAAAAATATATATGAACGTAATTGTGATTAACCAAACAGAGGTTTTTATTATATTAACAAAACATTTCAGCTTCCGCCTTCATCAGCTGCCAACATCCAAATGCTGTTGCAAAGGTGGCAGTTCTAGAGCTTTGAGGATGGAATGCTCAGAGGGGCTTCATTTGCAGAAGTGGTACAGTGGTGGTACTGTCCTCCAGGTTCAGGCCATGTGGTGCCAATGTATTGTATTGTATTTTATGTATTATAATTTATTTGAATGTTTTTGTGGTTTTATTGTTTACAATTGTTATTATGTACGTATTTGATTTTATTTTTGTAAGCTGCCCTGTGTGCCCTATTATAGGGTTGAAGGGTGGTATAGAAATATTTTAAATAAATAAATAAATAGTCCAACAACATCTGGAGGGCACCAGGTTGGCAAAGGCTGCCATGTGCCATTTAGTTAGGGGAGAACAGAGAGAGATAGACGGACAGACAGTTTTAGGGAGACTTGGCCAATCTGGGGACAGAAGCATCCTAAACTCTTGCCAGTTTCGTCACCTTTTGGATCCAAGAGGAGGTGGCAGTTGTAGATCCGTCCTGTGCTCTCCCAGTCACTGCCTCTCTCGTGGAAGCCTCCCAGGGACAACCAGAGGCCACATTCCCTGCCAGAAGAGGAGACAAGTAAGCTTTCCACCAGTGAGCGCCTGGCCTTGGCCTCTGCCCTGCTGCTGGGACCCCCACCCCATGCCGCCCCCGGCAGACGAGAGCCGAGGAGCAACTCTTAACAGAGATGGGGGCTGCTCTTCAGGCTGCCTCTCTGCATCCATCTCCACCCCGACAGCAGAGCGGCGCTGGACCATCGGAGGCTGGGAGTGCTTTTTCCATCCTCCTCCACCTCCCCCCCGATCTCCAATATTGCTGCTGCCCAGGCTGGGCGAGAGCCGGGTCAGGAGCCATCACAGTCAACATTCTGCCCTGCAGATGGTTGGGCTACAACTCCCATCAGCCCCAGCCCTGTGCTGGCCAGGGCTGATGGGAGTCCAAATCCACCCTGCTGTCTGGGGCTTATGGGAGTTGTGGTCCCATACGTTTGGGTGGCCCCATACATTTGGAGGGCCCCATTTTGACGAAGGCTGGCTTAGCAAGAGAATGGTGGCAAAGGCTGTAACAGCTGAGCTGGGGGTGACAGACGGTTTTCTTATATTCCAATTGGCCCTTGCTCTTGGAACATCTGCCCCATAGAATCACAGAATGGTAGAGTTGGAAGGGGCCTATAAGGCCATCTAGTCCAACCCCCTGCTCCATGCAGGAATCCAAATCAAAGCATACCCGGCAGGTGCCTGTCCAGCTGCCTCTTGAAGGCCTCCAGGGTTGGAGAGAGAGAGAGCCCACCACCTCCCGAGGTTATGGGTGCCATTGTCGTACGGCTCTAACAGGAAGCTTTTGCTGATGTTCAGCCGAAATCTGGCTTCCTGCAACTTGAGGCCATTATTCCGGGTCCTGCACTCTGGGATGATCGAGAAGAGATCCTGGCCCTCCACTGTGTGGCAACCTTTCGAGTCCTGGAAGAGTGCTATCACATCCCCCCTCAGTCTTCTCTTCTCCAGGCTAAACATGCCCAGTTCTTTCAGTCTCTCCTCATAGGGCTTTGTTTCCAGTCCACAGATCATCCTTGTTGCCCTCCTCTGACGCTGTTCCATTTTGTTTGCATCCTTCTTGAAGTGCGGAGACCAGAACTGGATACAGTACTCAAGGTGTGGCCTAACCAGTGCCGAATAGAGGGGAACCAAAACTTCACGCAATTTGGAAACTATACTTCTGTTAATACAGCCTAAAATAGCATTTACCTTTTTTGCAGCCACATCACACTGTTGGCTCATATCCAGCTTGTGATCAACAACAATTCCAAGATCCTTCTTGTATGTAATATTGCTGAACCAAGTATCCCCCATCTTATAACTGTGCATTTGGTTTCTTTTATCCAAGTTTAGAGCTCTGCACTTATCCCTGTTTCATTCTGTTGTTTTCAGCCCAATGCTCCAGCCTATCAAGGTCCCTTTGAATTTTGTTTCTGTCTTCCACAGTATTAGCTGTGCCCCCCCCCAATTTTGTATCATCTGCAAATTTGATAAGCATGCTCTGTACCTCCTCATCCAAGTCATTAATAAAAATGTTGAAAAGCACTGGGCTCAGAACCGAGCCTTGAGATACCCCACTTGTTACTTCCACCCAGTTTGAGAAGGAACCATTGATAAGCACTCTTTGAGTGTGATTCTGTAGCCAACTATGGATCCACCTGATAGTTGTTCCATCCAGCCCACATTTAGCTAGCTTGATAATCAGAATATCATGGGTCACTTTGTCAAAAGCTTTGCTGAAGTCGAGATATATTATGTCCACAGCATTCCCACAGTCTACCAGGGAGGTTACCTGATCAAAAAACGAGATAACTCTGGCAGGATTTGTTCTTGATAAATCCATGTTGGCTTCTAGTAATCACTGCACTTCAAGGTGCTTACAGATTCACTACTTTATAATCTGTTCCATAATTTTCCCAAGGATCAATCTCAGGCTGATTGGTCTGTAGTTCCCAGGTTCCTCCTAACCACTGATATCCAGACTAACACCATCTGAGCTAGCTCTGGGCACTTCCATGGGAGGGCTCTGGCTGGCATGAGGGTCAGAGATAAAAGGAGGCGCAACTTGGAGCTCTTTCCTAGAAGCAGAAGCCGCTGCCGCTGCCGCCACCACCACCTGAGCTGGGGTGACAGATTGTTTTCTGATATTTTTGTATTGGAATTTTTGTTATAGTTGTCATTAACTGATATGTTTTAATTGATTAAAAGACTGTTTTATGACTACTTTAAATGTTATAATTGTTATAAACATAATGATGCATGTAATTGATTATTTATTGGATTATTATGTTTTGAAATGGTATAGTGTGTGATTGTTGTTGATGTAGTGATCTGCATTTTTGTTGTTCGGTTGTGAGCCACCTTGAGCCTATTTATATGGAAAAGTGACATATGAATTTTAATAATAACAACAACAACAATAATAATAATGAAGAAGAAGAAAAACTTCCTGACTGTTAGAGCCATACGACAATGGAACCAATGACCTAGAGAGGTAGAGGGCTCTCCAACACTGGAGGCCTTCAAGAGGTAGCTGGAGGGCCATCTATTGGGAATGCTTTGATTTGGATTCCTGCATGGAGCAGGGGGTTGGACTGGATGGCCTTACAGGCCCCTTCCAACTCTACTATTGTATGATTCTAATGGGACCGAGAATATGCAAGTTGATTAAATAGTTTGCTATGATGGCTTTTTGAACGTACAAGATCTGAACAGGGTGGTTCATGACAGGCGCTACTGGAGGTCGCTGATTCATAGGGTGGCCATAAGTCGTAATTGGCTTGAAGGCACGTAACAACAACGATGGCTTTTGTGCTTCCTTAAGCTATAAAGGGCTATATACTTGGCTCCAAAAAGGGTGTTTTTGGGGTGTGTGTGTGCAGAAGCAGCTCTGCCCCCCAACACACATATACACCCAGAGCAGAATTCCGGACTCTTTGCAAAGCTACCTTTAGTAAGGAAGCCGCAATGAAGCACCTGCCTCATCCCACCACCTGGGGCAGCCCCAGCAAGTCCTACCTGGCCAGCCTGACATAACGCTGCAGGTGATCTCCTTCTAGGGGCTCCGCTAGGTGCAGAGTCTCTTCGACATTGTTGCCAATGAAGTCAAAGGCTTCCGGGAGGAATACAACACAGGCCCCCCGCCGGGCAGCCTCCTGGACGAGCCGTGAGCAAGATGCCCAGTTTTGGGCTTTGTCGGGGGTCGAGGTCACCTGGCAGACCGCAACGAGGGGCTTCAGGGGTCCTGTGCCTGTGGACATGGCTTTGAACCTGGAATGGCTGGGGAAAGAGAGAGCGGTCTGAGAAAACACAGAAGGGAGGCCGCTATTTCCAACGGGTTCCCTGCAGGGGGGAAAAATAATAGCATCATCTGTTGAAAAATGCAGCTCCCATATTTTCAATGTTTTTGGAGTTATCACAAGAAATGGAGCCGTCCCTCTCCCTGTGGCACCGTGAAAGTGGAGCTTGTGCAACCTCAAGCTAACTGCCAAATAAGCAGTGCAGCCAAGCGGCAGAGCTGCATTTTGATTTGATTTGAATATTTCTACCCCGCCTTCCAGCCAAAAGGCCCTCGAGACGGTTTACAAAAGAGCACCAGTATAAAAATAAAACCATAATATATCAATAAAACATCAATAATACATCAATACAATAAACAATAAAAACAATACAATTTGTAATACATTTCAAAGTTAACACAAACTACCTCCCCCCTCACTTTGGCTAAATCGGTATTATAGGCATTGGGCTACTTTGCAAGGCTAGCCACACTCTCTCAGTCAGTCCTATCCCCATAGTTCTGGGAGTGGCCCATGGAAGATGGTCCCCATCTTGAATCAGAAATCAAGTCGTCTGGTGCATCAGGCAGTGCGCCGGCCATCCAGCCTGGAGGTGAGACACCCAGCACTGGCCAGAGGAGGCTGGTCCATCCCGGCCAACGGGGCACTGCCCCACCAAGCTCCACGTGACAGCAGACAGCCCGCCCCTAGCCTGCCTTCTTACTTGCAACCAGTCCACCTCCGCCTCCTTCGTCTTATTCTCGCCCCTTGTGGAACTCAGCAGAGACAGGTGGGGACAGAACTGGAAGAAGATGCCTCTGCTCCGCCTCCTGTTGGGGCTCCCTGCCTTCCACCCCACCGCTCCTGTGGGCCGTACTTAGTCAAATCAGCCTGTGCTACTTTGAGTGGGGAAACAAACCACAGAGCAGCTGGCTTTTCTCCAAACAAAGCCCGAGTGGAAGCCATGGTTTGTTCCTGGCTTCTCGCTCATGTTTGTTTGGGAGAAACAAGCCACGTAACCGCAAGCCAGCCACTCCATGGTTTGTTCCCCTGCTCGAGAAAGGGAAAAGCAAAGCAGAGACTGCTCAGGCTCCTGCACAGGCTGGTTTGACTAACCATGGTTTGTTACGTGCAAATCTGCTAATTTAAATCCCTGTTCAGGCATGAAGCCCGCTGGATCATCTGGGGCTGTGCTTTCTCAGCCCAAACTGCCTCCCAGGGGTCTTATGAGGATAAAAAGTGGTGGAGGGACTCTGAGCTCTTAAAAGGTACCAGCATCGTTCCCAGCTCTTGCGTCCCTTTCTTCCCAGGGGCTAGTTACCTGCGGCTGAGGGCTTGGCTTTTGACCCTTATAAACTGCTTCCCAGCAACGCAAAGTGTTTGCAAGGGCTTCTGGGATACCACTCTCAACCTAGAAGACACAAGAAAGAGAACTCATCTTGTTTCGAAATCCAAAGGTTCTGGGAGAAGCCAATACAAAGGGAGCCTAGGACAGCCGTCCCTAATCTGGTGCCCTCTGAATGCAATCCTTATCAGCTCCAGCCAGCGCTAGCTAAGGTTGGTGGAAGTTGCAGTCCAAAACAGCTGGAGGGCACCAGGTTAGGGAAGGCTGCCCAAGGGGCTGATGGATGGATGAACCTGGTGAGAGAGGAGAGGTCCTAGTTGCAAAGAGGCTCTCTACACTGGCAACTTCTACATTAAAAAAAGCCCTTGAAACTAGAGCAAAAAGGCTGAGACCAGCCTTCACCCTTGTGCTCTCCAGATGTTGTGTGCTGGCTGGATCTGATGGGAGTTATAGTCCAGCAACATCTGGAGGGCATCAAGTTGACAAAGGCTGCTCAAGACTGCCATGAACAAAGATGATGGTCTTGAAAGAGCTGTTACCTCCCAACCCTTTTTCTCTAAGAATGAGAGAAAAAGGTGGTGGTCCACAAAGCAGGGCATTGAAGTCTGAAGCTGAAAAGGAGTTTTGTATCGCTTTTCTCCAATGCTTTTATTTTTAAAATCAAACAAAAATATTAAAAATAGCTTAGGAGGCTACAGTTGAAAGTAGACAAGTCCAGCTGGAAGTGGCGGCTTAACTCTTTCTCTTGCTCATTCCTTCAATCGTACACATGTTCAGGTGCTTTGCCATCTATGAGGGGGGAAGATACTGGGTCCCCTGGTCTTTTCCTCCACAGAAAGGAAAGGGTGATTTGGAGCTGAAAAATGAGGGGAGGGAGAGGGTCAAGGAACCTCTCCTCACCTGCTTTTCTCCTACTCAGACTGGCATTCTGCAGAGGCCTCTTCTGGCTAAGGGGAAAATATAGAGGAAAGCAACTCAGACCTCTGAAGGCCATCTAGCCCTTGCACCAGAAGCAGGTTCCATTTCCATCAGTTAAAAGCATAGGAACAGGGCCTGATTTAAAAATCAGAAACAAAAGATAATTTTTAAAAAATACAGTGGCAAGGAGTTCCACGGAGCAAAACCAACTCAGTTTTTTCCAGTTTCACAGCCTCCTTCTCACCCACCTCATCTCCCACAACAAATCAGTTTTACTCGTTCACGTTATCACTGTTTTGTGCCTCTGGCATCATTTCCACCTTGATGCCGGCCAAGGTTACCGTTAACTCCCTTCCCCTCATTTCACCCTTCCAATTCCCAGTTAATCTTTTAAACTATGACAAAGCACTCAAAAACTAATGACAAGTTTTTCTTTTCCCCATTGCAGCCACTGGCATATTCCCCACCACTCCCCGCCCCAATTCTTCCCCCGCAGTGTTTACATGAGCAAAAAGGGCAAAAAAAATCCCTGCAGCTGTCAGGAGCTTCCCCAAAAGCCAGGTTAAAAGTCCAGCCCGGAAGTAGACCAGTCCCCTAACAAAGATGGAGTTTCTGGGCAATGGTGCCCATAATAAAAATGGCGGGCAGAAGTCTCTCAATGCTACTAACACAAAGGGTCGTGTGAAGGTGTCTGTAGAATCTTTTTCGTCTTCAGTAGAGCGGAAATCTGAAAGGTGCCTTCAGAGATCAGCGGGGAAATTCAGGATTTTAACATAGCTGTGATTGGGCGGCAGCTAAGCTTTTTTGAAAAACAAACAGGACCAACGAAGACAGGAGTTTCTGCTCTTTTTATCTCAGTTCTTATTTCGACATGAAAGGCGTTTAGTTTTTAGACTTTTAAAAGTGCAACATGCCTGCTTGGAAGCCAATAGAGTGCAAAACTTTCTGAGCGCAACTGAGCCCTGAATTTGGGCAGGGAGGGGCAATTGCAGCAGATTCAGCTGATGGGGGGGGGTTGTATGGGGAAGTTTGGCTGGGAATCTAAAGCAGCCTCAGTCGCTGTTCTGGCTTGCAATGTTAATAGCGGACTACACTGCAAAGCTGTGTCGAGTTCGTCCACTTCCACCTCCCAAACAAGGGGGCTAAATTCTGGGCACCGGTAAAGACGATTCCCCCCCCCCGAACGCTTAAATAAAATAAACGTTGAACTGGTTTTTGCACACTAAATAAGACCGAGTCAGAAATAGCGTGAGGTCCTCTTTTTGGCAGCTTGTTTGAACACGTTGCTGTACTAATATCTTAAAAGTTCTTTTCTGTTTATTTCCAATGGAAACTCGGAAATTTTATAGCTAGAACCTCCAGAGGTCATTCTATACTTTTTCTATCTCCGTGGTTTGTAGCGTATAGAAATAATTGAGTAGGCCGTATTTAAAATGGCGGCGCAGAGAACCTGCAGCCCGCAACAAAGATGGCGGTTTTAAAGAAAAAACCCCGAAATTGTGCCCTCAAATAAAATGGCGTCTTTGGGATGAAATGAAAAAAGAGAAAAGATTCCACCGCCACCGATGCCTGAAAAGCGTGCTTGTTTTTAGTAGTTCCATTGATGATTCTCTCTTTATTTGCGTTTTTGTTCCGCGTCGTCCAGGTAGCTTCGGGCGCCCACATTTCCAACTGGGTTTCAACAGTGCCCCTAACGAAGATGGCGCGGGTGGGGACATTGAGGGCGAAAGGCTTACAAAGAGTGAGGGAAGCCCGCCCAAGGCCAACACCCCGCGGACACATTTTCATTTTTAAGGAAGGATGAACCAAAGAGAAGGGGAGCGTTTCTTAAGTACCTTTGAGCCTTGAAGAGAAGAAGGACGGGGAAGAAATGGAAGGGCCGGAAGTGCGCCAAAAGGAGCAAGAAAAACATTCCGCTTCCGGTCACGAGGGAAGAGCCGTGACCCCGGAGGACCCGGAAGTTGTGGTGTTGTGAGGCTGGCCGTCTGCCGCTTGCCGCTTGTGGGGTGAGAGAAGATGGCGGAGAGCGGCAAGACCAAGAGCGGCCCGGCGGCTCTTCCGGGCGGCCCGGCTGCGGCTACCGCGGGGGCCGGAACCGGGGCCGCCAAGGCCTTGACAGCCGAGCAGGTACCAGGCGGGGCGAGGAGGGGAGTGCCCCTGGGCATGTGCAGACGCCCCTCTCGGCGTCCCTGGGCGGGGATGCCGAGTCACTAACATTAACGCATGGCCCGCTCTGTCCTAGCTTCGCATGTTCCGGGGAGGGCTTCTGAGCGCGAGCAAAGTGCGGGAGGGGAGGGGAGGGGAGGCGGTTAGGGTGGTTGTGGTCGCCGCTTAGCTCAGCTTTGGGGTCTGTGGATGTGGCCGTTGCTGTTTCTTCCAACAGCAACGAAGTAAGAAACATCGTGCCGGCTATGGATTTTCTGGAGGCCTTGGGGAGGGTCCAGAGTAAGCCCACTTCGTTGACTAATTTATATGTGTTTAAGGCACTTGTATGTCGTTTAATCATTACAATTTATGGTCGCTGCGGGGTCCTGCAGGTTTGCGTCTCGTAGAATCGTAAAGTTGGGAGGGGCCTGTAAGGCCATCGAGCCCACCCCCTTGCTCAATGCAGGAACCCAACTTAAAGCATCCCCGGCAGGTGCCTCTCCAGCTGCCTCTTGGATGCCCACCTACCTTGGTAATTGGTTCCATTGTGCTACCGCTCTTACAGCTAGGAAGGTTTGCCTGATGTTCAGATGAAATCTGGCTACTCCTGTGACTTGGAAGCTTGTATTGTGGCGATGGGGAGCCTGTGGTTCTCCAGATGTTGTGGCCAAAGGTCGGGGATAATGGGAGATAAGAGTATGAAAGGCCCCAGGTTTCCCTGTGTCTGTTCTAGAGGGAGCAGGACAGTCAGGATCAAGTAGAAGGCCATTCTAGGCAGCGATGGTGGAAGGCATGGGCTACGGAGGGAAAAGGGAGGCATTATGCCTCATCTGCCCTTGCACATGTTCCAATTGGCCTATGAGGCTGTTTCCTCAAAGCACTTGCTGTCATATGTGATACCAGATGTAGGTCGAGCAGAGATGCGGTTGTCAGTGAACAACTAGGAGCCTTAAAGCGTGCTCCCAATTGCGCAGTGGCAAGGGAGGCGATCAACAGTGAGAGCAAGCGTGCTGGGAGGGAGCGGCGTTACAAAGCGAACCCCTGCAGAAAGCGGGACCAGAAAGTCATTGGGACCAGTTGAGAGATGCTGACATCAAGCCTGCTGGGACTGGCTGTGGTTGGTAGTTTCTAGCTGGTGGCTCCCCAGCATAGCAGGCTGCTGCCGAAAGCACAGTGGTATATTAACTCAGTTTGTATCCACCACCTCCCACAAAGAGTCCTGAGAGCACCAATATTACTCTTACTTTTGCTACTAGAACTCAGACTCACTTTTGGTCATGGTCTTGTCCTCTATCCTGCTTCCTACTTTGATTTTCCATATATTCTACCAATAGGTTTGCTACTAGTACTTTCTGTCACAGATCACATCTACCCCATACACTTAAAGCACTCCCCCCAAAGAATCCTGGAACCTGCAGTTTACCCCTCACAGAGCTACAATTTCCAGCACACTTGACAAACTACAGTTCCTATGCTCCAATATGTCTGTTTCTTGTTGCTTTCTCATTTGCTCAGAGCATGAGGGCTGCCCCCTCCAAATCTCTTTTTTCCTCTCTCTCTTCTTTGGATGCTGCTTTAGAGGGCTCTAATCTCTGTTCCCGTAAACTACTCGCTCTGAAAGTGGGATAGAGTGCATCCAGCATTTTTTCTCTTTCTGTTCTCCTATTCTCTCAGCTTTACTCCTTCTCACCAATGCCACATCTCCCCCACGGCGTATCTGCCTTATATCTGCATGCTGAAAGGAGCCGTGTGATCTCCAGTCTGACCTGACTTATTTTATTTTTATTTGCTTGTTTGTTATTTGATTTATATCCCACCCTTCCTCCCAGCAGGAGCCCAGGGCGGCAAGCAAAAGCACTAAAAACACTTTGAAACATCATAAAAACAGACTTAAAAATACATTAAAACAAAACATATTTAAAAACATTTTTAAAAGCTTTTAAAAGATATTTTAAAGCTTTAAAAACATCTGTATTTAAAAAAAAACATTAAAAAGCAGCTTATTGGTGGTGAAACCTCCTGCAAAGACTTTCACTGACACAACAGCATTGCTGCCTGGCGGTGACTTCAGGCCCCTCTTGGCTGGGCTTGGGT
Source organism: Rhineura floridana (assembly GCF_030035675.1). Classification (NCBI taxonomy): domain Eukaryota; kingdom Metazoa; phylum Chordata; class Lepidosauria; order Squamata; family Rhineuridae; genus Rhineura; species Rhineura floridana. Next base: position 3,360,564 of record NC_084501.1, read on the forward strand.
TTTGCTCTGTAGCAGGGCCTGAGCTCAAGCTGTGCTAAAAATGGGTCACCTGATTTGATAGTGGCATCAGGTGATTGACAGATGGGCAGAGCCCCACCCACCTGTCCAAGTGGCCTGCCAGGGGTGGGAGAACTCTGGGTCGCTGCCACTATCCGAATCCAGTTTTCCACCCCAGGGCTATGGGATAGAGTGATAAGAAGGTCCAGGGATCTACAAACACAGTTAACCTCCTTAGCTGGGATTGTGTGGGAATGGTATGGCACCATCAGTATGCAATTTCATTGAAATGCCAAATTCATACCCCAAGGAATTTATAATCTAAAGTTTGATAGTGGGAAGAAGTAAAAGCAACAAGGGACAGATGTGAGTAGGCGCTGCTTCCGTTCTTGGCTTGGTTGTGGCTGGTGTATGCGCTAGCCTGCTGTGACTGATCTTTCTCCCTTTCCAGGTGGTGGCTGGATTTAACCGCCTGCGCCAAGAGCAGCGAGGTCTAGCCTCAAAGGCAGCTGAGCTGGAGATGGAGCTGAACGAACACAAGTAAGCAGTGGGCAGGGATTTGAAAGTGGCTGCCCCTCTTGTTTTGGGGTGTTGCCTCTTGCAGCTTCCACAGTTTTCTCCGTTCTCATTCCAATCTTGCGAATAGACTTGAGACAGAACATAAGTAGAGCCTGGCTGTTGGATCAGGCCAACGGGTCCAGTATCCTGATCTCAGTGGCCAACCAGGTGCTGCTTCTGGGAAGCCTGCAAGCAGGACCTAAGTGCAACAGCTCTCTCTCCACTTGTGCTCCCCAGCAACTTTGTTATTCAGAGGCACCCTGCAACAGTGGAGGGTGAACATAGCCATCATGGCTAGTAGCCTTCTCCATGACTTGCTCAGAGCCGCCTACTGAACTTCGCCTTGTTTCTTGCTTGTTTGAACGAACTTGCTGCCAGTTCCCAGGTCGGATTGCCAGACTCCCATCTGCAGTATACATTTAAAGCAGTATTATACCACTTTAAACAGCCATAGTTCCCCTCACAGAGTTACAGTTCCCAGAGTCCCTGAGAAGAGCGATTGTTTGTTAAACCACTCTGGAATTGTAGTTCTGTGAAGAGAAAAGGGGTATCTTAAGAACTCTCAGTTCCCTTAACAAACTACAGTTCCCAGGATTCTTTAGGGGAAGCCATGAGTGTTTAAAATGGTATGAAGCTGCTTTAAATATATGCTGCATGGGGCCTTGGCAAGAATGGAATAGCATCGCTGGCATCTTTCCCTGCAGTCCTGCAGCTCTTGGTGCATGAGACTGACTGGTTGGCCACTGTGAGATCAGGATGCTGGACTCGGTGGGCCCCCTTCGGCCTGATCCAGGAACCAGGCTCTGCTTGCATTCTTTCTCAAGTCTGTTTGCAATCTGGTTCCTGGCTGTGTGGATTTCTAGATCCTTTGTCCTTCTCATAGGCTGGCGTACAGTGTGCTGATCTTCTGCATTTCTTCCTCTCTGCAGGTTGGTTATCGAAACACTTCGAGAAGTGGACCCAACTAGAAAGTGCTACCGGATGGTGGGAGGTGTGTTGGTGGAGCGCACGGTGAAAGAGGTTCTCCCAGCCCTGGAAAATAACAAAGAGCAGGTAATGCCTCTGCTGACCCCCCCACTTCTCCTTGGAACAACAAATGTATTTAGCCTCAAAAAGACTTACACTGGTCCACGTGGTGTAGTGGCTAGCACGTCAGGCCCTTGAAAGGCCCCTTCTCAGCCATGAAACTCCCTGGGGTGGCCTTGGGCCAGTCATCAGCCTAACCATGTGTGCTGCCTTGAATTAACGGAAGGTCAGATGGGATATAAGTATAAGTAATAAATAGTAGTAATGTTTTGTGGCGTTTGAAGCATGGAAAGAAAAATAAGACCCGTTTTGTTTTGCAGTTTACAAGAACTTTCCTGGCTGGTTGCCTGCCACTGATTTTTCTCACCAAAGGCCACTGTATGAGTGGCTTGTTAATAAGATTCGCATGACATATGTTGTACTTAAAAAAAAAAAAGTTTAATCCTTCGTTGCTTGCCACATTTTGTCATTTTTATGCAAGCTGCATCTCAGCTACGTCACATAACTGTCCCACACCCATGCCTGTAACATTTCACTGTATGTCGCGTGTGCAGGGAACGTCCTTTTTTAATTATTGGCCACTGTTGAGTCACTGAAAAGCAATTAAATGTCCAGGTGTTTGTTTGTGCGTGCGTGTGTAGAGAAGAGCGGTTATATTCCTTTCTCTCCACTGCCACCCTCGTTCCCCGGGGGGGGGGGGGGACAGAAAACAACTAGGACTAGATGGGTGGGGTGTTGCAGAGAGGGAGGACAGACCTGATTAATTCAGCCACGAGATGATGTGAAAAAGCCCAAGGAGGCGCAAGGAGAGGAGCCCAGTGCTTCTAGAGCAGGCTTTGCTTCTCCTTGGAACAACAAATGTATTTAGCCTTATCAGCCCCCAGCATTGTAAGGCTATGCTGGCTGAGGCTGGTGGGAGTTGGAAGTCTAAAATAGCTGGAGGGCACTGGCACATGGGCAAAGGCCACAGTGAATAGTGATGTGTTAAGTGATGGTGCTGAGAAACACCCAAGAGAGTGCCCTGCATGTGGGGCCTGCCTTGTCCAACAGTGGCCCAAGCAATGCCCCGGTGGGCAGGGCAGGAAGGCCAAAGCCTGTCCTGCTGTTCCTCCCCACCAGCAGCTGCTATTCATGGGCACACGTGTTGCCTCTGAACCAGGTGGTTCCGTTTAAGCTTCGTGGCTGACTGCTCCACCTGAACGGGCTTTTCTCTTGAAATTTGACATACACACCTCCCCAAGAAGCCACTGCAGCTAGTGGCCATCACCACATCCATGGGCAGTGAATTCCATAAATTGGGGTGGGGAATCTCAGGGCTGTGGTTGGATGTTTCCTCCCCGCAGGCTGCACTCTCCGGCTTTTGGGGTTTTCGCCAGGACCCACCCCTCACTGGCCTTGTTCCACATCCTCCTCCTCAAGTGCCTTTGCTTGGCTGGAACCAGTCCTTGAACTGTGATAACAACGCCTCATGCTTGTTTGGATGGAGGGGAGGGCATTTTGTGGTGCGTCTGTGCGTTTATACGTACATGTAGAAATCTCTGGCATTGGCTGTAAAGACACATCACATGTGTTGCCATATCCATTATTTGCCTCTGATCCTGCCTGCCACTCGTGTGTGACCCTTGTAAGGTTTCCATGAGAGAATACGGGCTGAAAAGGGTTCCTGACCCATACCCTAAACTAATTGTGCAAAGAAGTACTTCCTTTTGTCTGTCCTGAATCTATTGTGCATCAGTTTCATGCGGTGATGCTGAGCATCATGAGAAGGGGAGATGAATTTATCCGCTTTTTTTCTTCTTAACAATTCTATAAATTTCTTACGGCCTAGCTGTACAGATTCTTCCCTTATATAGAACAAGCAAGTTGTTGCCTCTCCAGTTTTCACTCAACTGTGAAAGAGAGGCAGAGAAAAATAACTAGAACTTGGAGGCTGTTGAAAAGCAACATTTCACCTAGAAAGGAAGGGCGTATTTGTTGCAACTTTCCTGCCCTCTCACTTTCCCCATTACACTGAACGTGTGCACCTGCCAGCCTCCAAACTCGCCTACCAGGAGCCTGTGCCAGCTGTGCCCATGTAGGCGATGTTGAAGGGCTGCTAATCCTCCAGCGCTATCCTCATGGTCCTTGAATGCCATTCCAACTTGTCTCTCCATACTTCACTCCAGCTTAGGGAGCTCTGGCAGACCCCGAGAGTTGCCTGCGGGGAGTCATTTGAATTCATCTCCCAAGGGCCACCCCAGTGAGTTTCATGGCTGTCAGAATGGATCACAAAGAGAGTCCTAGGACAGGGGTGGGGAACCTCAGGACTGGGGCCCAAATGTGGTCCCTCTATGCAGCCCTTGGGACTCAGCCCCAGGTCCTGCCCCAGGCCACACACACACCCAGCCCTGCTCTGCACCTTCGTTGGGTGCTTTTGCCCGGCTGAAATGTGTTCTTGACCCTGATAATCTCTCTTGCTGCCTGGATGAAGAGATGTGTGTCTCTTGGGGGGGTGTCTAAATCTCTTGCATTCGCACGGCTGGAATGCCACATACTGTGCAAAGATAAAGTCACCTCCGTTGCTCTGCCCACTCTTGCCTCTTGCTCCATCCACCCCGGGCATGTGGCCCTGGAAAGTTGTCCACAAGAGAAGCCACCTTGAGTTTGAGTTTGGAAAAAGGGCGGGGTATAAATAAAGATAATAATAATAAGAGAATGCTTAGAGATTTTTGAAATACTAAGCAGTTTATAGAGGCCTTTAAATAAACAATAATTGAATGCAGGCTGGAAAAGCTTCACCGCCCCTGATCTAGGGAGTTCAGAGCCTTCTTTCTCTCTCCCTGGAGAATCTGTCCAGCTTGCCACTCCTCACTGTCTTCTCCCGTTTGCACCTTGCAGATCAACAAGATCATAGAAACACTGAGTCAACAGCTGCAGACAAAAGGCCGGGAGCTGAATGAGTTCCGGGAAAAGCACAACATCCGCCTGATGGGCGAGGACGACCAGAAGGCTCCCTCCAAGGAGAACGCCGAGGAAGCGGGGGCCAAGGCCAGCTCCGCAGGGGTCCTGGTCTCCTAGGGGGAGCAGCGGCTTCCTCACAAAGGACTTTATCGCCCCTTCCTCAACAGCTGCAGCTCTTGACCTCAAAGGCTTAACTTTATTATGGTTTTCGTGTCACCTCTTATGATATTTTTGTTAAATAAACTTTGTGTGTATTGCATATTGTTGGGCCATTGTGAAGATTGGCAGCTACGCTGCATCACTTCCCGTCCCTTTGCAGGTTGGGGGGCCGTAGCACAATGTTAGACTGGGGTAGGGGAAGCCTGCTGCCCTTCATATGTTGTTGGACTCCCACCATCCTTGGCCACGCTGACTGGGGCTGATGAGAGAGTCCCAACAGCTTCTGGAGGGCCCCCACAAGTGCCCCATTCCAAATGTGGACAGCCCCAGTTTCCCAGTACCCTCCTCTATGTGACAGCCCTTCAGGTACTTAAAGAGTGCAATCATGTCACCCCTCAGCCTTCTCTTCACCAGACTGAACATGCCAAGTTCCTTCAACCTTTCCTCATAAGACTTGTTCTCCATACCGGCTATCATCCTCGTCGCCCTCTTCTGAACCCGCTCTAACTTGTCTATATCTTTCTTAAAATGAGGCGCCCAGAACTGAACGCAGTATTCCAGATGAGGCCTGACCAATGCAGAATATAGTGGGACTATTACTTCCCTCGACCTGGAAACTATAGTTCTGTTTATGCAGCCCAAAACCGCGTTTGCCTTTTTTGCCGCAGCATCACACTGCTGGGTCATGTTCAACTTGCGATCCACTACAATTCCAAGGTCCTTCTCACACGCACTACTGCTAAGCCGGGTATTTCCCATCCTGTACCTGTGCATTTTGTTTTTGTGGCCTAAATGCAGAATCCTGCATTTGTCTTTATTGAATGTCATTTTATTAATTTCAGCCCAATTTTCTAGTCTACCTTTGGATTTTATTCCTGTCTTCCATTGTGTTAGCTATCCCTCCCAGTTTCGTATCATCCGCAAACTTCATAAGGCTTCCCTCCACCCCATCATCTAAGTCATTGATAAAAATGTTGAAGAGTATCGACCCCAGGACAGAACCCTGTGGCACTCCACTCGAGACCTCCTTCCAGTCCGAAGCACAGCCACCGACGACCACTCTTTGAGTACGGCTTTCCAACCAGTTGTGAATCCACCTGACAGTATTTCCATGTAGTCCGCATTTGACGAGTTTGCTAATCAAAAGGTCTTGGGGGACTTTGTCAAACGCCTTGCTGAAATCTAGATAGATGACATCTACAGCATTTCCACCATCTACTAAGTTAGTGACCTGATCAAAAAAAGAGGTGAGATTAGTTTGACAGGATTTTTTCTTGACAAACCCATGCTGGCTCCTTCTAATCACAGCATTGTCATCTAGATAGTTGCCAATGGACTCTTTTATTATCCGTTCTAATATCTTTCCCGGTACTGAAGTCAGACTGACCAGCCTGTAATTCCCCGGATCTTCTTTTTTACCCTTTTTAAAGAGCGGGACGACGTTTGCCCGTCTCCAATCCTCCGGCACCTGTCCCATTCTCCAGGATTTCTCAAAGATGATGGCAAGAGGTTCCGAGAGTACATCCGCAAGTTCCTTCAATACTCTGGGATGCAGTTCATCAGGCCCTGGAGATTTGAACTCATTTAGGTTAACTAGGTATTTCCTGACTATCTCCTTATCAATCTCGAACTGCAGTCCCGACCCTTACTGAGATTGCTACCGATGCAAGGTTGCACACTGTTCCTTTTTTGGGAGAAAACGGAGGTAAAATAGGTGTTGAGCAGTTCTGCTTTTTCCTCGTTATCTGTCAACATTTTGCCATCCTCATTGAGCAGCAGTCCCACCGTTTCCTTGGTCTTTCTCTTGCTTCGAACATATCTGAAAAACCCCTTTTTGTTGTTCCCCACTTCCCTCGCCAGCCTCAGCTCATTCTGGGTTTTAGCTTTCCTTACGCTATTCCTGCAAGCCCGAGCCGCTCGTCGGTACTCTTCCTTGGTGATGCGTCCTTCCTTCCATTCTTTATACATGCTCTTTTTTACTTTTACCTCCTCCACCAGTCTTCCGTGTAGCCACATTGGCTTTTTCCGATGTCTTCCATTTTTCTTCCTCTTTGGAATTGTTTGCGATTGCGCTTTTTGTAATACGTTCTTCATGAACTCCCACGCTTCTTGGGCTCCTTTTTTCTTTAGTCTATCTAGCCACGGGGTCCTACCCATCATTTCCCTGAGCTTGCTAAAATCGGCTTTCCTGAAATCCAAGGTTCATCTGAAACCATGTCCTTCGCCACCCCCAAAAAAGACTGCTTTATTTATTCACATGCAAATGGATGTTGATTTGATTAAAATTCATGTGATTTATCTGCTAAAACTTGAATTGGATCAGAAACCTAAAAGTAAGAGAAATCTTGCAAATCTGTGTAGGTAGGTTAAAGAATTCATCTTTTGTTTGCCATTGCAAAAATTGTGTTAAACAGGGTACAGACAGACAAATTTTTATTTTGGAGGGACCCAGAGATCAGCTTTGCATGCAATTCTTTGGACTGGTAAAACTTTATTCGTTAAGTCTGGAATCTTTTTTGACCCCTAGGTGAGGCACTTTCTTTCTAGCATGCTTCAGTTTGACCACTTGTTTCTGTTGCATTTTGATCTGCAGAAAGACTGCAGAAGTCTATTTCACATGCAAGAGGAGTGCTTTATTTCACATGAACCAAAGGCCATACCTTCCCCTGCCAAGAAGGGCGATAGTGGGGCAAACTTGAGAGGAGCATCCGCTCGAAAGGTTGCAGAGAGCCAGTGGCGAGAAATTCTGGGGTTCATGGGGAGATCTCTAAGCTGCAGATCTCTGGGCAGGGTGTCTTGCCATCAGCCCCCAAACCCCCAATGAGGTAGAGCTTGTCATTCCAAAGGCAGGTACGGTGGCCAACTCTCTTCTGGGCTCGGTTGGAACAAGGAAAGTGGAACCAGTTTGCTGGTGATGACCCTGGGAGAGGGGAAAACAAAAGCTCCATGAGAGTTTTTTTAAACAGTTTACATTTTCTTCCATAGAAAACAAGCTGTGAGGGTTTTGGAGAGACTTCACCCTTCTTACTCATCAGCTCCCCAGGTTGGCTGGTGCAGAAGGGACTCATACCTGAAACTTCTCTGTGGGCAGAGTCAGGATAGTCCAATCTATCTTGGCTAACAATTGTGTCTGTCTTTCCCTACATGTTTCAGTAAGCAAAGCAGCGGGGAACGTCTAGCTGTGTAATTGTCATTCACATCCTCCCCGCCCAAGTTATACAAAAGAGGAAAGGAACTTTCCTTAGATGCCATATGGAAAACCACTTTTGAATTGGAGGGGAGTTTCAAAAGCCATGTGGGGTGTCCAGTGAGAAAGCTGAAACTTGATTGTGGTGGTGGGGAGTCCCCTGGGGCTTCCTTAAAGGTAGTTTTGTAAACTCTGGCCTCTGCTTTAACAACTGCTGGATTAGAGAGGAAGCCTGGCAGTCACAGTTGGAGGGCCCCTTGTAGGCCAGAGACGGCTCTCCAGATGTTGCTGAACTACAACGTCCCATCATCCCTTGCTGGGATGATGGGATATGGAGTCCAACAATATCTGGAGGGCCACAGGTGTTCTACCCCTGTTGAAGACCACTAAGTGTAGCTCCTTGTTCAGTGCAGGGACTCCAGAGCTGGAGTGTCTTCCCAAGATGGCTGCCCAGCCTCAGCTTGGAGGCCTCGAGTAAGGGAGAGATGACCCCTCCTCTAGGTAACTAGTGCAATTGTCAAACTGCTCTTGCAGTCTCAATAACTTTCTTCCTCTAAAATACGCCCTCCTGTAACATAAACCCAACAGATGTCCTGCCTCTCTGGGTAAGCAGAGGAAAAATCTTTGCTCTTTTTTCTATATATTGTACCTTTTGTTTTTAAAAAAACCCTTATAACAAATAGCCATACAAAGAGCCTATTTTTACACACAACAAACCTAAGGTGATAAAATGGGTAATGAGTTAGGCAGTGAATGATACGTTTTTGTCAAACATTCAAGCAGGTCTCTAAAGTTGGAGTGTGCATGGGAGACAGAAATTTCATCTATGAGCCCCAGCTAGATGTGTCCTCTTCAATGCGACAGCCCTTCAGGGATTGGAATACAATGCTATCAGGTTCTTTCTCCCCTGGAGTCTTCTACAGATTAAGCACATCCCGTTCTTTCAACCTTCAGACCCCATCAGTCCAATCCTATGCAGAGAAGTAAGCCCTATTGAGTTCAATGGGGCTTATTCCCAGGTAAGTGCGTGTATGTGGTCATCCTGCCTTGGCCAGTGCACACGATTCCCTTCTCAACAAGGTTGTGGAGAATTGCCATGAATGTGTGTGTGGAGGATGGTGCTGTGTAGCTGGAGAATTGTGCCCATGCACCCCCATAGTGAGCACCCCGAAGATTCGCCACAACTTCTGTCGGAAAGAATCTCTTGAGTAGAGACATCCCTTACTTGTATCGTGGATGTAAAGGTCATTGCAAACGGCATCCCTGCCCTTCGATAGGGTCTCGCCTCCAAAGATGACCGCAAAAGGCCCCACCACAGTGCAGGATTGGTGCCTCAGGCCCTTGGGAGCCTGCAGGGATCCCTTTTTGGTGCTGACCAGGCAAGAGAGATGCTCTGTCAGTCCAGGAGCATGGACAGAATCAACCTGAGGAGGAAAAGAGGGTGGTAGACATTGAGAAGGGAGCTGTCCAGCTGGGTGGAGACTACACGTTTTAGTGCTGCTAAATACTACATTAAAAAGATGTGGATTTAAAATGCTTGATTTCGGCTAGATAATATTCTTTTTGCTAGCTGGAGGCAGAGAGCATGAGGGACTGGATCCCCATGGAGCAGAGTAGCTGAAAGGAGTGGATTGAGAAAAGCCGGATAGGCGTATGCGGGGGGGGGGGGGGGAGAAGGGGGTCAGTTGCAAAGGACAGCAATTCACATCCTGATTTGAACCACCAGCCAGAAATTTAGCTGCTCTCTCTTCAAGGTCCCGACTTGCAAACTAGATTGTTATGTTAATGTTTATTTATACGGCCCTCAAGGCGGCTTACAGAAAAAGTAAACACAAATATAAAAATACATCAATAAAGCAATACATTGTACAAAAAATTAACAAAAAAAAGTTTCTAATTTCTATCTAAAATACTGAAGCTGAATAATTTGTAGTGCAGGTCTACTTTTGCATGACAATAGCCTTAGGCTGAATTCCTAAACACACTTTCTATGGAGCAAGCCCAATTAAACCCAGTGGAACTTTCTTCCAATGCATAAAATTGCACTGTAAATCTCACAAAGTAATTTGTAAAGGCTAGGTAGTTTCATGTATTCTACAATTCCTTAATTTCCTTAGAAAAATGGCTGAAGACCATCGCATCTCAGATTGTGGAGAATTCCTGGTGTGGACAGAGAGCTGCGGTTGCTTTTGCACTGAAACCCTGGGTTGGACTTTGGAGAGGCAGGCAGGTACCCTTGGAGCCGTCCACTGAGGGCACAGCAGCCACTGCTGATCCCTGCCCAATTGTCTCCCTTGGGTGCTTCCCATTGCCCGTTGCAAGGCCAGCACCGATGGTTGGCATCATTGGGCCCTTGCTGCAGCCACAACTCCAGGAAAGGGCCCCACGAGTGATCTCCTTGACTGCTTCCTTGCTGTTGCTGCCGCCAAATGGCAGTGCAGATTTGGCTCACGGAAAGAGAGTGGAGAGGAGGACACTGGTTTGGGGAAAATACAGGGATTTACACAGGGGAACCTAGAAAGCTGCCTTATACTGAGTCAGGCCATTGGGCCATCTAGTTCAGTGTTCTGTGCACTGGCTGGCAGCAGTTCCATGGGGTTTCAGGCAGAGAGTTTTATCCCAGCGCTACCTGAACATGCCAGGAGTTTATAAAAAGCATGGGCTCAACCATTGAGCTGTGGCCCTATTCCCATGGGGGGATCTCAGCTTTCCCTTCCCTGCCACCCATAGATCTCCTCAAGCCAAGTGTTGGCTCAGACAACATTGAGGGCCCCCTCACGCTCACTCACGTGGATCTTGCTTTTCCCCCAATGTCCAGCCACGTCAAAGTCGGCAGAGTCGCGCCCTCCAAACACCAGTAGTTTGTAGCCGCTCCCTTTCCCGCTTGTGCTGGTCTCGCGCAACAGCATGGCCGAATGGCCGGCCCGTGAGGCCGTGTGAGATTCCTCCTCTTTGTACCTAGCAAGTGGAGGGGATGCGCAAAGGATAACTCTCTTTAAACCAGCCCACTGAACCAAACCTCCTTCACAAAGGTCACCTGAAGCACTAGGGTGCGGGCAGTTTAATACATGGTGTGCTTGGGCGGCTATCATCTGGTTAAAATGTTTCTTAATTGTGTGAGTTTTATCTGATGGAAATCAGCATGCAGATGCACCTCTTCACCCTGGCCTTTGACACCGGGGACCCACCTCGTTTGTAAGTTGTTTTAAATGGTTTTTAAGGATGTATTTTAAATGATTGTAACCCGCCCTGGGACCTCGGGGTGAAAGATGGGAAATAAATAAATATACATACATGCATACATACTACAAATATCTTGAAGAAAAAGCATGCTTTGTTTTCAGTTGATGCACTCACATATTGTGCCAGGCCACCTCTTTGAAAGAGGCATTGTGTCCTGTGTGGGAGAGAGTGGGGAAGAGTGCCTCTTCCAAGACGGCACCGGTCCCCCACCCCATCATTTAAAATATATGTATATGTATATATTTTAAAGTAAACAATTGTTTTGGGGGGGAAACCTGATTAACTAGGGTGACATTTTTAATCTATCAAAATGTTTTAATCAATCTAGTTGATGAATTGTCTAAATGTTTCAGCCCCAATAACAACTCTTCTTTCTGACAATGCTAGATTTTTTTTTTTTTTACATGCAAGGGTTTTTATTATTGCATTAGGGGGCATTCAGTCATGTGAGCCCCCATCCAAAGTGGTACACACTGTGCAGACACAGGTTGAACCCCTTCATGAGAACTAAGCCCATGCGTGGAGATTAAGAACACAAGTCCTCGACTTCCGGGAAGGGTGACTTAGCCTGTGCCTGCTTTTGAGACGGGCTCCTGCCTCAAAAGAAGCTTATTCAGATATATCAGTCAGGTTTTTTTTTTTTTTTGACTGATTAAACTTCTCCCGGGTAGGGAGAAACGAAGAGATTAACCTCAAAGCCTATTTTTGTTGGGACGACCAGATCTCATTAATTTATGGGACGAGGTCCAGCCGACGAAGGTGGGACGGATTTTCAACAACAAGCTCTATCTGATAAAGCGAACGTTCATCTTATCTTCTAAGAGAGAACGCACTAACAGGCAAGCACCCTTCTTTCTATATTTTTCTTTTACTTGACTTAAATTGTTGCTGTTTAAAAGAGATTTGCCAGATTGATCGGTTTTTGACATCTCACTGGGGAGCCATAACTTCTCTCTGCTACTCACTAATTAATAGCTTATCTCTGTTTTTGTTGCAAAAAGCTGTCCTGGATTTGCATTCTAAAGATATACACAGAAGAGGGATTTCTATTCCAGATTTTTATTTTGAAGAATATTATATTGTCTGAGACTACTCTCTTTTTGGTCTATTTTATTTTGACGAATCTGTTTCCTGACAACCGCCATTAATTGTTTCGATCCTGGGAACTGCATTTTGTTTACTTAAGCATGGAGAGATAAGGCTGTCTGCTCTGTTTATACTGTGATGTCACCAAGTTTGGAGTATTAACCCAATTGTTGCTGAAATAAGAAGTGGTTTTCCTATATTTTTCTTTTAAAATGGCAATTAAGAAAGTGGCTGAGAATCTGGAAATAACTATGTTTCAGAAAATAATGGATGAGATTGAGATAACGAAACAAAACCTGCGACAGGGTTGTAAGGAGCTGAAAATTGAATTGAGTAAAATGAAGCAGGAGATTAAAGATATAGGGGTCCCTGTGAGAGAGGTGACCCTGGAAGGGGTCCCTGTGAGAGAGGAGACCCCGGAGATTGGAACAAACGTGGAACAGGAAAAAGATTTGGAGTCTATGGACTTTAGAAACAAAATCTATTGTTTGGAGACACAGGAGATTAAAGACATAGGGGTCCTTGTGAGAGAGGAGACCCTGGAGACTGGAACAGGGGTCCCTGTGAGAGAGGAGACCCTGGAGACTGGAACAGGGGTCCCTGTGAGAGAGGAGATCCCGGAGATTGGAACAAACGTGGAACAGGAACAAGATTTGGAGTCTATGGACTTTAGAAATAAAATCTATTGTTTGGAACTCAATGTTATCTCTGAAGAAATTAATGAAGATTCTAGAGATAAAGTTATCAATGGCATGGATAATCTTCTGGACTGGAATGATGTGATGGAGCCCAATATAGAGAAAATCTATGGAATTAACTGCAGCCATGTGACAATGGAAAAACTTTTAAGAGATGACCCAGTGTATTTTGAAAAAAAGAACAGAGATATGATTTTACAGCAGTATTTCAGCAACCTACTCAGAATGGATGGCAAGAAAATATTTGGGATAGAGGTAATTCCCATCAGACTCTTACTATATGACTATGGCTTTGACAGCAAGATTATTATGGAATACTGATAATGGAAGATTGGATATTGAAATTACTGGACTTAACAAGACTACTGAAGATGGAAGATGGAAAATGGAACTAATAGGGATAATAGAACAATGGCTACTGAAATTACTGAACCTAACAGATTCTGATGTGATGGATTAATTGAAATGTTTATTTTGACTATGGTTATGACAATAAGATTATCATAATTAGTAATGAGATGGATTAATCGATATGCTTATCTGGAAAAAAAAAATTGATAGATATATTTCTTAAAGAATTGAAACCTCTCTTTGACTTTTTGTGGAAAGAATAAAGTAATGTTTATGAGATTTGATGATTAAGTAAGATAACTACTGGAGGAAAGTGATTTTATAATATGACTTAAGAGACAGGATTGTTATATATTATAGACTTATAACTGATTTGATCTTTGACAAATGGGAAGTCAATATTTTACTCTTTATTTTTTATTTTTGTTTTTTTTTTCTTTTTCTTTTTTGTTTAACTATTTTTGATTTTGTTTTTTGTCTTTGAATGTTTTATGATTTCGTCTTGTATGTTTTATGAAAATCTGAATAAAAATTATTGGAAAAAAAAAAAAAAAGAACACAAGTCCTCAGGGCTGAAGTCCTTGCAAGCCGCTGATTATTCAGGGGAACCAGGCAGGACGTACCAGTAGGTCTTGGTGGCAGGGTTGAGACGTAGGGTGAAGATGCTGGCATAGCGCCGCTGTGTACGTAGCCCGCCCTCACGGCCCACCACTCGTACTTCCTGGTCTGTTAGCTTGGTGCAGGTATGGCTGCTGAGCCCCACGGGGGCCTCGCTGGAGGGCCCCACAGACCAGCGTTCCCACTGTCCCTGCTCAGCGTCAAAGCAGCACACATCTGAGACCCTGCGGGAGCCATCCCAGCCCCCCACCACGCACAGGAAGCGGTTGGCCAGGACCACGGCCTCATGGTGGCTTCGATGGTGCCCACATTCGGGAGCAATTGTTCTGACCGTCTGGAGCAACGGGTCAAAGGCCACCACATCCCCAAGGGGCGGCTCTTGGGTCTCCTGCGACTTCAGACCCCCAAAGATGAGGAGCTTCCCCTGAACCACGTTGCACGAGTGGAAAGCGCGGGCCAGGAGGTCACTGTGCACCACTGGCCTCCAATCCCAGCTGATGCCGGTGGCTGTCATATCAGGTTTGACCTGCAGAAGGCAGAGCAGCAAAGGTCAAGGAACAGGTCAGCGGTCAATATTGAGAGTAAGTGGGGTTTTTTTAACTGTAGATAGCCATGTTGGAGCCCCATGTTACGTACACTAATTGGCAGCAGCTTGCCAGGATTTCAGACTGGGGCCTTTCCCAGATCTACCTGGAGATAACTGGGATTGAACCTGAGCTCTTCAGCATGAAAGCAGATGCTCTGTCACTGAGCTGTGGCCCTTCGCCTGATCCATTCAAGGGAGGAGAAGGATCTAGAGTAATAACAAATAACTGTCCAGGATTACAACAATTTGGAAGCTAATTTCTGGGCCAGCTCTACTGGGCAGGTATTCCTTGGCAAAACAGAATTAGTGTCACAGTATGGAATGGTCTCCCCACTTTTGGCAATCTTGGGGAAGGTGAACCCAAAATAAACAACAAGGATGGCAACTTTAATTTTAGAAGGATTTTTAATTAGGTACCAGAAGTTTGATCTGGAGAAAAAAAATGAAATGGACTGCCTTCAAGTTGATTCCGAGTTATGGGTGACCCTATGAATAGGGTTTTCATGGTAAGTGGTATTCAGAGGGGGTTTACCATTGCCTGCCTCTGAGGAGGAGAAGCAGTGACCGGCCAGTGAGCTTCATGGCTGTGTGGGGATTCGAACCCTGGTCTCCCAGGTCGTAGTCCAACACCTTAACCACTACACCACACTACACATACCACTTTCACCTGATAACGTCAGGTAAATTGTCTCTCACATACCTTACAAGAGTACTGTCTCTCACAGATCTGTCTGACAGTCAATTCTAACGGAATTCAGGGATGCCCTCCAGGAATGCATTCATACTCTTTACGGCAGGATTCTCACAGCTCCTTACATCAGGTGTAAACTGAGCAACCTCACTTAAACAATGAACTGAACATCTAGGCATACAATACGCACACAGGCACATGCTTATATATACATTCACACTAGCACGCTACAGACATTCCCTTCCTACCCCTCCTAAAGCTAAAATAAGAACCAGCTTTTGCACTTGGTTTTTAAAACCCGTTTGGTTAACTGCACCACTGAGCCTAAAGTGAAAACCAGCGTCCCCTTCTGCATAGCTCGCCAACAATCTGACTCTCCACTCATTTTACCCAGGCATCCCCAAAAGGCAACAACAGGAACAAAAAGAATGGCATATCAGCAGGAACAGGTTTGAAAGGGGGGCGCTTCCCCTGGTAAATAAATAGGGGCAAACTAGAGCGTTTGCGTAGGGAGTTTGGTGCACCTACTCCCACTGATTAATTTGGTTTTTTTTTTTAATTCCCCAATTCCAAAGATTCTTATTCTTCATATGGAAACTGTCAGGTCACAAACATAAAAGATTGCTTTCCCTAAAATTCTGCAGTGGGGTGAATCTGTGCTCCTGACTCAGCCCTGCTTGGCAGAGCCTCACCCAGCCTGCAGCGATTGGTGTACAAATTGTGCAAGTGCTCACGGACAGCCCTACACGCTCTGTAATGGTGTGTTTTCCAGTTATACCGTAGAAACATTCCCCCAAACCCAAACCAGATTTGTGCGCTCGGATTGCTGTGTTATAAATGCTAGAAGCTGTCATCGGGCCTACCTTAAAAGAGGAAGCCACTGCAGAGGAGAAACCTGGTTACTTGGCAACCAGGAGCCCATAGCAACCCCCATCAGTGTGTCTTGACAACGGGTTCTGTAGCTACAGGAAAAGGCAGGCCCTGCCAGAAAGCAGTTGCTGAGTGTGGTAAAGTTAGCAGGAGTATAAATAAACCAGAGGTGGAGGGATGGTTTCGGCCAGGGCCAGTGTGGTGGAGTCACGAGGAATCTGGAAAGAATTTGGAACAGGCTGAGGAACAATAACTGGCCATGGGATGAGGGTGGCACAGGGAAATGAGAGAGAGTGCTATCAGAGCTCCCTGTACTTGTTTTCAGACATATTGGAGCCACAATCTGTGTCTCTCTGAGCATGTGCAGAGTGAACATGTGACTTAGAGAGATGCCTTCGAGAGAGTCCCTTCGATCCATCTAGCCTAGTCTGTGTCTGCGCTGACTGGCAGTTCCTCTCCAAGGTTTCTACTAACCAAGATTTTTTAAAACTAGAGATGCCAGGAACTGATTATGGGTTTTATATTTTAATTTAATTTAATTTAATTTGCTTCCAAACCTGTTGCTTTACCACTCATATATGAATCCTCCCAGGGAATTGTATTTCCCCTTGGGAAATAATTTCATTAAGGGAATTGATGAGCGGAGAGGAGTGTTCCTGAGCACGTGCAGAGTGTGCTTCTCCAAAGGCTTCCCTATTTTGTCGGCCTGTCTGACTGGTGTTTTAGCATGGGTATATTCTGAAACATGTCCTTGACGCAATAATTGTGCATTAGTGCTAGATTTATTCTGCTTTATTAGTTATTCTGCTGTACTTCCCCAGTGCTCTCATTATTGCTGTCCAGACAAATATAAATCAGAACGTTTGTGATATAAAGAAGTATGGGATTTCAGCAGGAAGTTGCGTGCTATGCATTCATTGGAAATTGTGCATTGTGACCACCCCCAAAATTTTGCAGGCACCAACAGTGTTGAAAGTGGGATCTGACCACCCCAATAGCATCATGAGCGCAAATCATGATGAATGCACAATCAAAAGGAGGTCTGGAGGGGTTCCTTGTTTGTTTTGAAACATGTCCATGTTCGAAACATAAGAAATAACTCTTTATTGTTTATATTTATGCATTGGTACCTGAGGAGAGGCCTCCCAACTTTTGTTCCCTGGCCCTGTGGAAGAGGTCACACAGCCCTGTGTTTTAAATGGCTCCTTGACACAGCATTAAATTCAGCCCCAAAAGCTTCCCCTGCTGAATTTCTGTTTGCTGTGCTGCTGTTAAAAAAGCAGAAGGAGCCCTTCCAGAAAATGTTGGCAACACCAGTTACACTTTTAAGAGTCACATTGACACTCTGCCAGGTTTGGTTTGGCCTTGCATCACTGTGATGAGAAAAGCTGCATGTGGCAAACTTCTCCCTTCGGGTATCTTATGAAGAGGGTTGCTACTTTCCCCCGCTGCAGAGCCTCTCTTTCTCTGCCTTTAACAGTTACATGGCAGGCAGAAATTCAGCAGGTGCGTTTTTTTCCTGGCATAGAGATGTGTCTCTAGGAAGAGCTGTTGAGTTCCTGTTTCCCATGGGAGAGCCGTTTCCCATGCTGCCCTGAAGCACAAGGAAGAAAGCGGCCAAGCTGTTGACAGTACACAGCATGGCTGTTTGCAGTTGCTTCGGAAGGCTTTCTGCCCTCCTTCTTGTCCCAGCACCCTGCTGCCTCTCCCTGGCTCTCTGTGGCCCACTCAGGTCGGAACTGGTTTCAGAGCAGAAGGCAGCCATACCGTACCTGTTTGCTGTATAATAATATCCCTCCCCCTCAACGTCCCAAAGGCAGAGACACCACCCCTCCCCGCCTGCCTAAACCTTGAGAGCAGAAGAAGAGGTCAGGCTGAGCCGGGGATCCACTTGCAAGGACGGACGTCCGTTCTCCTCTCCAAGTCACTTGCCACCTCGCTTCCAAAGAGTAAGGCTTGGCATTCAGGAATTCGGAGGTCGGGATGGGGAGAGGTGCTGTCCGCAGTTTTGGACCAGAGTTCCCTATGGTGGTTTCCATGTGTTCCTGGCGGGGCTCCTGTGCCTTCAATGGGTACGTGAGTGGCTGGAATTCAACTGATGAAGCTTTTTCCACCCACTTCATATCCATGCAGCTTCACCTGTGAACATCCAGCTGTTTTTTGTTCTGAAGTGTTTTTCTTTAAGGCACAGGAATCCTGCCAAGAAAAAAGAAAATGGGTAGCCACCCATAGCCCCAGGTATGGTCCTCTTTAGGTGAAGCTGTTCCCTAGCTGTGATCCACCATGTGAGGGTTGGGTTAGGGTAGGAAGGTTGCAGAGTAGAATCTGCAGAGACGGTGCTTGGCACTTGCGGGGGCGGGGGGCACAAGCCCACGGCACATATTCACATAACATGGACAGATGCTCATTTTATATGTATTTGCCTCTCTGGGCAAATTAAGATGCTGGGTGTGCTGCTGTAGTAGTTAGAGTGTTAGACTGGGACTTGGCAGAGCAGGGTTCAAATCCCCCTCTTAGCCATGAAGCTATCTGGGTGACCTTGAGCCACTCACTGTCTCTCAGCCTAACCTACTTCACATGGCTGTTGTGAGGATAAAATCGGGAGCAGGAGAACCATGTTTGTACGCCACCTTGAACTCCTTGGAGGAAAGGTGAGATATAAATGTAATAATAATAATAATAATAATAATAATCAGCACTGTGTTGTACACTGCACTCAGCTGCCCAGTGAGCAAAGATTTTACAAAAGTTTTTTTTTAAAGGAACAGGAAATCTGGGGCTTGATGCAAATGAGCCAGGGCATGAGCACCCTACCCTTTAACAATGCATGCGCTGAGGTGCCTCTCAGTTCCACAGGGGGCCATGCTGCTTGTTTTGATGCCACCCTGGGCTTCTACTGGAGGAAGGGCAGGATAGGAACCAAATAAATAAATTATTCCCCCCACCCTCCCTTTTGTTTGATACAGATATTGTTTCCATTGTTAAGTTCTACCCTGTGGCCTCAGCCAGGGCCATGGAATTCTCCAAACTTCCCAAGATTGGGGATGCCGAGAAGGAGAGTGAACTGGGATTCGTCCATGGTGTCTCCGGACCCGGTAGGTTCTCTGGCAGTTGAAGAAGCATAACAGCCTCCGACGGTTCAAAGAGGAAAAAATGGGACAAATTCATTTACTCTGTGATAACCTGACTTTGTGCTTGGCTGCAGCAGGATGTACAGTATTGGGAAACCAAAAGGACCATAACGTTTTCCTCTTGTTTAAGCTTCAAAACATTTATTTAATAGACTGTTCGATCTCCAGATTGTACTTATTACAAGAATGAGGAACCTGTGGCCCTCCAGATATTATGGGACTGCAATTTCAGACGTTACTGACTATCGGCCAGGCTAGTTCCTGGACTGATGGGAGTTGAAGTCTAATAGTATCTGGGGACCCAGGCTGAAGAACAGTGATCTAGCCCACCCCTGTGATACAGAACAAATGAAATCCTAACACCTGCACGAAGATTTACGGTTGGTCTGGATAAGTGGGGGGTTTGAAAGAGAAGGGGTGGACTGGAAGGGAAAGCGACCCTGCCTCTGCGCCGCTAGAACCAAAGCCAGCTTTGCCACCCTGGTGTACTCCAGATGTTTTGGACTACAATTCCCATCTACCCTAGCCCATCTGGAGGACATCAGGTTGGTGAAGGCTGGTTCAAGGCATAGCCCTCTGGTTACCCTAAAGCACTTTAATGTGCCTGCACATAATTGAACCGACAAAATGTTAAGGAGGTATCATCAAAATGCAAGAGAGTGTTTGAGTGTGTGTTTTTTATACGTGTGGCAGATAGCAGAAAGTGAGGACTCCCCTGGTAAAAACAGGGAGTTGAGAAGATAGAGAGGCAAGAGCAGATCCTGTTGTACAGTTGCCACTTTCCAGTTGATTGGGATGGTGCCTGTTTCTCTCAGAACTTGATGGCAAGGAAATTTGAAGTGGGTGTTAGTCCACGAAAGCTTGTCATAGAAATCGAAATGGAAATCTGATAGTCTTTAAGGTGCCCCAAGAGTCTCTGCTGTTTTTAATCCCTAGTCTGAACTGGAACTCTTCCAGAAACTGGGTCCATCTGTAGGTTTGTTGGAAGTTGGAAGTTGGTGGGTCTTGGTGAGAAGCAGAGACATCCGAGGTGGTCAGAGGTTGGACGCTGGCTGAAAGTGAGAGGAAGTCAAACTAATTATTGGAGTCAACTCTTGGAGAATTTTGAAATGAGTCCTGTGGCATTGGAAAGACTAAGACCCAAACCAGACATGATGTTATGAATGTCTTTAACCCTGCTGTGCATGATATTTTAAAATAAATAGCCGACGTGGTGTTAGTGGAGGAGCTGAGCGTGCTTGGGGCTGCGGTCTAAAAAGAGAGAGACTTCAATCCTTTGCATCTGTTACTTATCCAAATCAGGGTGGGGATGCCAGCAATTTGCAATGGGAGCATCCCTCTGACTGCAAAGAGCTGATGTGGGGCTCCCCAGTTTGGATTAGCACCATGGAAGGGGGAATGTGTTAGAGCCTCCCCCCTTGTGCCACCATGGCCTGACCTGGTTTGGGCCCTTCTTGTACCAGCTCTTTATTTAATGACATTGTCCACCAGGGCTAAAGATGTGAATCATGTCATGCCTAATTTTGCCGTAACAGATCTAATGTGGCAGAAAGCTTTCATGGAATGTCATTCTCAGTAGGTAGATACATGTATGCATGAATGTAGAGGAAAAAATATATCCATTGGGTCCAGAAGGCCACAACATGCACAAGGCCAGATGTTGACTGAACATCAGCAGAAACTTCCTGACTGTTAGAGCCATACGACAATGGAACCAATGACCTAGAGAGGTAGTGGGCTCTCCGACACTGGAGGCCTTCAAGAGGCAGCTGGAGAGCCATCTGTCGGGAATGATTTGATTTGGATTCCTGCATTGAGCAGGGGGTTGGACTGAATGGCCTTATAGGTCCCTTCCAACTCTTCTATTCTATGATTCTATGAAGGTACAATGTGAGGTGTACCTGGCTGAGAACCTGTGGCCCTCTAGACGTTGTTGGAATCTTGATCCCCAGCTAGTCAGGGTCAGGGGATGAAGGGAGTTGTAGTCCATCGATATGTGGAAGACCACAGGTGTGCAAGATAAACACAGTGACCATTCACAATCACAACAGGACTAACAGGGAACGTAGAAGATTCTTTTGATGGAGAATGGTGACTTTCAGCAGCCCAGTGTCCTGGGAGATCAAAACGTTTTGATTTCTGAATGTTGCTGCCATGTTAGAAGGTGAGAGCAGGGGAATGTGCTCTACATATAGAAAATGCTTTGGGCATGATACAGTTGTTAATCTTTTAGGTGCTGCAGGAGTCTTTTTCATGGGATGTGGCTGCTACCCCTCTGGGATTTCAGAAATCAAGATAACGGAAATGTGAACTGCTGACATTTGTTTGTTTCATAATTTGCAAGCCCAAATGGGATTCCCATGCTAATTGAACTTTGACGTTAATCTGACTGTAACTCAGTAATAAGGGCTGACAGTAGGCAGGGAAGCAAGCAGGCTTGCGATCGGAAGTTCTGGGCTCCATACAAAAGCCCAGTGACTCTCTTTTTCCTCTTCCCATCGCCAGTGGTGATTGCCTGCAAGATGTCTGGAGCTGCCATGTACGAGCTGGTGCGTGTTGGTCACTTTGAGCTGGTGGGTGAAATAATCCGCCTGGAGGGTGACTTGGCTACCATCCAAGTATATGAGGAGACCTGTATCCTTCCAGAAAGGGCTAAGACTTTTTCTCTGGCTTTTCTGACTCTTTGTTTCCTTTGACACCCTTCCTCTGCCCTGGTATTACCCGCGTAGTTCCCAGGCCCTTTCAAGACTGATGCTACCATCTCTCAACCCTCTTTGGTTGCCCTCCTTGCCCTCTTAAGACACCCACTCTGATGTTCCGGGTTGTGAGGAACATCTCAGAAATGACCTTAGCCTCATGCCCAGTTGTAAAATCCCTGAGCCTCACCCATACGCTTGCGTGATCATGCCTGTAAAGTGAGATCTTCTTTGGAAGCCTTCCCCAGGAGGGGCAGGGGACGACTGTGGAGAGGGTCTTCTCCTTGTGCAACTCTCTCCTCAGGGAGGCTCACCCAGTGCCTATATTGCTGGTTTTCCCCACACCAAAGACCTCTTGATTCTCCAAGACCTTTAATCTTTGATGGATTTATGCATCTGTAGGGATTGTTGTTCAAGCTGCTTTTTAATCTGTCATTGTATTGATCACTGTTGTTTTGTATTCACTGTGTTTCTCATTATTGTAAATTCCCCCACCCCACCCCTGCATGTATATATTGAAGTCACAGTATATATATTTTGAGGCAGTATAACAATTTTAAGAGGAGACATAAACAAATCATTCATTTTTAGCATACATACAAAAATAGCCTACTGCTGTGAGGGATCCAGTTATTTTCCCGAAAAGTAATGCTTCCATTGTGGGGCTGTCACAACAAGGCAGGTGAAGATGGTTCTTCAAAGTGTTCAAACAAAGTAACGTCTGTGCGAAAGGGAGACGGAGCATCTATGTCAGGTTTCTGAACTTCCCAGTCAGCCAGCCCACCCCTCTCTGTCTCTTTCCACCCAGGATTTAATTCTTTCCCAGCTGGGAACCACAATATTTCCTCCTTCTGCCCTCTTCTTGCTCTCGGGCACCCCTCTATTCCCCATCATTGTTTTTTCCTGAGTAATTGCTACAGCGGGAGTTTGCGTGGGAGATCCTGTTCTGCGGACTGGGAAGCCACTGTCGGTGGAGCTTGGCCCAGGTATCATGGGATCCATCTTTGATGGGATCCAGCGTCCCCTGAAGGACATCACAGAGCTCACCAAGAGCATCTACATCCCCCGGGGCATCAACATCTCGGCTTTGTCCCAGGACCTCAAATGGGACTTCAGTCCGAGCGCAAACATCCGGGTGAGAGCCTGACAAACAATCACACTATTGATTTTGGGACATGACAAGACATTTCCAGCCAACAACATCCAGATGTTTTGGACTACTATTCCCATCAGCCCCAGTCAGCGGGGTCTGGAGCTGATGGGAGTAGTCATCCAAAACATGTGGAGGGCACCAGATTGGCAAAGGGAGAATTGGATCACAACTTCTGCCACTTAGTCAAATTTTGAAACCAGGTTTTGACATGTTTAATTGTTGCTTTTCTATCTCACCTTCTCTCTTAGTAGCTCAGGGATCTTCCTCCTGCCTCCCATTCCATTTTATCCTCAAAACAATCCTTTGAGGTAGGGATGGTAGACAGATGGAGATGTGCAGGGCCAGCCCCAAAGAGTGGCCAGGTTGGGCCCTGACAAAGGGCCCCTGCAGCCCAGAGGGGTCCCTGAAGGGCCCCTTGTTAGGGTGGGAGAGTAGCACTCCCCTTCCACGATCCTGCCGCTGATTGCAGGGATGGGGCATCCAGGCCACCTGCCCGTTCGCTCACTCCAGCTGCCTCTCTGCTGTGTTCTGCTGCTGCACACAGGGCTGCCATCAACCAAGATGGTGGTGGAGGCTTCTTTAAGGGTCTGATGCCCCTACTGCCTTCTTGGTTGACGACAGGCGTGTGTGCCCCTATTGCGTATCAATCATGCATGCCATCAACCAAGATGGCGGTGGGGACATCAGCCCCTTACAGAAGCCTCTGCTGCCATCTTGGTTGATGCAGCCCTGCATGCAGTAGCAGAACACAGGAGAGGGGTAGGTAGAACAGGCAGGAGCCACACACCCAGGGCAGGCTGGTGCCCAAGGGCCCAGTCATACCTGGCACCAACCCTGGCGATGTGTCTGAGGTGAGTTTCATAGCTGGATCAGAGGGTATTGGAAGAACCTAGAGCTCCTCAACCTTCGTCCAACATTCTGTTGGGAAGCGTTCCCCCAGCTTACGACAGGAACCTAGGGAAGCTGCCTTGTACCGAATCACAGCTCATCCTCTATCCAGCTCAGTAGTGTCTGCACTGACAGGCAGCGGCTGTCTAGGGTTTCAGGCAGGGATCTCTCCCAGCCCTGCCTAAAGATGCTGCCATTGGGGGTTGAACCCGGGTGCTTTTGCCATTATTATTTTTTACAAGCTCATGGCCAAGAATCTCCAGGCGAAAGGGCCTGAGGGTGCGTGATTAGGTGAGTGTGAATCAATGCAGAACTGTAATGATCTTCCTAACCCTAGCCTAACATTTATTTATTGTACTGTACTAAACATTCATAAAAGGAAATGTAAATTTTATGACATTGAAAAATAAAGGGCTGGTGCTTATCAGTTACCCTTTTGCACTCTTGTCCAGAATGCTGGAATGTTCACTCCTTATTGAGCCACTGGGTAGTGAATGCTGCCTGTGCGTTCTCTCTTATATCTTGACAAATAAAGAGCTAAAAACTCACTTAAAAAGAAGTGGCAGCAGCTGAAATTCAGACAAGGGGCTCCAAATGTCTTTGGTGGGAGTGCCCTGTAGACCTCTCTGTGGCTACAAAGCTGTTGGTTTCAAGCAGGTATCCCCTACATATGTTAAAGTCGGTTTTCACACTCATAAGTACTAGAAGCTTGCTTTAAAACACACACACACAAGCTGAGATTCTCAAGATGCTGAACTGTACAGCCAGTTCACGGTTGCATGGCTCTTCTGTGCCTGCTTGGACTCTTCTAAAACGCCCCCAGCCCCCATCTTGTGACTGTTTTTGGGCTGCTAAGCTCCTGTGCACCTCTTCCTATTTCTGTTCCTTGTCTTTAGGTCGGGAGCCATTTAACTGGTGGGGATATCTATGGAGTGGTGCGTGAAAACTCCCTCATCAAGCATATGATCATGGTGCCACCGAGGTGCCGGGGCACTGTCACCCACATTGCCCCAGCCGGGAACTACAATACTTCGGTAGGTGTAGTTGTGTCTGCACTGCAGTCTGCACAGACAGAGGGGAAGTTTAGCAGGAGGGTGGAAGAGGAGAGCAGGGAGAGCTAGGTTGCTATTTCACTAGCAAAAACAATCTCCCTAAAAGGCCTCATGACTCAAGAGTTATACAGTAGGGCCCCACTCATACGGCCGTTTACGTTCCAGACCTCCGCCTAAAAGTGAAACCCGCCGAAAAGCAGAACTCCGTCAATAAAATGGTGCCCGATGCCCGAAAAACACCGTAAAAGCAGAACAAGCGCCCTATGAGTGGGGCCTTACTCTAATTGAAAGCCACCGTATTAGTGGAACGCCGAAAAGCGGGCCGCAGAACAGCAGGGCCCTACTATAGTAGTGAGGACACTCAGGTGGACACGAAAGGGATATTCCCCCCCACCCCATTCAGGGGAAATGCCCTTGGATACCTTTTAGGGAGGAATGTAATACGTCGCCAGTTAATTGGCTACGTAACTTGACTAAAAGGACGTGCTTTTAGCATTGTGGCACCCGTTCTCTGGAATTTCTCTTCCAAGTGAAGCAAACCCCAACATTGTTCTGTTTTCTACGTTTGGTGAAGACTTTTTTCCCCTCGAGACTTCCTGAATTATTCCTGCTGTTTAAATTCTTGTTGGTTTTAATGTTTTTAACATTGTGCTATGATTTGTATTGGTGTGTTTTTTTTTTTTTTGGTACACTGCTCAGGTATTTTTTTGAATGTTAGAGAGGCTTATAAATTCTGAAAAAAATAAAAATAAAAAATGTCAGCTTTTCGATTGCCCAAATAGATGGCTATCCACAAACCCCGCTCTTGCTCATCAGGCAACCCATTTTGTCCATGAAAATGGAAATGGACTGCCTTCCAGTCGATCCCAATTCCTGACTTATGGCGACCCTGTGAATTGGGTTTTCATGCTAAGCGGCATTCAGAGGGGGCTTACCGTTGCCTTCCTCTGAGGCTGAGAGGCACAGTGACTGGCCCAAGGTCACCCAGTGAGCTTCGTGGCTGCGTAGGGATTGTGTGACAGAATGGGAAATGCTTCTTCTATGACGCTGCTTCAACCTCTAACCACAAAAGTAGCTTGCGGTGCCATCAGGGACAGACTTTGGGGCAGAGGTCCAGGGCCCCACTCAGCAGCCTGAGCAGGAGGGCCCCTGAACACCTTTGGAAGTAATACCCATGCCCATCAGGAAAGGGGAGTCCTCGCAAGACAATGAAGTGCAGAGTCTAAAGTTACCTAACTGCACCACTGAAAGGAAGTCTGCCTCACCCCCTTCAAAACAGTGGTATTGCTTTTGTGCCAAGTTATGCAGATCTAACTGACTAACTGGGTAAAGCTCCTGTGTTTAACGGGCTAGGAGTTCAAGAATTGGTCAACAATGTTACCTTTTAGCCAAACTATGGAGACCTTGACATTTTTCCAACCTGTTGTCCTCTATCCTGCCTTTTTAATAGTAGTAGTAGGTTTAGGTTCAGGTGTTGGACTACAACCTGGGAGACCAGGGTTCGAATCCCCACATAGCCATGAAGCTCACTGGGTGACCTTGGGCCAGTCACTGCCTCTCAGCCTCATGAAAACCCTCTTCATAGGGTCGCCATAAGTTGGAATCGACTTGAAGACAGTACGTTTACATTTTTTTAGTAGCAGTAATAATATAGCATTTGTGTAGCCTTTTAGGTCGGTGCACTGCACTTACATTATCCCAGTAGTCATCACAACAGCTCTGTAAGTTGGGTTATTCCAATGCCTGTACTGCAGAAGGTGAGGCTAAAACAGCGGATTTGGGTTGAAATGGAGATTTGAACAGACCTTCTCCTGGAACGCACAGCTCGTGTGCTTGGCCACTGCAGCCGCTCTCACCTCTCTCTTTCTCCCTCCAGGATGTGGTGTTGGAGCTTGACTTTGAGGGTGTGAAAGAGAAACTGACCATGGTGCAGGTGTGGCCTGTCCGGCAGATCCGTCCGGTGTCTGAGAAGCTCCCAGCCAATCATCCGCTGCTAACTGGCCAGAGGGTCCTGGATGCCCTTTTCCCGTAAGCCAGGGGTGGGGAGCCTTGGTCAGCCTGAGGGCCACATTCCCTTCTGGGCATCCTTCCAGGGGCCACGTGCCCGTGATGGGCAGGGCCAGAGGCAAAGCATGAGGACCAATTAATGCGACGTTTACCTTTTTACAAGAGGCGTTTCTGCACACACATGCGCACCAGCCCTCTCTCCCCCCATCCAGACAAGCATTATCAGAGTTTAAGGAGTTCACGGACACATCCCAGCTAGGAAGCAAGGAAGCAAGACTGGGGAGGGCGTGTGGCCTGGAGAGAGTCCCAAGGGCCAGATAAAGGCCTTAAGGGGCCATATTTAGCCCCAGGGCCTGAGGTTCCCTGCCTCTGCTAATAGCCTGACTTTTCCTACTCAGCTGTAAAGTGGTGGAGGACAAATGTCACAAGGGCTCCCACCTTGCTTTGTTTATCATTATTATTCTGACACGGTGCCAGGCAAGGCCGGCCAAACCTTCAAGGGCAGGACTGGGGGATCTGTGGGGGCTCTTTGGATGTTCTTGGACTCCGAACTCCCATCAGCCCCAGCATGGCCAATAGGTAGGGATGATGGGAGATCAACATCTGAAGGGCCCCCACAGGCTCCCCATCCCTGAGCAAGGGTGCCAAAATTGCAAGGGCCCCTGTTGGATATGTGCTTTTCCAATATGCGTTAGAGGTGCCATGGGGATTTTTTAATCTAATGTAGTGGTTCCCAACCTGAGGGCCATGAAGTAATCCAAAGGGGGCCACAAACAGTAAAGAAATGATTTAAAAAAACACCAAAGTCTTTACCACCTGGATGCTGTCTGCTGCTCACTGTGGCTGCAGATGACACCTTCCCCTTGCTCCAAACAAGAGGGGAGGACTTTGCTGAAGCACCAGAGCATTTTTCAGGCGTGCGGAGGGCAGGCATCTGCCTATAAAACATGTGGCAGATGCCAAAGAAGGCTGAGGGAGGTGCTGCTGCGGATGCCCTTGCTCAGAATGAGAGGGACAGGGCTTCGCGCGAAGCAAAAGAAGCAAGGCTGCAAAAGGCTGCTTTTCCCCTTCCTTCTTGACTCCTGCTTCGCTGCCACCTCCTTTTAAAAATTATTCTTATTTGCGAGGCCGCCAAGATCTCGCCAAGGACCAGTGAGGAAGCTCAGGACTTGCTCGCTCCCCCATCTCTAAGGCTAAGTGTGTGTGCCAGTGTCCCCCCTTCCCTCCACCTACATTTCCCCCCCCCTTATCTCTCCAAGATGCTGCTGCTGATTTCAAAAAAGCTCTGCAGGCTGTGCAGGTTGCATATACTGCAGCTGAAATGTATTTATTCACTTAATTATTATTGCATTTCTATCCCACCTTTCCTCCAAGTTGCTCAAGGTGGTGCACATGGTTCCCCCCCTTCCATTTTATCCTTACACCAACCCTGTGAGATCAGTCAGGCTGAGAGACTGTGTCTGGTCCAAGGTCACCCAGTGGGCTTCATGGGATTTGAACCTGGATCTTAGTCCAACACTGTCACCCACTGGTGTTGGGAGAC
This sequence comes from Rhineura floridana, assembly GCF_030035675.1. NCBI lineage: Eukaryota > Metazoa > Chordata > Lepidosauria > Squamata > Rhineuridae > Rhineura > Rhineura floridana. The sequence continues at coordinate 3,389,044 of NC_084501.1, forward strand.
GGGACTGTACATCTTCAGACGGGGCGGAGGGGGATACCAGTTTGACTGGACCTTTGCATCAAGAAAATAAAGCAACATCTCCCTGACTGCAGGGAGGTTTTTATGGAAAGGGATATTCGGAGATGTGATTTTGCCATGCAGCATTTTTTCAATAAACAGAGACTAAAATTACAATTAGTGGGGGGGGGGTGTCACAAATTGTTTTGAGCTTACACGAGGGGGTCCTGTACTCATAAAGGCTGGGAACCACTGATCTAATAAGAGTGACAGGTTTCACCTGCCAGATAGGCATCTAATAAATTTTAGATGATGATGATGATGATGATAATAGCTTCTACACATTGCTGCCCTTTGTCCTCTCTCTTTTTATGGAAAATCCAAAGCGCTATTTTGTAATTTTAAAAACGAAAGGAAAAATATTTATTTACTTAGGTATTTATAATCCACACTTCAATAAGAATATATCATCAAGGCAGAGTAGAACATATAAAAATAAAATCAGTAAAAACAACCATTAAAATAATTAAAAACATTAATAAAACATAGATACAGATTGGTTAAAAAAAATCAAATTACAAAGGTCTGTTTAAACAATATAGTTTTCACAAGAGGTCTGAAGGAAGGCAGAGCTGGTCCCTGCCGAATCTCGGCTAGTTCCCCAGGGCGGGCCTCCCACACTGAAAGCTCGGTCCCTGGTGGAGGCAAACTGAACCTCAGGGGTCTTGTGGGGAACAACAAAGAGTGCCCCATCAAAATGGAGAGGAAATTGGTAATTCACACACACCCCCAAAATGTGGTGAACAGAAACTAACTAATAAAGGGGCAACTCATCACTAATATGATCAGAAGCTGCGAGGAGGAAGCTACTAATTACATTTTGCAAGTGAAACTTACTCTGTTGGATGTAACAATTATGGAAGGATGAAGATTGTGGCCAGTGGGATGAGCACTACTAGATAAAACAGTGTGGAACCACTACTTTAATTCCATTTCTAGCTGACAACAGAAAAGCAATGCCTCAGGAGCACTAAAGGGCCTTGATGTGGAAGCTACCTACGTTGTTGTTTGGTCCAGGAAATGTGGAGGTCATATTTAGTCCAGACTAACTAGGGTGGAAAATGAGTGTGTGATAGATGAAATTGGGGTGGGTGGTGGGTGGGAGTAGTATCATGATCAACTCTCGATTGCTAATTGTGATGCTGCTCAACCAACACTCTCTCCTTTTGTGTGTGTTGTAGGATTTTAGTTGGCTTAGAACAGCAAGAAGCTTGGGGCCGGCCTTGGCTGCAGTACCTTTAACTCCCCATTGGCAGTGAGAGAGGAAATACCTTTTTCTCAAATATTGGCTAGGATCTTTTTATACTTCAAGATTTCTTTGACAGGGTCACAGTTAGGGTTGCATCCAATGTAGCGCTGTGTCAATGTTCCGTCAGCAGCAGGATTTGTGCTTGTGCAGTGGAATGTGCTCTCCCTCTCCTCCCTGGCCACACTCCTTAAATCTATTCTAGGGGTTCTCCCATCCCTCTAGAGCAGATCTGTGGAGGGTGTGGGGCATGTATGGAGGGAGGAGACGGGATAAGTCCTGTTGCACAAGTGGACAAGGCACATTAGTTGAATACAGCCCTTAATACGTAACTGCTATTATGCTATTAACATGATTCTTTTGTTGGGCACATGAAATCTGAAATTGATGGAGTGTGGTATTAAAATGTTTAAATAACTAAATAAATACATAAACGTACTGCAGTTCTTTCATGCAATATTAGAGACATCTCAGAGTCCTCCTAGGCTACATTTATGCATCTTTTGCAGGGCTGGCACCAGACTGCAGTAGGCCCTCAAAGGTAGTGGCAGTGCTATTACCCAGAATGGTGGTAGGAATGTGTTGAGGCCCCCACTGCCATCTTGGGTGATGTGGGAAGTGACGGGGGTGTTGCCTAGGAGGGTGGATTCAATCCACATCAGCATTGGGTCGCAAGGCACACACTCCATGACTAGCAGGAATGCTAGCACGTATCCTGGAGCAGGAGCTACACCCAGCAGTGTGGGCCCCTTTTAGCCACAGGGGCCCTCGGCCAGTGCCCAACCTGGCCACCTGCTGGCGCCGGGCCTGGTTTTTTGTTGCAACAATGCCAGCTTTCTAGAGCTTTGATGAAGGGTCAAAGCTCAGTGGTAAAGGACATGCTTTGCAAGCAAAAGGTCCTCAGTTCAATCCTTGGTACCTCTAGGAAGGGGCTAGGAAAGGTCTGGGCTGCAGTGGAAACAAATGGACCACTGCCCCTCCAGCCTCTCTCTGCCCTCAGCCATCCGCTGCCTGCCCTGTATCCTTACTTGCAACCAGTCCAAAGGGTGGCACCGCCTCTTCCTTTCCTTCCCCTTAGTCTCAGCCTCCTTGTAGAACTCAGCAGGGAGGAAGATGGCGGCAAAACTAGAATCCCTTGGCTCTGGCTCCATCTGCTGTTCCATCCCACCAGTCAGCACTGAACTAGATGAACCAATAGGCTGACTCAGCCTAAGGCAATTTCCCATGTTCCTGCTCTGCAGTGGATGTACAGCAACTCTCCCAAAGGCTGCTGATTCTCATGGCAATTGTGTATTTTATCTTTGTCCAGGCCCCAGGCTGCCTTGGGTCAGTGGGCTGGGCTACAGAATCTTTGTCCATTCACATCCCCCACCTTCTTCCCACAGGTGCGTCCAAGGAGGGACCACAGCCATCCCTGGCGCCTTCGGCTGTGGCAAGACAGTCATTTCCCAGTCGCTCTCCAAGTACTCCAACAGTGATGTCATCATCTATGTGGGCTGCGGCGAGCGTGGCAACGAGATGTCAGAGGTGCTGAGGGACTTCCCTGAGGTGAGAGCGGCAGGGAAGTGGGCAGGACTCTGTGTGTGTGTGTGTGTGTTATGGGCGGAGCTGTTGTGGTCCTCTGTTCAGAATTCCACTCTCCTTTATGGCGAACATACAAAGTTCCAGGGAACAGCAGGGACAGAGTGGGAGGAGACTTCAAAGGTGCCCAGATTCATAATAATAATTACCTAACATGCGCTCTACATGGGGCTACGTCCCTATCTGGACCGGGATAACCTGGCTTCAGTTATCCATGCTCTGGTAACCTCCAAGTTAGATTACTGCAATGCACTCTACGTGGGGCTGCCTTGAAGACGGTTCGGAAACTGCAGCTTGTGCAAAATGCAGTGGCCAGATTGGCAACAGGGACCAGACCGTTCAAACATATAAAACCAATTCTGGCCCACTTGCATTGGCTGCCTGTATGTTTCCGAGCTCGATTCAAGGTGCTGGTTTTAACCTATAAAGCCTTACACAGCTTGGGACCACAATACCTGATGGAACGCCTCTCCCGACACGAGCCCACCCGTACACTATACTCAACATCAAAGGCCCTCCTCCGGGTGCCAACTCCAAGGGAAGCTTGGAGTCTGGCAACAAGGGAGAGGGCCTTCTCAGTGGTGGCCCCCAAATTATGGAATGATCTTGTTGACGACGTGCGCCTGGAGCCAACACTGTTATCTTTTCGGCACCAGGTCAAGACTTTCTTCTTCTCCCAGGCATTTTAGCATGTGTTTTTAAATTGCTTTTTACAAATGTGTTTATATTTGTTTTTAATATTTTTAATTGTTTTAAACCGCCCAGAGAGCTTCGGGTATGGGGTGGTATACAAATGTAATAAATAAATAAAATAAATAAATAAATAACATGTTTCAGGAATCATAACTCTTCTTCAGGGGTGATTCTCAATTCTTCTTCAGGGCCAGCTCCACCCTTGGAATAAATAGTTCAATTCCTTGAGCGGTGGGAGCCCCTGCTCCCCACACCCACCCCAGCAGGTTTACATCTTGGCCCTGATTGTCATTCGCATCATCTTTGAAAAATTCTGAATTGGAATCACCCTTGGGCAAGATGCATAAAAGTGAGCATTGGGCAATAAATGACCTTTTGAAGTTACAAAGCCAATGTAGCATCCTCTAAGTAATGTGGACAACAATTCCCATCATCCCTGCCGATTGACTATGCTGGCTGGAACTGATGGGAGTTGGAGTCCAAAACAAACCATGTGGAGGGCACTACATTGGCTGCCCCTTCTTTACTCAATGAAGTCACCATCAAATCAGAGAGGTGGCTATCCAGTAGCATCCACGTTACTTTGATTAAGGGAAAAAGAGGAGAGCTTCAACGTCCTAACTGGATCTATATCTTGATAATATACATAATTAGTTTGTATCTTTCCTATAACCATTTTGTGAATTTGGGCCAAGACCCAAGATCTCACCATGAAAAGATTTAGAGTGATATCCAAAAGAAAGGCCGGGGATGGAACTGGCAATCCCACCCCATATATACGGTCTGCCTAGTAAACGTCGCAAGACGTCACCCTAAGAGTCGGAAACGACTCGCACTACAAGTGCGGGGGACCTTTACTTTTACCAACTAAGTCATACTCAGAGCAGACTGCTCTCTAAGTTAATTAACATTACTGATTTCAATAGTCTGCTATGAGAATATGAGTAACATCGGGCATTACCTGCTATTTCAAATCTTCCCGTTGTTTGAAACCATCCAGTATGACCATGAGTCCACTGCTTCATTAATCATAGTTTTGAAAGGTTTCCAATCTCCATTTCAGCAACAACAATAATAATTTCATTTATGTCCCACTTTTCTTCCAGGGTGGCAAATAGGGCTCTCCCCCTCCTCCTTTTAGCCTCCCAGTGCCTAGAGTAAGAGGCCATGACTGGTTCAAGGTCACCCAGTGAACTTCATGGCTGATGGCCTCCCCGGGCCTAGTCCAACACTCTCCCCAGTACGTTGGCTGGCTCCGTTTCATCCGGTTTAAAAGACTAAAGAAGGGTTGCCTGGAAAAGGCATCATATGATTAGGGTTGGAAGGATCTGTCGGTTTCACTTCTTTCAGTTTCTCATTTTTTCCATTCTTAAATTTGGTTCTCTGTATTTGTGAACAAAGAACAAAAGTCATGAAAATTCTCCAGCATTTTAGGGAGAAGTTCTTCTACTAAAGATGTTTTTACATTGCAGCTTTGACTAATGTACACATTTTTACAAGCAATTTCCCCTAACTGCATTTTAGTAACACTGTTTTCACAAATATATTCATTTTTGTGCACACTTTATCCTAATATATGCATATTTGAAAACATCATTTAGTTGGGAGAACTGCATTGCAGAACTTGGATAAGTGCAAAAGTCGAAGGTCGGCTGCGTTCCCATGTTGTTTCGGAAAGTGCGAACTGGATGAATTCCGGTTCAAACGTGAACAGAGTCAGATTTCTCACCCATCCCTACACATGACCCACAAGCAGGGTCACACGCATTAAGACTGAGATCACAGTCCTGACCGGTAGTACCTCCCAGGGTATCACTCCAGAGCAGCCTTTCCCAACCAGTGTGCCTCCAGATGTTGTTGGACCACAACTCCCATCAGCCTCAGCCAGCATTGCCAATGGTCAGGAAAGATGGGAATTGTGGTCCAACAACATCTGGAGGCACACCGGTTGGGAAAGGCTGCTCCAGAGCATCCTTCCGCAAGCTGGGGCCCTCCAGTTGCTTTGGGCTACAAGTCCCAAGTCAGCATGGACTGGCACTGTTTGTAGGTAGGGTCTGAGCCAAAAATGAACCCCCGCTGTATTTTTCCTGCCAACCCGTTTGGCTCTCCCTTCCATTCCCCCCCCCCCGTCCGCAACAAGATTCCGAACTGATCTCCTGCAGGGGGCTCTTCTTCCTCTCCCACCCTTCATGTTGTTCTCTCTGTTTTGGCCTCCTGTGCTTGGGCTGCAGGGTTCCCAGCCTTCTTTTAACTCAAGATGCGTCAGAGGACTCCTTGTGCATGCAAAGCCATACGTCCGGGGGGGGGGGGACTGGTTTCAGCCCAAGGGTCAGATTCCCTTCTGGGCAACCTTTTGGGGGCCACATGCTAGTGGTGTGCGGGGCCAGAGACAAAAGTGGGTGGAGCAATGGATGCAAATTTTGCCTTTGTGCAGTAGGCTACTTTCTACACGCACTCACACACCCCTGTCTACCCTCCATCCAATCAAGCAGGAGGCATGATCAAGGTGCAAGGGCAATGTTCCATCCAAGCAAAAACACTCAAAAAGGGCTCAAAGGAGGGCCAGGAAGGGGTTGTGGCCTGGAGGGAACCCCGGGGGTCAGACAGAGAGGCCTGGAGGGCTGCATTTGGGGCCCGGGCCCCAGAGCCTCCCCAGTTTCCTCCCCTCAACCTGCTGCCCTGTTCTCCAGTGACTTTGCTTACTCCCACCTCTCTTAGCTAACTATGGAAGTAGATGGCAAGACGGAGACCATCATGAAGCGCACCTCCCTTGTCGCCAACACATCGAACATGCCTGTGGCAGCGAGAGAGGCCTCCATTTACACGGGTGAGGCTGCCCTTCTCTTGTCCACTTCTAGGCAAAAATAAAACATAAAAATGCTCCCTGGCATCCAAAGAATCCCACTGTTAGTTCCATACAGCCGGGGGGGGGGGGGAGATGAGCTTATATCTCTCCAACATCAGCCTCCCCCATTGTGCACTCCAGCTGCTTGGCCACCTGGGACGGAATGAATCCTTGGTACGATTCAGCAGAGTTCATCGTATGATCTCATCCTGTTCCCTGCATTTGGGGTAGGGAAAAGGTTTTCTCTCAGGTTACGTGGGCTAATGTTGCAATTGTGGAAGATTTCTCATCTTCAGTTCTCCAATATTTTCAGGCCGCTTGGCTCTTCTGCTTGAGGTGTTTGCCCTTCTTCAGAGAAATCTTGCCTCAGTGCCTCTTGCGTCTTTTCTTTCCTCTGTCTAACCCCATGCAGGGATCACCCTCTCAGAGTATTTTCGTGACATGGGCTATCACGTCAGCATGATGGCTGACTCCACCTCCCGCTGGGCCGAAGCACTCCGTGAGATCTCTGGACGTTTGGCCGAAATGCCTGCAGGTAACCCTCTTTGCTTTTCAAGACTTCCTTCAGCTCCAAGTCTGGGGGATTTATATAGGCTGAGCATGGGACAAGGGATCCTGCCTCCAAACGCTTTGCCTTATGGCTGGGTGGCCTCTGACCCATGGGGCCAGAGGTTCTGTACCCCTGGCTTAAACAAACCATGCCTTGGTTACTGATAGTGGCAGTGGACACATACCTCCCCATATTTCACAGATAACAAAGGGCAAGTGATTTTTATATGCTCCTAACTCACCCCTCAGTACTCACACCAAAAATCACTGTGCACGGACACACCTCACACCAATAGAAATTATTGAATGTTGTTCTCTGCCTCCTGTATGTGAAACAGAGACTGCATATACACCATGCACTTAAAGCACATGGCTTCCCCCAAAGAATCCAGGGAACTGTAGTTTGCCATTACCAGAGCTACCGTTCCCAGCACCCTTAGTAAACTGCCGTTCCCAAGATTCTTTGGGGGAAGCCATGTGCTTTAAATGCAGTTTAAATGCATGGTGTGTCGTGTACTCAGCTTGTTTGTTTACGAAATGTAAGAAACCAGATCAACGGATCTGGTTTATAGCTTCAGCTTGAATACGGTTGGCAGCATTTACTGTGCGTCTAGTGTGGTGAGCCAGATTTGGGAGGAGTGGGGGAGGGGGGAGGGGAGCAGTGCCTTGGTATTTTGCATCTGTTCACATGCGTTGATGCACATTTTTGCACAAAACTCCAGGTACATCCACCCCCATTCAGAGATTTGGCTTCCAAGACCTCAAGAGAGAAGCTGAAACCAGAACAACTATACATTTAAAGCACATTTCTTCTCCCAAAGAATCCTGGGAACTGTGGTTTCCCCCCCACACAGAGCTATAGATTCCGAGCACGCTTAACAAACTACAGTTTCCATTATTCTTTGGGGGAAGTCACGTGCTTTAAATGTGCTCTGGGTGTGCTTTAAATGTATGCTGTGGACCTGCCCTGCTTTTTTCAAAAAGCAGTCCTGACATTTCCCCCAAAGGCAAGAAGTGGGGATTCAACAGAATTGAAAACAGGGGGGGTAATCCCTGGTAAATGGTAAATGGGGGCAGCTGGAGCCTATGTGAATACTCCACATGAAACTGAGGCAAGTGCTTCAGCTGAAGAACGAGACCACATCGAGGAGGCTGTTCCACAGTCTCAGGCCCACAAAAGTCAAGGCCCAGCTTCTATTCTAGGAGGTGTTGTGTTTTTCTCATGCAGTGAAGGTTCACAAAGCCAGCACCCTAGAGGAGGCAACTAGGAAATGGGCTCCTGTCCAGAGGCCAGGGAAAGCTCCTTTGGCTAGTTCTGCTGGTACTTCCCTTGAGAAGGGCAACCGATGTGATCCCGGAGGGGCTGGAGCAATTCCCCTTGGAGGGAGGTTGTAACTTTGAACTTTTTTACTCTGTGAAAAGGTGAGCCAGGATCCTTCCAGAGTCCAGACCGGAGTTTTATTGCTGGTGTATTTTGCAACATATTCTTAATACAACAATAGTGCATTAGTAGTGGATTTATTCTGCTTTAGTTTGTTCTGTGATGCTTACCACATTGCTACCTGGAGGAGTTATGGCTCAACAGATTTGTGCCTTTCATGTGGCGGCACCCGCCCTGTGGAATTCCCTCCCCTTAAATATTAGGCAGGCACCATCTCTGCTATCTTGTCGGTGCCTTTTAAAGACTTTCCTCTTCCAACAAGCCTTTTAACTTGAGACGTATCCCAGTCTGCGTCAGTGTCAGAACTGCTTTTAATATGTCTTTAACCCTTTTTTTTTTAAAAAAGATGTTTTTAAAGTTTTTTTTTAATGTTTTTAACGTTGTTTTGTTTTAATGTATTTTCAGGTCTTTTTATGATGTTTTAAAGTGTTTTTAGTGTTTCTGTTTGCCGCCCTGGGCTCCTGCTGGGAGGAAGGGCGGGGTATAAATCACATAATAAAATAAATAAATCAATCATCAGATTTCAGCAGGAAGTCGCAGGATATTCTTCACTCACTGGAAATGAAGCAGAGTGACCACCCCAAAACTTTTGCTGGCACCAACAGTATTTAAAGTGGGATCACGTGTGACCACCCCGACAGCATCATGAGCACAAATTATAATGATTGCACAATAAAAAGGATGTCTGTCTGGAGAGGCCCTAAGAGGGGACATGACAGAGGTGTATGAGATTGTGCCGGGTGTGTAGAAAGTGAACACAGAAAAGCTTTTCTCACTCTCACATATTAAGTGGGGTGGTACGGCTGTGCTGCTAACCACACCACCTGCTGGCTGAGTCGCTTCTTCATACTGGCACAGAGAGGGGAGGGGAAGGCAGTGGCCGGGTCAACACGGTGCATTTGCACCCCGCTGGCCTCACCGCTGCCTTGCCCCTCACCCTCTCCATCCCGGTATGAAGAAGCGACTCAGTCAGGGCGGCAGCACAGGCTCATCACTCTGTCCACAACTGTCCTAGAACCCGGGGCCATCCAATGCAGCTGAATATTGGAAGACTCTGGAATAGGGTTGCCAGGTTCAAACCCTGAGACTGATCCTGTATCTTTAGGAGAAGAGAAAGCCAGCCAAGTGCAGGGGTTCTTGCAACACCGTAATGAGAAAAACTACAAGGTGGAATTCTCCTTTCCCCCTGCACAACTTTTAAAGATACAGAAGACCTCTTGGTTGCCAGGCCCAGCCTCCAGGAGGTCTTCTGTATCTTTAAAAGGGGGAAGGGAGAATTCCCCCTTGTGGTTTTTCCCATTACGGTGTTGCAAGAACCCCTGCACTTGGCTGGCTTTCTCTTCTCCTAAAGATACAGGATCAGTCTCAGGCCAGGAACCTGGCAACCCTACTCTGGAAGGAGGTACTTCTTCAGGCAGTGCATAGAGTGTGGAATTTGCTGCCCCAGGATATACTGACGGGCACCAGTTTGGACAGCTGTATACGGGAGTTAGGCAAACTCATGGAGGATATCAATGGCTACTAGCCACAATGGCTGCGTACTGCCTGCAGCGTCGGAAGTGGTATGTGTCGCAGAGTGGCGAAATTGGGAATGGAGAGACTGAGTGAATGTGTTTGAATCTTTGCTAAAGATTACACCTTCCCTGCAAATTAGTCAGACAAAGACTTTAAGCTTTAAAATAAGAAATAACTACTTTATTCTGGAAGTACATACTTGGTAGGAAAGAGAGTTCTACATCTAGCTAGTTGGAGATGCAAACACTAAGCCTAGTGTTTGCCCTCAGCTTGGAGGAGAGGGAGAGACAAAGAAAAATATGTATGCTCTCCCTCTCGAGAGAAAGAAGGAAGGAGATGTGTTCAACATCCTTTGCATATCAGTCTAGCAGGAAGGAAGAGACAGCAGGAGATCAAAGGACAGGTATAGCCTAGCAACCAGGAGGTCTCCTCTCTAGCTACCCTTTTTAACCCCCTGCAGCCTCAACCCACAAGTTGGAGTTGAACCACATATCCGAACAGTGTGCCTCTGAATACCAGGGGCTGGGGAACAAGGGCAGAAGAGAGTTCTGTTATACTCCAGCCCTGCTTGCACTCAGGCTTCCCATAGGCCAGGGGTGCCCACACTGTGCAATGTGATCCACAGCATGTCTGTGAAGAAGTGCAGCAACAGTGGCTGCCTCCATCCTTCTGGAAGGTGAGAAGGTTGGACAGCCAGGGTGGTGGTGGAGAGGAGTGGGAGGATTAGCAGCAAAGTTAATGGGAGTCTAGAACGGAGACATTCAACCTCGATTCAAGTAAAAACCGCACAGCATTTAGCACAGCTCATTGCAATTGCTCCAACAGAAGGGAGCATCCTTAAGTGGTCCACAAAGGCCCTCAGCAGGTTTCAAGTGGTCCATGGGGAGAAAGGTTTGGGACACCCACTGCCATAGGCATCTCTTTGGCCTCTGTGAGAACAGGGTGCTGGACTGAGCCTGCTTGGCTTTTCTCACATGCTTCTTTTCATAAATCCCAGACAGCGGGTATCCGGCCTACTTGGGTGCCCGCTTGGCTTCCTTCTATGAACGGGCTGGGCGTGTGAAGTGCCTGGGAAGTCCGGAGCGGGAGGGGAGCGTCAGCATCGTTGGCGCGTAAGTCTTACCTTATGTCTCCTTTCTCTGCCTCCTCGACGTCTAGCTGCAAGGGTGTGACTGGAAAGAAGAGAAGCCAACAGGCCCACTTCAGAACCCTTTAGAGATCTTTCAGCAGATAAACTGTCTCACCTCCAAGCAATTAACTGGTTACATTTACATATTTCACCACCTCTATAAAGATGCTTAATGCTGGTGACAGACAAGTTTCTATTGAGTAGCAGAACTTGAGGTTGTTTTTTTGAACAGATAATACCAATTGTCTGAAATTCAACACATGAAAGAAAGATAAGCCATATTCCTTCCTTGTTTTGAATTTTAGACTGTAAACTCCTCAGGGCAGGGACTGGTATTTGTTACTTTGTAAAGCCCCAGGCGTTTTGATAGGGGTATATTAATAATAACAATCTGCAGTTTCTTTTGTGAGTTTAGCTAAGTCTTTGGCAACCTGATGCAAATCCAATATTTTGGATTACAGCTCCCATCAGCCCCAGTGATCATTGGCTCCCCTTCTGACCCCAAATTCATTTGCCAGCCTTTTGCAACTTGGTGCCCTCCAGAAGTTTTGGACTATAACTCTCGTCTGCCTGTGGCTGGCTGTGGCTGATAGGAGTTAAAAGTCCAACCCTTCTTGAACGCACCAAGTTGCAAAGGCTGGTAGATGAATGTGGGGGTGGGAAGGCGGAGCAGACTTGCCGTTTACATTTTGGGCTTGGATATGAACAGCAAAGTGCAAGATACACGTGGCTCTTGGCAAGGGCAAGTGAGTGTGTGTTCCTTGTAAATACTTGAAAGTGGAATCACAGGAAATAATTGTTTCGAAAGGTTCTTTTGAGAGGCGCCCATGGCGCTGGTGCAGGCCACTTGCCTTGGATGCTGCGGTTCCTCATTCAGTCCCTGGCATCCTTACTTAAAACAGATCAAAGGGTCTTGAGCAGCGGAACTGGGAGAATTACTGCCAGTCAGAGTGGACAGTGTGGGATGAAATGGGCTGCTGTTTTGACAGGCAGAGAGTGCTTCCAGATGTGAGCACCCTAGCACCCAGCCATTGCGGTTAAGAACATAAGAAGAGCCTGCTGGATCAGGCCAGTGGCCCATCTAGTCCAGCATCCTGTTCTCACAGTGGCCAACCACGTGCCTGGGGGAAGCCCGCAAGCAGGACCTGTAGTCCACAGATGGATGGCAACCCTGCTTACACCTAAAATTCTGTATCTGGGCAGTTCCCCTTTCCCCCATCCTAATTATGGGGAAAGGACATTCTTTATTTTTGCTTAGGGGAGGTGTTAAATACTCCCTCCACTCTTGCTGCACTCCTGATCATGATTCCCCCTCCCTGATACAACTTGGGGTTGGTGGAGAAGAAAGAAATGGATGTACAGTCAATGCTGTTTAGAAAGGGAAGAGTTAAAGCGATAGAGTTGATTCCTAAAGAGAAGAGATAGACCATAGAGAATCAAATTGCTAAAGCAATCTATATAGGCCATATTGGCCCCAAAACCAACTGAACAGCTATGTGATAGGCCAAGTACAGCTGGGGAAATTGCACTGTTTGTCTGAGCTCAGGGGAAGAAAAAATGGAAATTGAATAAGGGAAAACATGCAAACAGGATTTTTGTTTATGACATCATACAGATGCCCTGTAAAAGGTGATTAACCAAAGCCAGGCTGTTCCACAGTATATGCTTAGTGTGAAAGCAGTGTAAAGTAGCTCCTTATATTGTGAAATGGCCATAGCTCAGTATTAAAGTGCTGTATGTGATTTGTATACAGAAGGTCCCAAGTTCCAACTAACGGGATCCCAGCTACCTGGATGGGTAAAGATCTCAGCCTGAGACTTTGAAGAGTCATTGTTAATCAGAGTAGACAGCTCCTTTTATTTAAGGTTTTTGCTCAGCCACAGAATTCAGTGTCTTTGCCTTCAAAAGGTCCCAGGTTCAGTCCTTGGGCATCTTCAATGTCAAGGCTCTAAAGTAGAAGGGCTGGCGAAGACCCTTCTATCTGAATGGCCACCAGTCAGAATGAACAATCCTGGGCTTGGTGGGCCAAGCGTGTATAAGACAGTTTCATGTTCTGTTGGAAAGGGCCCACAGCTCAGTGGTTTGCATTTAGAAGATCCCAGGTTCAGTATCCAATTTTATTGGTTCATAGAATCGTGGAGTTGGAAGGGGCCCATAAGGCCATCGAGTCTAAGCCCCTGGCTCAATGCAGGAATCCAACTTAAAGCACTTCTTTAAAAGACTTCTCTGTGAACTCAGGCCTAGTTTTACACATGTATGCTTTTCAGAGTTGCAAGGTACCTGTATTTTTAAGTAGATAGGCACCTGTTTATTTTGTGCTTGGCCACAGTCTGCCTGCGTCTAGCAGTAAGTTGTGCCCTTGTTGGGAGACTCATCTTATCTTTCCATATGACTCCTAGGGTTTCCCCTCCTGGCGGCGACTTCTCTGACCCGGTAACCTCAGCAACATTGGGCATTGTGCAGGTGAGTGTCTCCTATGGTGTTGACAGCTTCTCACGGCTACCTGGCATGGTTCTCCAATTTCTCAACTCTCTTCTGGTTCCAATTCCAGGTCTTCTGGGGCCTGGACAAAAAACTAGCTCAGCGGAAGCACTTCCCATCAGTGAACTGGCTGATCAGCTACAGTAAGTACATGCGGGCGTTGGATGAACACTATGAGAGGCACTACCCGGAGTTTGTCTCCCTGCGCACAAAGGCCAAGGAGATCCTGCAAGAAGAGGAAGATCTGGCGGAGATTGTCCAGCTGGTTGGAAAGGTGAGGAGGCAAAAAGGATGCTTGCTGTGTGCAAAGAGGGGAAAAAGTCCAACTGTTCATTGATTTGTTTTGATTCCCAAAAATCTTCATTTGTCTCATTGTTGATGCAGCAGAATAACATTCGTGTCATCACAAATGTTCATAATTCCAGATTCTTCAGACCTGTGGTGTTGCACTGCCTGTAACTTTGGCCTTTCCCATCCATTTGGCATGGCATTCTTGTAGGACTATGCCTTGAAAGGACCACACCTACTAACTTTCAGAGAGATAGGTTTGTAGTTAATTTCAAAAGTCAGAAAGACACAAATGCAAGCAGTATTTAAAAATCTATTGTTATTCCAAAGCCTGGGCACTAGGCAGTCACAGAGAATAAAATACCCCCCAGACACCACACCAGGCTGGGCAAGTGATGGTCTCAAGTTTTGGGAGAAAAAAGCTCTCAGAAAACATCTCAACCTAGCTTGAGATTTTATTTTTTAAGATTATGGGCTTATCCACATAGGAGCATTACTTCGTACTAAAGATGCTGTTTTTACCTCCATTTTCTATTTATACTGTCCACAGTAAGGGCTCAATGCCAGTGTTTTCTATTCACACTGAGGGGAAGGATCAATCATGCAGTTTCTTAATGATCACGCCCTCTAATTTAACATTTCCACTCTCTCTGGTTGCTTGGCAACCAAGCATGCTCAGTTTGTTCTACCACTTGCACTAGGTTCCATTTAAAACAACAACCCAGAAGTGCGATTATTTGTATTTTCACTAGTACAGTACAGCTGAAATACAAATCTTTCTTTGAGCAGTATTGTGCTTTTGCACACAAGTTAGGGGGAAAAGAAAAACAAGGCACTGTTCGGAGCAACATAAAAAAGGCCAGGAGAATGGAGGAGAGCAACTGGAAGTTGATTGTCAGCCCACAGGAAACGAAATGAACAAAGCAAGGAGGAGGGAGTGGCTGTGGAGAGGCGAACTATTGACACACACACCCAAAAGCATTGGAGCAAAGTGTCTGCAAGGAGGAGCACAGTGCAGTGGAAATGGTTTTTGCTCCCCTTTTCATATTATCAGTGGATTGGGTTAGTATGGATTTACAGGGGGAAAACTGTGTGATAGCTTCTGTTTGCCGGTAACATCATGTGAACCATGAGAGTTAAAAGGAGGTGTGAGTAGTACTAAGCATACAGTAAACCACCATGTAGATGAGCCCTATTACGGATCTAGCTAGTTGAGTTTTGCCCTGACGCAGCCGCAACCCTCTCTTTATAATCTAAAATTTCTTTAGATTATAGCAAAACATTCTGAGGCATGAAAGACCTTCCTCTCAGATGTCTTCGGTGTTCAACATGTGACTGGTATAATTTTCACTGAACACCAGAAGCATCTGGGAAGACATCTGGTGAAATACTGCCTCAAAAAGGCAACATCTTTCCAGAGGCCCAACTTGGGTATGGGACAAGAGCAGGTAGCTCAGGGTGAACCTTAAGGGATGCCAGAGGCCTAGACTTCCTTAGCTGTCCCCCCCCAATTAACTATGAAAATTGAACATTGATGAAACATTGACTGATCATCTTGACCCATTCATCACGCTATCAAAGGAGTGGGGAGCCAGCAGCAGCCATAGCGCTGTACAAAGCCCTTTTCACAGGAAGTGCATATCTATAGGAGATATGCAAAGATGAATTCTGGGGCAGTCAAGAGTGAGTGGTGTGTAGGTCCCTGAAATGAGCTTGCAAGATTCCTGGCCTAGGTGCACCTTAGGGTTTTGTATGGGGCTGGTAGGTGTTGAGGGTGTGGTGGTGATGCTGTGAGATGACAATAAGTCTGTGCTCCTAACCTGGACAGTCAGCGTATTAGACTTGAGCTGTGAACCACAAGACCGCAGCAATGTTAGGAACTCAGCTGTTGCCCATAGGCAAGGCACTAGGCCTATTATGTCCTCTCGCATGGGGTTGTTGTACGGATTCCTGAGACAACATATGTGAAGTGATCCAAACGCTCAGAGTACTTAGTTCTGGAACCTGTTTCCAGTCATAGCGGGGCTCAGGCCTGACCATGCGCAGAGTGCCCTGCTATTGTCCCATCCTCCATTAGGGAAAATACGGGGGAAAGTTTGGCATTATGGGGGGAAAGTCCGGAGCAAAAGGTGTAGTTTCCAGGCAGGTTTGCACCTCAGAGGCTCTTTAAGTGATGGGCATTTTGTTTGAAAGAGAACAGGTGGGAGCAATGAATGCACCTGGTCCCTGATGCTCCTCTTCTCCTCACCCCACTCTTGTCCTGCTGCTGTCCCCCCCCTTTTTTTTTTTGTCCAGGCATCTCTTGCTGAAACTGACAAGATCACCCTTGAGGTGGCCAAGCTCATCAAGGATGACTTCTTGCAGCAGAACGGCTACTCCGCCTACGACAGGTAATTCTACGCCAGCTGGCTCAATGTTTGGGCCTCTCTGCCGTGCAGCCCTTTGCACCCTCCTGCTTTAGCTCTGCTGAGGTGTTGCTTTCCCATGCTCAGCCGGAAATAGAATTAAAGTGCAGATTCTGCTCAATACTTTAACATAGTACCATATTATTCAGCAGGGCTGGGGAACTTTTAGCCCTCCGGATGTTGTTGGAGTCCAACTCCCACCAGACTCATCCAGCATGTCCAACGGACAGGGATGATTGGAGTTGTTATCCAACAACATCTGGAGGGCCAAAAGTTCCCCAGCCCTGTTGAACACCCTTTCCCCCTGGCCAAGATCCACCTATAATGTCTACTCATGAGTTCCTCTTGATCAACAAAGAGCTTTTCCATTTTTTGTCGCAAAACAAGACTAAGGGAAATGTGATTTCTCTCACTTGGCAGACATAACCGTGTGCTGGCGACAGAGGAAGGAAGGGAGGCAGGGGCCTTCCACAAACAGCCCCAAGCACAATTCAAGGTGTTTGACAGTCATTGCACCCAGATGCGTTCACTCTTCTAATGTCCTCCCTCTCACATGTTGCCCGATGCCAGGTTCTGCCCTTTCTACAAGACGGTGGGAATGCTCCAAAACATGATTGTCTTCTATGAGCTGGCCCGCCACGCAGTGGAGTCCACATCACAGTCTGAGCAGAAGATCACATGGGCAATCATACGCGAGAACCTGGGAGAAATCATATACAAGCTGAGCTCCATGAAGTTCAAGGTGAGGCTGGAGGAGAGGGCAAGTGCATCGTCTGCATAGTGAGCCATAGCTGGTGGGTCTCAAAAGGCGAAGAAGTAGCTGGTAGAGCTGGCCTGTGGGGCTTTCTACCTTTTGTGTAACTAGTTCATCGCAGTCTTTTTGCGTTTGTTTCTCTTACATCTTTGTGCTTCTTTTTTCCACAGCCTTCCTTTGTAGTTACTATTTTTTAAATAATGTGTCTCAAGCCTGTCACTCACACTCACTCATAAATCTTCATTTCTTTCCTTACCTAGGATCCTGTAAAGGATGGAGAGGCAAATATCAAAGCTTACTATGCACAGCTTAATGAGGAAATGCAGAATGCATTCCGCAACTTGGAAGACTAAAAAGAGAACATGGGGAACTAAAAGCACTGAGTGATTGGAAGCAGGACTTTGCCTGTTGTTGTTGATGATGTGTGTGTGTGTAATAGCTCCCACCAAGAGCTCCTTGCTAAAGGCTCCTTTGGGCTGGGGGCTGACTCCATTGCATGCTGTCACGTAGCAGTCACGTAGCTGTCTGGTAGCAGTTGTAACATTGCAACCAAAGAAGCCGAATGCAAATCTCTGGGTCCATTTGTACTTTGTCTCCTGTTTTAATTTTGCATGGCCTGAATAAATTTTGAGTACAATAGTTCATTTATCTTTACTTTTACATAGCTCATTATATAAGAACATTAACCAAAAAATCTCCTAAGGATCCGTCTAGGCCAGCATCCTGTTGTAACAGTGGTGCCCAGCCAGGTGTCTCAATGGAAGGTCCACAGGCAGGGCATGAAGGCAGCAGCAGCACTCCCCACTCTTTGTCCCTCCACAACTGGTATGCAGTGGTAGACTGCCTCTGAACATCGAGGTTCAGTTTTTAGCTATCATGCTTAAACAATATGAGAGCAGCCCTCTGGATCAGGCTAAGGCAAGGATGCCTAGTCCAGCAGGCCTGTGTCTAACGGCCAGACAAGCAACTTTAGGAACCTTGCAAGAAAAGGTTGAAGGCAAGAGCCGTCCTCTGTTACTTGTTCCCTTGCGCCTGCAACTCTGAAGCGCATTGCAACTGCACAATAAGCTGGCTACATCGCCTTTCTTCCCTGGAGTGCCACTGTGCCCACTGGCATTGCACCAGTCCAGGGCACACTGTTTCCTGCATCTTGCTGTTCAGATGAATGTGGGAGAATGTCCACAGCATGCTGTAATGTGCACTGATTGAAAGTAAATGTGCCACAGAGAAATGGCTCACTAGCACCTAGTGCGGAAATCCGGCACTTGCTTTTCTTCCTGCCATTTGCCCCTTTCCCTCCCTCCCTCTTTCTTGTACCTTTGCGCACCTCTTTCTATTGTACAGAGGGGAGCGGCCGGTCCCCTCAAACTTTGTGCTTTTGTCTGTTCCCTGCTAAGTGCACCCTTCTCCTCCTTATTTATTTCCCCATAATTAAGAGCAAAAACAGACAAAATGCAAAACCGGAAATCCTCATAACGGTGTGCTGAGGACAGAACGTTACCTTTAACACACCATGAGAAGTTCATCCACAGAGGAGGCTGCTTGCCTGCCATGTCTCTGCATGATTCACCGCTCTGGCCATCTTCTTCTCATCAGCCACCTCTGGAGGTGGATCCCTGGCTCAGACTTGGTGCAGTGACCTGGCAGAATGACCTGCCAAGCAATGGCATTGTCTGCAGGATTCTCTTTCCAGTCAGAAAATGGGTTGCTCATACACACTCTACATTTCAAGTGTAAGAGTGCAATACCGCTTCCAATTTTAATTCTGGGCACTGGGTGAACCAAACGAGTGCAGCTCACATTTGGGAAATCTGTTCAAAACAATACAGCCACTGATCCCTGTGGGTCATAGAAAGGGGGAGGAAGTAGGCATGACAGGAAATGCCTGTTTTGCTTATTCCCATCACAAGAGAAAGGGCTCTCCTCCGCCCGCCCTCTGACACCTGGCCTTCTACACGTCCTGCATCAGGAAAAGTCGGCGAGAGGAGGGGTGGCCCTTGGCAACCAGAAGATGCGAGATGGTTCCACGCTATTGTAAGCCTTGTCATCCATCAGACAAAGCACCACAGGAAGCGACTCTATAAAAGTCGCTTCTTTTCACCATGTTTTGCTCTTCATTTGTTTCCATCGAGGGAGAAAGAGAAAAGAGAGTTAATAGCGACATAACAAAGAACTTTTAGACTGGTTAGCTGGGTTTATTTATTTATGTATTTCTTGGATAACAGTCAGTCGGAATATTGAGCGCTGAAGGTAAGCTGAAACACACGGCTTGATTTGAAGCAGGCATCACTTCAATCTTAGCCCCGGGCCCTGTTCTCCCTACCAACGCTCAGCTGTAGTGAGAAAATGTGCAGTCCTCATGATGTGCTGAAAATGGATCTGGGTGTGAGAAGGAAGTGAGTAATTGGATGCCCTTTGGGCACTTGTCCAGGTGTTCCAGTGGTTGTGCATTCAAGATTTGATTCCGTGTGAATTGGGCTGTCCCAAAAGGGCACCCAATGAAAATGCACAAGTCCTGAACCATCCCGCTGACTTCCATGCATCCCATCCCAGTGGTGGACAAACTGACCACTTAATAAAATAATAATAAATAATTAATAAATAATAAAAAAATAAAATAAAAAATAAAAAGACCACTTGTGAATCTGATCCCTGACCTACCCAGGTCAGTTGACAGCTATGTGCCTATGCATGTAGTTTGCAGAAGATTTCTTCATATGTTCCCTCAAGCACTAGTATAACGGCAAATTCTGAAGTGCAGGGTCCCTTCATGATAGTTACAGCCACACACCCCTCATCTTTTTTTTTTTTTTTTTTTTGCTGCTGGGTTGAGAATTAGATCCTTGTTAATTCTTCTCCCACAACAACAGACTAAGAGCCAATCAGCATGAAAAAGAAGTGCATTAGCTACTGAGAAGAGTCTTCTCAGTGGCTGACTCTGATTGGCTCCAGTCATTAGGAAAGGACAAAGAAGCATGTTAGAAGCCTCTTCTCAGTGGCTAACACACTCCTCCATGATGGCTGCCTCACAGGATGCTGGAGACATAGGGGCCCTGCTGGGACCTTGCTCCCCCCAAAAATAAGGGATCTAAGACCCCCCCAGTCCCTAGATGACTACACCCCTGCCCTCAAGGCTCCTGGGAAATTCCAAAACAGTGGGGGAAAAGTGATTCTAGCTGTGCAGCCATTATTTTGTGATTGCCAGCTGATGTAACTATCATGGGCTCCTGGTGATGTTTGTGGAGTCTTTCTGCACCTCTCCAAATCCTGCCATAGGGTAGATTCTTTGGGTGCTTTTTCTGCTCTGGCAAAGAAGAAATAAGGGATCATCCCCACCCCTGACTAGGTGTGCTGACTGTGTGCATCCTGTTATTTCAAAAGTGGGATGGGGAGCTCAGAATGTGCTACTAGGCATGATGGGGGAGAAATTCGATTTAGTTCACATATAAAACCAAATCTATCAAATCCACACTTTCTAAAACAAACACAGCAATCCTCTGAAATTTGCACTTATCTGAGTATAGGTCACATCCACGCCATACATTTAACACACTCTTACACCTCTTTAACAGTCATGGCTTCCCCTAAAGAATCCTGGGAAATGTAGTTTGTCAAGGGTGCTGGGAATTGCAGCTCTGCAGTAGCCATCAAAACTAGGCTACAACTGTTAAAGGGAAGATGAGTTCTGCGTCAATATTGTCTGTATTTTTATTTTATTTTATTTAGAACTTTTTTGATATACACTTATTTTGAATGGCACAATTTGTGCATATGCATATTGTGTTTTCTCCTTCTCTGCTGATGCTGTCTTGATAATCCTGTAATGCATATCTGTGTTTATGGTCTGCAGACCAAAGTGACTGGAGAACAACAGGGTGGCTGTCCCTGAAATAGAATGTGATCATCTGCAAAACAGGTCCCAGGTCCCTAATCAATTTTTTTTTGCCAAAAAAACAAAAACCAGAGACAAGCTAATAATCTGCAGACTAATAAAATATCAAAGGGAATTTATTTAAAAATTGCAATCTGCCAGCCTCAAAAGATCCACAACGGCTTACCATTTTAAAAATGAACCAATAAGAAGCAATTTAATAAATATTGGAGGGAAAGCCTTCCTGTAAAAACTCATTATCATCAGCTCGGAGTTCAAACCTCTTTGGAGCATTCCGAAGCCTCCAGAGAGGGTTGCCAGGTTCAGGCGGCCCAGAAATATAGAGGTAGGAGGAGCCTGGGGAACAGAGAAGTGGTGCCTGGCAGACCAGTGGGTGGAGGCTAGGATGGTAAGGATGACACCTGGGAAGGGCAGAAGATGGCACCTGCTGGGTGAGGGCAAGAACCTGGCAAGGGAGGTGCCTCCCTCATATAGGTCGGGCCAGGGGTTGGAGCCTTAGTGGTGCCTGTTGGGTCTGGGGAAGAGGGTGCCATATTTTGTAGCTCAGGCCCAAGGGCAGAGCTTATAGCCAAAGTTCTCAAGCCAAGCTCAAAACAGCCTCTCTGTCCTTGAACATAGGAAGCTGTCAATCCATCGGCCCATCTAGCTCAGTATTGTCTGCACTGACTGGCAGAGGCTCTACAGGCCTACCTAGAGATGTGGGGATTGAACCTGGATGCTCTGCCACTGAGTCACATCCCTCCCCCCACCCCAAAGAGGAGGAGAATGCGAAAGCCCTGAACTTCCACCACAAATCTGGAGGCAGGGCAGTTGACGACCCTCCGTGCAAGTGTCCCCACCCCACTTCTAGGGAGTGCCCCTTTCACTCCGTCTTGCTCCCCCCCCAGCCCTCTGGGGTGCCACCTGGGCCTTCATACTCGTCCTCATCCTCTCCTCCTTCCCTGGGATCATCCTGGGGCTCACTGTCTACTCCAGTGGCACACACTCCACGCGCACACGCTCTGCAGGAATCACATTCATGATCGCAGGTAGGCGCAGCAGGTTGCGGGTGGAGAAGAGCTCACAGATGGGAATGAGGAGTGATACTCAAGGGTTAAGGATAGCCACAGATCAGGGTTGGAAGGATCTGACCGTTTTGGTCCTTTCAGTTTCTCATTTCCGAATTTTGTATTTTGTTCTCCACATTTCTGCTGCAATATGCCCTTTTTTTTAATCCTCATGGAAACTTTTCAGCATTTTAGTGCAAATTTCTCCTAATAAACACATTTTTGTGTCCAGTTTTGACTAATGTCCACATTTTTGCAAGCAATTTATACTGATATAATGCATTTTATAATGCATATTGTTTTCACTCATATAGTCATTTAAAAGCACACTTTCCCGCTAACGTGCATTTTTGTAAACATTGTTTGGCTGGTGAACTGCATTGCAAAATTCAGATAAGTGCAAAATTTGAAGGAAGGCTGTGTTTCAGTTCTCATGTTGTTTCAGAAAGTGCAAATTTGATAAATTTGGCTTTAAATGCAAAGGGAAATTAATTTCTCCCCCTTCCCCACTCCAGCTGCCAGTATTTTTGTGGGAGGGATTCAAGCACATTCTGGAACGTTAGGTTTGCGTGATTAAGATGGATGATGTGCTCTGTTCCCCTTGCACATTAAATCCCCATTAAAAAACCCCAGACTTTTTGCAGTTAGGAAAGTTACATGATGGCTGTGCCGTGCCACCCTAGTCAGAGGCAGCATGCTTCTGAAAACCAGTTGCCGGAAGCCTCAGGAGGGGAGAGTGTTCTTGCACTCGGGTCCTGCTTGTGGGCTTCCCCCAGGCACCTGGTTGGCCACTGTGAGAACAGGATGCTGGACTAGATGGGCCACTGGCCTGATCCAGCAGGCTCTTCTTATGTTCTTATGTTCTTACAGAGAAATGCACTAAAAAGTGTGGGATGAACAAGGGATTAATGGGGAGATGTCTAAACATCGCACAAGCAAATCAAAATAAATGCAGGACACATGCTTATTGTCGTATGGCCACCTTGTGAACAAATCAGAAGAAATGCTCCATAGTCTAACCTCTCTGGGTAAGCTTTGTGCAAGTAAATCAGGATGAATGCTGAATAAACAAGTTGCCTGGGGGCTTATATGAGTTGCAGTCAAAAACATCTGGAGCTCGCCAGGTTTAAGAAGGGTGGTCAAGGGTCTCAGCCAAGAGTTGTCATCATCGCCTGATACCTGAGCCCTTTTATCTGGATATGAACCCGAGACCTTTGTGTGTGCAACGCATGTGCTGCACCTCTGAGCTATGGGCCCTCTAAGGCCGTCAGCAAGAGCTCTAGAGGCAGACCAAGAAGGGTTCTTGTGGCGTCTCTGCTTTGATACTTGCCAGAATCCCACTCTCTGCAGAGTGGGCCAAAAGTCCTTGCTGAGGACAGTCCAGGAATTTGGAACCATCAGGATGTGAGGAATGACCCCTCACTCTGCGCTCCCTTCCTATCTCCCCCCTAGGACTCTTTGCCTTGCTGGGTGTCTCGGTGTTTACAGGAGTGACGGTGAATTTATGTGGAAAGCGCTATGCCGAATGGAGATTCTCTTGGTCCTACATTCTGGGCTGGATCGGAGTCATCCTTACCATATCAGCAGGTAAGAATTATGGCCGTTTCTCAAAGCATTTGGAGAGCCAGTGTGGCATAGTGGTTAAGGTGTTGGACTACGACCTGGGAGACCATGGCTCGAATCCCCACACAGGCATGAATCTCACTGGGTGTCCTTGGGCCAGTCACTACCTCTCAGCCTCATGAAAACCTGAAGGCCTCATGAAATTGTCTTGAAGGGAGTACATTTACATTTTATCCAAAGCATTTAATATTTTTTCTTACATTATTTATTTATGTTTTATTTTATTTGCTGGTCAGCTAGCACAGGGCAGCAACTAGGCAAATTACTGTCAAGTTTAAAACAATTTTCAAATCCCATCAGATATCCAAGTGAGAAGAAAGTCTTAATCTGGTGCTGAAAATGTATCAGCACCAGGCAGGCCTCACTCAGGAGAGTGTTCCACGGCAGGGCGGGAGATACAATCAAAAAGGCCCCTTGTTGCCAACTTCTGAACCTCGTAGAGGGAGCACATGGAGAAGGCTCTCAGCAGGGCCGGATTATCCATTAGGCTTAGTAGGCTGAAGCCTAGGGCCCCGGATAGGGTTACCAGGTCTCCGGTTTTGGGGTGGAGTCTCTGGTTTTTTGGGGGCCCTGCGGTTCTCTGGCTAGTGCCCCTTAATCTCCGGACTCTCAGCTTCAATTTTTTTTAAAAAAATAAGTTTCTAGGTGGTCTGGTTCCCGAGATTTACACCAAAACGTCAACCGCCCCCCCGCGCGACTGTTAAATCTGTTTTACAGATGTTTAGAACAGCTCCTAGCTCTAACTACAACTGCCATCAGCCCAATCCAGTGGCCATGCTGGCTGGGGCTGATGGGAGTTGTAGTTTAAAAAAGTAACTTGTTCAAGCTCTGGCTATAACCCCACCCTTTCAGGATTGTAGCCAATAAATGAAGCCAGGGTTGTGACTTCTTGATCCAGGCATGCCTAAACTTAATTTCAATTGTGGCTTTGAGATTTTGCAGTTTGCGTAAGTAATATGGCTTAAAGTTTTTTTTTTCTCTTCTGTGCAAGAGTCAGACCCTGGGCTATGAAATATGAAAGTATTTAATCCAATACTCCATTAGGACTTTCTTTTGAGTAGACATGGTTAGGATTATATGGGGTGTATTTTTACACCTCTCTCTGTGTGTGTCCTTTCCAACAACCCTGTGAGGTAGGGTTGGTGATTGGAAACCAAGGCAGCTCACAATAAGAAATAAATCACTTTAAAAACCAATAACCATAAAACAAATATAAACACTTGCAAAACAGCTTGAAGTGGCATGATTCTGAATTTCGGGTTGAGTGAATGAAGTTTATTTATTTATTATTTGATTTATATCCCGCCCTTCCTCCCAGTAGGAGCTCAGGGCGGCAAACAAAAGCACTAAAAACACTTTAAAAATCAGAAAAACAGACTTTAAAATATATTAAAACAAAACATCTTTAAAAACATTTTTAAAAGCTTTAAAAACTTTTTTTTAAAAAAGAAAAGGTTTAAAAACATATTAAAAAACAATTCCAACACAGACACAGACTGGGATAAGGTCTCAACTTAAAAGGCTTGTTAAAAGAACAAGTTCCTTATCACTTGAGGGTACAGTTTTCCCTGGTTGAGTAAGCCCCATTGAATTCATTGGGACTTGCTTCTGAGTAAACAAACATAGGATTGCACTATAAATATCTTTACAGGTTGCGTAAATAATGAACATATTTGATAGTCATGCTTATATAAATATTTTGTCATACTGTGTCCCAATAAGTATCCGATTTCACACTATGGATGTACAATACTTCCTTTACATTTTAAGTATGCCTTGGGGTGGTCATGGTTCTCCATTGTTTTCATCCTGAGGGGCAGATAGGCTGAGAGATGGTGAGTAGCCCATGGTCACCCAGTACAGTTGATAGCTCATTTCCATTTTGAAAAATTAATTAAAACAATTTACATGCAGGCAAAATTTATTAAGTGGATTCACACAATACGTTTAAAGCACATCCAACTCAAAGCGCACGACGTCCCCTAAAGAATCCTGGGAAGTGTCGTTTGACTCGTTTCCCCCTCACAGTTACAGTTCTCACCGCTCTTAACAAACTGCAGTTCCCATGATTCTGTGGTGGGATTCATGTGCTTCAAATGGGTGTTGAATGTGCTTTAAATGTATGGTGTGGATCTGCCCTAGGTATGATGTGCATTCAAGAGTGAATTGAAAAGAACAATTTTAAAAGATACTTCTTACTCTTGCTCATTTCTCAGACCTCTTTCTGAAGTGAAGGGTCAAATCTGTAAAGAAGTTTGGAGCAGCCACGTTAAAAGATAAGGGCAGGCCATTCCAGGCAGGGGGTTGCCAACCCTGCTTGGAGATGGATGTATTTGCAGAAGAACCCTAGTCAAGGTTTACCAACAGCACAATCCAAACTATATCTACTAGAAGTCTGTCATGTTGAGTTCTATGGGGCTTAATCCCTTAGTAAGTGTGTTTAGAATTGCAGCCTTCAGGAGCATCCATCTTTACTCCCCAAAGCTCCCATCTAACATCTCCACAACACTAGATTCCTTTTTTCCTACAGTGACCTTCTGGTGACTGGCCTGGACTGAAGGCACTTAAACCCTTCTTGCCAAAAGCAAGTAGGCTAGATTAAATGTTCGCTACCCAGGCTCCATCTTTTAGCTAAGATTTCCATCTTAATTTCCAGTCAGATATTTTTTTTAATTGTATGCTCCAAGCAACTGTGATTGATGCTTAATGTATCATGCTTAATGACATCACTAGGGCCCGCCCCATGACTACTCGGGCCCGCCCCTAAAATCTAGGCCTGGAGCTCTTGGGGGCCCATGGGTCACTGGAGCTGCAGAGGGTCCTCCCCTCTCCTTCCACGATCCACGGAAGCAGGACAGGAGCTGCGGATCGCGGGACAAGAGCTTCCGAACCGCCCGCCATCCCCCTGCTTCACTTACCTTTTTCTCCGCTGTTTTTTGCGGTTTGCCATCAATCAAGATGGCGGCCGAGGTTTCCCTAAGGGGCTGAAGCCTCTGCCTCCATCTTGGTTGATGGCACGCATGCGTGCCTAAGAGGAGAAGGGCCCCCCAAACACCAATCAGCCTAGGGGCCCTCCTCAGCTTAATCTGGCCCTGGCTGTCAGATGAAATTTATAAAGTCTGGGCATATTCCTGTGTAGAGAGGATGTCAGTCAGGTATTGAGGTCTCGAGCCATATATATCCCACCGTGCTTCCATCATGGTACCCCAAATAGCATACTTTTGGTTCCCAGCTGGTAGCACATCCAGGTGCTGACTAGACCCAGACCTGCCTCGTTCCAGCAAGGTAGTGGTTCTTGTGCCTTTAGATTGGGAATGGGGAGCTTCCAGCCTGTGGGTTACATTTGGCCAAGCAACGCTCACCCACCCTACAATTGATGTAATCCCATCTGAAAGATTGTCTTACCCCTTATGTACCCAGTCGATCACTGCGCTCTGCAGGTGAGAGCCTCCAGCAGACACCATCTCATCAGGGGCCCCGTTCCACACAACCTAGGAAGCGGACCTTTAGTGTTTTGGCACCTACCCTGTGGAATCCCCTCCCCTTAAATATTAGACAAGTGCTGTCTCTGTTATCCTTTTGGCACCTACAGAAGACCTTCCTCTTTCAACAAGCCTTTTAAGGGGAGACCTTATCCCAGTTTGCGTCTGTGTTGGAATTGCTTTTTAAGACATTTTAAAGCTGTTTTTATTGTTTTATTACTTGTTGTTTGTTGCTCTGGGCCCCTTTGGGAGGAAGGGCGGGATATAAATAAAATAAAATAAAATATGTTGTAAGGTGTGGGGCAGATAAGAGTGAGGCTTGACCCCTCGCCTTGTGCTTTCCAAGTGCCCAGCAACCAGCTGACTGGGAAGCACTGCACTCTGACAGGGGAGAATCATCTGACATCATTATGACATCAGATGTCTGATCTGTCCACGTTGGCCCATTGGGGTGGCGGGGGGAGATAAAGCCCTGGGCCAAAAAGGTTCTACACTCCTGCTTGAGATCACACCCTGGGAAGATCCAAAGCACCCCACAGCCTCTTCAGTCAGTGGGTCTGGTCTGGGGTCATTGGCCCTATGTCCTGCCAACCGACCTCCATTTCGCCATTCTCACTGGCTTCCCCACTCTCTCCCCAGGTGTGTTCCACATTTGTGCTGCCCCCAGGAAGTTGTCCTCTGAGGGCTCTAACATGGCAAGTGGCTGACACTCTCCACCAAGCGTGGCACTCTGGCTGAATTCCCTCCTGTCCTCCAGAGGCCAGACATTCTGCCCTCTGGACCGTCTCGCTGCCTCTTCCATAAATATTCCTGATCCAGCTTCTCTTTCTGGATTCACTCAACAACCACACAAAACCCAGGAATGTCGCTGATGTAACACACCAAGGAAAATGCATAGGAATTGCCCTTCCTTTGTGCCTTTGCCTCGCTCTCCACCATCTGTGTGGGATTGGGCTACACAGCTGGGGTTTTAGTGAAGAGCCAGAGTTTTTTCAGTGGTCTTGGCAAGACACCTAAAGGTCCTCCACAAACTCTCTGGCATTCCGTCTAACAGGGTGCCCTCCAGCTTGCTGGCAGGGGCTGATGGGAATTGTAGTCCAAGGCATCTGGAAGGCACCAGGTTGGTGACACTGCCCTAGAAACTCTCTCTCTTTACCGCATTTTAATTGAGAGTAGGCATCCCTATAGGTGTCCCTGCCGCAGACCACTGAGGCTACAGTCCAACACCCACTTACCTGGCACTCTCACTGAATTCAGTGGGACTTATTTCTGAGTAGACACGTATAGGATTCCTCTGTCACTCTCCCAGGTGAAGTTATGATTCGCACTCCCTGCTTTCGCCTCCTCGGCACTAGGGAAAACAGCTGGGAGGAAGGCTGGGTAAAAATGCTGCCAGGAGGAGGGAGTAAATATGTTTGGTTCAGCCATGCTGGCAGTCCTACATTTGTGCAGATATGCTGTCAATTATATCCCCAGGCCTTTGTCCTGCCTCCGCTCGCTAGGCTAATGGGTTTTGCTTTTGTGACATAAATCCACTAGAGGGCAGCAGCTACCAAGCCAGAGGAAACTTCAGTGATGTGTGACCAGCAGCCCTCTGGTGTAATCAAGTGCATGCATTCTTTTGCTCGCTGATGCTCCCAAGGTGTACGGCCCAAGAAAAAAAGCAGAGAGAGATCAAGATCCAGTCTCTCCTGAAATCTCACTTGCCCTCCGTTGACATCCTAAGCGTTGGTCATCATCATCTCATACTGTCATGAGATGTCCTCTGATGCTTAAAGGTTTTTCTCAAGCACCGTGAGACCACCATACCCTGCCCCACGAGTTTCCGGTTTTGGGGTGCTGGAGATATGGTAACCTGACTGCCTAAAAGCGGCGGTAGTGAGACCACTCCTGAAGAAACCCTCCTTGGACCCAGATAACTTGAACAACTATAGACCTGTGGCGAATGTTCCATTCTTGGGCAAGGTTCTGGAGCGGGTGGTGGCCGACCAGCTCCAGGGGCTCTTGGATGACACTGATTATCTCGATCCGTTTCAATCCGGTTTTAGGCCTGGGTTTGGTACCGAAACAGCCTTGGTCGCCCTGTATGATGACCTTTGTTGGGAGAGGGACAGGGGGAGTGTGACCCTGTTGATTCTCCTTGATCTCTCAGCTGCTTTTGATACCATCGACCATGGTATCCTTCTGGGAAGGCTCACGGAGTTGAGAGTTGGGGGTAATGCTTGGCAGTGGCTCCGCTCCTACTTGGTGGGTCGTCAACAGAAGGTAGTGCTTGGGGAACACTGCTCGATACCCTGGACTCTCCATTGTGGAGTCCCACAGGGATCGATACTGTCCCCCATGCTTTTCAATATCTATATGAAGCCGCTGGGTGCAGTCATCAGGAGTTTTGGAGTGCGTTGTCACCAGTACGCTGATGACACGCAACTCTATTTCTCCTTTTCATCTTCCTCAGGTGAGGCTGTTAACGTACTAAACCGTTGCCTGGCCGCGATAATGGATTGGATGGGAGCTAACAGACTGAAGCTTAATCCAGACAAGACCGAGACGCTGTTGGTGAGTGCCTTCTCTGCCCAGATGGTGGATGTTCACCCTGTTCTGGATGGGGTTACACTCCCCTTGAAAGAACAGGTTCGTAGCTTGGGAGTTCTTATCGACTCTTCCTTGTCTCTTGAGGCTCAGGTAGCCTCAGTGGCAAGGAATGCTTTCTACCATCTCCGATTGGTAGCCCAGCTACGTCCCTATCTGGACAGTGACGACCTCGCCTCAGTTGTTCATGCTCTGGTAACTTCTAGATTGGACTACTGCAATGCGCTCTACGTTGGGCTGCCCTTGAAGACAGTTCGGAAACTACAGTTAGTCCAGAATGCAGCGGCCAGATTGTTGACGCGGACAAGAAGGTCCGCTCATATTACACCCGTTCTGGCTCGTCTGCACTGGCTTCCTATTTGTTTCTGGGCTAAATTCAAAGTGCTGGTTTTGACCTATAAAGCCTTACACGGCATGGGACCGCAATACCTGGTGGAACGCCTCTCCCAATATGAACCTACCCGTACACTGCGGTCAACATCTAAGGCCCTCCTCTGAGTACCATCCCATCGAGAAGCTCGGAGGGTGGTGACTAGAAATAGGGCCTTTTCGGTTGTGGCTCCCGAACTATGGAATGGTCTCTCTGATGAGGTGCGCCTGGCGCCGACGCTGCTATCTTTTCAGCGCCAGGTGAAAACCTTTTTATATTCCCAGGCATTTTAATGCGTATTATTATATGTATTGTTGTATTTTGCTACTGTTTGATTATTTTTGTTTACCTTTGTTGGTTTGATTCTATTGTTTTATTGTACTTATATATTCCTGATCGCTTTATTCTATGTACACCGCCCAGAGAGCCCTTGGGCTTAGGGCGGTATATAAATAAAATAAAATAAATAAATAAAACCCTATATCTCCCCTGCTGATTTGTGGACAAGGGCTGGGCTGACACGGGAGCCTCACCAAGGGCTTCTGGGAGGGCCCTGTTGTTTTCTGGAGTCTTACATGAAAAATAAGCAGCCAGTTTTTGTTCCGTGTTTGCTTGTGCCGTGTGTGTGATTCAAAGGGCCCATTCACACAAGGCACACCTTCTTAGTCACTGGGGAACACTTGCAGGCGGGCCATTCATATTTTGCCTGTGAGTCCTGCTGCAGCTGGGGTGGGTGACTGGGAGACTCATCGCATGACTGACCGTGTGAGGTATGTCAAGGAGACCAGCAAAAGCTTCCTTTGGGTGAAATCACTGACCTGGCTGGGATTCAAGAACTGCAACTTCCATTCACTCTTGGGCAAGTCACTGCAGGTCAGGACAGTGGCCAACTGACCAGAAAAAGACACCAGCCGTCCTGCCCTGCTCCTGAAACGGCATGCTGAAGCTTTTCACATCAGGGATATGAGCTGATGTTAAAGGCTTAGGAGCAGGGCCAGGTCAAAGAGCTGGCAGCTCTAATAGGGGAATCCCTTTTTTACACGCTCTCTGCTTCAAGAAAGCACAACATTCTGAATATATCACAGTTAGGGCTTTTATTTTTTTCCCAGCTAATAAGATTGTATTGGTATATTATTGTTAATAATTCCAGAAAGACAAATTGAATACATTAAAAACAAACAGAACACTATAGAATAAAAACCAGAAAATCAAAATGTATTCAAAACACTGAAAAACCATATTCAACACTTGGGGATAAACCATATACTGTACAGTAATCAATGAATATACTCCATTTTAAAATAAAAAGGTCCTGACCAAAAATTTGCTCTCTACCTTTAATATAATATGATAATTTTGAAATGATTACATAATCCCATATTTAACTGTACCATTCTGTAATCGTTGAAATCATGGCCAGTCTCCATTTCCCTGCATACAGAATTCTAGCATCTGTTAATAAATAAGAGACCATTTCTATATATTCCTTCTTTATTGAACCCTCTAAATAATTGAGGAGAAATATCACCAGATGGAATTGAATCTCGTAACCCAAAAATTTTATTAGAAGTTATTTTATAATCTTCTAATATCTCTTTTCTAGTCTGCATTTCCACCATACGTGGAAAAAACCATCGCTCTCTTCCTGACATTTCCAACATGTGGGTGGGTAATTTAGCTCATTTATTTTTACAGGAGTTATATACCACCTGGTCATAATTTTGTAACAATTTTCTCTGATCCCTGAGTTTAAGGACAATTTATGTGCTGATGTCCATAATTTTTTTCCAAACATCTATTGATATATTTTCAGCAATATTCTGGGCCCTTTTAACAATGTATTCTTTCACCTGTTCTTGTTTGGTGTCATATTTGAGTAGTTGAATTGTATTATTTTTGCCAATCTGTGTGTATTTGATTTCAGTTCCTCAAATTCTGCCATTTCTCTTAATTGGTTGTTCTTTCTAACATATTCTTGTACCATAGAACCACTAGTGTAGGGACAAATTCAGAACTGCAGAGTTCCATCATGATAATCGCAGCCAAATATGTGGTCACTCGCCCCCCGTTTACCAAAACTTGAACTGTGTAGTGTTTTCCAAACATTATCTGGCATTTTTCTCTTCCAAATAAATCCTGGTTGGCCTACATGTACATATCTTCCCATTATCGTGTTTAATTTCCTGGCCAAAATTCCAGTAAATAACTTATAGTTTGTATATGACAGAGAAATAGGCCCATAAGAAGTAACAGTGGAGAGATGCTTGCCCTCCTTGTGGCAAAATTCCATAAATCCGGGTGTATATTCTTCCTCAATATCTCATTCATTACAGTTATTAAAGGTTTAACCAAGATATGGGATTTTTTAATATATGTATATAATATATTGCTGTAAATCTCTCTGGCCCCAGGGCCTTGTTTACTTTCAACTGTTAGGGCCTTCATGACTAGCTTTTTTTCCCTGGGATCTTTTCACAACTGCTTGTCTTTCTGCACGCACATTGTGTTGACAATGTGCTCTGAAGAGAAAGAAAGAAAGAAAGAAAGAAAGAAAGAAAGAAAGAAAGAAAGAAAGAAAGAAAGAAAGAAAGAAAGAAAGAAAGAAAGAAGGTGAGCAGAACAAAACAAGTGGGATGTTTGGGGACAGGAGTTGTGTCAGTGCTT
This sequence comes from Rhineura floridana, assembly GCF_030035675.1. Classification (NCBI taxonomy): domain Eukaryota; kingdom Metazoa; phylum Chordata; class Lepidosauria; order Squamata; family Rhineuridae; genus Rhineura; species Rhineura floridana. The sequence continues at coordinate 3,421,694 of NC_084501.1, forward strand.
CAGCCTTTGCCACCCTGGATGCCCTCCAGATGTTTCGGATGACTATGTTTCCCAACAGACACCGGCGCTACGGCTATTTGGAACAACTCCTTATTCAGCTAAAATTGAAGGGAAGCAGAGGTGGGGGTTGTGAAGTTCATTGGGGCCTCCCCCCATATTCCCCTCCAGCCTTTGCCAACTTGGTCCTCTCCAGGTGCTTTGGACTACAACTCCCACCAACCAGGCAGCACATCCATTTGGGACTACAACTCTCATCAGCCCCAGTTAGCATGGCCATTTTGGACTACAACCTTTATTAGCCTCAGACACCTGAAGCCACCAAGTGAAGGCTGGAGGGGAAGATCAGGGAAGTCCTTAATGAAATCCACACAAAAAAAACCACTTTCCCCAATGTTAGCAAAGCAATGAATCCCACAGCCTTCTACAGGCAGAGGCTAAGGGGTTGTCACAAACAGGAAAAGGAGTGAAAGACAGAACGGCACCCTGGATTTAGAATCATAGAGCTGGGAGGGACCTCTAAGGCCATCATGTCCAACCCCCTGCTCAATGCAGGAATCCAACTTAATTAAAGCATCCGTGACAGATGGCTGTCCAGCTGCCTCTTGCACACCTCGTGTTGGAGAGCCCACCACCTCCCTAGTTGCTACATTTTCCTTCCTCATCAGTGTGTTTCATGGTCATTCAGATCTTGAACCTCTTGCCTCAGGAAAGGGCAAAATCCTTTGGCAAAACATCACCTTGGTGCCCTTCAAATGCTGCTGGACTACAGCGCTCACCTGCACGGCTGGAGGGCACCAGGTTTGCCAAGGCTGGGCTATTAGATCCCTGCAGATGCTACGGCTTGCAAAGGGGCTGCTTAGGAGGGCCACTTCAAAAGCTGGCAACTTTGCTGAGAACATCTGACACCTCTCCTCCCAACCTCAGTTCTCATAAGCACCAATGGGCACAGCGGGTGTGGCCTCTGCAGTAGAGAGGCGCCTGTGGGCAAATGGGTGCAATGGTGCTGCTGGGCCGCATCCCGCAGGTGCTACACACCAGGGCTCTAAAAAGTGTGTGGGGGGCTCTGAGGAGGTGCACAATGTGGTGCTAACATGAGGTGTGGGGGTGGGGGAGTGCTGACCACCATGACCCACTCCCAGTGGGGTAGTTAAGTCATGTTAGTTTCCGGCTTTCACCATCTCTGGCGGCCCCTCTCATTAGGGCAGACTTCCCCACTTGCTGGGGCCGATGGGAGTTGTAGTCTGAAACATCTGGAGGCCACCCACGTGGGGAAGGCGCCTTTAGATGAGCACGTGGGCGGGGCTCCAAATTTAGGAAAGGTCGCCTCCCCGTCCATCTCCCTCTGCACTAAGGTCCGGGGGGGGGGGGAGCTTTCCTGAGTTCCCATCTTTAGAAGCAGCGCGCCATGGACTTGAAAGCTTCCCTCCCCGGCGCCCCAGCTGGGGAACGCGCTCCCCAGGGAGACCCGCCTGGCCCCGACCCGGCCCCCCATTCCTGTTTGCTCAGGCAGTTAGAGTATGATTCTTGCTTTTTAGCTGGGTGGGTGGGTTTATTCCTCTTAATCTTATTGTCTATTATTCAGAGCCTGGAAAAGTTACTTTTTTTGAACTACAACTCCCGTCAGCCCCAGCCAGCAGGGCCACTGGATTGGGCTGATGGGAGTTGTAGTTCAAAAAAAGTAACTTTCCCAAGCTCTGCTATTGTTGTGTGTGTGTGTTGAAATTGCGGAAATGTAACCGAAAACTTGGTTTGTGACCCAGTTGTTGGATGAACGGCAGTTTAGAACGGTTTTCGAAACGACCAACAGCCCGACTCCTTCAGCGGGCCTCCCAGGGCCCTCCTCCGCCCTCTCTTCAGGCGGCAATGAATAGGGGGTAGTAGCAGTACGCCGCTGACTTCAAACCGAGGGAGACGGAGCCCTCCCGCTGGAGCGAGCCCCGGCTTCTGCCCAAAAGTCCGGCCCTGACGGCGCCGCTGCGGTCCTTCGGGCGAGGCTGGCGGGCGCACGTGCGTTGCAGCGGCCGGCCGCTCAGGGGCCGCCAGGAGAGAGACCTTCTCCGGCGAGGCGAGGCGTGGAAAGGACGCGCAGGAGCCTCTGTGGCGCGGCTCGCCTTCCGCTTCAACACCCGCAGCAGGTAAACTTTCCCGGGCTGGAAGCGCGCCCCGCCCCGCGGATCGCCCGGCCGCCTTTCCTCTGATGCTTCCTGCAAACAGGGACGTTCACTCGCATAGCAGTCGTTGCCACAAGCTCCTGCTGCCTATAACGCGCAGTTGCAGTCTTCCTCAACCTGGTGACCTCCAAGTGCTCTGAACTACAAGTCCCATCAGCCGCAGGCAGCATTTTAGGCCGAAAGGGATTGTAATCTGAAACGTCTGGTGGGCACCCGGTTGGCAAAGATTGCTTATAGGATCCCCCCCACACGCGCACACTTTAGATGGCCACTACTTCAGTAGTGAGGTATGCAATTAACCTTTTTCTTCAGTGCTTTGCCCCTGCTTCTACCGTTCACTATGTTAGCGCAAAACAATATATATACATATATGTACACACACAAGAAGTACTCTGAGTATGTGCAGTTTTGTGTTTTAAACGCACTTGAACTCAGCACCTCCATGACCGCAGGATTAAAAATGGGGGTTGCTTCTGCTTCCCTGATGCTTTACTTGAGCATAAGCAACACTTTGCTGTTGAAAAAGAAAACATATCTCTTTAAAGTCAAAATGGTAACATGGAACATTTGTAACCATTTATAGGCCTGGACAACTGCCCCCTTGACTATGGCATGTTTTTATTTAAAAATAAGAAGAAAGAAAAGATGCTGTGGGGACAAGCATCTGCCCAGGTGGGCCTGGCATGCCCCATACCAGCCCAGGTGCTGATGCAGGACCTCTTTGCTGTTGGCCCCTTCCTCTGCCTCTCTCTGGAATGAAGTCTGAGCTGCAGGGCTCTGGACTTCAGCCCCAGCCTTCCCTGTGCCACTGATACCCTTCCCACAAATTCTGCCCTGTAAAGAGCCTTTTCTCCAGTCCTTTTTGTTATTCAACTCCCCTACCCACAAAGCTGGGGTTCTGAAACCAGAAGAAAAAGAGGGGGGGGAGATGGGGGGTGGACACTTGCCAAAAGAGATTCAGCTGTGGTGGGAAGGGTTAAGCACATCTCACTTCTACCTGCTGATGGGAGCTGTAGTTCAGCAACATCTGGAGAGCCAAAGGTTCCCCACCCCTGTCTTAAAGGATTTGAAACTGCCATTTTCAAGCAATGAGGTGTTGCAGCAGTCAGAAAGCTGGGGAAATAGTATGCCCTTCTTGCAGCCTTCATCTGCCGAGTACCTTCCAGATGTTTTGGACAGCACCACCCATTGGCCCTCACCTGCACAGCCATGCTGGTTGGGGCTGATGGGAGTTGTAATCCAAAACGTCTGGAGGGCCCCAGGTTTGCAAAGACTGCCTTATTGCAGAAGTGCTTATTCGAGGATCTAGCTGCCATTCTCAACCAGTGCCTCCAGATGTTGGACCACAATTCCCATCTTTCCTGACCATTAGCAATGTTGGCTAAGGCTGATGGGAGTTGTGGTCCAACAACATCTGGAGGCACACTGGTTGAGAAAGGCTGCTCTAGAGAAACGAAACGATTTTTTAAAACTGCGTGTGTGTGGGAAAAACCTCTGATCTGGATGGCCCTCGAGTGGTGTCAGCCAGGCTTGAATGATCCTTCCCATTGAGGGTTGAGTGACACGCCTCCTGCCTTCTGGGTTGTCCAAAGGAGGCTACCAGCCTTCCTTTGGGGCCCAGCAGTGTTTCTTTGAGAGGAATTGGGGGAGCTCTGGCTGCTGGGATTGACCTCGGAGATCTCACCCAGGAAGGTGATGACTTGAACTCCCTTCCTTTTTATAAATGAAACTCGGCCCCCCTCTTTGAGAAACACCTGTTTAAACTTGCCAAACAGGTTAATATATATATTCTCTCTCTCTCTCTCTCTCTCTCTCTCTCTCTCTCTCTCTCTCTCTCTCTCTCTCTCTCTCTCCCCGTTCCCCTCCCTCTGGCGATGTGTGGAGAACAGGTTGTGGAGTTTCAAAACAGAGAAGCGATTGCACTGCACTGCGAAGAGAGCCACGATACTGACACCAAGAAAAGGGAGAATCCCCTGTCCCGGATACCCATGAGAAAGATTCATTTCCCAGGAGTCACGGAAACATCGACCCTGAGCATGGTGGCCCCTTTCTCCCCCCCTCACCTGGCGTGATCGCTCCCCCCACCCATTTATTTTATTTTTAAGAAGCTGAATACACAGCTGCTTATTTCCCCCTTAACTGCTGGGCACTGTTGTCGTTGAGAAGGCAAGGCTGATTGGATTCCGGAGGTCCTTCTCTACAACCCAGCTGGCCACTTTGGTTATAAAGTCTGCAGAAAGCACTTTGACAGCAGCAGCGGCTGAACCA